>NC_041004.1:11693397-12436184 GCF_004193775.1 Glycine soja | reverse complement strand
CCGATTGTTAGCCAAGGCCAAGGCGATGGCAGACACCTACTCCACCCCCGAAGAGATTCATGGGCTTCTCGGCTATTGTCAGCATATGATAGACTTAATGGCCCACATAATTAGAAATCGTTAGGAAACTTGTATGGTCTCTTAGACCTTGACTAGATATGACTTTCCTTTTTGAAATAAAATGAGTTGGTCCCATGTTCCTACTCCAAAAAAACTTGTGCAAATCAAATCACTCCTACATCTCATCTCTAGCATGCATTTTCTTTCTTTACCCACTCCTCACGTTTGGTTTTTTTAGGGAAAAAAAAACACCATAACTAAACGCGCCGCAAGGGATCCCTATCGCACCAGATCCAAATCTAGAACGATGGGTGATCAAGAGGAGACGCAGGAACAGATGAAAGCCGACATGTCGGCTCTGAAAGAACAAATGGCCTCCATGATGGAGGCCATGTTAGGTATGAAACAGCTCATGGAGAAGAACGCGGCCACTGCCGCCGCTGTCAGTTCGGCTGCCGAAGCAGACCCGACTCTCTTGGCAACTACGCACCATCCTCCCTCAAACATAGTAGGACAGGGAAGGGGCACACTGGGGCACGATGGCAGCCCTCACCTGGGATACAACCGAGCGGCTTACCCTTATGGATTGCCGCCCAACTATTCACCACCCATCTTGCAAGAAGATGCGGGCCACATCGCTTCTCCCGTCCATGAAAAAGAGCCTCCTCAGCAGCCCAACGAAGTCCATAAAGACCCTCAAGATTATGCTCGGAGGGATGTCGAGTTTTATCCCCCGATCCCCGAAGGGCCGGCACCAGGCACGTCGCCCCAACCCAACATCGCAGCCTCGCCAATAGTTTTGTCTATGGAAGGGCCGCCCCCGGCAACTGAAGAAAGGAGGAAGCTCGATCTCCTTGAGGAAAGATTGAGGGTTGTGGAAGGATTTGGGGACTATCCGTTTGCAGACATGACGGATCTTTGCTTAGTACCCGATGTTGTTATTCCCCCGAAGTTCAAAGTGCCGGACTTCGACAAGTATAAAGGGACGACTTGTCCCAAAAACCACCTCAAAATGTACTGCCGTAAGATGGGCGCCCATTCTAAAGATGAAAGCTGTTGATACACTTCTTTCAGGATAGCTTGGCCGGAGCTGCGGTAGTGTGGTACACTAATTTGGAAGCTTCCCGTATCCGTACTTGGAAGGATCTGATTACTGCCTTCCTAAGGCAGTATCAGTACAATTCTGATATGGCTCCGGACCGTACTCAACTGCAGAATATGTTCAAGAAAGAGGGTGAAACCTTTAAAGAATATGCGCAGCGATGGAGGGATTTGGCGGCACAAGTAGCTCCTCCATGGTTGAGAGAGAGATGATCACCATGATGGTAGACACTCTGCCAGTGTTCTACTATGAGAAGCTAGTGGGTTACATGCCGTCCAGCTTTGCGGATCTGGTGTTTGCCGGGGAAAGAATCGAGGTGGGATTGAAGAGAGGAAAGTTTGATTACGTTTCCTCCACAAACGTGAACGCCAAAAGAATCGGGGCAACAGGGGCAAAAAGGAAGGAAGGAGATGCCCATGCCGTCTCTTCAACACCCGCATGGGTCAAACCCCAGCAAACACCTCATGGTACCCATCAGTACGCGCAACATCACCCAAGCTTCTCGGCTCATGCTGGGAACGCCTCTAGCTCAACACCCGTGCAGCCTAAGGCACCCACCCAGAGGGAAGCTCCCCAAGTTCCAACTCCGAACACGGCTCGACCGGCCGGTAATTCCAACACGACAAGGAACTTCCCCCCAAGGCCATTGCCGGAATTCACCCCGCTCCCGATGACGTACGAAGATCTTCTACCATCCCTCATCGCCAATCATTTGGCCGTGGTAACTCCCGGAAGGGTCCTCGAACCCCCTTTCCCGAAGTGGTATGACCCTAATGCAACTTGCAAGTACCATGGGGGTGCCCCGGGGCATTCCATCGAAAAATGCTTGGCCCTTAAATACAAGGTCCAACATCTGATGGATGCCGGATGGCTGACTTTCCAAGAGGATCGGCCCAATGTGAGGACCAACCCGCTCGCCAATCATGGAGGGGGAGCAGTTAATGCAGTTGAATCCGATAGGCCCCACAGGTCTAAACCGTTGAGAGATGTGGCAACCCCTAGGAGGTTTATCTTTGAGGCCCTACAAAAGGGAGGTGTAATTCCCCATAGTGGGTGTAAGGAGGATTCCTGTCTGCTACATCCCGGCGAGATGCATGACATGGAGACGTGTTTGGAAGTAGAGGAATTGTTACAACGGATGATAGACCAAGGTCGACTAGAAGTCGGCATTGAAGGAAAAGAAGAGCAGCATATATGCATGCAATCTACGGAGGGGAGTGGTGTTGCGAGGCCCAAACCCTTGGTGATATACTTCACTAAAAGTGCAGCCTCGCAAAAGCCCGGGCACTCCTTAATGGCCAAACCTGTTCCTTTCCCGTACCAAGATAGTCACGCGGTCCCGTGGAGATATACACCTCCGGAAGAAGAAGTCACTGACGTCAGCTCGCTGTCGGCTAAAGTAACAAATATCACGGGACTGAGTGGTGTGACCCGTAGTGGTCGTGTGTTCGCACCTCCGGACCTACCAGTCCAACCCGCCGACGTCAAAGGAAAAGGAAAAGTGGTGGAGGAACAAGATGGCGAAGCACCCCACGCTTCGAGTAAAGATATGCCAGCAAAGGGGCCCCCAGAGAAAAGGGATGGTAGAAAGGAGGTGTCGCTAGAGGAAGCCAGCGAGTTCCTTCGGATAATTCAGCAGAGCGAATTCAAGGTTATCGAACAGCTCAACAAAACCCCGGCTAGGGTCTCGCTGCTAGAGTTACTTATGAGCTCCGAGCCTCATCGGGCTCTGCTAGTAAAAGTGCTGAACGAGGCTCACGTGGCCCAAGACATTTCGGTAGAAGGCTTCGGAGGGCTAGTCAACAATATCACTGCCAACAACTATCTTGCCTTCGCCGAAGAAGAAATCCCCGCCGAGGGGAGAGGGCATAATAAGGCTTTACACGTATCAGTCAAGTGTATGGACCATATCGTGGCCAAGGTACTCATCGATAATGGTTCCAGTTTAAACGTGATGCCTAAGAGCACTTTGGACAAGTTACCATTCAATGCTTCCCATTTAAAACCAAGTTCAATGGTGGTTCGGGCCTTCGACGGCACTCGCCGAGAGGTTAGGGGAGAGATCGATCTCCCAGTACAAATAGGCCCTCACACCTGTCAAGTCACCTTCCAAATAATGGATATTAACCCCCCCTACAGCTGCCTGTTGGGGCGCCCTTGGATCCACTCAGTGGGAGTTGTGCCTTCTACACTCCACCAAAAGCTGAAATTCGTAGTGGAGGGGCACTTGGTCATCGTGTCAGGCGAGGAAGATATCTTGGTGAGCTGCCCATCCTCCATGCCTTATGTGGAAGCCGCAGAAGAATCGTTAGAAACCGCTTTCCAGTCTTTTGAGGTGGTCAGCATTTCCTCCGTGGACTCCCTCTTTGGGCAACCTTGTCTGTCCGATGCGGCGGTAATGATGGCCCGAGTTATGTTGGGGAACGGTTATGAACCCGGGATGGGTTTAGGCAAAGACAATGGCGGCATAACTAGTCTGATAAAAACCCAAGGGAATCGTGGGAAGTATGGTTTAGGCTATAAGCCCACTCAGGCGGACATGAAAAGAAGCATCGCGGGAAGGAAGAACAGTGGTCAGAGCTCGCGTTGGAAACAAGAAAGTGAAGGAAACCCGCCCTGCCACATAAGTAGAAGCTTTATAAGTGCGGGTCTGGGAGACGAAGGTCAAGTGGTCGCGATATGTGAAGATGATGTTCCAAGTACTTTGGATTTGGTCCGACCATGCCCTCCTGATTTCCAGCTGGGAAATTGGCGGGTGGAGGAACGCCCCGGCATTTACGCAACAAGCATAATGTAAACCTTTACGGTTTTAAAAGCTCTATAGTTGGGCCTAGGCTTTAGAGTTTTCATTTTGTTAAGGCTTTGTGTCTTTTGTCTTTGAATTTATAATACAAGGATCTTTCTTCATCTGTTCCTGGTCTCTACCCATTCTCATTCATTTGCATGTTTACTTCTTTTTCTGAAACGGCAGATTCGATGACGAGTCCCCCGAAGGTACTAATACCTGGGACCCGTCTATCAACTTCGAGCAAGAAATGAACCAAACGGAAGATGAAGGAGATGAGGATGTGGGACTTCCTTCGGAACTAGAAAGAATGGTTGCCCATGAGGACCAAGAAATGGGGCCTCATCAAGAAGAAACAGAGCTAGTAGACTTAGGAATTGGCAGTGGAAAGAGGGAAGTAAAGATAGGTACAGGCATTACCGCACCTATCCGTGAAGAATTAATAACCCTGCTAAAAGACTACCAAGACATCTTTGCTTGGTCATACCAAGATATGCCCGGTTTGAGTTCTGACATTGTGCAGCACCGATTGCCTCTAAATCCCGGGTGTTCCCCAGTAAAACAGAAATTGAGGAGGATGAAGCCCGAAACGTCCTTGAAGATAAAAGAAGAAGTGAAGAAGCAGTTTGACGCTGGATTTCTGGCCGTCGCTCGGTATCCAGAATGGGTTGCCAACATCGTACCAGTTCCTAAAAAAGGTGGGAAAGTACGAATGTGTGTAGATTACCGGGACCTGAATCGGGCCAGTCCCAAGGACAATTTTCCGTTACCACACATCGATATCCTCGTAGATAACACGGCCAATTTCGCTTTATTTTCCTTCATGGATGGTTTCTCTGGTTACAATCAGATAAAGATGGCGCCCGAGGATATGGAAAAGACTACTTTCGTCACCCTGTGGGGAACGTTCTGTTACAAGGTGATGTCCTTTGGACTCAAGAATGCCGGGGCAACTTATCAACGGGCCATGGTAGCTTTGTTCCATGATATGATGCATCAAGAGATCGAGGTCTACGTGGACGACATAATTGCTAAATCTAAATCTGAGGAAGAACACCTTGTCAACCTGCGGAAGTTGTTCGAAAGGCTTAAGAGATATCAATTAAGGTTGAACCCCGCTAAGTGTACCTTTGGGGTCAAATCAGGGAAATTGCTTGGTTTCGTTGTAAGCCAGAAAGGGATAGAGGTAGACCCCGAAAAAGTGAAGGCTATCCTTGAGATGCCAGAACCCCGTACAGAGAGGCAAGTCCGAGGTTTCCTGGGGCGCTTGAATTATATTGCCAGATTCATATCGCAGCTCACAGCCATTTGTGAGCCGTTGTTTAAACTCTTGCGCAAAAACCAAACTGATCGGTGGAATGAGGATTGCCAAGAGGCTTTTGGAAGGATCAAAAAGTGCCTAATGAATCCTCCCGTGCTTATGCCACCAGTACCTGGAAGGCCTCTCATTTTGTACATGACAATCTTGGACGAGTCAATGGGGTGTATGCTGGGGCAACATGACGAATCCGGGAAGAAAGAGCGCGCTGTTTACTACCTAAGTAAGAAGTTCACGACCTGTGAGATGAATTACTCCTTGCTCGAAAGAACGTGTTGTGCTTTGGTATGGGCATCCCATCGCTTAAGGCAGTACATGCTGAGCCATACTACCTGGTTGATATCCAAAATGGACCCAGTTAAGTACATCTTTGAAAAGCCAGCTCTCACAGGACGGATCGCCCGGTGGCAAGTCTTGCTATCTGAGTTTGATATAGTCTACGTCACCCAAAAGGCGATAAAAGGAAGCGCTTTGGCAGATTACTTGGCTCAACAGCCTCTTAACGACTACCAGCCCATGCATCCGGAATTCCCGGATGAGGACATCATGGCCTTGTTCGAGGAAAAGTTGGACGAAGATCGGGACAAATGGACTGTGTGGTTTGACGGAGCGTCAAACATTCTAGGTCATGGCGTTGGGGCAGTGTTGATCTCTCCGGACAATCAATGTGTACCTTTCACAGCCAGGCTAGGGTTCGACTGCACCAACAACATGGCCGAATATGAAGCATGTGCCCTAGCCGTCCAGGCAGCAATTGACTCCGATGTCAAACTACTCAAGGTGTACGGCGACTCAGCGTTGGTAATCCATCAGCTGAGAGGAGAATGGGAAACTAGAGATCCCAAGCTGATACCCTACAAAGCCTACATCAAGGAGTTGGCTGAGACTTTCGATGAGATCTCCTTCCATCATGTTCCCCGCGAGGAGAATCAAATGGCGGATGCACTTGCTACATTGGCATCTATGTTCCAGCTAACACCGCACGGGGACCTACCCTACATTGAATTTCAGTGTCGTGGCAAACCTGCACATTGTTGCCAAGTGGAAGAGGAACGGGACGGAAAGCCCTGGTATTACGACATCAAGCGATATGTCGAAAGCAAAGAATACCCGCCAGAGATTGCCGACAACGATAAAAGGACATTGAGGAGGTTGGTAGCCAGTTTCTTCATGAGCGGAGGCACACTGTATAAGAGAAATCACGACATGACACTCCTGCGATGTGTGGATGCCAAGGAGGCAAATCACATGATCGAGGAAGTCCATGAGGGCTCGTTTGGAACACACGCCAACGGGCATGCTATGGCCAGGAAGATCTTAAGAGCAGGTTATTACTGGCTTACCATGGAAAGTGATTGTTGTGTCCATGTGAGGAAGTGCCACAAATGTCAAGCATTCGCAGATAATGTCAATGCCCCACCACATCCTCTGAATGTCATGTCCGCCCCTTGGCCTTTCTCCATGTGGGGAATAGATGTCATCGGGGCCATTGAGCCCAAGGCCTCGAATGGTCATCGCTTCATCCTCGTAGCGATAGATTATTTCACCAAGTGGGTCGAGGCGGCTTCATATACCAATGTCACGAGGAATGTGGTGGTCAGGTTCATTAAGAAAGAGATCATCTGCCGATATGGTTTGCCAAGGAAGATTATCACGGACAACGGCACCAACCTGAATAATAAGATGATGGCAGAAATGTGCGAGGAGTTTAAAATCCAGCATCACAATTCCACGCCCTACCGGCCAAAGATGAATGGAGCAGTGGAAGCGGCCAATAAGAATATCAAAAAGATTATCCAAAAGATGACCGTGTCATACAAGGATTGGCACGAGATGCTCCCATTCGCGTTACACGGTTACCGGACTTCAGTGCGAACGTCAACTGGGGCAACGCCATTCTCATTGGTATATGGGATGGAGGCGGTGTTACCGTTTGAGGTAGAAGTCCCGTCATTAAGGATCTTGGCAGAATCCGGGTTAAAGGAATCAGAGTGGGCTCAAACACGCTACGATCAGCTCAACCTCATTGAGGGTAAGCGCTTAACGGCCATGAGTCATGGGCGCTTATACCAGCAAAGAATGAAGAGTGCATTCGACAAGAAAGTACGCTTACGCAAGTTCCATGAGGGAGACCTTGTGCTAAAGAAAATGTCCCATGCTGTCAAGGACCATCGAGGGAAATGGGCCCCGAACTACGAAGGGCCTTTTGTCGTGAAGAGGGCTTTTTCCGGAGGAGCTTTGGTGCTTACCAACATGGATGGCGAAGAGCTACCTTCACCCGTGAACTCTGATGTCGTCAAACAATATTATGCTTAGAAGCTGGGGCAATTAAGGATGTCGCTGCATGTTCTTTATCTTTGGGCGTTTTCTGGATTTCCCCCAGAGATTTCCTGTCTGTTGTATCTCTCGTTACAATCTTTCAAAGAAATGAATGTGGATTCGAGGCTTTTAATCCTCACGTTAGTTTCACACCTTGCATTAATCTGTGATCACCTGAGCCCTTCCGCTCAGTTCATGGGATCCCCCAAGCGCTTAATTAGAATTGAACCTGAACCAACTTTCCCTAAATTTTCTGCGTTTGAAAACATTCATGCATACGCATACGCATACGCATGTATATTGTTGTGGTAAAACAGGGGCAGGATCACCTTGGGCTACCTTCTGGAATGGAGACAAAACATGAACAGCAGAAACCAATCAAGGTAGGGTAATGATGCGGTCAAGATTGGCCATACCTGGTTGTTTATTAATTGCAGGTACTTAAGGATGAACGCAAGCGGGGATGGGGTCACGACCGACCGATCGTTGCCCTTCTCTGTGCGAAAAAAGCAGGGAATGTCGCTGCAAGGCAGCCCCGTATCCTTTCTATTTTGCAGCTTTCTTTTACTATTTGTTTGTTTTAAAAAGGAAAAGAGTAATAATAAGATAAGTAATCAACGCCTGATTTTAACCTAAGTAAGTTCAAGTTAGGCAAAATGCTAATCCATGAGAAGGGAGGGGACATGGTTAATGTTCCCCTCAAAAAAAAAAAAAAAAAAAAAAAAAAAAAGTGCAGGTTAGCTCGCCTGGGCGAGCTGGGCTCGCCTGGGCGAGCCACCTCTGCACCAAAATATAAAAATGACGAAAGGGGGGGACGTTTTACATTCAAAAACCTCTTTTCCCCCCTTTCAAAAGCCATACCCACGGGATTTACGAGTTTGCAGCCCTTGGGTCATCATTTTTCGCATTTTTTGATTCCGTTTCGCGCTTTTGTTCATCACCAACAAGTAAGTATTCCATCCCTAAGCTTTCTAGCTTTTCATTGGTGTATTTTGATCTCCTTTTGGTGCTCTAAATTGTGGGAATGTACTCAAATATGTGGGGCAATTTTGATTTGTTTTCTTGCTTGATTAGGTTGAATTAGGGGTTTGTATGAGATGGCCCTAGGCCTATAATGCATTTTGAAGTAATGGGGCATGCCACATTGTCCCCGTTCTCTTGCTATTGACGCCTAAACGCGCGCCCACCAAGTGTTCGGTGAAATGCCTCAATGGCATTAGCGCGTGATTTTTGTAGGGAAACAACCCATGGGGCAATTTGGTTTGCACATATTTTTGGGACATGCATCCATGTTCGAAAGAGCTAGAGTAATTGCCCCGCATATGTCCTAGGCCTAGGAACCAAAGTTTTTATGCAAAAAGAATACAAAAGGAGGTGCATATTGGGTAAAGTTACCCTTTTTGGCCAGCAAACAGCTATGGGCCACACTATAATACTTTCCCTACGCCTAGATGTTTAGGAATTGTGCTCGTCATGAATGTGTAGGTTTAGAATAGGTAGCAAGATACCTTTGGTAATTTGCACTTTGGGTACGAATAGCAAAATACTTGAATGTATGTATATATAATTTTTGGTAGTAAAAATGTCTCACAAAAAAATATATATAAATATGTTGCATGTTATGTGAAGAAAACATATTACAAAAAATATACCTTTTAATTTGAATACAATTTTAGTCAGCAAAGGAAAATGTGCTTGAATTTGCATGCGGCTTTAGGTAGCAAAAACTTGAAAAAAGAGCATGAAATGTAGCACCTTATTGTGTGGATAGTCAAGATTCATCATGAAATTTGCGTATGTATAGGTATTAGAAATGCCAAGATGTGCACATGTGCAATTTTTGGTACCCCAATATGCTTTGAGTATGCATGTATGTGAATTTAGCCAAGGAGATGTGTGTGATGTAAGTAACAAATACACCTTGGAGGTACGTGTAAATAATCTAGATAACGGAGCTGCCTTGATTGTATATGGGTGCATTTTTTCGGTTAAATGTCTTGTGCAAGAGAACGTTTGTAAGGAAATATGCGCATAAGCTTGCTCTAAATTTACATTGATGTTTGTATTTATGGAAGGAGGTTACATGCCATTGTTGCTTTAAGAGTAATGTCCCACCAAAACTAACTTTCCAAATGTTTGCCTTCACAGGAATGGCACCGAGGAAGCTTGCCTCAAAGAGGTCCAGGAAAGACAAGGCGGCCGAAGGAACTAGTTCCGCCCCGGAGTACGACAGTCACCGCTTTAGGAGCGTTGTACACCAGCAGCGTTTCGAAGCCATCAAGGGATGGTCGTTTCTCCGAGAGCGACGCGTCCAGCTCAGGGAGGACGAGTATACTGATTTCCAGGAGGAAATAGGGCGCCGGCGGTGGGCACCACTGGTTACTCCCATGGCCAAGTTTGATCCAGAAATAGTCCTTGAGTTTTATGCCAATGCTTGGCCAACAGAGGAAGGCGTGCGTGACATGAGATCCTGGGTTAGGGGTCAGTGGATCCCGTTCGATGCCGACGCTATCAGCCAGCTCCTGGGATATCCGATGGTATTGGAAGAGGGCCAGGAATGCGAGTATGGCCAGAGGAGGAACCGGTCTGATGGGTTCGATGAGGAGGCCATCGCCCAGCGGCTATGTATACCGGGGCAGGATTTTGCCCGGACTGCTGCAGGAAGGCGAGTGCGAATCATGCGCACC
The DNA here is from genome assembly GCF_004193775.1 of Glycine soja. Lineage (NCBI taxonomy): Eukaryota > Viridiplantae > Streptophyta > Magnoliopsida > Fabales > Fabaceae > Glycine > Glycine soja. The sequence goes on along the minus strand of NC_041004.1, from coordinate 12,425,913 downwards.
AACATGACCACCCTGACCCAGATATGGATGACGTTGCTCCTCAGCAACATCCTGCCCACCGATCATAATTCCGACCTCCCCATGCCTAAGTGCCAGCTGGTGTACGCCATCCTGACACGGATGAGCATCCATGTGGCTCAGTTGATCGCTGATGCCATCTATATTTTTGCAGGTATGGCGCCCACTAGGCACCCTTTGGACCCAGATAAGTCCAACAGGGCCCTGGGATTCCCCGCACTGATCACAGGACTCTGCCAGTCGTTCGGAGTCCCCGTTGCACCTACCAAGGTGATTCGGCCGCCCATCACCCGGGCTTTTATTGAGAAGTACTGTACCCAGAGACAGGCTCAGGGTGATGCTCCACAGGCCGCAGGCGCGCCCCCACCACCTCATCAGGCTGGCCAGGCTGGGGCATTTGACATGGAGCAGTATTTACGGCATTTGGTTCGCCAGCAGGCGGCCAACCACCGAGCACATGTACGGACCCATGATTGTCTGTACCAGATGAGCCTTAGCATGCAGAGCCAGGGCTTCGCTCCTTTTTCATGCCCTACTCCAGACCAGTTCAGGGCAGAGGTTGCATGGCCCGGAGATTGGCCCGAGGCCCAAGCAGGAGAGGCACCCCCAGAAGCTCCCGGCGATGGAGAAGAAGCCCACGAGGATGAGGAGATGGCTGATTTGCTTGACTTCTTGGGAGGGAGTGGAGACACGTGACTGGGAGATCCCCAGATTCATGTTTTCTTTCATATTTCTTTTGTCATTTTTATTCTACGTTATTGTTTTGACTTGAGAGACTAATGTTTGTTTTTGTTGTTTCGATTGTCATTTGTACAGCGCATACATTTTGTTTAGATTGGTGCGTTAGTATTTATATATCATTACTATCAATGATGTTTGAAATTCTGGAACCGTGTAGAGTTCTTCGTTTAGGAACATCGTCCAAAAGTATATATGTAAAATAAACAAAAAAAAATCATGATAAAAATAAAAATAGAAAAGGAAGGAAAATGAAATAGAAAAGGAAAGAAAATGAAATAGAAAAGAAAAGAAAGTGAAAAGAAAAAGAGAGCAAATAAGAAGAAAAAAAGAAGGCAAGTAAGGAAAAAGGTGGAAAAAGAGAAAATAAGTTGTCTAGCTAAAAAACGACATGCTTTTGAAAAGAGACGATTCCCAACTTTTCTTTGAAAAAATTCATTGATCATAACCAATTTTTGGAAAATGTGTCTACGCCTGAAGGGTGAATGCTGTGAAATTTCCCGGACGCCCGAAATGGACTCGGATGAATGCACAAATTGATAAAAGAACATATTTTGGAAACATTGGGTTGATTAAAAATAGAGGAAATGAATCCTGAGCCCTAGCATCACATGACCATAAAAAGTTGACATTTGAGTGTCCGCGTAGATGCATGCATGACCAGTTTTGCATAAAGTTTCCAAATCATCATTTTTGCATTTGTGTCATGGAAATAATGTGGGGCATCCCTTTTATCCTTGAGCCAAACCAAACCCCGACATGTATCATGTCTAGCCATTCTACAAACCTTGAGCCAAAATCCTGACTCACCGTAATCCTTACCCTCGGAAGCAAAAAGAAAAAAGGAAAATTCCCCAATCAAAGAGTGGGAGAAAGAGAAAAAAGAAAAGAAAGGAAATTCCCAATCAAAGAGTGGGAGAAAGCAAAAAGAAAAGAAAGAAAATTCCCAACCAAAGAATGGGAGAAAGTAAAAAAGGAAGGAAAGGAAACCACGACCTAAAATGGTCTTCTCCCTTTAATTACCAACCAAAATCCCGTGCGCTAGCGACCCCTTTTTCCTCGCCCCGCACTAAACAAAAAAACAGAAAAAAGAAAAAGCCAGAAAAATCAAAAGCCAAAAACACACAAAAGCTGAAAGAAAAAACCACCAAAAGAACCCATTCCCAAGGGAAGCCCTATTGATCCATGATCACGCGTGTAATTTTTGATTTGATAGGAAATAATTTGCAAAGTCAAGTCATGACATATCTATGGTTCGGAATTAGGATGAAACACTTACCTGTGCAAGATTGATACACTTTGAGTAGATTTCTTCTATTTTTGTCGAACCCAGTGTTTCCTCTAAATGGTCATTTAGAAACGAAATGCTAACATCCAAAATCTCATTTATGGTTATGGGAGATTTCATCAGCAGACTCTCCTTCCCCGGTAGACGCTTTGTTTTTCACTCCAAAAAGCATATGCTGCTCTAAATCAGTTGGAATATTTGTCTCTTTGCTAAAGCATGTTTGCATTTTAGTGGAGAAAACACCGAGACTTTTTCAAGTCTCACAAGTTATCCAGAACTACGTAGGTCTGAGTTCCTCATGGGAGGATACGTAGGAGCAAGAGCCTCGCTTTTGTCGACCACACCACCTTTTGTTATCCAGAACTACGTAGGTCTGAGTTCCTCATGGGAGGATACGTAGGAGCAAGAGCCTCGCTTTTGTCGACCACACCGCCTTTTGTTGCCATGACTCAAGAGCTGATACGCGGAGATACCTTACGGTTATCCGCACCCCTTTGCCATTCAGACACAGTCGTGTCCGTTGGCACGCAGAGACCAAGTTTGGTCATTCTGCACACATGATACGCGGAGATACCTTACGGTTATCCGCACCCCTTTGCCATTCAGACACAGTCGTGTCCGTTGGCACGCAGAGACCAAGTTTGGTCATTCTGCACACATGATACGCGGAGATACCTTACGGTTATCCGCACCCCTTTGCCATTCAGACACAGTCGTGTCCGTTGGCACGCAGAGACCAAGTTTGGTCATTCTGCACACATGATACGCGGAGATACCTTACGGTTATCCGCACCCCTTTGCCATTCAGACACAGTCGTGTCCGTTGGCACGCAGAGACCAAGTTTGGTCATTCTGCACACATGATACGCGGAGATACCTTACGGTTATCCGCACCCTTTTGTCATCCAGAGCAGATGACAAGCAGAGACCAAGTTTGGTCATTCTGCACCCATGATACGCGGAGATACCTTACGGTTATCCGCACCCTTTTGTCATCCAGAGCAGATGACAAGCAGAGACCAAGTTTGGTCATTCTGCACCCATGATACGCGGAGATACCTTACGGTTATCCGCACCCTTTTGTCATCCAGAGCAGATGACAAGCAGAGACCAAGTTTGGTCATTCTGCACCCATGATACGCGGAGATACCTTACGGTTATCCGCACCTTTTTGTCATCCAGAGCAGATGACAAGCAGAGACCAAGTTTGGTCATTCTGCACCCGTGATACGCGGAGATACCTTACGGTTATCCGCACCCTTTTGTCATCCAGAGCAGATGACAAGCAGAGACCAAGTTTGGTCATTCTGCACCCGTGATACGCGGAGATACCTTACGGTTATCCGCACCCTTTTGTCATCCAGAGCAGATGACAAGCAGAGACCAAGTTTGGTCATTCTGCACCCATGATACGCGGAGATACCTTACGGTTATCCGCACCCTTTTGTCATCCAGAGCAGATGACAAGCAGAGACCAAGTTTGGTCATTCTGCACCCATGATACGCGGAGATACCTTACGGTTATCCGCACCCATTCTTTTGCTATCTGTAAGACAGAACGCTTGATAGCATGCAGGGGCTGACACAGTCTTCTGCACCTTTTGTTCCTCCGGGAACAACAAAGTCATTTACATGCGGAAAAGTCACGGTCACCCGCGACTCTCGTCAACCGAGAGGAGCGAAATTAGTGTCATACACTGATTTTCAGGGACCTTTGCTTGATGACATGCGACCATTCTTTGGTCCTTGTGAGGTGCTTGGCACCCATCATTAGGCAATTTGTGAAATTCTGGGAACAACAAGTCATTTGCATGTGGAGATTTTATGGTCACCCGCGACTCTCGTCAAATCGAGAGGGACGAAATTAGTGTCTTATCTTTACTTTTCTTTTATCTCCAATAAAAGACAAGTAAAGAGGGGCAACTGTCATACCCTAATTTCGTCCGGGGACCTTTGCTTGATGACATGCGACCATTCTTTGGTCCTTGTGAGGTGCTTGGCATCCATCATTAGGCAATTTATGAAATTCCAGGACATGCCGGAAAACCAAAAAAAATATTGATGCACAATCCGTAAGTTTCCGTGACACACCGGAAATCAAAAGGAAGCATCGTTGCATAATTAAGTGAGGTTCCGTAACATTCCGTAAGTCAAAAAGGGGATGATTATGTAATCCGCAAGGTTCCGTAACATTACGGAAAGAAAACAAGTATCGTTACGAAATTCGTAAGTTTCCGTAACTTTACGAAAAAAGAATCACCAAAAAAACAGCAGAGGGGGGTGTACTTAGTAAAAATAGGGGTGCAAATAGCACCCAGGCCCACTTGGGCCCTCCAGAAGATTCCTCCAGAAGGCGGTTGCTTCTGGAGGAAGCAACCCTGCTCGCCTGGGCGAGCTGAGCTCGCCTGGGCGAGCTGGGCGGCAACCACCTCCCCTATTTTGCTATAAATAGGGGAGGAAATGAAGAAGGAAAGGATCCCAGCCCTTTAGGCACTTCTCTCTCTTTGGAATTTGCTTGGAAAAATTGTTTCCGTGAAGAAAATCTAAGCCGAGGCGCTTCCGAAACGTTTCCGTAACGTTTTCCGTGAGGAATCTCGCAAAGGTTTCAACCGTTCTTCGACGTTCTTCATTCGTTCTTCATCGTTCTTCGATCTTCAACGGGTAAGTACCTCGAACCAAGCTTTTCGATTCATTCTATGCACCCGTAGTGGTCCACATTGTGTTTCGTGCATTTTTATTCTCGTTTTGTTTACTTTTTATACCCCCTGTTGACGTGCTTAAGCCATTTTACTTAAGTCGTTTCTCGCTTAACTTAAAAATAAAATAAATTTCCACCGAACGTTTGAATTGTATTATCCATTAACTTCGGTTAAAATCAATTCCGACCGTTCGGTCGTGCCGTAACCACGTTGGAAATCAAAAAGAGGTAAAAAATAATATAATAATCAAAAAATATCTTTTTTAGTAAAATAAAGCGGAAAATCAATCGGACGTTTTCTCTTTGGGATTTCTCATTCTTAATCGAATTGATTAATAACTAAAGTGAAACTAAAGGCTAAAATCAATTCGCCTAGTCAAGCTCGTCCACAAAAATAGGCTTTTGAAGTTTGTCATCTCAATTTCTCACTAAGTAAAATGGATCATTTTTAAGGTCCAACGCCTTAAAATGATCACCACTTAAATAAAAAAGAATCACTTGATAAGAAAGAACTACGTAGGTCTGAGTTCCTCATTGAGGATACGTAGGAGCAAAAGCCCCGCTTTTGTCGACCACCCCGAGAGATCGTTAATGGTCCAATGCCTTAACGTTTCTCTCCTTTCAAAAACAAGAGATCGTTAATGGTCCAATGCCTTAACGTTTCTCTCCTTTCAAAAACAAGAAATCGTTAATGGTCCAACGCCTTAACGTTTCTCCCCTTTCAAAATCAAAAGACCGTTTAATGGTTCAACACCTTAAATGACCTTTTGTTCAATAAAAAACATATTTTGCAAAAAAGGACAAAAACAACTTAACCAAACACTTTGTTCTAAAAGAACTACGTAGGTCTGATTTCCTCATCGCAATTGAGGAATACGTAGGAGCAAAGGGAAACACCCTTGTCGACCACAAAAAAGAAAAAAATATAAAAAGGGTATAAAGGATATAAGAACATAAAAGGGAACATAAAAATCAAAGTCATGTTTGCACATTCGATTAAAGGCTGCCGTCCCTTGGGACGGGCGTGTGGGGTGCTAATACCTTCCCCGTGCGTAAATACAACTCCCGAACCTTTCACTAAAAATTCGTAGATCGCGTCTTTTCCGGTTTTTCCGACGTTTTCCTCAAATAAACGTTGGTGGCGACTCCGCGCGTATTCCTTTCGTGGAACACGCATCCCGCGAGTCTCGCGTCGCCCTCCCGCCGAAGGGTAGGTTGCGACAATTGCCATACATGCATCCTCCACCATTGAGTTCGGAGCCCGACGAATTGAAATCCTAGCGCTGTTCGTGCATCCTCCATCATCAAGTCTTATTCGGAGCCCTATGAATTGATTGACGTTCATGCATTCTCCACAATTGAGTCCGGAGCCCCACGAATTCATTGCCTAAGGATGTTCGTGCATCCTCGACCATCTTATTCGGAGCCCCATGAATTGATTATCGTTCATGCATCCTCCACCATTGACTCCGGAGCCCCACGAATTGATTGCCTAGCGCCGTTCGTGCATCCTCCACCATCAAATTTTATTCGGAGCCCCATGAATTGATTGGCGTTCATGCATCCTCCACCATTGTGTCCGGAGCCCCACAAATTGATTGCCTAGCGTTGTTCGTGCATCCTCGACCATCTTATTCGGAGCCCCATGAATTGATTTCCGTTCATGCATCCTCCACCATTGAGTCCGGAGTCCCATGAATTGATTGCCTAGCCCTGCTAGTGCATCCTCCATCATCAAATCCTATTCGTAGCCCCACGAATTGATTGCCAAGCGTTGTTCATGCATTCTCTATCATCAAATCTTATTCGAAGCCCCATGAATTGAATGTCGTTCATGCATCCTCCAAAATTGTGTCCGGAGCCCCACAAATTGATTGCCTAGCCCTGCTAGTGCATCCTCCATCATCAAATCTTATTCGGAGCCCCTTGAATTGATTGTCGTTCATGCATCCTACACCAATGAGTCTGGAGCCCCATGAATTGATTGCCCAGTGTTGTTCGTGCATCCTCCACCAACTTATTCGAAGCCCCATGAATTGATTGTCGTTCATGCATCCTCCACCATTGAGTCCGGAGCCCTATGAATTGATTTCCAAGCGCTGTTCATGCAATGTCTATCATCAAATCTTATTCGAAGCCCCATGAATTGAATGTCGTTCATAAATCCTCCACCATTGAGTCCGGAGCCCCACGAATTGATTGCCTAGCGCTTTTTGTGCATCCTCCACCATCTTATTTGGAGCCCCATGAATTGATTGTCGTTCATGCATCCTCCACCATTAAGCCCGGAGCCCCACGAATTGATTGCCTAGCGCTGTTCGTGCAACCTCCATCATCAAATCTTATTCGTAGCCCCATGAATTGATTGCCAAGCGTTGTTCATGCATTCTCTATCATCAAATCTTATTCGAAGCCCCATGAATTGAATGTCGTTTATGCATCCTCCACCATTGAGTCCGGAGCCCCACGAATTGATTGCCTAGCGTTGTTCATGCATCGTACACCATCTTATTCGGAGCCCCATGAATTGATTATTGTTCATGCATCCTCCACCATTGAGTCTGCAGCCCCACGAATTGATTTCCTAGTGCTGTTCGTGCATCCTCCATCATCAAATCTTATTCAAAGCCCCCTGAATTTATTGTCGTTCATGCATCCTCCACCATTGAGTCTGGAGCCCCACGAATTGATTGCCTAGCGTTGTTCGTGCATCCTCCACCATCTTATTTGGAGCCCCTTGAATTTATTTCCGTTCATGCATCCTCCACCATTGAATCCGGAGCCCCACGAATTGATTGCCTAGCGCTGTTCGTGCAACCTCAATCATCAAATCTTAATCGTAGCCCTATGAATTGATTGTCGTTCATACATCCTCCACCTCTGAGTCCGGAGTCCCACGAATTGATTGCATAGCACTGTTCATGCATCCTCCACCATCAAATTTTATTCGGAGCCACATGAAATGATTTTCGTTCATGCATCCTCCACCATTGAGTCTGGAGCCCCACGAACTGATTGCCTAGCGCTATTCGTGCATCCTCCACCATCTTTTTCGGAGCCCCATGAATTGATTTTTGTTCATACATCCTCCACAATTGAGTCTGGAGCCCCACGAATTGATTTCCTAGCGCTGTTCTAGCATCCTCCATCATCGAATCTTATTATGAGCCCCATGAATTGATTGCCTAGCGCTTTTCGTGCATCCTCCACCATCTTATTCGGAGCCCCATGAATTGATTGCCATACATGCATCCTCCACCATTGAGTCTGCAGCCAGACGAATTGATTGCTTAGCGGTGTTCATGCATCCTCCATCATCAGGTCTTATTCGGAGCCCCATGAATTGATTTCCGTTCATGCATTCTCAACAATTGAGTCCGGATTCCCACGAATTGATTGCCTAGCACTGTTCGTGCATCCTCCACCATCTGATTCGGAGCCCCATGAATTGATTGTCGTTCATGCATCCTCCACCATTGAGTCTGGAGCCCCACGAATTGATTTCCTAGCGCTGTTCGTGCATCCTCCATCATCAAATCTTATTCGGAGCCCGACGAATTGATTGCCTAGCGCTGTTCATGCATCCTCCATCATCAAGTCTTATTCGGAGCCCCATGAATTGATTTTCGTTCATGCATTCTCCACAATTGAGTTCGGAGCGCCACGAACTGATTGCCTATCGCTGTTCGTGCATTCTACACAATCTTATTCGGAGCCCCATGAATTGATTGTCGTTCATACATAGTTGACCTTTGAGTCCGGAGCCCCACGAATTCATTGCCTAGGGTTGTTCGTGTATCCTCCACCATCTTATTCGGAGCCCCATGAATTGATTGTCGTTCATGCATCCTCCACCATTGAGTCTAGAGCCCCACGAATTGATTGTCAAGCGCTGTTTATGCATCCTTTATCATCAAATCTTATTCGAAGCCCCATGAATTGATTGTTGTTCATGCATCCTCCACGATTGAGTCCGGAGCCCCACGAATTCATTGTCCAGCGCTGTTCATTCATCCTCTATCATTAAATCTTATTCGAAGCCCCATGAATTGATTGTCATTCATGCATCCTCCACGATTTAGTCCGGAGCCCCACGAATTGATTTCCTAGCGCTGTCTGTGCATCCTCCACCATCTTATTCGGAGCCACATGAATTGATTGTCGTTCATGCATCCTCCACCATTGAGTCCGGAGCCCCACGAATTGATTGCCTAGCGTTGTTCATGCATCCTCCACCATCTTATTCGTGCCCCATGAATTGATTGCCATACATGCATCCTCCACCATTGAGTCTGGAGCCCCATGAATTGATTGCCTAGCACTGTTCGTGCATCCTCCATCATCAAGTCTTATTCAGAGCCCTATGAATTGATTGTCGTTCATGCATTCTCCACAATTGAGTCTGGAGCCCCGCGAATTGATTGCCTATCGCTGTTCGTGCATCCTACACCATCTTATTCGGAGCCCCATGAATTGATTGTCATTCATACGTCCTCCACCTTTGAGTCCGGAGCCCCATGAATTGATTGCCTAGCGCCTTTCGTGCATCCTCCACCATCAAATTTTATTCAGAGCCCCATGAATTGATTGTCGTTCATACATCGTCCACCTTTTGAGTCTGGAGCCCCACGAATTTATTGCCTAGCGCTGTTCGTGCATCCTCCACCATCTTATTTGGAGCCCCATGAATTGATTGTCGTTCATGCATCCTCCACAATTGAGTCCAGAGCCCCACGAATTGATTGCCAAGCCCTGTTCATGCATCCTCTATCATCAAATCTTATTCGAAGCCCCATGAATTGATTGTCGTTCATGCATCCTCCACGATTAAGTCTAGAGCCCCACGAATTGATTGCCTAGCGCTGTTCGTGCATCCTCCACCATCTTATTCGGAGCCCCATGAATTGATTTTCTTTCATGCATCCTCCACCATTGAGTCCGGAGCCCCACGAATTGATTGCCTAGTGTTGTTCGTGCATCCTCCACCATCTTATTCGGAGCCTCATGAATTGATTGCCGTTCATGCATCCTCCACCATTGAGTCTGGAGCCCCACGAATTGATTGTCAAGCACTGTTCATGCATCCTCTATCATCAAATCTTATTCGAAGCCCCATGAATTGATTGTCGTTCATCCATCCTCCACGATTGAGTCTGGAGCCCCACGAATTGATTTCCTTGCGCTATTCGTAAATCCTCCATCATCAAATCTTATTCGTAGCCCCAAGAGTTGATTTCCGTTCATACATCCTGCACCTTTGAGTCTGGAGCTCCACGAATTGATTGCATAGCACTGTTCGTGCATCCTCCACCATCTTATTCGGAGCCCCATGAATTGATTTTCGTTCATGCATCCTCCACCATTGAGTCTGGAGCCCCACGAATTGATTGCCTAGTGTTGTTCGTGCATCCTCCACCATCTTATTCGTGCCCCATGAATTGATTGCCATACATGCATCCTCCACCATTGAGTCCGGAGCCCCGCGAATTGATTGCCTAGTGCTGTTCGTGCATCCTCCACCATCTTATTCGTGCCCCATGAATTGATTGCCATACATGCATCCTCCACCATTGAGTCCAGAGCCCCACGAATTGATTGCCTAGCGCTGTTCGTGAATCCTCCACCATCTTATTCGGAGCCCCACGAATTGATTGTCGTTCATGAATCCTCCACCATTGAGTCCGGAGCCCCACGAATTTGTTGCCTAGCGCTTTTCGTGCATCCTCCACTGATGTGCCATCATTTTCTTCTATTTTCTAAACCCTTTTTGCACCATTTTAATTACTGATTGGTCTTAATTGTCAATTAATCAGGCAATTTTATTATTTGGGCTCATTTAGCTAATTTGATGTTTTTAATCTAATTTCAGGAATTAATGAAACATTGGGCTTAATCCGGATTTTGGTTATGGACTTGAAGAGGGCAAATAAAGCAGTGCTTACCTTAGTTAATTTCTAATTAGGAAATTTCGCAATTTTATTTTATGTTGTTCAGTGTTTATTTCGTTTTGGGCCAGAGTATTGTAATAGGGCCCAGTGAGTTTGAGTGACTCTTTTTAAATAGCAGCCTTGGGATTCGTGCAAGGCCATTCTGTTATGCTATTTTATTATTCAGAGCTTTTGTTTTAGGTTTCTACGTTTTTCTGTTCTAAGGCTACTGTTTTCGTTCTTAATGCAATTTTCCGTTTTCTGCTTCTAATTACAATTTTGTTCTTGCTTCTTCTTCTACTTTCATTTACGTTTCTGTTTCATTTACATTTCTGTTCATTTACGTTTCTGTTCATTTACGTTTCTGCTTCATGTTTCATTTGCGTTTTCTGTTTGAATCTATGGAAGGCTAGTTTTTCTGGTGTTGTTTCCTTTTGAGGACAAAGCCCAACTCTCTTTGAGGTTTCATTTGTAATGTGGTTTCCTGGAAGTTTTCCCTTCACCAGTTATCCCAAATTGGTGAACATTAATCAGTGCACGCTTCGTGTTCGATTAATTGCCTCTGAGCCTAACTTGCGTTCATGCTTAATGGACGAAGGGCTAACTGGTGTATGTGGTGCCTAATCACGTATTGACAACCCTAAGTTGATTTTCGCTTAGTAAATTGAAATAGGGTTGGATTAAGTGGTTGACTGTTAGGGACGAATTCTCCATAACCCAGGATAAGAGAATGGCTTCTGAATCAGAGGAAACAACCCGTTTTTAATATTAGTAGTTTCATATTCCAGTTTACTTGTTCTTCTCTTTAATCACAAAACAAACAAACCCGCCCCCCCAATCGTTACTGTTACTGCGCAAGTATATTATGAACATTTGGTTTGTCATTGTTCGTTGGGAAACGACCTCGGATCACTTCCTAGTTACTGCATTTTCATGTTTATTTGATTCGGGTACGGCCTCGATCAAATTTGGCGCCGTTGCCGGGGAGCAGTGTCCAAAGGTTCATAATAGCTAGCTAGTGTTGTGTGTTTAATTCCTTCGTGTTTTATGTTTAATTGTTAGTATTGTGTTAGTATGTGTGTTAGTGTTGTTTAGTGTCCTGGTATTTTGTTTAGTGTGTGTTCTGTTTCAGTTTTCCTATTAAGCGCTTCCCCTGTTTCAGTTTTGGGTGTTTTGCTGTGAATAGTGTTTTGCGACGAACTTAGCGACCACTTTTGCGTGCGGCAAAACAGAGTAGTAGTAGAAATCAAGTAGCGACGGATTTAGCGACCACCCATGCTGAATTATTTGAGATTTTTTGTTTTAGTAGCTAGAGTTGTTATTTTTGGCTGAAATTTTTTGTGGTAACTTCTTTTAATCTATATTTTGTGGGAAAAATAGCTAGAGCCTTTAGTTTGGTCAGATTTGAAAGTTCCAAAAAAGTAGCAAATTTTGTGTTTGTCAAAACTTCAAACGGCCATAACTTTTGCTCCGGTTATCAGAATCGCAATTATTATATATGTATTTGGGGTAGAAAAAAATTTCCTACACCATGGTAGCCAGCCATAGGCCGACTGAGGTCTCCATCGTCCAAAAATAGTGATTCTGTCAAAAGTTTTTTATTTTTCAAGTTTTATTCACTTATTTTTCTTAACCTACCATTTTTAGCTTCCATAGTTAGACTTTGAATTTTTGCCTGAAATTTTTTGTGCTATCTTCTCATCATTTTATAAGGTTTCTCACAAAATTTCAAGTCATTTGGATATCATTTGAGGGTAGCTGTAGTTCAAACCTGCACCTTTATTTACATGACAAAGCAACTAGTTGTGCATGCTGAATGTAGTGTATGACTAGAGGAAATCCATTTGACTTACAACCCTTTGATCCTAAGATAGATAGGACATTTCATAGATTAGTTAGGCATCATTTTATACCTTGTGATCATTCTGAGCATTCCATTACTGGTGAATCTGTGCATTCTGTTATTGGTGATTTTGAACATCCTGATTTTGAGCATTATAATTTTGAGCATTCTGATTCTGAGCATTCTAATTTTGAAAATTCTGAGAACATGGCACAACCTCCACCCCGTGAGAGGACTCTAAGGGAAATGGTTGCACCTGATTTCACCTACGAAAGCTTGTGCATCCAATACCCTGATGAGGATGTCCCATATGTTCTTAAAACTGGACTGATCCATTTGCTTCCAAAGTTTCATGGCCTTGCAGGTGAAGACCCGCACAAACATTTGAAAGAATTTCATATTGTCTGCTCCACCATGAAACGCCCAGATGTCCAAGAGGATCACATATTTCTAAAGGCTTTTCCTCATTCATTAGAGGGAGTGGCAAAGGACTGGCTGTATTACCTTGCTCCAAGGTCCATCACGAGCTGGGATGATCTGAAGAGAGTATTCTTAGAAAAAAATTTCCCTGCTTCCAGGACCATAGCCATCAGGAAGGATATCTTAGGTATTAGACAACTCAGTGGAGAGAGCCTGTATGAATACTGGGAGAGATTTAAAAAACTATGTGCCAGTTGCCCTCACCATCAGATTTCAGAGCAGCTGCTTCTCCAATATTTTTATGAAGGACTTAGTAATATGGAGAGAAGTATGATAGATGCTGCCAGTGGTGGAGCCCTTGGAGACATGACTCCTACTGAAGCCAGAAATTTAATTGAGAAGATGGCTTCCAACTCCCAGCAGTTTAGCGCCAGAAATGATGCTATAGTCATTAGAGGAGTGCATGAGGTAGCTACAAACTCAGCTGCATCATCTGAAACTAAGAAGCTTGAAGGCAAATTGGATGCATTGGTTAACTTGGTAACCCAGCTGGCCTTGAACCAGAAATCTGTACCTGTTGCAAGGGTCTGTGGTTTGTGCTCCTCTGCTGACCACCATACAGACCTTTGCCCTTCCATGCAGCAACCTGGAGCAATTGAGCAGCCTGAAGCTTATGCTGCTAATATTTACAATAGACCTCCTCAACCTCAGCAGCAAAATCAATCACAGCAGAACAATTATGACCTCTCCAGCAACAGATACAACCCTGGATGGAGGAATCACCCTAATCTCAGATGGTCTAGCCCTCAGCAACAACAACAGCAGCTTGTTCCTTCCTTCCAAAATGTTGCTGGCCCATGCAGACCATACATTCCTCCACCAATCCAACAACAGCAACAGCCCCAGAAACAGCCAACAGTTGAGACCCCTCCACAACCTTCCCTCGAAGAACTTGTGAGGCAAATGACTATGCAGAACATGCAGTTTCAACAAGAGACCAGAGCCTCCATTCAGAGCTTAACCAATCAGATGGGACAATTGGCTACACAATTGAATCAACAACAGTCCCAGAATTCTGACAAGCTGCCTTCTCAAGCTGTCCAAAATCCCAAAAATGTCAATGCCATTTCATTGAGGTCGGGAAAGCAGTGTCAAGGACCTCAACCCGTAGCACCTTCCTCATCTGCAAATGAACCTGCCCAACTTCACTCTAACCCAGAAAAAGGTAATGACAAAAATTTACCTAACAATTTCTGTGCAGGTGAATCTTCCACTGGTAATTCTGATTTGCAGAAGCAGCACATCCCTCCTCTTCCATTCCCTCTAAGAGCAGTTTCCAACAAAAAAATGGAAGAGGCAGAGAAAGAGATCTTGGAAACATTCAGAAAAGTAGAGGTAAACATACCTCTGCTGGATGCAATAAAGCAAATTCCAAGATATGCCAAATTCTTAAAGGAGCTGTGCACTAATAAGAGGAAGCTTAAAGGAAGTGAACGAATTAGCATGGGCAGAAATGTCTCCGCATTGATTGGTAAATATGTTCCTCAAATTCCTGAAAAATGCAAAGATCCAGGTACATTCAGCATACCTTGTATTATAGGGAATAGTAAGTTTGACAATGCCATGCTAGATTTAGGAGCTTCTGTTAGTGTTATGCCTCTGTCTATTTTTAATTCTTTATCTCTAGGTCCCTTGCAGTCAACTGATGTGGTAATTCATTTAGCTAATAGAAGTGTTGCATATCCTATTGGTTTCATAGAAGATGTCTTAGTTAGAGTTGGTGAACTGATTTTCCCTGTTGATTTTTATATTTTGAATATGGAGGATGGATTTTCTCAAGGATCAGTTCCCATCATTCTAGGCAGACCTTTTATGAAAACTGCTAGAACTAAGATAGATGTTTATGCAGGCACACTATCCATGGAGTTTGGTGATATAACTGTTCATTTTAATATTCTGGATGCTATGAAATACCCATCTGAAGATCTTTCTGTATTTCGTGCTGAAATTATTGACCATGTTATTGATGAATACATGACTGATCTTTACTCTAATCTGCATGCCTCTCACTCTTCATGCATTGAGTCTGAAATTGTACTTGATCATATGTCTGAATTTGATGCTGAGAGTGAATCTGAGAGTAATATTGATTGCATGTCTGGTGGTGGTGTTTTACCTCTCGAGATTGATTTTATAGAGTCAGATAGGACTAACCATGTTTCAGGAAGTACACATACCTCTGACTTTCTTTATGAGGTAAAGGCTGAGAAACCATCTCCTTCTACCACTATCCAGCCAACCACACCAGAATTGAAGCCTATGCCATCAAATTTAAAATACGCTTACTTGGATGATAGCAAGAGTTTTCTAGTGATTATATCTGCCTCCCTTGCTGATGAGCAGGAGGAGAAGTTGTTGTCTGTTCTCAAGAAGCATAAGAAGGCTATAGGCTGGACCCTGGCGGACATTCCTGGTATTAGCCCATCCACATGTATGCATCGAATAAATTTAGAGGATGGAGCTAAACCAGTAAGACAGCCACAGAGAAGACTCAACCCGGTGATTCTTGATGTAGTGAAGAAGGAGATAACCAAGCTTTTGCAAGCTGAAATCATTTATCCTATCTCCGACAACCAATGGGTGAGTCCCGTCCAAGTAGCCCCGAAGAAGACCAGCCTCACAGTGATCAAAAATGAGAAGGAGGAGCTGATTCCTACTCGGGTGCAGAACAGTTGGAGAGTCTGCATTGACTATAGGCGGCTGAACCAAGTTACCAAAAAGGACCATTTTCCCCTGCCATTCATTGACCAAATGCTTGAGCGCCTGGCAGGTAAATCTCACTACTATTTCCTTGATGGTTTTTCTGGTTATATGCAAATTACTATTGCTCCTGAGGATCAGGAAAAGACCACATTCACCTGCCCCTTTGGCACTTTTGCCTATAGGAGGATGCCTTTCGGCCTGTGCAATGCCCCTGGTACCTTCAAGCGGTGCATGATTAGTATTTTCAGTGACTTCTTAGAAAATTGCATAGAGGTGTTCATGGATGATTTCACTGTGTATGGATCCTCTTTTGATGGTTGTTTGGATAGTTTGGAAAAAGTTTTGATTAGATGCATTGAAACTAACCTTGTTCTAAATTTTGAAAAATGTCATTTTATGGTTGAGCAAGGTATAGTTTTAGGCCACATTATTTCCAATAAGGGTATTGAAGTAGATCCTGCAAAAATTTCTGTTATTTCACAATTGCCTTACCCCTCTTGTGTGTGAGAGGTGCGATCTTTTCTTGGTCATGCAGGATTCTACAGGCGCTTTATAAGGGATTTTAGCAAAGTAGCCCTTCCACTGTCCAACTTGTTGCAAAAGGAGGTGGAGTTTGACTTTAATGACAGATGCAAAGAGGCTTTTGATTGCCTCAAAAGAGCGCTGACTACCACCCCCATCATTCAGGCACCCGATTGGACAACCCCTTTTGAGCTTATGTGTGATGCATCAAATTATGCATTGGGGGCTGTCCTTGCTCAGAAAATTGATAAATTGCCCAGGGTGATATATTATGCTTCTAGGACTTTAGATGCTGCCCAAGCGAATTATACTACTACTGAGAAAGAGCTTCTAGCCATAGTTTTTGCTCTTGAAAAATTTCGATCTTATTTGCTTGGTACCCGCATTATTGTTTATACTGACCATGCAGCTCTAAAGTACTTGTTGAAGAAGGCTGATTCTAAGCCTAGGTTGATCCGATGGATGCTCTGGCTCCAAGAGTTTGACTTGGAGATCCGTGATAGGAGCGGAGCACAAAATCTAGTTGTTGATCATTTGAGTCGGATCGAACGTGTATCAGATGCGGATTCACCCATTCGGGATGATTTCCCGGATGATCATTTGTATATACTGTATAGTATTTCTGACTCTCTTTCTACTCCCTGGTTTGCTAACATTGTCAATTGTTTAGTTGCCTCTGTTTTTCCTCCCTTAGCATCTAGGGCCCAAAAAGATAAAATTAAAAGTGATGCTAAGCATTTTATTTGGGATGACCCCTACTTGTGGAAATTGTGTAATGATCAGGTAATTAGACGATGCATTCCAGATCATGAGACCGACTCAGTCCTACAGTTCTGTCATTCTTCCGCACCGGGAGGTTATCTGGGTGTTCAAAGGACAGCTCGCAAAGTGCTTGATTATGGTTTTTATTGGCCCACCATCTTTAAAGATGCGTGGAAGATCTGCAGCACTTGTGAGCAGTGTCAGAGAGCAGGAAATACACTTACATGGCGACAACTAATGCTTCAGCAACCTATGCTATTCTGTGAGGTGTTTGATGTCTGGGGTATAGATTTCATGGGCCCTTTTCCTGTCTCTTTTGGTTATGTTTACATTCTCCTTGCAATTGACTATGTTTCAAAATGGGTGGAAGCCAAGCCCACTAGAACTAATGATGCTAAAGTTGTTGCAGACTTTGTCAGGTCTAATCTGTTTTGCAGGTTTGGAGTACCTAAAGCAATTGTTAGTGATCAAGGAACCCATTTTTGCAACAGAACAATGCATGCCCTGCTTAAAAAGTACGGGGTGGTACACAGGGTATCCACACCATACCACCCCCAGACCAATGTGTTAGACAAGTGGCCTCAGATATCTTAAGAAGGGGGGGTTGAATTAAGATATTCCAAACTGTTTCCCCTAATTAAAAATCTATTTCACTTTTTACTCAAGTTATGAATTCCCTTAATGACAATCTTCTTAAATATTAATTCAAACAAAGCAACTTGAATATGAATATAAGGCAATAATAAATAAAGGAGATTAAGGGAAGAGAAAATGCAAACTCAGTTTTATACTGGTTCGGCCACACCCTTGTGCCTACGTCCAGTCCCCAAGCAACCCGCTTGAGAGTTCCACTATCTTGTAAATTCCTTTTACAAGTTCTAAACACACAAGGACAATCCTTCCTTTGTGTTTAGAGATCCTTTACAACAAGAGACTCACAGTCTCTTAATCCCTTAGAGAATGAGAAGAAGAAGAGGAACAAATCTCTCTAGAAAGAGATGGATTTTACAGATTGAGCACTCAATTAATTCCTTAATGAATTGCAATTGAATTGGCCAAGGAATTCTTAAGAGGATAAAATGAATTTTCTCTTTGAGAGGATAAACACTTTGTTGTACTGAAAATCTCTCAGCAATTTCGTGTTTAAGTCACATATATATAGACCATTGGTGGTCATGAGTAAAGCCTTTGAAAAGTTGTGACTCTTAAAATTATTTTTCTGAAATTCTTGTCTGGTAATCGATTACAGCAATTGTGTAATCGATTACAGCTTTTAAAATTTGAATTAAAACGTTTACTAACTGCTGGTAATCGATTACCAAAATTGTGTAATCGATTACAGCTTTTAAAATTTCGAATTCAAATTTTTATAGCTGTTATAAAACGTATTTGGCCACTGGTAATCGATTACATCCTCTGGTAATCGATTACCAGAGAGTAAAACCTTTGAAAAACACTTTTTATTTTAAATCACTTGGCCAAACCTTTGCTAATTCAATTAGGAATTCCCTTCCTAATATTCTAGTGATCATCTTGATGTTGTGACTTGTAATCTTGAAGTATTGTCTTGAATTTTAATCTTGAAAAGCCCATTTGCATCAATTGCAACACATCATCATGATCATCATCAAAACATCAAAGCCAATTGCATCTACAATCTCCCCCTTTTTGATGATGACAATACAATACCTGAAATCAAGATTCAAGCAAGCAACAAACAATTGTATATAGATAAAATGTGCATCCGTTTTCTCCCCCTATATTTCGGAATACATGATCACTTGATTTCTAAGTTTGTTAAGCTTTTTCTTAAGCTTTGGCTACAACCTTTTTCTCCCCCTTTGGCAACATAAAAAAAAACAAAGAACTCGGAAATCAACACAGTTATAACAATGGAGTAGCAAGATATAAGTATCAGAGTATTAAATCCAATAAGCCAAACTCATAATCAAGAAAATAATCAAACCAGAATTCAAATAACATAAAATGTCAACAACCACAAAATATCCAAGACTGAAACACAAGAAAAATAAGCAAAGTACTTAGCATAATAATGTAAATTCTAAGAAACTAAAAGCCAAAATACACGGCTTATAAAAGATAAATAAGCAGAATCTAAAATCTAAGAAGACGGAGGAGGTGGTGGAAGATCAAAACTCTGACGAATGTATCCGACATCCTCTTCAAGCTGTGTAAGACGAATGTCCATACCGGCAAAGCGTGAATCTAACGAGTCAAAGCGGTCACCAACATACGAACGAAGACCCCGTAATTCGGAGAGGACTTCATTCATGAGTGCGGAATCTTCACGTTGAGGAGGAGGTGAAGGAGTACGTTCATCTTGAGGAGGGAGTGCATCCTTCTTCAGCCATTGTCCATTCCGATCTTTACGATACCCAAAGGAGGTCACTGCTCCAGCACCAATTGCAAAGGAACGCTTGACTTGAACAAAGGGTTCATCATCAAGCGGAATTTTGAAAATGACGCAAAAACAGAGTAATCAAATGTGGATAAGGAAGAGGTGCATTGGCCCGTAATGCCTTATGCATTCGGTACCGAACCAAATGGGCCCAGTCGATCTGACGACCGGTTAGAAAAGCCCACATAAGAATCAAATCCTCCTCAGAGGCTTGTGCTAAATTTGAAGACCGAGGAAGCAAAATCCTAACAATGATATAATGCATGATGCGATTATCAAAAGTTAATGACCCGGCCAACAATCTACCGGTCATGTCAGCTTGATCATTGCAGACCATGCGACGAGCATCATGACTCGAATAATCGAATTTCCAGTCATCAACAATGGTGCCCTCAAAAGGTGCACCTTGACTGGGTAAATGAGTCAAAGAAAAGAAAAGTGACTGATCAATGACCATAGAAGTACCATGCACCTCAGACATAATAATACCATCCTGAATTTTTAAATTGCAGTAGAAGACCTTTACAAGTTCAGGATAATATGGCAATTTAAATGACATGAACTCAATAAGACCAGAATTTTGAAACACTTGATAGCAATCAAACGTTTCATCATTAAAGAACTCTACGTCTAGGTACTTAGGGTCTAAGATTATTCTAGAAGAAAACTGAGAAAGGTACCGTAGACGTTGATCATCGGATGAAAACAGTGTTGATGATCTTGGAGATGACAGAGAAGGAGGAATAGGTGCTGTGGGTGCTCCGGATGGGCCGTGACGGCGATGGGCAGCAGCGGTAGCGGTGGAGGATGATCCCTTTCTCTTCTTTGATGGCTCTGCCATTTGATGAAGTTTTTCTGGATTTCGATCGGTGGAAGTGAAAGAGGAGTGAAAAAGAGGAAGATTGGGCTTTACGGGACGTGATTTGGTGAAGAATTGAGTGAGAATCGAAGGTTTGAAGTTCTAGGTATGGAGGAAAACGTGGAGGAAGCTTTGGCTGCGCAGCAGCTCTGAATTCGTGAGTATTTATAGAAGATGACGCATTGTAATCGATTACAGGTATTGGTAATCGATTACAGGTCCAATAAGCCTTCTGGTAATCGATTACAGGATGTTGTAATCGATTACAGGCTGCCTGTTCATGTGTAATCGATTACACTGGATGGTAATCGATTACCAGAGCCTATCCTAGGCTAGTTTCTAAGAGAATATCTATATTTATGCTCAAATACATCCTATATGACTAATTTTCACTACTAATACACTAAATTCAATCATTCAATTACTATATACACAAGAAATCATAAATTCTATCATAAAGACAAGAATTCAAACAAGATCAAACAAAATAATCTACAATCAAAAAGTAAAAAATAAATCAACCAATCAATCAACCAATCAATCCCTATTTTTCTAAATCTCTTACATCTAAGAGACCTAATTCTCTTCTAATAGAGAAAAACACTTCCTTGGGGAGAGGTTTAGTGAAAATATCAGCAAGTTGATTCTTAGTATCAACAAATTCTAATACACAATCTCCCTTTAAGACATGATCTCTAAGAAAGTGGTGTCTAATCTCTATATGTTTAGTTCTTGAATGTTGAACTGGGTTTTTGGATAGATTTATGGCACTAGTATTATCACACTTAATAGGTATGCGATCAAGAATGATGCCATAGTCAGATAATTGTTGCTTCATCCATAAAATTTGTGCACAACAACTACCGGCAGAGATATACTCCGCTTCAGCAGTAGATAAAGCAACACTGTTTTGTTTCTTACTATGCCATGAGACAAGAGCCGATCCAATAAATTGACAAGTTCCACTTGTACTTTTTCTATCAGTTTTAGATCCGGCAAAATCAGAATCAGAATATCCTATTAGGTTACATGTTGAGTTCTTAGGATACCATAATCCTAAATTGATTGTTCCTAATAGATATCTCATGATTCTCTTTACTGCACTTAGATGTGATTGTTTGGGGTTGGATTGAAACCTAGCACACATGCATACACTAAACATAATATCAGGTCTACTAGCAGATAAATAAAGAAGAGATCCGATCATACCTCGATATTGTTTTATGTCTATAGACTAACCAGATTCATCTTTATCTAAGTAACAATTAGTGCTCATCGGTGTAGACATGTGTTTTGCACTATCCATCCCAAATCTTTTGATCAATTCCTTGCAGTATTTGGATTGATTGATGAATATACCTTCTTGAGTTTGCTTGATTTGTAATCCCAGAAAGTACTTTAGTTCTCCCATCATTGACATTTCAAATTCACTTTGCATATCAAGGGAAAACTCCTTGCACAATGAATCATTAGTGGATCCAAAAATTATATCATCAACATATATTTGAACTAACAAAATATCATTATGCTTTCTCTTTATGAATAATGTGGTATCCACTTTACCTCTGGAGAATTCTTTTTCTAGAAGAAAATTACTTAATCGTTCATACCATGCCCTAGGGGCTTGTTTCAACCCATAAAGAGCCTTTTGTAATTTATAAACATGGTTTGGTTTATCAGAATTTTCAAAACCAGGGGGTTGTTCAACATATACCTCTTCTTGAATTAATCCATTTAGAAAGGCACTCTTAACATCCATTTGATAAAGTTTAAAGTTCATTATGGATGCATATGCCAAAAGCATTCTAATGGCTTCTAATCTTGCAACAGGAGCATATGTTTCTTCATAGTCTATCCCCTCTTCTTGATTATACCCTTTTGCTACTAACCTGGCTTTATTTCTAATAATTATACCATGTTCATCTAATTTATTTCTAAAAACCCATTTTGTTCCAATGACAGGATAATTTTCAGGTTTTTCTACTAATTTCCATACATTGTTTCTTTCAAATTGGTTTAGTTCTTCTTGCATGGCAATGATCCAATTATCATCTACTATGGCTTCTTTTATATTTTTAGGTTCAATCATAGATACAAAAGCCATATTATTGCATAAATCTTTAAGAGAATGTCTAGTTGTTACCCCTTTTGAGATATCACCAATAATGTTGTCGAGGGGATGATCTCTTGAAGTTTTCCATTCTCTTGGGAGTGCATCATTGGATTTGCCTTCTTTTGGAGGATCTTCATTGTTTCCTTTGTCATTTCCTTTGGAACCTTGTTCATGAATGTTCATATGTTCTAAAGAATCTGCAATGTCATCTAGCATATTCTTTGTTGACAATATAGCATTAGATTCATCAAAGGTAACATGAATGGATTCCTCTATATTCATAGTTCTCTTATTATATATTCTATATGCTTTGCTTTGTAAAGAATATCCAAGAAAAATACCTTCATCAGATTTTGCATCGAATTTTCCTAGATTATCTTTACCATTATTAAGTACAAAGCACTTGCAACCAAAAACATGTAGATGAGAAATATTAGGTTTTCTACCGTTAAATAACTCATATGGGGTTTTCTTTAAAATAGGTCTTATCAAGGCTCTATTCATGATGTAACATGCAGTATTGACAGCTTCAGCCCAAAAATACTTTGGAAGAGAAGTATCATTTAATAAAGTTCTTGCAATTTCTTCCAATGACCTATTTTTCCTCTCAACAACTCCATTTTGTTGAGGAGTTCTTGGTGCAGAAAAATTATGTTCAATACCATATTCATCACAAAATAATTCAAAATCTTTATTTTCAAATTCACCCCCATGATCACTTCTAATGGATGCAATCTTGAGATTTTTCTTGTTTTGTATGACTTTAGCAAGTTTCCTAAATGCATGGAATGAATCACTTTTATGTGTAATAAATAATGTCCAAGTATATCTGGAGAAATCATCAACTATAACTAAAGCATAGTAATTTCCTCCAAAACTCATGGTTCTAGATGGACCAAATAGATCCATATGCAATAACTGTAATGGTCGAGTGGTTGAAACAACATTTTTAGATTTGAATGAGACTCTTGTTTGTTTGCCCTTTTGACATGCATCGCATAATTTATCTTTTTCAAATTTCAATTTAGGCAAACCAACTACTAAATCTTTTGAAATTAATTTATTTAAGTGATCCATGTTTATGTGAGCAATTCTTTTATGCCATAACCATGGATCATCATCTTTACTAAGAAAGCAATGATTGTTTTCTTGTTTTATGCTTAAGTCTATCATGTAAACATTATTGACTCTATGTCCTACATGCTTTATATTAATGTCATGCTTATGTTCTATAAGACATTTCTGAGAATCAAATGATACTAGATAGCCTTTGTCACATAGTTGACTAACGCTAAGCAGGCTATGCTTAAGGCCTTCAACAAGTAGAACATTTTCAATGGAGTTTGAAGAATTTGTACCTATTTTACCTACTCCAAGAATTCTACCTTTGTTGTTGTCACCATATGTTACATGCCCGCTTTTCTTTGGAGATATGTGTGTAAAATTTGATGCATCTCCAGTCATATGTTTTGAGCATCCGCTATCTATGTACCACTTCTTTCTCAAAGATACCTGCATAATCAAGTTTTTGACTTAGGTACCCAAATTTTATTGGGTCCTTGCATGTTAGTATAAACTGAGGATCCTTTTGGGACCCATATCATTTTAATATTACTGTAATTTTTCTTGAAGTAGCAAGTTGATATGCCATGTCCTCTTCTTCCACAGTAAAAACAAGTGATAGAATTAGAATTACATTTTTGTGTGGAAGAGGAAAAGTTTTTATGAACCTTTTGTAGTTTTTCAGATTTATACCCTAGTCCATTTTTATTTGACACATATCTTTGTTTACTTAATATAACATCTAAATTATTTCTACTATATGAAAATTTTGCAAGTGAATTTTTTAACTCTTTAATTTCTTTTACATATTTATCACAACAACTACAAGAATCTGTTATTTTCTTGTCATTAATAGTGGAGATATTAACTTTTTCATTTGTTTTAGAGATTGAAACTTCATTTCTAAGAAGATCTAATTCTTTGTTTAATTTTGAAATTTCATTTTCTAAATTTGAAATTGTTTTCTTTGATGATGAAACTAATTTTGCAAGTTTAATTGATTCTTTATGCAAATCAGCAAATGCATCTTGCAATTCATCAAAAGAAATAGATAAGTTGTTTGAAGATGTTACCTCTTCATCACTTTCGTCTTGAATTGAGGATGATGCTTTAAGAGCAATTCCTTTCTTTTTCTTGTCATTTTCTTCATTTTGGTGCAATCTCAATAGTTCCATCTCGTGTTCCTGCAACTTACCAAATAAAGTGGCAAGAGACATGTTAGACAAATCTCTTGATTCAGAAATAGCCGTTACTTTGGGTTGCCATTCTCTACTTAAACATCTTAGGACTTTGTTTATAAGATCTTCATTTTGAAATTCTTTGCCTAAGGCTGCTAGATGATTTACTATATGTGTAAATCTCTTTTGCATACTCTGAATATTTTCATTTGTATTCATTCTAAATAATTCATACTCATGAGTTAGTGCATTTATCCTAGATCTTTTAACATCTGTAGTTCCTTCATGTGTTAATCGAAGAGTGTCCCACATTTCCTTAGCACTCTTGCAATTTGAAACTCTGAAATATTCATCCATTCCTAGGGCAGATGTTATTATGTTTTTGGCTTTTAGGTTGTATTGTACTCGTTTTCTATCCTCTTCAGACCATCTATCTCTAGGTTTTTCTATGGTTATGCTTTCACTTGATGAACTACCATCTATTGAAACTCTTTCTACTGTGGTGGGTATATAAGGCCCTATTTCAATGGCTTCCCAGATATTTAGATCTATTGCCTCGATAAAAATTTGCATTCGGGTTTTCCAGTAGTGGTAACCCTCTCCATTAAAGATTGGAGGTCTATTGATAGAATTCCCTTCTGGAAATAAGGAATTTGCTGAGGCCATCTTTTTCTTGAAGCTTCTAAACTTTGTACAAGAATGAAGCTCTGATACCACTTGTTAGACAAGTGGCCTCAGATATCTTAAGAAGGGGGGGTTGAATTAAGATATTCCAAACTGTTTCCCCTAATTAAAAATCTATTTCACTTTTTACTCAAGTTATGAATTCCCTTAATGACAATCTTCTTAAATATTAATTCAAACAAAGCAACTTGAATATGAATATAAGGCAATAATAAATAAAGGAGATTAAGGGAAGAGAAAATGCAAACTCAGTTTTATACTGGTTCGGCCACACCCTTGTGCCTACGTCCAGTCCCCAAGCAACCCGCTTGAGAGTTCCACTATCTTGTAAATTCCTTTTACAAGTTCTAAACACACAAGGACAATCCTTCCTTTGTGTTTAGAGATCCTTTACAACAAGAGACTCACAGTCTCTTAATCCCTTAGAGAATGAGAAGAAGAAGAGGAACAAATCTCTCTAGAAAGAGATGGATTTTACATATTGAGCACTCAATTAATTCCTTAATGAATTGCAATTGAATTGGCCAAGGAATTCTTAAGAGGATAAAATGAATTTGCTCTTTGAGAGGATAAACACTTTGTTGTACTGAAAATCTCTCAGCAATTTCGTGTTTAAGTCACATATATATAGACCATTGGTGGTCATGAGTAAAGCCTTTGAAAAGTTGTGACTCTTAAAATTATTTTTCTGAAATTCTTGTCTGGTAATCGATTACAGCAATTGTGTAATCGATTACAGCTTTTAAAATTTGAATTAAAACGTTTACTAACTGCTGGTAATCGATTACCAAAATTGTGTAATCGATTACAGCTTTTAAAATTTCGAATTCAAATTTTTATAGCTGTTATAAAACGTATTTGGCCACTGGTAATCGATTACATCCTCTGGTAATCGATTACCAGAGAGTAAAACCTTTGAAAAACACTTTTTATTTTAAATCACTTGGCCAAACCTTTGCTAATTCAATTAGGAATTCCCTTCCTAATATTCTAGTGATCATCTTGATGTTGTGACTTGTAATCTTGAAGTATTGTCTTGAATTTTAATCTTGAAAAGCCCATTTGCATCAATTGCAACACATCATCATGATCATCATCAAAACATCAAAGCCAATTGCATCTACACAATGGACAGGCAGAAATTTCTAACTAGGAAATCAAGAGAATTTTAGAGAAGATTGTGCAGCCAAGCAGGAAAGATTGGAGTACCAGGCTTGATGATGCTCTCTGGGCACATCGGACTGCCTACAAAGCACCCATAGGAATGTCTCCTTATCGGGTTGTCTTTGGAAAGGCATGTCATCTTCCAGTGGAAATTGAGCACAAAGCATACTAGGCAGTGAAGACTTGCAACTTCTCTATGGATCAAGCTGGTGAGGAAAGAAAGTTGCAATTGAGTGAGTTAGATGAAATCCGCCTAGAAGCCTACGAGAATGCCAAGTTCTACAAAGAAAAGACCAAGAAGTTCCATGATAGCATGATAGTTAAGAAGGACTTCATGGTTGGGCAAAAAGTGCTATTGTATAATTCTAGGCTTGGACTCATGAGTGGTAAGTTGAGGTCTAAGTGGATTGGTCCTTTTGTTGTTACTAATGTTTTTCCTTATGGTATAGTTGAGATCAAAAGCGACTCCACAAACAAGAGCTTCAAGGTCAACGGACATCGACTTAAGCCATTCCTCACGAACCCTTCTTTAGTAGACGTAGTGGTGGAAGAGACTTCCTTACTCCACCCTACTCTTCCTCCACCATGACTTAGGGAGTTCTTCTTTTCCTATCTCCTTCTGTGCTTTTATTACACTTGTCCAATTCTATTTGATGGTTTAACTGTTTTAATCTTTTAATTGTGCTACATTGAGGACAATGTGTTGTTTAAGTATGGGGGGGAAGTGTTCTTTGGTTTTGCTAGTTTTGTTGGTTTTGTTAATTTGTTAGTTGTGTTAATTTGTTAATGTTGTTAGTTTCGTCGGATTTTTAGTTTAATATTTTGGGTCAATTTTGTGTGCATGTACGACTTTGCATGTTTTTCTTTGAATTATAGGATATGTTCAAGAAATGGGTAATTGTTTTGAAAATAAAAGTTCTTGACATTTTGCGACTTGAAATCCTTGATTCTCCTCTACATGTGTCACAACGTGCCCTTTTGCGGGCGTGCGAGGCGAGGCTCACGGGTGCGCTTTCCAAAGTAGGAAAGATGCACGGAGTCGCCACCAACGTTTATTTGTGGGAAACGTCAGAAAAAATGAAGGAAACCGGTCGAAATGAAAATTCTAAGTTCGAGAGTTGTATTTACGCTTGAGGAAGGTATTAGCACCTCTCACGTTTGTCTCAAAGGACAACAACCTATTTTTTTTAGAATTGTGGAATTGTGTTATCTTAACTTTTATTTCTTTTTATTTTTTGAGGTCAACAAAAGCGGGGCTCTTGCTCCTACGTACCCTCCATCGAAGAGGAAATCAGACCTACGTAGTTCTTTCTTAAGCGTGAATCAAGCGATTCTTTTTACTTGAAAGGTGATCATTTTAAGGCGTTGGACCTTATAAATGATCCATTTTACTTGGTAAGAAACTGAAATGATAAACTTTCAAAACCCTATTTTTTTTGGACGAGCTTGACTAGGCGAGTTGATTTTAGCCTTAGTTTCGCTTTAGTTATTAGTCAATTCAATTAAGAATGAGAAATCCCAAAGAGAAAACGTCCGATTGATTTTTTGCTTTATTTTACTAAAAGGTATTTTTTGATTATTATATTATTATTTTACCTCTTTTTTTATTTCCAACGTAGTTACGGCACGACCGAACGGTCGGAATTCATTTTAACCGAAATTAAAGGATGATAGAATTCAAATGATCGGTGGAAATTTATTTTATTTTTAGATTAGGCGAGAAATGACTTAAATAAATGACTGAAGCACGTCAAAAGTGGGTACGGAAAGTAGATGAAAACGAGAATAAAAATACATGAAACAAAATGTGGACCACCACGGGTACATAAAATGAATTGAAAAGCTCGGTTTGGAAACTTACCCGTTGAAGAACGAAGAACAGATGAAGAACGGTGAATAACGGAGGAAAACCTTCACGGATTTGCTTACGGAAACCTCTCGGAAGCGTTACGGAAGCACCTCGGCTTGGATTTTCTTCACGGAAACAATTTTTTTCACCCAAAACAGCTGAAATACCTCAACAGGGGCATCCGGGATCCTTAGAACAGCCCCCTTCAGCCTATTTATAGGAAAAAGGGGGAGGAGGTTGCCGCCCAACTCGCCCAGGCGAGCTGAGTTCGGAAGCAACGCAGCTCCAAAAAACATTCTGGAAGGCCCAATTCAAAAATTTCAAAATTGCTATTTGCACCCCCCAATTTTGATAAGTTCACCCCCCTTCTTTCGTAATTTACGGAAAAGTTATGGAAGCCTTACGGAAGCATATAGGACTTGATTTTCTTCTTTTTTTCTCTTCCCTCTCACCCGTATTAAGTTAAATATGCTTATTTAGGATTATGGGAATTTTACGAAAGCATTACGGGTGTCCCAGAATCCCATTTTTCAACAAAACGGGGGGTGTGGTGGCCACCTAGCTCGCCCAGGCGAGTTCAGCTCACCCAGGCGAGCTAAGTTGCTTCAACCTTAAGCAAGAAATTGCCCAGAAACCTCTAGAAGGGCCCAGATTCGAAAATTACTATTTGCACCCCCATTTTACTAAATACACCCCCTTTACCTTTTTTTGGTAATTCTTTTTCCGTAACGTTACGAAACTTTACGAATTTCGTAACGATACCTATTTTCTTTCCGTAAGGTTACGAATCCTTACGGATTATGTATTTACTCTTTTTTACCTTTCGAAGAAGTTACGGAAACTCACGGATTGCGCAAAAACACCTCTTTTTGATTTCCGCCACATTACCGAATTTCACGGATCGCGTAAGCCTGCTTCCCTTTGATTTCCGACACGTCTCGGGACTTCATTTATTGTGCAACAAAGGACGCCAAGTATCTCAAAGCGGCTAACCAAAGGTTGCATGTCATCAAGTAATAATCCCCGGACGAAATTAGGGTATGACAGTTGCCCCTCTTTACTTACCTTTTATCGGAGATAAAAGGAAAGCAAAGATAAGACACTGATTTCGTCCGTCTTGCCCTTTCCGTGACTAGTCCATGACGACTCTCGTCTCTACTCCTTCTTCTTTTCTGCACAACACAAAACAAAATACAAACAACAACAAGAACAACAAATATACTATACATATACACATTTGGGAAAGGAATCAATCGGGAAAATAACAAAGATCACATTTCCCAATCAAGAGGATCCGCCCTTGACGATGAAAAACTCTGGAGAATGGAGGATTGCACTAGAGGGTCCTCACTAGTCAATCATGAAACATAGCTCCAAACTCGAAGGTGGAGGACACATGAACAGCGCTAGGCAATGACATTCATGGGGCTCCGAAAAAAGGGGGAGAATGGAGGATTGCCTTGAGGGTCCGCACTTAGGCAATCATGAAACATAGCTCCAAACTCGAAGGTGGAGGACACATGAACAGCGCTAGGCAATAACATTCATGGGGCTCCGAAAAAGGGGGAGAATGGAGGATTGCCTTGAGGGTCCGCACTTAGGAAATCATGAAACATAGCTCCAAACTCGAAAGTGGAGGACGCAT
Organism: Glycine soja; assembly: GCF_004193775.1. NCBI lineage: Eukaryota > Viridiplantae > Streptophyta > Magnoliopsida > Fabales > Fabaceae > Glycine > Glycine soja. The sequence continues at coordinate 12,395,961 of NC_041004.1, read as the reverse complement.
GAATGAAAATGCAATTCATGGGCTCCGAAAAAGGGGGAGAATGAAGGATTGCCTTGAGGGTCCGCACTTAGGCAATCATGAAACACAGCTCCAAACTCGAAAGTGGAGGACACATGAACAGCGCTAGGCAATAACATTCATGGGGCTCCGAAAAAAAAAGGGAGAATGGAGGATTGCCTTGAGGGTCCGCACTTAGGCAATCACGAAACACAGCTCCAAACTCGAAAGTGGAGGACACATGAACGAAAACGCAATTCATGGAGCTCCGAAAAAAAGGGAGAATGGAGGATTGCCTTGAGGGTCCGCACTTAGGCAATCATGAAACACAGCTCCAAACTCGAAAGTGGAGGACACATGAACGAAAGCGCAATTCATGGAGCTCCGAAAAAAGGGGGACAGGACCGAACGGTCCACCGGGTTTTTCCACCTAAAAGGAAAACATGCTTTTTGCAAAGAAAAATAAATCATTCGCGAGAGCACCACATCTTAGAGAAACAATATACTTGTGCCAAGGGTAATCTTCCTTGTAACCGAGAATGAAGGGCAGGATGTCAACTTTTAGCTTTTAAATGAACATGCAGGGGAAACATCGGGCTAAGCTGAAAATAAATCACTCATAGCGTATAAAACTCATAAGGCAAGTGTTTTATCCTATTCCCAAACCATAACTGCACCATGACTTCATTTTGCACACGATTTCTTATCGAATCAAAGATCAAACGTACGATCACGGACCAATAGGATTTTCTCGAGGATAGTGTTTTTTGGAGAGGAAGCTGGGTGTTTCGGTCTTTTCCTCTTTGTTCATGTGGGGTGGGATATTGCCAATCAAGAATGATTCTGAGTGGCAATCTGGCTTTGAAGAATTTTTGTCCTCTTTCTTTCATTGATTGAGAATTGCTTCTTTTCCCTTTTCACTTCTTTTCGATCTTTGATCGGGAATCCTTCTTTCCTTTCTTCTGTTCTTTTCTTTATTTTCATTTTTCTTTTTTTTTCTTTCTTTTCACTTTTCCTTCCCCATCCCTTTCTTTGGGACATCGGGTTTAGCATTCCATTTGCTCTTCCTTGAGGAGATTCCACTGTCCTTTGCTTCGGGGGAAAGAATGAGGATTCCTTTTTTACAGGCCAAGGTTCAAAAAGGTCTAAGGTTGTGTTTCAATGGGGTCTTTTATCGTGGGAACCCAATCTTGATATCTGGGGCAAAACAAATTTGGGTGTCAAGGTGTCGGTCTCGGGCCGAACTTCCACATTATTCCATAAGGCACGCGTGACAATGATGATTTGAAAACAACGTGCAAAATTAGTCATGGCTACAGCCAGGTGGGCCCTCAAGCATCCCGTTTATGACATTGTGACACTACGGTTGGGAACTTACACAGACAGACCCAACGTTTCCAAATTATGTTCTTTCATCAGTTCAATGCATTCATCCATTCTTATCTCGGTTCATTCCGGAAAATAAACTCTTAGCATCAGTCCCTTGTTTCCAGAAGATGCGTTTGCTCTTTACGAATGATTTATACTTCTTAACTATAACATGTCGACCTTCGCGGTCTTTCTTTCTTTTTACTTTTTGTTTAATTTTTATATATGTTCACTAAAACTATACACCTGTGGTCCTTTATGAGGAAAACCTTTCTTTGTACATCTATATTTTTATACATGACAAACTTTTTCTGTACACGCATTAGAACTCTTCTCTTTACGTCACACGGTCTATATACAAACCTTATTTACATTCAAAGATTTTTCATTTTTCCCAACACACACGTATGGTTCACACAAAAGTTTCTTCATATACACTCGTTGCTCACACACACAAGAATTCCTTTCCACGCATCATTTACACACAAAGACGTTCTATACACATTTTCCTTTTACATACATGTATAAATAAAAGCCTTTTTCTTTTCTTTATGAACATGACTTTTATTCACAATGCTTCTTTCTTTTTATTAGGATTTTTGGTTCATTTTTTTTTAGGACGACGTTCCTAAATGAAAAACTCTACACGGTTTCGGAATTTCAACAAACACTATTGACAACAATGCAACAAGTACCGACGTAACAACTCAAACGATATGTATGTACAAAACAAAAGTCAAAACATGAAACAAACGTTAGTCCCTTAGTCAAACAAAAATATATAACATATACCAAGAAAAATGGAAACAAAAAGAAATATGGATCAAGGAATCTCCCAATCATGTGGCCCCGCTTCCTCCTAAGAAATCTTGGAAAAAGATCGTCATCTGGCGAGATTTTTAGATATTTTCAGGAAACTGGAAATAACCATGCCCTTCGGAGAAGCTTTGCAGCAGATGCCACTCTACTCTAAATTATTGAAAGATATGTTAACAAGGAAGCATAAATATATCATCAGGAAAATATCATAGTGGAAGGAAAATGCAGTGTTGTGATCCAAAAGATCCTTCCACCTAAGCATAAAACCCTGGGAGTGTAACTATTCCTTGTTCAATTAGAGAAGTCAATGTGGGAAAAGCTCTCATTGACTTGGGAGCCAATATCAATTTGATGCCACTCTCCATGTGCAGAAGATTGGGAGAGTTGGAAATAATGCCCACCCGAATGACTTTACAATTAGTTGACCGCTCCATTACCAGGCCATATGGAGTAATTGAAGATGTGCTGGTCAGAGTAAAACATTTTATTTTCCTGGCAGACTTTGTCGTAATGGATATCTCTGAAGATACTAACATCCCTGTAATATTGGGAAGGCTATTCATGTTGACAGCAAGCTGCATAGTTGATATGGGGAAGAGGAAGCTAGAGCTAGGTTTTCAAGATCAGAAAATTGATTTTGATTTGTTTGTTGAAGACAAGCCTGCTCCAGAACACAATGTCTGCTTACAGGTAATGGAAGGAGGTCAAGAGGTTCTGAAGGTAACAACCAAAACATAAGATCGCCCAGTGAGATAAAAGCGTCAAGCTAATGACGTTAAAGAAACGCTTCCTGGGAGGCAACCCAGTTTTAATTTTTGTAACTTTTGTTTTTCATGCATATATCATGTGGAACTTGCTTTTTAATCTGTACATTGGAGTATATCATCTTATCCTTGAATGTTAGATATAAGGGTTTCAATTTGTTAAGGAAAGGACTGAAAAATAACTTATACAACATTTGATGAAAAATAGTCCTTTCGCTAAGCGCCAGCTTCGCGCTAAGCGCATCTTTGGTCATGTGCTAAGCCGAGAGTCTCAAGCGCTTAGCGCCCAACCCTTGCATCTGAGGCTGATTTGGCTACTAATCTGGCCAGGGTTGAGCTAAGCCAACTTCAATCGATTTGAATTCGGCTAAGCTGCAACCTGATCGCTAAGCGTGACCTATTGTAGCCAAGCTAAATTCCTTACGGCCAGAATTGGGGTTCATGAAGCTAAGCGCCAGTCATAGCGGCTAAGCTGAATCCCTTGCGGCAATGTGAGTGCTAAGCGAGTCCTTATAATCTAAGTGCATGCTCCTTTGTAATTAAGATGCTTCATTTTAGTTAAGCCGGTCAGATCCCGGCTTAGCGAGAGTTGCAGCTTTTATGATCTGCAGACCTCGCTAAGCGGACTTACCTGCACGCTAAGCCAAGCCTGTGTGCTAAAAAAAACTTGAATTTCAAAGTTAGGCTAAGCGCACGGTGCTGCTAAGCGAGCGTCTTTGAAAAACCAAACGTCACTTCAAGAAAGCAAACTTATGTGAGTCTAATGGTAGTTACACTCACATTTGTTGGAAACTACTGAATTGCCTGCATCTTCTCTCTTGCACTCATTTTCCTGCATTTTCGCCTTCTTCTACATCAAAGAAATAATGATACAAGTAAGTTCCTTACTCTCTTCATTCTTTTTTTGTTGTTGAACCTTAGGTTAGAAAACCATAGATTTTAGTTTTCAATCTTTAGGGTTTTTCATAATTTTGGAGTAGGTAAAAATTAGGACTTTTTATTTGATTACATTGTGTAGATATTTTCAATTGTCTTGCATGTTTGATAATGCCTTTTAGAGGCTTAAAAAGACAAGGAAACGAACTGTGTTTTCTGTGTTTTATCTGAAAAACGCGATGAACTCGCTAAGCGAGCATGCTGCGCTAAGCGAGTTCATCAATATTCATTAAAGATATGCGTTTCCAGACGAACTCGCTAAGCGCGCATACCGCGCTAGGCGAGTTCATCTTGTGAGGATGAACACTCATCCTTCTGTTTGGATACTTGTGGCTAAGCGAGGCTGAATCACTAAGCCAAGGTAACTTAGAAAATTTTGTGTTGGAAGCCTTGCGCTAAGCCGAGTCTACCTGAGCTAAGCACATTTCGTCACAACAACTATTGAGCTAAGTGAGTTGTGCTCCAGCTAAGCCAATATGTTATGTTTCTGAGGGGGCGCTGTGCGAGCTATATCCCGCTAAGCGCCTATTGTTAATTTCAGCCTTTATTTTTGTTGTTAAACCTGAGCAATTTTGGTCTAAGGAATTTTTAGTTCTTTTTAGTTACAGATGGCATTGAGAAAAAGAGCTAGAACGGAGGACATCCCTTCATCATCCACTCTAGCTCCTCCGTCAGTAACCGTAGGGAAGGATGTCTAAAGCTCACAAACTTTAGTCCCTCTGCTACAAAGCTTATTCCGAGGACAGTTTATTATCATGCATAGCCTACAAGAGTTGGCTCATAACAGGCCAATCATAACTATGGAGCATTTTCTCGAGCAAGTAGCCTGGCCTGAAGCACAACTCCCATTGGTGAGAGTCAATGAGGCTGCTCTGCCTGAGCCCACACATGTGCAGGTTGATCCAGAGCCAGCTGACCCACAATCTCCAGTGGTGAATCCACCATCTTCTCCTGAGCGTGAAGTAGTTCCCCCATCTCCACTTCTGATTGTCATCTTTGATGCATCATCAGATGAAGCGGCTGCCCCTCCAGATTCACCAGCTGGAGAAACAGCTGACCCTTCTACTTCCCCAGTTGGAGGAATTGTTGATCTTTCTTATTCGTCATCTGGAGAAGCAAGCTCTCACTGATTCCCCAGTTTAGACATTGTTGACATTGTTGATTCCTGATGACATTTGTTGCTTTTTGGTTTATTATTATTTTAATTATGGTTTTAGTACAGTAATTCCTTTTTGTTAGTTTTGTTTATGGGTAGTTTATTTGCTCACCTTGAAGCATTTTGAACAATTTAACTTAGTTTTTTATGACATGGCAGTAAAACACTTTTATCTTTTTGTGGAAAATGGGTGTATGTCTTTATTTTGAATTGAATGCATGATTTTGATGGAATTTGTGTTTCTTGTCAGGATTTTGAGCAAGTATGTATGTTAGACAAAGAAAGAACAAGAATGTGAACTTGCATTTAGAATTGTTAGTCAGTAGACAGATTGATTGTGAAAGAAAAGCTTGAACCAAAACCGGTGAAAGTGTGACCTTACTCTGTGAGTGAACGACTAACTGTGAGTAATAATCTTTGCATGAATCTCTGAATTTTGGAATGAAATGTATAAATGAGAATATGATGAAGGCCATAATTTGTGTATACACAAGCCTTTTGACCAAACAACTTACCTTGCAAGATAACTATATCCTTTGCTCCTTTTATAAGCTTAATGATTTTGTCATAAATTGAACCCTGAACTTAAATGATTATCTCCTAATACCTTGCTTAGATTCTAGGAGAGCATATGGTTCAAGGAAAAATTTACCCCAAATTTTGGGGGAGTAAAGTCAGTTAGAATGCAAAGAAAAAGGTAAAGCATCAGCACACACAACAAATAAGTTGTATGTTATAAAAAAAAGAAAAGAGAAAAGAAAAGAAAAAAAATTGTGCTGTTACAATAAGGTCAAAAGCAAATTAAGGGGTAAAGATAGTGAGAAAGCAACTTGTATGACACAAGATCATTTGGATAAGTCTAGGATTTATGCTCTCTTAGAATCTAAACCTTTGAATCCTAGAAAAACCAATGAATTTCTATAGCCAAGCCTCACTACAAGCCTGGGAAAGTCCTTCTGATTTTGTTTATACATTTTTTACTTTATGGCATGAGATGAAGTGCAAAGATTGGACCTCTTGCTAGTTGTTATTAATTGTCATACCCTAATTTCGTCCAGGGACCATCCGTTGTTGGGATGCGACCCTCGTTTGACCACTTTGAGGTACTTGGCACCCATCGTTAGGCAATTCGTGAAGTTTCGTGACGTGTCGGAAGTCAAAAGAAAGCATAGCAGCATAATCCGTGAAGTTCCGCGACATGCCGGAAATTAAAAGGAAGTGTTAGTGCGCAATCCGTAAAGTTCCGTAACATTCCGGAAGGCAAAAAGGGGATGATTACGTTATCCGTAAGGTTTCGTAACATTATGGAAAGAAAACAAGCATCGTTACGAAATTCGTAAAGTTTCATAACGTTACGGAAAAAGAATCACCAAAAACGACAGGGGGTATACTTAGTAAAAATGGGGGTGCAAATAGCAACCAGGCCCACTTGGGCCTTCTAGAAAATTCCTCCAAAAGGCGGTTGTTTCTGGAGGAAGCAACCTAGCTCACCTGGGCAAGCTGGGTGGCAAGCATCTCCCCCATTTTCCTATAAATAGGGGGAGAAATGAAGAGGAAAATTGTTCAGCCCTCCTGGTAATTCGAAAATCACTTGAAATTAGTGAAAAAAAGTGGTTCCATGAAGAAAATCCGAGCCGAGGCGCTTCCGTAACGTTTCCGTGGGGATTTTCGTGAAGATTTTCAGCCGTTCTTCGACGTTCTTCATTCATTCTTCATCTTTCTTCGGTCTTCAACCGGTAAGTTCTCGAAACTGAACTTTTCAATTCATTCTATGTACCCTTAGTGGTCCTCATTTGTTTTCATTTTCTTTTATTTTGATTTCATTAACTTTCCGTACCCCCTTTTGACGTGCTTTAGTCATTTGCTTAATTCATTTTCTCGCCTAGATCAAAAATAAAATAAATTTCCACTGATCGTTTGAATTGTAATATCCATTAATTTCGTTTAAAACAAAATCCGACCGTTCGGTCATGTCGTAACCACGTTGGAAACCAAAAAGAGGTAAAATAATAATATAATAATAAAAATATCTTTTAGTAAAATAAAACAAAAAAAATCAATCGGACGTTTCTCTTTGGGATTTTTCTTTCTTAATCGAATCGACTAATAACCAAAGTGAAACTAAGGCTAAAATCAATTCATAAACCAAACTTTTATCATCGCCTAAAAAATCCACTTTTAAAGGTCCAATGCCTTGAAATGGTCTTTTCCGCTTTTATTAGTTAAATGTAGATTTCTAAAGGCCTAAAATCAACATGTAACTTTACTACCTCTTTCAAAAATAAAGAGATCATTAATGGTCCAATGCCTTAATGTCTTCTCTCTTTTCAAAAGAATTGGAAGTTTGTTTAAGGGTCCAACGCCTTAAAATGACCTTTCATTCAATAAAAACATATCTTGCAAAAAGGATAAAAACAACTTAATCAAACACTTTGTTCACAAAGAACTACGTAGGTCTGATTTCCTTATTGCAATTAAGGAATACGTAGGAGCAAGGGAAACACCCTCGTCGACCGCAAAAAGATAAAAAATTTAAAAGGTATAAAAAGAAATAAGGATGTAAAAGGGAACATAAAAATTGAAGTCATGTTTGCACATTTAATTAAAGGTTGTCGTCTCTTATGACGGACGCGTGGGGTGCAAATACCTTTCCCGTGCGTAAATAAAACTCCCAAACCTTTTCACTTTAAGTTCGTAGATCACGTCTTTTCCGGTTTTTCCGACGTTTGCCTCAAATAAACGTGGGTGGCGACTCCGTGCGTATTCCTTTCTTGGAACACGCACCCGCGAGTCACGCGTCGCCCTCCCACCGAAGGGTAGGTTGCGACAGTTGGCGACTCCACTGGGGAATATTTTTAGAGAGTTAGGCCATTTAATCCTCTGCAATGTTTTATCATGACTTTCTCCTTTGTTGGTTTCCCTTTATTTTTTATTCTTATGTTCTTGTGTATATAACTCTTTGTTGCTTTTAGTGCGTTTTAAGATGTATGCATGAGGTAAAAATTTATTCATTTGATGCACACAAACACCAACACTATTTTCACACACGGTGAGTTGAAAAAGGGCCCTATACTCGGGTTCATGGGAACATAAGGAGTGGAGGTGAATCTGTGATCATGCTAGGTCTCCGACTTGCTTGATTACAGTGAACCCTCATCTAGAGTTTTTCTCTTTGAAAACATATTGTTGCTTGTAGTCCCTACTTCTGCAATATGTTTTTCGAAGGGGATGATACCTCTAGAGACCATCAAGAGAGATATGACCACCTTGGGAATTATCACTAAAAGCCTAGTTAGCTCCCTCCCATATAGGTCCCGTGAATAGGGGCACGAAGCGGACACGTTGCGTGCCATTTTTTCACACTGCCATGCATAAGTGTCATGTACCCTTTTGTTTATATATGTTTGTGAATATTGTCGTGCTATGTACGTCCCCTATTGTACCTTTCGCATATGCATCATGCGTGGGTTCCATCTTAAATCCCCTCTCTTGGGGGAAACCAACGGAGGGTCCGTATCACCTTCTTAAATACATACGTTGGGCACTTTGCTACCCCAAGACGTTGTATCTAAAAAGGAGACAATTTCCCCGGGCTCACGTATTCATAAATTGCATCTATCTCATGTGCATTCCTTCATGCATTCATCCATTCCACCCATGATAGATGTCGGAGTTTTGATTCGCACCGGATTTTTGTTTCACTTTAGTAAACATGGGGACAAATCAAACTGGCAAAAGGTTTTATCAAGTCAAGATTAAGGGCCTAGATATCACCAGTATTAAGGAGTTGGGGCGGTTGATGGGACCTCTCCAAATGCAAGCCTTCCGCAAGGCATATGGAAAGATCTTAGATTTGACCATAGCAAAGATATCCACATAAGCCATTGCATCACTCGCCCAATACTATGACCAGCCCTTGAGATGCTTCACGTTTGGAGACTTCAAATTAGTACCGACTGTTGAAGAATTTGAGGAGATTCTAGGATGTCCTCTTGGGGGAAGGAAACCGTATCTTTTCTCCGGCTTTCTTCCCTCCTTGAGCAAAATTGCAGTTGTGGTCAGGGATTCGGCAAGAGGATTGGACCGTGTAAAGCAAACTCGAAACGGCATAGTGGGCCTACCACGGAAGTACTTAGAAGGCAAGGCGATGGATATGGCGAATCAAGAGGAATGGGTCCCGTTTATGGATGTATTAGCATTACTAATCTTTGGGGTTGTCCTCTTTCCAAACGTGGATGGTTTGGTTGACCTAGCCGCGATTGATGCTTTCCTTGCATATCACCATAGCAAAGAGAGCCCGGTGCTAGCTGTCTTGGCAGACTTATTTGACACATTTGACCGAAGGTGCGAAAAGAGTAGTGCACGAATCATCTGTTGTTTACCCGCTCTTTGTGTATGGTTGGTTTCGTACTTATTCCAACAAGACATAGGGCATCCATGTCCGCTCCGAAGCCATCGCTCATGTGTCAAGAAAAGAAGAGTGGATTGGGACCAACACTTGGCTAGGATAGGAGGCAGAACAGTCAATTGGTTTCCACGATGGAAAGAAGGAAATGAGGGTGTTCTCTTCTCATGTGGAAGCTACCCAAACATCCCATTGATAGGAACGAGGGGTTGCATTAACTACAATCCCGCGCTTGCTATAAGACAGTTAGGGTACCCCATGAGGGGAGCACCGACGGAAGAAAGCCTATCTCCTTTCCTTGTGAGAGATTTTGGCACGCAAAATTTCAAAGTTATACAAAGAGTCCATAAGGCGTGGGAAAGCCCGTTGAGGAAAGATAAAGAACTTAGGGGCATTCGTAATGGCATCATTGGTGGTTATCATGAATGGCTGAAAGTTCATACACGGGGTTTAAATTGGCTCGCCAAGTTAAAGATTATCAACGAAGAGAATTTTGAAGCTCCGGAAGAAGATGAAGAAGTCCGAGCTCTGAAAACCGAACTAGGAAAAGCGAGACTTGCCAAAGAAAAATTCAAGTTGGTCGCTACAGACGTCCGAAAGAGTGTGCCGGGTTACGAGAAGAAAATGCAGCTACCGCAAAAGCCCTTAAACAAGAAACCAAGAGGGCTCGCAAGGAAGAGCATGGCCGTGACAAATTCCGTGGAGCATTGTGGGGCAGCAACAGTGAGCTCAAGCTTCGAAGGGAAGAGAGATACCGATCACGAGCACATAGCATGGTCCTAAAAGAAGAGTTAGCCACTTGCTCAAGGTCCAAAAGGAACTTGACTCAGCGTTTGTGCGAGACAGAGACCAACATGTTAGCTATCATAACCAAGTACCAAGAAGAACTAAGTCTAGCCACGGCCTATGAGCATAGGGTGGAGGACGAGTATGCCCAAGTGTACGCGGAAAAGGAAGCTAGAGGAAGGGTGATCGACTCATTACACCAAGAGGCAACCATGTGGATGGACCGATTTGCTTTTACCTTGAACGGGAGTCAAGAACTTCCCCGATTGCTAGCCAAAGCCAAAGCAATGGCGGACACCTACTCCGCCCCCGAGGAGATCCACGAACTTCTCGACTATTGTCAGCATATGATAGATCTAATGGCCCATATAATTAGAAACCGCTAGGGAACTTGTATTGTCACTCAAATCTTGACTAGTTATGACTTTTGAATAAAATGAGTTTATCCCATGTTTCTACTCCAAAAAAAGTCAGTGCGAATCAAATCACTCCTGCATTTTATCTCTAAACATGCATTCATAATTTTTACCTACTCCTCACGTTTGGTTTTTCTAGGAAAAACACCATAACTAAACGCGCCCCAAGAGGAGACACAGGAACAGATGAAAGCTGACATGTTGGCTTTGAAAGAACAAATGGCTTCTATGATGGAGGCCATGCTAGGAATGAGGCAACTCATGGAGAAGAACGTGGCCACCGCTGCCGCTGTCAGTTCGGCTGCCGAAGCAGACCCGACTCTCCTAGCTACCGCGCATCATCCTCCCCTAAATGCGGTAGGACGAGGAAGGAACACACTGGGGCACAACAGCAACCCCCATTTGGGATACAACCGAGCGGCTTACCCTTATGGATTGCCGCCTAACTACATGCCGCCGGTCATGCAAGATGATGCAGGCCATATCTTTTCTCCCATCCTTGAAGGAGAGCCTCCTCGACAACCCGACGAGGTCCACGAAGATCATCAAGAGTATGCCCAAAGGGATGTCGAGTTCTACCCCCGGATCCCCGTCGAGGGGCCGGCACCCAACACTTTGCCTCAGCACAACCTCACAGCACAGTCAATAATCTTGTCCACAGAAGGACCACCCCCGGCAACCGAAGAAAGAAGGAAACTTGATCTCTTCGAGGAGAGATTGAGGGTTGTTGAAGGCTTTGGTGACTGTCCATTCGCGGACATGACAGATCTTTGCTTGGTACCGGATGTTGTTATCCCCCCAAAATTTAAGGTGCTGGACTTCGACAAGTATAAAGGGACGACTTGTCCCAAGAACCATCTCAAGATGTATTGTCGCAAGATGGGCGCGCACTCTAGGGATGAGAAGCTATTAATACACTTTTTCCAAGATAGCTTGGCCGAAGCCGCGGTTGTTTGGTACACTAATCTGGAAGCGTCCCGCATCCGTACTTGGAAGGACCTAATTACTGCTTTCCTAAGGCAATATCAATATAATTCCGATATGGCTTCTGATCGCACTCAGCTACAAAATATGTTCAAGAAGGAAGGTGAGACCTTTAAAGAATACGCATAGCGGTGGAGAGACCTGGCAGCACAAGTAGCCCCTCCCATGGTCGAAAGGGAGATGATCACCATGATGGTGAACACCTTGCCAGTGTTTTACTATGAGAAGTTGGTAGGTTACATGCCATCCAGCTTCGTGGACCTAGTGTTCGTCGGGGAAAGAATCGAAATAGGGTTGAAGAGAGGGAAGTTCGATTACGTTTCCTCTACAAGTGCCAATGCTAAAAGGATCGGAGCAACTGGGGCAAAAAGGAAGGAGGGAGATGCCCACGCCGTTACTTCAGTGCCCGCATGGGTCAAACCCCCACAGACATCTCATGGTACGCATCAGTACGCTCAACATCATCCGAGTTTCTCAGCTCACGCCGGGAACTCCTCTAATTCAGCACCCATGCAGCCTAAGGCACCCGTTCAGAGGGTGGCCCCCCAAGTTCCAACTCCAGCCACGACTCGCTCGGCCGGCAATCCCAACGCAATGAGGAACTTTCCCCCGAGGCCAATTCCAGAATTCACCCCACTCCCAATGACGTATGAGGACCTCTTGCCGTCTCTCATCGCCAACCAACTGGCCGTAGTAACTCCCGGGAAGATCTTCCAACCCCCTTTCCCAAAGTGGTATGATCCTAACGCGACTTGCACGTACCACGGGAATGCCCCAGGGCATTCCATCGAAAAATGCTTGGCCCTTAAATACAAGGTCCAACATTTGATAGATGCTAGGTGGCTGACATTTCAAGAGGATCGGCCCAACGTGAAAACCAACCCGCTTGCCAATCATGGAGGGGGAGCGGTTAATGCCATTGGGTCAGATAGGCCGCGCAAGTCTAAACCTTTAAGGGACGTGGCAACTCCTAGGAGGTTTATCTTTGAAGCCCTACAAAAGGGAGGCGTGATTCCCCACGGTGGGCATAAAGAGGATTCTTGTTTGTTGCATCTCGGCGAGATACATAGCATGGAAACATGTCTGGCAGTAGGGGAATTGTTGCAGCAAATGATAGATCAAGGCCGACTGGAAGTCGGTGATGAGGGGAAGGAAGAGCAGCATATATGTATGCAGTCCGTAGAGGAGAAGAGCTTTGGAAGGCCTAAACCTTTGGTGATATATTTCACCAAGGGCCCAGCTTCGCAAAAGCCCCAACACCTTTCGGCAGCTAAACCTGTCCCTTTCCCATACCAAAACAGCCACACAGTCCCATGGAGGTACACACCTCCGAAAAAAAAGGAAGAAGAAGCCACCGACATCAGTTCGTTGTCATCCAAGGTAAGCAATATCACGGGGCTTAGCGGTGTGACCCGCAGCGGTCGCGTGTTTGCGCCCCCCCAACCTACCAATTCAACCCACGAACGTCAAGGGGAAGGCAAAAGTAGTGGAAGAACAAGACGATAAGACGCCCCTCACTCCGAATGAGGATATTCTGGTGAAAGGTCTTCCGGAGAAAAGGGATGGTTATGGCAAGAAGGAGGTGTCGCTAGAGGAAGCCAGCGAGTTTCTCTGCATAATTCAACAGAGCGAGTTCAAGGTTATTGAGCAGCTCAACAAAACCCCAGCCAGGGTCTCGCTGTTGGAATTACTCATGAGCTCGGAGCCTCATCGGGCTTTGCTAGTAAAGGTTTTGAACGAGGCCCATGTGGCCCAAGATATCTCTTTAGAAGGCTTTGGAGGGCTTGTCAATAATATCACCGCCAATAACTATCTCGCCTTCGCCGAAGAAGAAATCCCTGCCAAGGGAAGAGGGCTTAACAAAGCTTTGCATGTATCAGTCAAATGTATGGACCACATTGTAGCCAAGGTGCTCATTGATAATGGTTCCAGCTTAAACATGATGCCCAAAAGCACTTTGGAGAAATTACCGTTTAATGCTTCCAATCTAAAGCCAAGCTCCATGGTAGTTCGTGCCTTCGACGGCACCCACCGAGAGGTTAGGGGAGAGATGGACCTCCCGATATAGATAGGCCCTCACACCTGTCAGGTTACCTTTCAAATAATGGACATTAACCCCCTTTATAGCTGCCTGTTGGGACGCCCGTGGATCCATTCGGTGGGAGTCGTTCCCTCTACACTTCACCAGAAAATTGAAGTTTGTAGTGGAAGGGCATTTGGTTATCGTATCGGGCGAGGAAGATATCTTGGTGAGTTGCCCCTCCTCTATGCCATATGTGGAGGCCGCAGAGGAGTCATTAGAAACCGCTTTCCAGTCTTTCGAGGTGGTAAGCATTTCCTCCGTGGACTCTTTCTCTGGGCAACATTTCCTGTCAAACACGGCAGTAATGGTGGCCCGGGTAATGTTGGGGAACGGTTATGAACCCGGAACGGGTTTAGGCAAGGACAATGGCGGCATAACTAGCCTGATAAGTGCCAAAGGAAATCGTGGGAAGTTTGGGTTAGTCTACAAACCCACATAGGCAGATATAAGGAAAAGCGTCGCGGGAAGGAAAAGCGGAAGTCAAGGCTCGCGATTAAGACAAGAAGATGAAGGAAGCCCACCCTACCACATAAGTAGGAGCTTTATAAGCGCGGGTCTAGGGGACGAAGGCCAAGTCGTTGCAATATGCGAAGATGATGCTCCGAGTGGGTCGGATTTGGTACGACCATGCCCTCTTGATTTTCGACTAGGAAATTGGCGAGTGGAGGAGTGCCCGGGCGTTTACGCGACGAGCATAATGTAAACCTTTTATGGCTTTAAAAAACTCTATAGTTGGGCCTAGGCTTTAGAGTTTCCTTTTGTTAAGGCTTTATGTCTTTTGTTCCTGAATCTATAATACAAAGATCTTTTTTCATATGTTCCTGCGTCTCTACACATTCTCATCCATTTGCATGTTTACTTCGTTATGTTTAAAACGCTACATCAGACGACGAGTCCCTCGAAGGTACTAATACCTGGGACCCGCCCATCGACTTCGAGCAAGAAACGAATCAAACAGAAGATGAAGAGAACGAGGATGTGGGACTTCCCCCAGAGTTGGAAAGGATAGTCGCCCAGGAGGACCAAGAAATGGGGCCTCATCAAGAAGAGACAGAACTAGTAGACTTGGGAACTGGCAGTGGAAAAAGGGAAGTAAAGGTAGGCACGGGTATGACCGCACCCATCCGTGAAGAACTAAAAGCCCTACTACGAGACTACCAAGACATTTTTGCTTGGTCGTACCAAGATATGCCCAATTTGAGTTCTGACATTGTACAACATCGATTACCCCTAAATCCTGAGTGTCCCCCAGTAAAACAGAAACTGAGAAGGATGAAACCCGAGACATCCTTGAAGATAAAAGAAGAGGTAAAGAAAAAATTCGACGCTGGGTTTTTGGCTGTCGCTCGGTACCTAGAATGGGTTGCCAACATTGTACCAGTCACCAACAAGGATGGGAAGGTACGAATGTGTGTGGATTATTGGGACCTGAATCGGGCTAGTCCCAAAGACAATTTTCCTTTGCCGCACATCGATATCCTTGTGGATAATACGACCAATTTGGCTTTATTTTCTTTCATGGATGGGTTCTCTGGTTACAATTAGATAAAGATGGCGCCAGAGGATATGGAAAAGACTACCTTCGTCACCCTGTGGGGAACGTTCTGTTACAAGGTGATGTCCTTTCGACTCAAGAATGCTGGGGCAACTTATCAACAGGCTATGGTAGCATTGTTCCACGATATGATGCACCAAGAGATCGAGGTCTATGTGGACGACATAATTGCCAAATCTAAATCCGAGGAGGAACACCTTGTCAACCTGCGGAAGTTGTTCGAAAGACTTAGGAAGTATCAATTGAGATTGAACCCCACTAAGTGCACTTTTGGGGTCAAATCAGGGAAATTGCTAGGCTTCATCGTAAGCCAGAAAGGGATAGAGGTAGACCCCGAAAAGGTGAAGGCCATCCTTGAGATGCCGGAACCCCGTACCGAGAGGCAAGTTCGAGGTTTCCTGGGACATTTGAATTATATTGCCAGATTCATATCACAGCTCACTGCTATTTGTGAGCCGTTGTTCAAACTCTTACGCAAAAACCAAACCCACCGTTGGAATGAAGATTGTCAAGAGGCATTTGGGAGGATAAAAAAGTGTCTCATGAATCCTCCTGTGCTTATGCCACCAGTACCTGAAAGGCCTCTCATCTTGTATATGACGATTTTGGACAAGTTGATGGGATGTATGTTAGGGCAACATGACGAGTCCGAAAAGAAAGAGCGTGATGTCTACTACTTAAGTAAGAAGTTCACGGCCTGTGAAATGAATTACTCCCTGCTCGAAAGAACGTGTTGTGCTTTAGTCTGGGCGTCCCATCGCTTAAGACAATACATGCTGAGCCATACCACCTGGTTGATATCCAAGATAGACCCGGTTAAATACATCTTTGAAAAGCCAGCTCTCACGGGACGGATCGCCCGGTGGCAAGTCTTGCTATTCGAGTTTGATATAGTTTACGTTACCCAAAAGGCGATAAAAGGAAGCGCCTTAGCAGACTATTTGGCTCAGCAGCCTCTCAACGACTATCAGCCCATGCATCCCGAATTCCCAGATGAGGACATCATGGCCTTGTTTGAGGAAAAACTAGACGAGGACCAGGACAAATGGACCGTGTGGTTTGATGGAGCGTCAAACGTTCTAGGCCTTGGCATTGGAGCAGTATTGGTCTCTCCAGACAATCAATGTATACCTTTCACAGCCAGGCTGGGGTTTGACTGCACCAACAATATGGCTGAGTATGAAGCATGTGCCCTGGCCGTCCAGGCAGCGATTGACTTCAATGTCAAGCTACTCAAGGTGTACGGGGACTCAGCATTGGTGATCCATTAGCTGAGAGGGGAATGGGAAACTAGAGACCCCAAGCTGATACCCTACTATCGCAACCTACCCTTCGGCGGGAGGGCGACGCGTGACTCGCGAGATGCGTGTTCCACGAAAGGAATACGCGCGGAGTCGCCACCAACGTTTATTTGAGGAAAACGTCGGAAAAACCGGAAAAGACGCGATCTACGAACTTTTAAGTGAAAGGTTCGGGAGTTGTATTTACGCACGGGGAAGGTATTAGCACCCCATACGTCCGTCCCAAGGGACGGCAGCCTTTAATCGAATGTGCAACCGTGACTTTGGTTTTTATATTCCCTTTTATGTCCTTATATCCTTTATACCCTTTTTATATTTTTCCTTTTTTGTGGTCGACAAGGGTGTTTCCCTTTGCTCCTACGTATTCCTCAATTTGTGATGAGGAAATCAGACCTACGTAGTTCTTTCTTATCAAGTGATTCTTTTTTTACTTAAGAGGTGATCATTTTAAGGCGTTGGACCTTGAAAAATGATCCATTTACTTAGTAAGAAATTTAAATGATAAAATTCAAAAACCTATTTTTATGGACGAGCTTGACTAGGCGAGTTGATTTAAGCCTTAGTTTCACTTTAGTTATTAGTCAATTCGGTTAAGAATGAGAAATCCCAAAGAGAAAACGTCCGATTGATTTTCCGCTTTATTTTACCTAAAAGATGTTTTTTTGATTATTATATTATTTTTTACCTCTTTTTTGATTTCCAACGTGGTTACGGCACGACCGAACGGTCGGAATTCATTTTAACCGAAGTTTACGGATAATACAATTCAAACGATCGGTGGAAATTTATTTTATTTTTAGGTTAAGCGAGAAATGACTTAAGTAAAATGGCTTAAGCACGTCAAGAGGGGGTATAAAAAGTAAATGAAACGGGAATAGAAATACACAAAACACAATGTGGACCACCATGGGTACATAGAATGAATCGAAAAGCTTGGTTCGAGGTACTTACCCTTTGAAGATCGAAGAACGATGAAGAACGTCGAAGAACGGTCGAAACCTTTGCGAAATTCTTCACGGAAAACGTTACGGAAACGTTTCGGAAGCGCCTCGGCTTAAATTTTCTTCACGGAAACAATTTTTCCAAGCAAATTCGAAAGAGAGAGAAGTGCCTAAGGGGCTGAACCCTTTTCTTCTTCACTAACTCCCCTATTTATAGAAAAATAGGGGAGATGCTTGCCGCCCAGCTCGCCCAGGCGAGCCAGGTTGCTTCCTCCAGAAGCAACAGCCTTCTGGAGGAATATTCTGGAGGGCCCAAGTGGGCCTGGGTGCTATTTGCACCCCCCATTTTTATTAAGTACACCCCCTCTGCTATTTTTTGTGATTCTTTTTTCGTAAAGTTACGGAAACTTACGAATTTTGTAACGATACTTGTTTTCTTTCCGTAATGTTTACGGAACCTTGCGGATTACATAATCATCCCCTTTTTGACTTACGGAATGTTACGGAACCTCACTAATTATGCAACGATGCTTCCATTTGATTTCCGGTGTGTCACGGAACCTTTACGGATTGTGCATCAATATTTTCTTGTTTTTCGGCATGTCCCGGAATTTCACAAATTGCCTAATGATGGGTGCCAAGCACCTTACAAGGACCAAAGAAAAGTCGCATGTCATCAAGCAAAGGTCCCCGGACGAAATTAGGGTATGACAGTTGCCCCTCTTTACTTGTCTTTTATTGGAAATAAAAGGAAAGTAAAGATAAGACACTAATGTCGTTCCTCTCGGTTAACGAGAGTCGCGGGTGACCATAAAATTTCCGCATGCAAATGACTCGTTGTTCTCGGGGGAACAAAAGGTGCAGAAGACGGTGTCAGTCTCTGCCTGCTATCAAGCGTTCTGTCTTACAGATAGCAAAAGAATGTTTATACGGATAACCACTCGGGTATTTCCGCCCGTCAGCGTGACTCAAAAGTCAGTATGACAGATCTTGTGAGTGCGGAAGATAATGTAAATCTCCGCGTGTCATCGGGTCCGCCGCCTCTGGATGACAAAAGGGTGCAGAATGACCAAATTTTGTCTCTGCGCGCCATCGGACACGACTGTGTCTGAATGGCAAAGGGGTGCGGAATGACCAAATTTTGTCTCCGCATGTCATCGGGCCCACCGCCTCTGGATGACAAAGGGTGCAGAATGACCAAATTTTGTATCTGCGCGCCATCGGACACGACTGTGTCTGAATGGCAAAGGCGTGCGGAATGACCAAATTTTGTCTCCGCATGTCATCAGGCCCGCCGCCTCTGGATGACAAAGGGTGCAGAATGACCAAATTTTGTCTCTGCGCGCCATCGGACACGACTGTGTCTGAATGGCAAAGGGGTGCGGAATGACCAAATTTTGTCTCCGCATGTCATCGGGCCCGCCGCCTCTGGATGACAAAGGGTGCAGAATGACCAAATTTTATCTCTGCGCGCCATCGGACACGACTGTGTCTGAATGGCAAAGGGGTGTGGAATGACCAAATTTTGTCTCCGCATGTCATCGGGCCCGCCGCCTCTAGATGACAAAGGGTGCAGAATGACCAAATTTTGTCTCTGCGCGCCATCGGACACGACTGTGTCTGAATGGCAAAGGGGTGCGAATGACCAAATTTTGTCTCCGCGTGTCATCGGGCCCGCCGCCTCTGGATGACAAAGGGTGCAGAATGACCAAATTTTGTCTCTGCACGCCATCGGACACGACTGTGTCTGAATGGCAAAGGGGTGCGGAATGACCAAATTTTGTCTCCGCGTGTCATCGGGTCCGCCGCCTCTGGATGACAAAGGGTGCATAATGACCAAATTTTGTCTCTGCGCGCCATCGGACACGACTGTGTCTGAATGGCAAAGGGGTGCGGAATGACCAAATTTTGTCTCCGCATGTCATCGGGCCCACCGCCTCTGGATGACAAAGGGTGCAGAATGACCAAATTTTATCTCTGCGCACCATCGGACACGACTGTGTCTGAATGGCAAAGGGGTGCGGAATGACCAAATTTTGTCTCCGTGTGTCATCGGGCCCGCCGCCTCTGGATGACAAAGGGTGCAGAATGACCAAATTTTGTCTCTGCGCCCCATCGGACATGACTGTGTCTGAATGGCAAAGGGGTGCGGAATGACCAAATTTTGTCTCCGCGTGTCATCGGGCCCGCCGCCTCTGGATGACAAAGGGTGCAGAATGACCAAATTTTGTCTCTGCGCGCCATCGTACACGACTGTGTCTGAATGGCAAAGGGGTGCGGAATGACCAAATTTTTTCTCCGCATGTCACATCACCTCAGAGTCAGTATGACAGATCTTGTGGGGCGGCCGACAAAAGCAAGGCTCTTTCTCCTACGTATCCTCCAATGAGGAACTCAGACTTACGTAGTTCTAGATAACTTGTGAGACTTGAAAAAGTCTCCACCGGAAGATGCTGACATCTCCGGAAAGGGCGCAGATGACCACATTGGCCTCTGCTCATCAATCACACTTGGGGTCACTGAATGACGAGGTGCGGATAACCGTAAGGTGTCTCCGCGGGTTACCAGCTCTTGGGTCATGACAGCAAAAGGTGGTGTGGTCGACAAAAGCAAGGCTCTTACTCCTATGTATCCTCCAATGAGGAACTCAGACCTACGTAGTTCTGGATAACTTGTGAGACTCGAAAAAGTCTCGGTGTTTTCTCCACTAAAATGCAAACATGCTTTAGCAAAGAGACAAATATTCCAACTGATTAGAGCAACATATGCTTTTTTGAGTGAAAAACAATGCGTCCACCGGGGAAGGAGAGTATGTTGATGAAATCCCCCATAACCATAAATGAGATTTTGGATGTTTAGCATTTCATTTCTAAATGACCATTTAGAGGAAACACTGGGTTCGACAAAATAGAAGAAAATCACTCAAAGTGTATCAATCTCGCACTGACTTGATTTTGCAATTTATTTCCTATCAAATCAAAAATTACATGCGTGATCATGGATCAATAGGACTTCCCTTGGGAATGGGTTCTTTTGGTGGGTTTTTCGGCTTTTGTGTGTTTTTGCCCCTTTTCCTTTTCTGTTTTGGTTTTGCGCGAGGCGAACAAGTCACCGACGCACAGGATTTTGGTTGGTAATCAAAGGGAGAAGACCACTTTAGGTCATGGTTTCCTTTTCTTTCTTTTGTTCATTTGGTGACAATTCTGTATTGTTCAGATATTGTCTGGTCAAAAGACCTTTCTGCACATTTCTTCTAGTTTCTTTGATCAAGAACTTTCTTTCCTTCCTTTTTTTACTTTCTCCCATTCTTTGGTTGGGAATTTTCTTTCTTTTCTTTTTGCTTTCTCCCACTCTTTGATTGGGAATTTCCTTTCTTTTCTTTTTGCTTTCTCCCACTCTTTGATTGGGAATTTCCTTTCTTTTCTTTTTGCTTTCTCTTTGATTGGAAATTTTCCTTCTTTCCTTTTTTGCTTCCGAGGGTAAGGATTATAGTGAGTCATGATTTTGGCTCAAGTTTGTAGAATGGCTAGACATGATACATGTCGGGGTTTGGTTTGGCTCAAGGATAAAAGGGGTGCCCCACATTATTTCCATGACACAAATGCAAAAATGATGATTTGGAAACTTTATGCAAAACTGGTCATGCATGCACCTATGCGGACACTCAAGTGTCAAATTTTTATGGTCATGTGATGCTAGGGCTCAGGATTCATTTCCTCTATTTTAGTCAACCCAATGTTTCCAAAATATGTTCTTTTATCCATTTGTGCATTCATCCAAGTCCATTTCGGGCGTCCGGGAAAATTTCACAGCATTCACCCTTCAGGTGTACACACATTTTTTTTCCAAAAACTAGCTATGATCAGCGAATTTTTCTTCAAAGAAAAGTTGGAAGTCATCTCTTTTCAAAAGCATGTTGGTTTTTCAGCTAGACAACTTATTTTTCTTTTTTTCTCTCTTTTTTTTCTTTTTTTTATTTGTTTATTTCTTTTTCTTGTTTGTTTTTTTTTTCTTCTCTTTTTTTTTTCATGAGGTATTTTGCTATATACATGCATATCCAAGGTATCTTGCTACCTAAACATACATATATATGTTTTGTAAGGTATTTTTGCTATATACATGCATATCCAAGGTATCTTTCTACCTAAACATACATATATATTTTGTGAAGTATTTTTTGTTTACATACATGCATATCTAAGGTATCTTTCTACCTAAACATACATATATATATTTTGTGAAGTGTTTTTTGTTTACATACATGCATATCTAAGGTATTTTTCTACCTAAACCTACATATATATATTTTGTGAAGTGTTTTTTTGTTTACATACATGCATATCTAAGGTATTTTCACTACCTAAACATACATATATATGTTTTGTAAGGTATGACTACCTTCCGAGCTTGCGCTTGTTTTATTTAAATTCCCAGGATCATGAGCAACTAGGTGCGTCCTACTATAAAAAGTGATCAAATAGTAGGCAGAAATTTAAAAGGTACTAGGTTGCCTCCTAGTAGCGCTTCTTTAACGTCTTGAGCTGGACGCCTTATGACTTGTCGGTCACTAACCTAGTACTTTGCTTACCTTTGGCTTTGGACTTGGTCGCCTATTGGTCGGCCATGTGGTGTAGGCAATACTCAAACCTTTTTGTGGATGAGCAGAGGTGAACTCTAGAGGTGATGGCGGTGCGTCTGTTGCCCGCTGCCGGCCATCCCCAGGCTGCTGTGGTGTTTCGCCCTGCGCCTGCCTGGAGACGCAGTACTTCTTGATGAAAGCTCGATTGGTAGGGGGGGCCTGATGACCTTGCTGGGGGCGACAGGCACTCCCTAGAACTGACAGAGACCCGTATTTAGAGCTGGCAACTCGAAGACCCTGTTGGCCTTCTTCGGGTCCACTAGGTGTCTTGCGGGCACAATCCCTGGAAACAATAGATGACATCAGAAATCAGTTGGGGGAGGTGCATACTTACCTATGCCACGACGACATGAACTTGCTGGGGGGAACGGGCACCCTGTAGGGCCGACAGAGGCCCGTAACCAGAGTTGGAAACCCCAGGGCCCTGTTGGACTTCTTCAGGTCCACTGGGTGTCTTTGTGGGTGCGATCCCTGCAAACAATAGATGGTATCAGAAATCAGTTGAACCATATGCATACTTACCCATGTCGGGACGACACAGACCAACTGATACTTTTGTAGGGGGAGATTGGCATTGCGGTCGCTGGGCAGAATGTTGCTAAGTAGCAATGTCATCTATATCTGTGTAAGAGTGGTCATGTTGGTGCGCATGATCCGCACTCGTCTCTTTGCAGCGGCACGGGTGAAATCTTGCCCCGGTATGCATAGTAGCTGTGTGATAGCCTCCCTCTCTGGTTGTGCTCGCACAGTTGGCCCTCCTCCAATATCAGGGGATGGCCCAGGAACCGTTAAAAGGAAACTACTGGTCCCTTAACCGGGAGTGCAAGTCTCGGTTAAGCATTTAAGGACAGAGGACCTTAAATTCTCTTCAGGTGCGGATATGAAGCACACTGAAAATGAGGACACGTAGCCCTCTAAAGGTGAGGGCGTGCAGCCCTCTCAAGACGAGGATGTGTAGTCCTCTAGAGGTGAGGGCGTGCATCCCTCTGTTGGCGAGGACGTGTAGTCCTCTCAAGGTGAGGGCGTGCAGCTCTCTGTTGGCGAGGACGTGTAGTCCTCTCAAGGTGAGGGCGTACAGCTCTCTGTTGACGAGGACGTGTAGTCCTCTAAAGGTGAGGGCGTGTAGCCCTACGAAGGTGAGGACATGCAGTCCTCTGATGGCGAGGGCGTGTAGCCCTCTGAAGGTGAGGACATGCAGTCCTCTGATGGCGAGGGCGTGTAGCCCTCTGAAGGTGAGGACCTGCAGTCCTCTGATGGCGAGGGCGTGTAGCCCTCTGAAGGTGAGGACGTGTGGTCCTCTAAAGGTGAGGGCGTGTAGCCCTACGAAGGTGAGGACATGTAGTCCTCTGATGGCGAGGGCGTGTAGCCCTCTGAAGGTGAGGGCGTGCAGCCCTCTGATGGTGAGGGTAACTAGTACCCAAGGGTTCACCCTTATGAGAAAGTAAGAGATCGACTCATCGAGAGGGTCGGTCATCCCAAATCCACACGACTGGATATTAGATGTAGGGAATCTATGCAGTTAACATGATTTTTAGGGATGCAGATGCATGCAACCTTTGTCTTGAAATGCGGTAAATGCAGACTTCATATGAAACAATGCAATGTAATGGAAAGTTGTACAACGTTCATGACATTCTTTCCCTATTTTGTGATTTTGATTTTGATTTAATTTTTTTGGAAAACACAGATTGACTGTCCTTTTGAAAGAGGTGATAATTCATGCAACCTCATCCTATCTTTTTGCAAATCTCTCCGGGAACTCCCTTAGAGTGTATGTTCTGTTTGATTTAGTCACTTGACCGTTTTGGAGTGACGGGAATGGAGTCGTTGGATGTTTAATCAATCTATTGAAATTCCAAGGCTTGTCTCCCTTTTTTTTTTCTTGTTTAAAAACATCGACGGGTGTGAACTTTTGATCTGCCCCTATGTTCACTTAAGGCTCATGCACGATGCCCCTCATTGCCCTAGTGTAAGGCTTTGAGGTACCAATTGTTATCTTTCATCATGACCTTGTAGCTGGGAACCTATTGGGTGAAAACTTCTAATCTGCCCCTAGGTTCGCTTGAGGTTTTTGCATGGTGCCTTTCGCTTCCCCAGTGTAGGGCTTAGAGGTACCAATTGTTGTCTTGTTTTCACAACCTCGTAGTGAGGAAGAATGAAAGAAGCAGTTGATTCTTGCAAAAAGAATTTTCCAAGGACGAGAAATAGTTGAAGGATTTTTCAGTTGATGGATTAAGTCAAATGACTCCTATGTAGAAGCAAGATGTTTTGATGTCTTGATGATGCTAAAGGATCAAGTGCTTCTAAGTTTTATTCAAGACAAGAATCCAAGAAAGTCAAGATATATGATCAAGTTTGATCTCTTAGAATCTTTAGGAAGAAGTTTCCAAATTGAAAACAAACAAAAGGTTTGACCAAAGAATTCTATCATTTCAAATTGAGATTTGCTCTCTGGTAATCGATTACCAGCAGCTGAAAATGTTTATATTCAAATTTTTAAAACCTGTAATCGATTACACCAGTCTTGTAATTGATTACCAGAGGGGATTTTCAGAATATAATTTCCAGGAGTCACATCTATTCAAATGGTTTATGAACGGCCATCAAAGGTCTATTTATGTGACTTGGAAACACGAATTTAAAGAGAGTTTTCATTGCCCAAAAAAGTTTTATCCTCTCAAAAGATTAAGAGTTTTTCCAAACTGAAATGTCTTTATCCTCTCAAAAGATTCCTTGGTCAACCACTTGCATATTCAATAAAGAATTTTGATTGATCTTCATTGTACAATCTATCTCTTTTAAGAGAGATCTCTTCTTCTCTTCTTCTTATTTCTGAAAAGGGATTAAGAGACCGTGGGTCTCTTGTTGTAGAGGATTCCTGAACACAAGGGAAGGGTTATCCCTGTGTGGTTCAGACTTTGTAAAAGGAGTTTTACAAAGAGAGTGGAAAATCTCAAGTGGGTTGCTTGAGGACTGGACGTAGGCGCGGGAAGTGGCCGAACCAGTATAAATCAAGTTTGCATTCCTCTCTTCCTTTAAACTTCTTTTATTTATTGCTATTTATCTTTTGCTTTAAAGAAGTTTATTTTGAATTGTCTTTTGAGTAATTCATGTTAAGGGTGCATTGTTAATCCAAAAAGAAAGAGTGATAGTTCAATTGGGGAATAGTCTTTGCATCTTAATTCAAACCCCCTTTTTCTTAAGGTAACTGAGGCCATTTGTCCAACATCCTATTCTTGATAACTCACTTCTCTCTAAAAAGACAAAATGAGGTCACATGAACGTCTATATTTTTACTTGAAAACACAGTCAATCAAATGCCTTTTTATTTTTTATTTTGAAACTTATTTTTTATTTTGAAACTTATTTGTTTTGAACTTTGCTCGTTGTTTTACGGCACCCCCACAAACGTGCAAGATGAGTAATCTCTGATTGAACGGTCTTGGAAGTCAACACTCAGGAGCATAGGTTGCTTGAGCAAACAGACCAATGGCTTACACTCACATTTCGGTGGAAGTTGAATAAGCAAAGATGTGTTCGTGAGAGGATGTCCATTTTATCCATATCATTTAGCATTGTAACTGTGGTTTATGGCATAAACTTGAAAATCCTGATGAGTCATAACAACAGCTTCCAGAATTGCCCCATGTATGGTGTTGCTTGTCAATGTTAGGATTCAACAAGCGATTCTCCTCAAATTTCAGCCAGCCCGTATCAATTAGACTTCACACTTTATGCTTCGGGGTCATACAATGCTCAATGGAATGCCCCGGGGCTCCTCCATGATAAGCACACGTTGCGTTCGAGTCGTATCCTCAGAAAAATGAAGGTTGAGGAACCTTGGTTGGGGTTATGGCTACCATTGAATTATTGAGTGGATATGGGATCAAGTTTAGCATATGACAACGGAATTTGGGGTGAACCCTACAGGCTTTTTGCTGCAAAATTCCTTTTTGTTGGTGTTTTTTGGTTTGTGCTAAAGGTGGTCTTCGTCATTGGAAGTGCGGTAGACAGACTTTGTGGTTGATTTTAGGGATGGCCTTTGTGGATAACTGGGTGGTGGGTAAGGAGGAGGTTTGTTATTGACTGAGTAATGACATTGTTGGGTTTGGTGGGAAACTTGGCCGTATAGGAATGGCAGTCACAGCATGGGTTTCTCCCTCTTTCTCACCCTCTTCATTTGCCCCAGTTTTCTCAGTCGTCCTAGTAGGATGATCAAATTTGCCTCTTTTCGGACCCACATCGATCCTTTCACTGGCGAAGACCAAATCCGCAAAGCTTTGAGGGTGCGTAGCCCACCATCTTTTCATAGTAGAGTATCGATAATGTGTCTACCATCACGATTATCGTCTCCCTTTCCATCATTGGGGGTACCACCTGGGCCGCCAGATCCCTCCACCTTTTGGGCGTGTTCTTTGAAAGATCCGTCCCCCTTTTTGCACATGTTCTGTAGTTGCATCCTATCCGGAACCATATCAAAATTGTACTGATACTGCCTAACAAAGGCAACCATTAGGTCCTTCCAAGAATGGACTCGGGAAGGTTCCAAGTTAGTGTACAAGGTAACAGCTACCCCAGTAAGACTTTCATGGAAGGAATGTATCAGCAATTCCTCATCTTTTGCATATTCCCCCATCTTCTGACAATACATCTTTAGATGGTTCTTGGGGCCAGTAGTCCCCTTGTACTTGTCAAAGTCCAGCACCTTGAACTTGGGATGGGTGATGATATTGGGTTCTAGGAACAACTCTTTTAGGTTAGCAAAGGCATAATCTTCACCTCCTTCAATGGCCCTGAGCCTTTCCTCTAAATGATCCAACTTTTCCATTTCTGCCATAGCACGAGGGTTTTTACTTGTTGTGGAACGTGAGGGTTGTGGTTGTGGATGATACTGAGGGCCCTCCAAAGTGTTTTGCAGGGGTACACCACCAACTGCTTGCCCTTCAGCGGCATATCCGAGGCAAGGCTCGAAGTCGGCTAGATTGTGGTGGGGAATTTCATGCATCTCCTCCATGGGTCGAGAGACATGTGCATGATCAGATTGAGGTTGTTGGCTCTTAATGAGTATGGGAGTGGAGTTATTGACATCCTCATTGGGAATGTACGCCACATTGGGTGGTGTATAGTTTGGGAGGCAAGCCATATGGCGAGAAGGCGTGCTTGTTTTGAATTTGCACATCATGGGGTCATCCGTACTTCCCAAATCTTTGCCTACCATATCTGAGGTTGGATGATTCATTTGGTTGATGCCAGATGGGGACGTCGGGTTCACCTTAGCAACAACGCTGGTAGCGGCAATTGCAACCGCATTGGCTTCCATTATCTTCTTCACGCTCATCATGGCCTCCATCATTGTGGCCATTTTCTCTTTAATGGCCTCCATGTCAGCCTTCATCTTCTCTTGTATCTCCTCTACTTCACCCATTACTCTAGCTCTAGCACAAGTTCGGTGAGGACGCCGTAAAGCATGTTTTTTTTTTTTTGATAACAATGATTAAGTTCATTTTATTTTATTTTATTTTATTTTTCAAGGAAAGAATGCAATGAGCAATGCAACCAATGAAAAGCATGGATGTATGCGAATGATGTACAGTTGAAGTATTGCGAATTTTTACGCAGGATATGGGGTTGAATCAATTTAGATTTTCAACATGATCCATGACATCTTTGTCAAGGTGAAACTGGAAGTAACAAGGACATCAACAATCCTAAATATGTTTGGCAGTAGACGAAGCAGTGATGTGACTCGATTCATCTTTTGCCCCAATTTTGCAAGACGGTTACTTCCATATTTCAACTTGACTTGATGAACCTTTTTGTAAAAGCATGAGCTTGGTTCAACCCTATAATCCAAGGAATGGCAATTCTAATCGCCAATACTTCAACAACATCTCATAGGGATGAATGACTCGGGCATACTTTAAGCTATGCATGGAAAATGTAATTATGAAATTGAGATGCCCGAAGAAACACCATTTCCTAGTTAACCATGCATTAGGTACCATGTTCAATTATTTTGTTTTGTTGTTGTGTGTTTTTTTTTTTTTTTTTTTTTTTTTAGAAATGGGTTTATGATCCCAACATGGTTGGCTCATGGTGCCTAACACATGCAACTAAGAATGTAGTGTGAAGTTTCACGCTTCCCCTTTTTTGTTTTTGTTTTGTAGAGGAAAACGCAAGGATGAGCAAACATGAAAACAAATGGTATGCAATTTTGCAGATCAAAAAGTTTGTTGAACGCATATGCATGATGATGCCATGACTCATGCAAAATGTGAGGCTGTAATATGATAACAGACAAATGCGGGAACGATATGTTCATTATGATGCCATGAAGAGATGCTTATGCGATGCATGATATGAATGCATTTTACGGACACGAGAGCCCGGAAAATTATCTCTTCTTACTTGCGCATTTGGGGGTGCAGTGCCCCATGTGTACAATTAAGAAGGTGATATGGACCTTCCGGCTTCCCATGACAAAGGACGAGACCAACATACAATGCATGCTAGAGATAAAATGTGGGAGTGACTTGATTCGCACTGATTTTTGGAGTAAAAACGTGGGATAAACTCATTTTTTTCAAAAAGTTATAACTAGTAAAGATCTGAGCGACAATACAAACTTCCTAGCGGCTTCTAATCATATGGTCCATTAAGTCTATCATATGTTGACAATAGCTGAGAAGTCCGTGGATCTCCTCGGGGGCGGAGTAGGTGTCCGCCACTGCTTTGGCCTTGGCTAGCAATGGGGGAAGTTCTTGACTCCTGTTCAAAGTAAGAGCAAATCGGTCCATCCACATTGTTGCCTCTTGGTGCAATGAATCAATTACCCTTTCCCTTGCTTCCCTTTCTGCTGATATCTTAGCGTACTCATCCTCTAGCCTTTGCTCGTGAGTCGCCGCTAGATTTAGCTTCTCTTTGCACTCATCGATGATGGCCCACATATTCCCTTCAGTCTCGCTTAACTGTTGGGACAAATTTCTTTTCGACCTAAGGCAAGCCTTTAGCTCGTCCTTCAAGATCATGCCTTTGACCCGTGATGATTCCTTTCACCTCTTCGGAGCTTGAGCTCACTATTGCTGCCCTATAAAGCCCCTCAAAACTTTGCTTTGGTCGTGTTCTTCCTTTCGGGCCTTCTTGGTTTCTCGTTCTAAAGCTTCAGCTGTGGCCATATTGACGTCCCTTAGTTCATCATACTCTTTTCAGACTTTGATGGCTATGGACTTGAACTTCTCTTCGACTACCCGGGCTCTTTCAAGCTCTGCCTTTAGGGCTTGTACCTCATCACTTTCTTCCAAAGCTTTAACCTCATCGTCTCTCATAGTCTTTAGATTTGCGAGCCAATCCAATCCTTGTGTTCGGACTCTCAGCCACTTATGATAGCCGCCGATGATCCCATTACTGCTTCCCCTAAGCTCTCTGTCCTTTCTTCACGCCGCATCCCATGCCTTGCGAACTCCTTGGAGTACCCTCGCGTTGTGGTCACTGAAACCTCGTGCGATGAAAGGCGTGATGCTTTCGTCTGATGGCACTTCTCTCATGGGGTAGCCAAGCTGTCTTATGGCGAGGGCGAGATTATAATTAATACAACCCCTTGTTCCATCAAGGGAACATTTGGACATCCTTCGTATGAAGATAGAATCCTAATTCTTCCTTCCTTCTTGGAGAAAAAGGTGTGAAACCAGCCACACATAGAGAGCCAGTGCACAACAAACAATTCTTGCGCCACTCTTTTCACCTCCCCGGTCGAACGTGTCATAC
This sequence comes from Glycine soja, assembly GCF_004193775.1. Taxonomy (NCBI): domain Eukaryota; kingdom Viridiplantae; phylum Streptophyta; class Magnoliopsida; order Fabales; family Fabaceae; genus Glycine; species Glycine soja. The sequence goes on along the minus strand of NC_041004.1, from coordinate 12,366,047 downwards.
ATGGCCAAAATGGTGACGACCGGGCTTTCCTTGCCATGATGAAAGGCGAGGAAAGCGTCAATCATTGCTAGGTCCACTAACCCTTCCATATTCGGAAAGAGGACAACTCCAAAGATCAAAAGCGCCAAGATGTCAATAAAAGAAAGCCCATTCGCCTTGATTTTCCAAGGCCTTTGCCCTTTCCTCCAAACACTTCCTTGATACTCCGACTACCCCATTCCTATTTTGCTTTACCTGGTTCAACTCTTGTGCTGAGATTTTCACTACCTTAACTCTTGTCGTGGAGGGATAGAACCCAGAGAAAAGATATGGCTTCCTTCCTCCCAGTGGGCATCCCAGGATTTCTTTAAACTCTTTCACAGTCGGCACTAGCTGGAAGTCCTTGAATGTGAAGCACCTTAGGGGCTGGTCATAATACTGGGAAAGGGATGCAATCGGTTCCATGGAGACTTCTACCCTAGCTAGGTCCCAAATCTTACCATAGGCTTTGCGAAAGGCTTGCCGTTGAAGTTGACCCATTAATTGCCCCAACTCTCGTAAACTAGTGACCTCTAAGCTCTTGATTTTGACTTGATAGAACCTCTTTTTAAGTGAAGGCTTTTGACTTGATCCCATGTTTTACTAAAGTGAAATAAAATCTAGTGCGAATCAAAACTCCGACATCTATCATGGGTGGAATGGATGAATGCATGAAGAAATGCATATGGCACAGATGCAATTTACGAATACGGGAGCCCGAGAAATTGTTTCCTTCTTGGATACAACGTTTGGGCAGCGTGGCACCCAACATATGTTTTTAAGAAGGCGACACGGACCCTCCGTCGGTTTGCTAAAGTGAGGGGATCAAAGACGAAACCCACACATGATGCATATGCGAAAGGCACAACACGGGGATGTACATAGTACGACAATATTCACAAACAAATATAAGCAAGAGGGGATATGATACTTATGCATGGCAGTGTGAAAAATGGCACGCAGCGTGTTCGCTCCGTGCCCCTATTTAAGGGACCTATAAGGGAAAGAGCTAACTAGGCTTTTAGTGATAACCCCCAAGGTAGTCATATCTCTCTTGATGGTTTCTAGAGGTATCATCCCCTTCGAAGAACATACCGCAGCAGTAGGGACTACTAGCAACAATATGTTTTCAAAGAGAAAAAGTCTAGATGAGGGTTCACTGTAATCAAGCAAGTCGGAGACCTAGCATGATCACGGATTCACCTCCACTCCTTATGTTCCCACGAACCCGGGTATAGGGCCCCTTTCTCAACTCACCGTGTGTGCAAATAGTGTTAGTGTTTGTGTGCATCAAATGAATAAATATTTACCTCATGCATACAAAAAATGCACTAAAAGCATCAAAGAGTTATATATAGAAGAACATAATAAGGGGAAGCCAACAAAGGAGTAAGTCATGGCAAAATTTGCACAAGATTAAATGGCCTAACTCTCTAAAAACAGTCCCCGGTGGAGTCGCCAACTGTCGCAACCTACCCTTCGGCGGGAGGGCGACGCGTGACTCGCGGGATGCGTGTTCCACGAAAGGAATACGCGCGGAGTCGCCACCAACGTTTATTTGAGGAAAACGTCGGAAAAACCGGAAAAGACGCGATCTACGAACTTTTAAGTGAAAGGTTCGGGAGTTGTATTTACGCACGGGGAAGGTATTAGCACCCCATACGTCCGTCCCAAGGGACGGCAGCCTTTAATCGAATGTGCAAACGTGACTTTGGTTTTTATATTCCCTTTTATGTACTTATATCCTTTATACCCTTTTTATATTTTTCCTTTTTTGTGGTCGACAAGGGTGTTTCCCTTTGCTCCTACGTATTCCTCAATTTGTGATGAGGAAATCAGACCTACGTAGTTCTTTCTTATCAAGTGATTCTTTTTTTACTTAAGAGGTGATCATTTTAAGGCGTTGGACCTTGAAAAATGATCCATTTCCTTAGTAAGAAATTTAAATGATAAAATTCAAAAACCTATTTTTATGGACGAGCTTGACTAGGCGAGTTGATTTTAGCCTTAGTTTCACTTTAGTTATTAGTCAATTCGGTTAAGAATGAGAAATCCCAAAGAGAAAACGTCCGATTGATTTTCCGCTTTATTTTACCTAAAAGATGTTTTTTTTATTATTATATTATTTTTTACCTCTTTTTTGATTTCCAACGTGGTTACGGCACGACCGAACGGTCGAAATTCATTTTAACCGAAGTTTACGGATAATACAATTCAAACGATCGGTGGAAATTTATTTTATTTTTAGGTTAAGCGAGAAATGACTTAAGTAAAATGGCTTAAGCACGTCAAGAGGGGGTATAAAAAGTAAATGAAACGGGAATAGAAATACACAAAACACAATGTGGACCACCATGGGTACATAGAATGAATCGAAAAGCTTGGTTCGAGGTACTTACCCTTTGAAGATCGAAGAACGATGAAGAACGAATGAAGAACGTTGAAGAACGGTCGAAACCTTTGCGAAATTCATCACGGAAAATGTTACGGAAACGTTTCGGAAGCGCCTCGGCTTAGATTTTCTTCACGGAAACAATTTTTCCAAGCAAATTCGAAAGAGAGAGAAGTGCCTAAGGGGCTGAACCCTTTTCTTCTTCACTTCCTCCCCTATTTATAGCAAAATAGGGGAGATGCTTGCCGCCCAGCTCGCCGAGGCTAGCTCAGCTCGCCCAGGCGAGCCAGGTTGCTTCCTCCAGAAGCAACAGCCTTCTGGAGGAATATTCTGGAGGGCCCAAGTGGGCCTGGGTGCTATTTGCACCCCCCATTTTTACTAAGTACACCCCCTCTGCTTTTTTTTTGTGATTCTTTTTTCGTAAAGTTATGGAAACTTACGAATTTCGTAACGATACTTGTTTTCTTTCCGTAATGTTTATGGAACCTTGCAGATTACATAATCATCCCCTTTTTGACTTACGGAATGTTACGGAACCTCACTAATTATGCAACGATGCTTCCATTTGATTTCCGGTGTGTCACGGAACCTTTACGGATTGTGCATCAATATTTTCTTTTGCTTTTCGGCATGTCCCGAAATTTCAAAAATTGCCTAATGATGGGTGCCAAGCACCTTACAAGGACCAAAGAAAAGTCGCATGTCATCAAGCAAAGGTCCCCGGACGAAATTAGGGTATGACACCTACAAAGCCTATATCAAGGAGATGGATAATTCCTATGATGAGATTTCTTTCCATCATGTTCCCCGGGAGGAAAATCAAATGGCGGATGCGCTTGCTACTTTGGTGTCCAAGTTCCAGCTAACACCACACGGGGATTGTCATACCCTAATTTCGTCCGGGGACCTTTGCTTGATGACATGCGACCTTTCTTTGGTCCTTGTGAGGTGCTTGGCATCCATCATTAGGCAATTTGTGAAATTCCAGGACATGCCGAAAAACCAAAAAAATATTGATGCACAATCCGTAAGTTTCCGTGACACACCGGAAATCAAATGGAAGCATCGTTGCATAATTAAGTGAGATTCCGTAACATTCCGTAAGTCAAAAAGGGGATGATTATGTAATCCGCAAGGTTCCGTAACATTACGGAAAGAAAACAAGTATCGTTACGAAATTCGTAAGTTTCCGTAACTTTACGAAAAAAGAATCACCAAAAAACAGCAGAGGGGGTGTACTTAGTAAAAATGGGGGTGCAAATAGCACCCAGGCCCACTTGGGCCCTCCAGAATATTCCTCCAGAAGGCTGTTGCTTCTGGAGGAAGCAACCTGGCTCGCCTGGGCGAGCTGGGCGGCAACCACCTCCCCTATTTTGCTATAAATAGGGGAGGAAGTGAAGAAGAAAAGGGCTCAGCCCCTTTGGCACTTCTTTCTCTTTCGAATTTGCTTGGAAAAATTGTTTCCGTGAAGAAAATCTAAGCCGAGGCGCTTCCGAAACGTTTCCGTAACGTTTTCCGTGAGGAATCTCGCAAAGGTTTCAACCGTTCTTCGACGTTCTTCATTCGTTCTTCATCGTTCTTCGATCTTCAACGGGTAAGTACCTCGAACCAAGCTTTTCGATCCATTCTATGTACCCGTAGTGGTCCACATTGTGTTTCGTGCATTTTTATTCTCGTTTTGTTTACTTTTTATACCCCCTGTTGACGTGCTTAAGCCATTTTACTTAAGTCATTTCTCGCTTAACTTAAAAACAAAATCAATTTCCACCGAACGTTTGAATTGTATTATCCATTAACTTCGGTTAAAATGAATTCCGACCGTTCGGTCGTGCCGTAACCACGTTGGAAATCAAAAAGAGGTAAAAAATAATATAATAAACAAAATATCTTTGAATAAAATAAAACAAAAAAATCAATCGGATGTTTTTTCTTTGGAAGTTTCCTTGAATGAATTGATTAATAACCAAAGTGAAACTAAGACTAAAATAGACTCACAAATCAAGTTTTGTCCGAAAATCACTAAAAACCGTTTTAAGGTCCAACGCCTTAAACGGTCATCTTTGCTTTTATCGGTTAACATGGACCGTTCAAAAGCATAAAATCAACATGTAACTTTACCGCTTTTGAAAGAACTACGTAGGTCTGAGTTCCACATTGAGGATACGTAGGAGCAAAAGCCCCGCTTTTGTCGACCACCCCAAGAGATCGTTAATGGTCCAATGCCTTAACGTTTCTCTCCTTTCAAAAACAAGAGATCGTTAATGGTCCAATGCCTTAACGTTTCTCTCCTTTCAAAAACAAGAGATCGTTAATGGTCCAATGCCTTAACGTTTCTCTCCTTTCAAAAAAAAAACAAGAGATCGTTAATGGTCCAATGCCTTAACGTTTCTCTCCTTTCAAAAACAAGAGATCGTTAATGGTCCAACGCCTTAACGTTTCTCTCCTTTCAAAAACAAGAGATCGTTAATGGTCCAACGCCTTAATGTTTCTCCCCTTTCAAAATCAAAAGACCGTTTAATGGTTCAACACCTTAAATGACCTTTTGTTCAATAAAAACATATTTTGCAAAAAAGACAAAAACAACTTAACCAAACACTTTGTTCCGAAAGAACTACGTAGGTCTGATTTCCTCATCACAAATTGAGGAATACGTAGGAGCAAAGGGAAACACCCTTGTCGACCACAAAAAAGAAAAAATATAAAAAGGGTATAAAGGATATAAGAACATAAAAGGGAACATAAAAATCAAAGTCATGTTTGCACATTCGATTAAAGGCTGCCGTCCCTTGGGACGGACGTGTGGGGTGCTAATACCTTCCCCGTGCGTAAATACAACTCCCGAACCTTTCACTAAAAAGTTCGTAGATCGCGTCTTTTCCGGTTTTTCCGACGTTTTCCTCAAATAAACGTTGGTGGCGACTCCGCGCGTATTCCTTTCGTGGAACACGCATCCCGCGAGTCACGCGTCGCCCTCCCGCCGAAGGGTAGGTTGCGACAGTTGGCGACTCCACTGGGGACTGTTTTTTTGAGAGTTAGGCCATTTAATCTTGTGCAATGTTTTATCATGACTTTCTCCTTTGTTGGTTTCCCTTTATTTGTTTTATGTTCTTGTGTATATAAACTATTTGTTGCTTTTAGTGTGTTTTAGAATGTATGCATGAGGTAAATATTTATTCATTTGATGCACACAAACACTAACACTATTTGCACACACTGTGAGTTAAAAAGGGCCCTATACCCGGGTTCATGGGAACATAAGGAGTGGAGGTGAATCTGTGATCATGCTAGGTCTCCGACTTGCTTGATTACAGTGAACCCTCATCTAGAGCTTTTCTCTTTGAAAACTTATTGTTGCTAGTAGTCCCTACTGCTGCAATATGTTCTTCGAAGGGGATGATATCTCTAGAAACCATCAAGAGAGATATGACTACCTTGGGGATTATTGCTAAAAGCCTAGTTAGTTCTCTCCCTTATAGGTCCCTTAAATAGGGGCACGGAGCAAACACGCTGCGTGCCATTTTTCACACTGCCATGCATAAGTATCATATACCCGTTTGCTTATGTTCAGTGAATATTATCATACTATGTACATCCCCGTATTGTACCTTTCGCATGTACATCATGTGTGGGTTCCGTCTTAATCCCCTCTCTTGGGCAAACCAACGGAGGGTCCATGTCACCTTCTTAAATACATACGTTGGGCACTCTGCTACCCCAAGACGTTGTATCTAAGAAGGAGACAATTTCCCGAGCTCCCGTATTCATAAATTGCATCCGTGTCATATGCATTCCTTCATGCATTCATCCATTCCACCCATGATAGATGTCGGAGTTTTGATTCGCACTAGATTTTATTTCACTTTAGTAAAACATGGGATCAAGTCAAAAGCCTTCGCTTAAAAAGAGGTTTTATCAAGTCAAAATAAAGAGCTTAGAGGTCACCAGTTTACGAAAGTTGGGGCAATTAATGGGTCAACTTCAACGGCAAGCCTTCCGCAAAGCCTATGGTAAGCATTTGGGACCTAGCTAGGGTAGAAGTCTCCATGGAACCAATTGCCTCCCTCGCCCAGTATTATGATCAGCCGTTGAGGTGCTTCATCTTTAGGGACTTCCAGCTATCACCAATGGTGGAAGAATTTGAAGAGATCCTAGGATGTCCTCTAAGGGGAAGGAAACCATACCTCTTCTCAGGGTTCTACCCCTCATTGGCCAGAATTTCTAAAAAAGTCCAAATCTCGGCGCAGGAATTAGACCGCCAAAGGCAAGTCGAAAATGGGGTGGTCGGAATACCGAGAAAATATTTGGAGGTAAAAGCAAGAATCTTGGCAAATAAAGGCGAGTGGACCCCATTCATAGATATTCTCACACTGTTGATTTTCGAGGGAGTCCTCTTTCCAAATGTGGATGGGTTGGTGGACCTGGTAGCGATCGACGTTTTTCTCGCCTATCATAACCACAAGGAAAGTCCGGTTGTCGCTATGCTAGCCGACCTATATGACACCTTCGACCGAAGATGTGAAGAAAGCAATGCAAGGATTGTTTGCTGTACTCCAGCTCTCTATGTGGGGCTGGTTTCACACCTTTTTCTCCAAGAAGGTAGGCCCGTCTATCCGCTACAAGGTTACCGCTCGTGCGTCGAAAAAGGAAAGGCGAATTGGGACCAACTCTTGGCTAGCATGGGGGGGCGTCTGTTAATTGGTTCCCTCGCTAGAAGGAAGGAAGAATCAAGATTCTATCTTCATGCGAAGGATGTCCAAATGTTCCCTTGATGGGAACAAGGGGTTGTATTAATTATAATCCCGTTCTCACCATAAGACAGCTTGGCTACCCCATGAGAGGAGTGCCATTAGACGAAAGCATCACGCCTTTCATCGCACGGGGTTTTAGTGACCACAACGCGAGGGTACTCCAAGGAGTTCGCAAGGCATGGGATGCGGCGTGAAGAAATGACAGAGAGCTTAGGGGAAGCAGTAATGGGATCATCGGCGGCTATCATAAGTGGCTGAGAGTCCGAACACAAGGATTGGATTGGCTCCCAAATCTAAAGACTGTGAGGGACGATGAGGTTAAAGCTTCGGAAGAAAGTGATGAGGTACAAGCCCTAAAGGCAGAGCTTGAAAGAGCCCGAGTAGTCGAAGAGAAGTTCAAGTCCATAGCCATCAAAGTCTGAAAAGAGTATGATGAACTAAGGGACGTCAATATGGCCACCGCTGATGCCTTGGAACGAGAAACCAAGAAGGCCCAAAAGGAAGAACACGTGCCAGCAAAGTTTTGAGGGGCTTTATAGGGCAGCAATAGTAAGCTCAAGCTCCGAAGAGGTGAAAGGAATCATCACGGGTCAAAGGCATGATCTTGAAGGACGAGCTAAAGGCTTACCTTAGGTCGAAAAGAAATTTGTCCCAACAGTTAAGCGAGACTGAAGGGAATATGTGGGCCGTCATCGATGAGTGCAAAGAGAAGCTAAATCTAGCGGCGACTCACGAGCAAAGGCTAGAGGATGAGTACGCCAAGATATCAGCAGAAAGCGAAGCAAGGGAGAGGGTAATTGATTCATGGCACCAAGAGATAACAATGTGGACGGACCGATTTGCTCTTACTTTGAACAGGAGTCAAGAACTTCCCCGATTGCTAGCCAAGGCCAAAGCAATGGCGGACACCTACTCCGCCCCCAAGAAGATCCACGTACTTCTCAGCTATTGTCAACATATGATAGACTTAATGGACCATATGATTAGAAACCGCTAAGAAGTTTGTATTGTCGCTCAGATCTTGACTAGTTATAACTTTTTGAATAAAATGAGTTTATCACACGTTTTTACTCCAAAAATCAGTGCGAATCAAGTCACTCCCGCATTTTATCTCTAGCATGCATTGTATGTTGGTCTCGTCCTTTGTCACGGGAAGCCAGAAGGTCCATATCACCTTCTTAATTGTACACATGGGGCACTGCGCCCCCAAATGCACAAGTAAGAAGAGATAATTTTCCGGGCTCTCGTGTCCGTAAAATGCATTCATATCATGCATCGCATAAGCATCTCTTCATAACATCATAATGGACATATCCTGCATTTCTCCGTTATCATATTCCAGCCTCACATTTTGCATGAGTCATGCATATGCGTTCAACAAACTTTTTGATCTGCAAAATTGCATACCATTTGTTTTCATGTTTGCTCATCCTTGCGTTTTCCTCTACAAAACAAAAACAAAAAAAGGGGAAGCGTGAAACTTCACACTACATTCTTAGTTTCATGTGTTAGGCACCACGAGCCAACCATGTTGGGATCATAAACCCGTTTCACTTAAAAACAAAATAATTGAACATGGTACCTAATGCATGGTTAACTAGGAAATGGTGTTTCTTCGGGCATCTCAATTTCATAATTACATTTTCCGTGCATAAGCTTAAAGTATGCCCGAGTCATTCATCCCTATGAGATGTTGTTGAAGTATTGGCGATCAGAATTGCCATTCCTTGGATTATAGGGTTGAACCAAGCTCATGCTTTTACAAAAAGGTTCATCAAGTCAAGTTGAAATATGGAAGTAACCGTCTTGCAAAATTGGGGCAAAAGATGAATCGAGTCACATCACTGCTTCATCTACTGCCAAACATATTTAGGATTATTGATGTCCTTGTTACTTCCAGTTTCACCTTGACAAAGATGTCATGGACCATGTTGAAAATCTAAATTGATTCAACCCCATATCTTGCGTAAAAATTCGCAATACTTCAATTGTACATCATTCGCATGCATCCATGCTTTTCATTGGTTGCATTGCTCGTTGCATTCTTTCCTTGAAAAATAAAATAAAATGAACTTAATCATTGTTATAAAAAAGAAAGGGACACGCTTTACGACGCCCTTACCGAACTCGTGCTAGAGCTAGAGTAATGGGTAAAGTAGAGGAGATACAAGAGAAGATGAAGGCCGACATGGAGGCCATTAAAGAGAAAATGGCCACAATGATGGAGGCCATGATGAGCGTGAAGAAGATAATGGAAGCCAATGCGGTTGCAATTGCCGCTACTAGCGTTGTTGCTAAGGTGAACCCGACGTCCCCATCCGGCCTCAAGCAAATGAATCATCCAACCTCAAATATGGTAGGCAAAGATTTAGGAAGTACGGGCGGCCCCCATGATGTGCAAATTCAAAACGAGCACGCCTTCCCGTCATATGGCTTGCCTCTCAACTATACGCCACCCAATGTGGCGTACACTCCCAATAAGAATGTCAATAACTCCACTCCTATACCCATTGAAAGCCAGCAACCCCAAACTGATCATGCACATGTCTCTTAAACCGTGGAAGAGACCCATGAAATTCCCCATCACAATCTAGCCGACTTCGAGCCTTGGCTCGGATATACCACTGAAGGGCAAGCAGTTGGTGGTATACCCCTACAAAACCCTTTGGAGGGCCCTCAGTATCACCCACAACTGCACCTCTTGCATTCCACAGCGGTTAAAAACCCTCATGACTATGGCAGGAATGGGAAAGTTGGATCATCTAGAGGAAAGGCTCAGGGCCATTGAAGGAGGTGAAGATTATGCCTTTGCTAACCTAGAAGAGTTGTTCCTAATACCCAAACATGGTCATTACCAAGTTCAAGGTGCCGGACTTTGGCAAGTACAAGGGGACTACTCGCTCCAAGAACCATCTAAAGATGTACTGTCGGAAGATGGGGGCATACGCAAAAGATGAGAAACTGCTGATACATTTTTCCTGAGAAAGACTTACTAGGACAACTGTCGCCTGGTATACTAACTTAGGAACCTTCTTGAGTCCATTCTTGGAAGGACCTAATGGTTGCCTTCATTAAGCAGTGTCAGTACAATTCTAATATGGCTCCGGATAGGATGCAACTACAAAAAGTGTGCAAAAAGGGGGCTCGAATCTTTCAAAGAATACGCCCAAAGATGGAGAGACTTGGCAACTCAAGTAGCACCCCCAGAAGCTCCCGGCGATGGAGAAGAAGCCCACGAGGATGAGGAGATGGCCGATTTGCTTGACTTCTTGGGAGGGAGTGGAGATACGTGACTGGGAGATCCCCAGATTCATGTTTTCTTTCATATTTCTTTTGTCATTTTTATTCTATGTTATTGTTTTGACTTGAGAGACTAATGTTTGTTCTTGTTGTTTCGATTGTCATTTGTACAGCGCATACATTTTTGTTTAGATTGTTGCGTTAGTGTTTATATATCATTACTATTGATGATGTTTGAAATTCTGGAACCGTGTAGAGTTCTTCGTTTAGGAACATCGTCCAAAAAATATATGTGTAAAATAAACAAAAAAAATCATGATAAAAATAAAAATAGAAAAGAAAAAATGAAATGAATGAAATGGAAAAAAGAACAAAAAGGAAAAGAAGAAAGCAAGTAAGGAAAAAGGTAGAAAAAGAGAAAATAAGTTGTCAAGCTGAAAAACCAACATGCTTTTGAAAAGAGATGACTTCCAACTTTTCTTTGGAAAAAAATTCACTGATCATAACTAGTTTTTGAAAAAAATGTGTGTACACCTGAAGGGTGAATGCTGTGAAGATTTTCCCAGACGCCCAAAATGGACTCGGATGAATGCACAAATTGATAAAAGAACATATTTTGGAAAACGTTGGGTTGACTAAAATAGAGGAAATGAATCCTAAGCCCTAGCATCACATGACCATAAAAATTTGACACTTGAGTGTCCGCATAGGTGCATGCATGACCAGTTTTGCATAAAGTTTCCAAATCATCATTTTTGCATTTGTGTCATGGAAATAATGTGGGGCACCCCTTTTATCCTTGAGCCAAACCAAACCCCGACATGTATCATGTCTAGCCATTCTACAAACCTTGAGCCAAAATACTGACTCACCATAATCCTTACCCTCGGAAGCAAAAAAGAAAAGAAAGGAAATTCCCAATCAAAGAATGGGAGAAAGAAAAAAAGAGAAAAGAAGGAAAGAAAGCTCCTGATCAAGGATCGAAAAAACAGAAGAAATGTGCAGAGAGGTCTTTGGACCGGACAATATCTGAACAATACAGAATTGTCACCAAATAAACAAAAAAAGAAAGAAAAGGAAACCATGACCTAAAGTGGTCTTCTCCCTTTGATTACCAACCAAAATCCTGTGCGTCGGTGACTTGTTCGCCTCGCACAAAACCAAAACAGAAAAGGAAAAGGCAAAAAATAATCAAAAGCCGAAAAACTCACCAAAAGAACCCATTCCCGAGGGAAGCCCTATTGATCCATGATCACGCATGTAATTTTTGATTTGATAGGAAATAATTTGCAAAGTCAAGTCATGACATGTCTATGGTTCGGAATTAGGATGAAACACTTACCTGTGCAAGATTGATACACTTTGAGTGATTTTCTTCTATTTTTGTCGAACCCAGTGTTTCCTCTAAATGTTCATTTAGAAACGAAATGCTAACATCCAAAATCTCAGTTAAAGGTTATGGGGGATTTCATCAGCAGACTCTCCTTCCCCGGTAAACGCATTGTTTTTCACTCAAAAAAAAAAAAAAAAAAAAAAAGGGCGTATGCTGCTCTAATCAGTTGGAATATTTATCTCTTTACTTAGCATGTTTGCATTTTTAGCAAAGAAAACACCGAGACTTTTTCAAGTCTCACAAGTTATCCAGAACTACGTACGTCTGAGTTCCTCATTGGAGGATACGTAAGAGCAAGAGCCTCGCTTTTGTCGACCATACCGCCTTTTGTTGCCATGACTCAAGAGCTGGTAGCCCGCGGAGACGCCTTACGGTTATCCGCACCTCATCATTCAGTGACCCCAAGTGTGATTGACGAGCAGAGACCAATATGGTCATCTGCGCCCTTTCTGGAGATGTCATCATTTTCCGATGGAGACTTTTCAAGTCTCACAAGTTATCCAGAACTACGTAGGTCTGAGTTCCTCATTGGAGGATACGTAGGAGCAAGAGCCTTGCTTTTGTCGGCCGCCCCATAATCTTTGTCATACTGACCCTGAGGTCATGTGACGTGCACTCTTGTATCATCCAGAGGCGGCGGGCCCGATGATACGCGGAGATACCTTACGGTTATCCGCACCCTTTTGTCATCCAGAGGCGGCGGGCCCGATGACAAGCAGAGACCAAGTTTGGTCATTCTGCACCCTTGTATCATCCAGAGGCGGCGGGCCCGATGATACGCGGAGATACCTTACGGTTATTCGCACCCTTTTGTCATCCAGAGGCGGCGGGCCCGATGACAAGCAGAGACCAAGTTTGGTCATTCTGCACCCTTGTATCATCCAGAGGCGGCGGGCCCGATGATACGCGGAGATACCTTACGGTTATTCGCACCCTTTTGTCATCCAGAGGCGGCGGGCCCGATGACAAGCAGAGACCAAGTTTGGTCATTCTGCACCCTTGTATCATCCAGAGGCGGCGGGCCCGATGATACGCGGAGATACCTTACGGTTATTCGCACCCTTTTGTCATCCAGAGGCGGCGGGCCCGATGACAAGCAGAGACCAAGTTTGGTCATTCTGCACCCTTTTGTCATCCAGAGGCGGCGGGCCCGATGACAAGCAGAGACCAAGTTTGGTCATTCTGCACCCTTGTATCATCCAGAGGCGGCGGGCCCGATGATACGCGGAGATACCTTACGGTTATTCGCACCCTTTTGTCATCCAGAGGCGGCGGGCCCGATGACAAGCAGAGACCAAGTTTGGTCATTCTGCACCCTTTTGTCATCCAGAGGCGGCGGGCCCGATGACAAGCAGAGACCAAGTTTGGTCATTCTGCACCCTTGTATCATCCAGAGGCGGCGGGCCCGATGATACGCGGAGATACCTTACGGTTATTCGCACCCTTTTGTCATCCAGAGGCGGCGGGCCCGATGACAAGCAGAGACCAAGTTTGGTCATTCTGCACCCTTGTGTCATCCAGAGGCGGCGGGCCCGATGATACGCGGAAATACCCGAGTGGTTATCCGTATAAACATTCTTTTGCTATCTGTAAGACAGAACGCTTGATAGCATGCAGAGGCTGACATAGTCTTCTGCACCTTTTGTTCCTCCGGGAACAACAAGTCATTTACATGCGGAAATTTCATGGTCGCCCGCGACTCTCGTCAACCGAGAGGAGCGAAATTAGTGTCATACGCTAATTTTCGTCCGGGGACCTTTGCTTGATGACATGCGACCTTTCTTTGGTCCTTGTAAGGTGCTTGGCACCCATCATTAGGCGATTTGTGAAATTCCGGGAACGACAAGTCATGGTCACCCGCGACTCTCGTCAACCGAGAGGAGCGAAATTAGTGTCATACCCTAATTTTCGTCCGGGGACCTTTGCTTGATGACATGCGACCTTTCTTTGGTCCTTGTGAGGTGCTTGGCACCCATCATTAGGCAATTTGAGAAATTCTGGGAACAACAAGTCATTTGCATGTGGAGATTTTATGATCACCCGCGACTCTCGTCAAATCGAGAGGAACGAAATTAGTGTCTTATCTTTACTTTCCTTTTATCTCCAATAAAAGACAAGTAAAGAGGGGCAACTGTCATACCCTAATTTCGTCCGGGGACCTTTGCTTGATGACATGCGACCTTTCTTTGGTCCTTGTGAGGTGCTTGGCATCCATCATTAGGCAATTTGTGAAATTCCAGGACATGCCGAAAAACCAAAAAAATATTGATGCACAATCCGTAAGTTTCCGTGACACACCGGAAATCAAATGGAAGCATCGTTGCATAATTAAGTGAGATTCCGTAACATTCCGTAAGTCAAAAAGGGGATGATTATGTAATCCGCAAGGTTCCGTAACATTACGGAAAGAAAACAAGTATCGTTACGAAATTCGTAAGTTTCCGTAACTTTACGAAAAAAGAATCACCAAAAAACAGCAGAGGGGGTGTACTTAGTATAAATGGGGGTGCAAATAGCACCCAGGCCCACTTGGGCCCTCCAGAATATTCCTCCAGAAGGTTGTTGCTTCTGGAGGAAGCAACCTGGCTCGCCTGGGCGAGCTGGGCGGCAACCACCTCCCCTATTTTGCTATAAATAGGGGAGGAAGTGAAGAAGAAAAGGGCTCAGCCCCTTTGGCACTTCTTTCTCTTTCGAATTTGTTTGGAAAAATTGTTTCCGTGAAGAAAATCTAAGCCGAGGCGCTTCCGAAACGTTTCCGTAACGTTTTCCGTGAGGAATGTCGCAAAGGTTTCAACCGTTCTTCGACGTTCTTCATTCATTCTTCATCGTTCTTCGATCTTCAACGGGTAAGTACCTCGAACCAAGCTTTTCGATCCATTCTATGTACCCGTAGTGGTCCACATTGTGTTTCGTGCATTTTTATTCTCGTTTTGTTTACTTTTTATACCCCCTGTTGACGTGCTTAAGCCATTTTACTTAAGTCATTTCTCGCTTAACTTAAAAACAAAATCAATTTCCACCGAACGTTTGAATTGTATTATCCATTAACTTCGGTTAAAATGAATTCCGACCGTTGGAAATCAAAAAGAGGTAAAAAATAATATAATAAACAAAATATCTTTGAATAAAATAAAACAAAAAAATCAATCGGACGTTTTTTCTTTGGAAGTTTCCTTGAATGAATTGATTAATAACCAAAGTGAAACTAAGACTAAAATAGACTCACAAATCAAGTTTTGTCCGAAAATCACTAAAAACCGTTTTAAGGTCCAACGCCTTAAACGGTCCTCTTTGCTTTTATCGGTTAACATGGACCGTTCAAAAGCATAAAATCAACATGTAACTTTACCGCTTTTGAAAGAACTACGTAGGTCTGAGTTCCTCATTGAGGATACGTAGGAGCAAAAGCCCCGCTTTTGTCGACCACCCCAAGAGATCGTTAATGGTCCAATGCCTTAACGTTTCTCTCCTTTCAAAAACAAGAGATCGTTAATGGTCCAATGCCTTAACGTTTCTCTCCTTTCAAAAAAAAACAAGAGATCGTTAATGGTCCAATGCCTTAACGTTTCTCTCCTTTCAAAAACAAGAGATCGTTAATGGTCCAACGCCTTAACGTTTCTCTCCTTTCAAAAAAAAGAGATCGTTAATGGTCCAACGCCTTAACGTTTCTCCCCTTTCAAAATCAAAAGACCGTTTAATTGTTCAACACCTTAAATTACCTTTTGTTCAATAAAAACATATTTTGCAAAAAAGACAAAAACAACTTAACCAAACACTTTGTTCCGAAAGAACTACGTAGGTTTGATTTCCTCATCACAAATTGAGGAATACGTAGGAGCAAAGGGAAACACCCTTGTCGACCACAAAAAAGAAAAAATATAAAAAGGGTATAAAGGATATAAGAACATAAAAGGGAACATAAAAATCAAAGTCATGTTTGCACATTCGATTAAAGGTTGTCGTCCCTTGGGACGGACGTGTGGGGTGCTAATACCTTCCCCGTGCGTAAATACAACTCCCGAACCTTTCACTAAAAAGTTCGTAGATCGCGTCTTTTCCGGTTTTTCCGACGTTTTCCTCAAATAAACGTTGGTGGCGACTCCGCGCGTATTCCTTTCGTGGAACACGCATCCCGCGAGTCACGCGTCGCCCTCCCGCCGAAGGGTAGGTTGCGACAGGGATCTATCGTACATTGAGTTTTGGTGTCATGGCAAACCCGCACATTGTTGCCAGGTGGAAGAGGAACGGAACGGTAAGCCTTGGTATTTCGATATCAAGCGATATGTCGAGAGCAAAGAGTACCCACCGGAGATTTCCGACAATGATAAAAGGACATTGAGGAGATTGGCGGCCGGTTTCTTCATGAGCGGGAGCATACTATATAAAAGAAACCACAATATGACTCTCCTGCGAAGTGTGGATGCCAAAGAGGCAAACCACATGATCGAGGAAGTCCACGAGGGTTCGTTTGGAACGCACGCCAATGGGCACGCTATGGCCAGGAAGATCCTGAGGCCAGGTTATTACTGGCTCACCATGGAAGGTGATTGCTGCGTCCATGTAAGGAAATGCCACAAGTGTCAAGCGTTCGCAGATAATGTCAATGCTTCGGCACATCCTCTTAATGTCATGTCTTCCTCTTGGCCTTTTTCCATGTGGGGAATAGATGTCATCGGGGCCATCAAGCCCAAGGCTTCGAAGCGGCTTCCTACACCAATGTCACGAGGAGTGTAGTGGCCAGATTCATCAAGAGGGAGCTGATTTGTCGGTACGAACTTCCTAGGAAGATCATTACCAACAATGGTACCAATCTGAATAACAAGATGATGCAGGAGATATGCGTGGATTTCAAAATCCAGCATCATAACTCCACGCCCTACCGGCCAAAGATGAACGGAGTCGTAGAAGCAGCCAACAAGAATATTAAGAAAATTATTCAGAAGATGACAGTGTCATACAAAGATTGGCACGAGATGTTGCCTTTTGCCTTGCATGGGTACCGAACTTCAGTACGAACTTCGACTGGGGCAACGCCGTATTCCTTGATTTATGGAATGGAAGCGGTACTCCCATTTGAAGTAGAGATCCCTTCCCAGAGGATACTAGCAGAATCTGGCTTAGAAGAATCAGAGTGGGCTCAAACACGCTATGACCAACTCAACCTTATTGAGGGTAAGCGCTTGATAGCCATGAGTCATGGGCGCCTGTATCAACAAAGAATGAAGAATGCGTTCAACAAGAAAGTACGTTTGCGCAAGTTCCATGAGGGAGACCTTGTGCTGAAAAAGATGTCCCACGCTGTTAAAGATAACCGAGGGAAGTGGGCCCCGAACTATGAAAGGCCTTTCGTTGTGAAAAGGGCTTTTTCCGGAGGAGCCCTAGTGCTTACCAAGATGGATGGCGAGGAGCTACCTTTATCTGTGAACTCTGATGTTGTCAAGCAATGCTATGCTTAGAATTTGGGGCAATTAAGGATGTCGTTGCATGTTCTTTTATTTTTATGTGTCTTCTTGGTTTCCCTCAGGGTTTCCTGTCTACTGTATATCTCTCGTCACAGTCTTTTAAAAGAAGAGAACATGGGTTTGAGGCTTCAGTCCTCGCCTTGATTTTAAACCATGTGTTAGTTTATAATAACCTGAGCCCTTTCGCTCGGTTCATGGGATGCCCCAAGCGCTTAAGTAAAACTGAACCTAACCAGCTTTTACTAAGAAGATTATTGCATTGAAAACGTTCATGCATACGCATACGCATGAATATTTTGTGATAACAGGGGCAGAATTGTCTTAGGACACGGTCAAAGGTCGAGACAAAGTTAAAGGCAGAAGCCAATCCAGGTAAGTCGACGATGCGGTTATGGTTTGCCACACATTGTTGCTTCCTACTTTCAGGTACTTAGGAACGGACGCAAATAGAGGCTAAGGTCATGATCGACAGATTGTCGTCCCTTCCCAACTCTGGGCAAGCGAAAAACGCCGCTGCAAGGCAGCCTAATATCCTTTTAATTCACGGTAGTTATTACTGTTGTTTGTTTAAATTAAAAAATGGATGCCTAATCTACCTTGAGTGGGTTTGAATAAGCGAGCGCCAACCCGCAGAGGGCCATGCTTATGTTTCCCCTAAAAAAAAAATGGCAGGTTAGCTCGCCTGGGCGAGCAACCCCTGCACCAAAATATAAAAAATGAGGGAGGGGAACGTTTTCTGTACTCAAAAACTTCCCCCCCTCATTCAAAAGAGCAAGGCTTACAGGACTCACGGTTTTTGCTCCCCCAAGCCACCTTTGGTTGCATTTTGCTTTCATTTTTGGTACTCCTACTCACTCCAACAAGTAAGTATCTCATCCTTGAGCTTTCTAGCTTTCCATTGGCGTATTTTGGCCTTCTTTTGGTGCTCTAAATTGTGGGAATGTGCTCAAATTTGTGGGGCAATTTTGGTTTGTTTTCATGCTTGATTGGTTTGAATTGAGGTGTTGTAGGGGATGGCCTTAGGCCTATGTTGCATCCTGAAGCAATGGGGCATGCCACATTGCCCTCACTCTCTTGCTATTCATGCCTAAACATGCGCCCACCAAGTGCTCGGTGAAATGCCTCAATGACATATGAACATGGTTTTGTAAGATTGGGATTGTGGGACTGTTTTATATATATAGGGACCGCATAAAGGATTTGAAATGAGTGCCCAAATGCAATTCTAAGCTTAGGAACCCAAGCTTTTAATTTCAAAGCAAGGAAGTATGACTTATGCCTAGGGATCTAAATTTTGGTTTTGAATAGGCATGAATATTAGGACATGTTTGAGAGGGTTTTTACTAGAATTTGGCTGCCCCATGAGGAATACCTTGCACTTAGGTAGCATGGAAAATACCTTTCAACGGTAGGTATATATGTGAATATAGGTAGCGCGGAAATACCTTGCAAAGTGTGTGAATATATGGCATAAAAATACCTTGCAAAGTGTGAATGAGTAGCAAAAAATGCCTTTCAAAATATGTATATTTGTGGATAGGTAGTATAAGGAGCCTTTTAAAAAATGTACCCATGTCAAAAATGGCACGAGGATGCTTCCCAAATGAATATATGATGTGGAATTGCCCCTCAAGTGTATATAGATGGCATGAAATTTCCTTTTCAAATGCAAATGTGTGCATGACGTGAGATTGGCTTTCCAATGTGCATATGTGTATAAATAAATGTGAATGAAACAACAAAATTTGTATGTTAAATAAAATACTTCAAATGTGCGTAGGTAGTT
Organism: Glycine soja; assembly: GCF_004193775.1. Taxonomy (NCBI): domain Eukaryota; kingdom Viridiplantae; phylum Streptophyta; class Magnoliopsida; order Fabales; family Fabaceae; genus Glycine; species Glycine soja. The sequence continues at coordinate 12,347,008 of NC_041004.1, read as the reverse complement.
TGTGGTAGCGAAATGCTTAGGATATGAACATGTGTAATTTGGGCACAATATTTTGAGCATGTGTATATGTATTCTTTTAAAAAAAAATTATTATGTGTGTTAACTAGAATGTTTTGAATATCCTTGTATGTTGATATAAATAGTAGGATATTTTACGCACACGCGTGTTCATAAATGTTTTACATTAAGGAAATGCGTGCACAAGTTTGTTCTAAATCGGAAAGATTAGCATATCATTTTTGCTTTAAAATAAGCGGTTTCTTGTAAACTAACTTTCCAAATGTTTGTCTTCGCAGGAAATGGCTCCGAGAAAGCTTTCCACAAAGAGGTCTAGGAAGGACGCTACGGCTGAAGGGACTAGTGCTGTTCCCGAGTTCAAAAGTCATTGTTTCAGGAGCGCTGAGCACCAGCAGCGTTTCGAGGCCATCAAGGGATGGTCATTCCACCGAGAGAGACGCGTCCAGCTCGGGAACAATGAGTACACAGATTTCCAGGAGGAGATAGCTCGTCAGCGTTGGACGTCGCTAGTCACTCCCATGGCCAAGTTTGATCCGGATATAGTTCTGGAGTTTTATGCCAATGCTTGGCCCACGGAGGAGGGTGTGCGAGACCTGCGGTCATGGGTAAGGGGCCAGTGGATTCCTTTTGATGTAGACGCCCCAGCCAGTTCCTGGGATACCCGCTAGTGTTGGAGGAGGGCCAGGAGTGCGAGTATAGTCAGAGAAGGAACCGGGCCGATGGATTTGACGAGGAGGCCATTGCCCAGTTGCTATGCATACCAGGTCAGGATTTTGCCTAGACCGCTGCTGGGAGACGGGTGCGGATCATGCGCACCAACATGACTACCTTGACCCAGACATGGATGACATTGCTGCTCAGCAACATCCTGCCCAGCGATCATAACTCCGACCTCCCTCAGCCGAAGTGTCAGCTGGTGTATGCCATCCTGACGCGGATGAGCGTCCATGTGGCTCAGTTGATCGCTGATGCCATTTATTTATTTGCAGGTATGTCGCCTACCAGGCACCCTCTAGACCCAGATAAGTCTAACAGGGCCCTGGGATTTCCAGCATTGATCACGGGCCTCTGCCAATCATTCGGAGTTCCTATTACACCCAGTAAGGTGATCCGGCCGCCGATCACCCGAGCCTTCATTGAGAAGTATTGCACGCATAGACAGGCGCATGGTGATGCACCGCAGGCCGCAGATGCACCGCCACCACCTCATCAGGCGGATCCAGCTGGGTCATTTGGCATGGAGCGGTACTTATGGCACTTGGTTCGCCAGCAGGCGGCCAACCACAGGGCGCAAGTGCATACCCATGACAGTCTCTACCAGCTCAGCCTCAGTCTGCAGAGCCAGGGTTTTGCTCCTTTCCGTGCCCTACTCCAGATTAGTTTAGGGCTGAGGTCGCATGGCCCGGAGATTAGCCCGAGGACCAGACAGAGGAGGCACCTACAGAGGCTCCCGGCGATCCAGAGGACGCCCGCATGGATGAGGAGATGACCGATTTACTCGGCTTCTTGGGAGGAAGCGAAGCCACGTGACCAAGGTCACCGCATTGTTTGACATATCTGTTTTGTTTTGTTTAGTTTGCTATTAACGTTTTCTGTTGTTGCCCATATTACTGTTGACATTACTATTTTCTGTTTTGTTTATATGGTTGCTAACGTTACTATCATCATTGTTCATTTCTGTTAGAAATTTTTGGCATTATGGCTCTCAGTTATTTCGTCACCATTTTTGCAACTTACCATTTCTGTGCGTTTTTCGTTCACCTTGTGGTTAGATGTAAGTAGGTAGTGTGCGCCCTCGTCCGCACGACCTTTTCAAATAGAAAAAAGAAAGGAGAGAGAGGAAATGAATAAATAATAAATAACTTAAAAAAGGGGAAAAATAGGAAAAAGAAAAGAGAGCAAGTAAGAAAAGAAAAAGAAGGAAGGAAAAAAGAAATAATAAGAATAAAAAGTTGTCTAGCTAAAAAAACAACATGCTCGTGAAAAGAGATAATTTCCAACTTTTATTTGAAGAAAGAATTCACTGATCATAATCAGTTTTTGAAAAAAAAATGTGTATACACTTGAAGGATGAATGTTGTGAAAGTTTTTCGAACACCCAAAATAAGACTCGGATAAATGCATAAATTGATAAAAAGAACATATTTTGGAAACACTGGGTTGACTAAAATAGAGAAAATGAATTATGAGCCCTAGCATCACATGACCAAAAACTTTTTGACACTTGAGTGTCCACATAGATGCATACATGACTAGTTTTGCATAACATTTCCAAATCATCATCGTTGCATTTGTGTCGTGGAAATAATGTGGGACATTCCCTTTTATCCTTGAACCGAATCGAACCCTGACATATATCATGTCCGGCCGTGCTACAAGCCTTGAGCCAAAATCCCGATTTACCATAAACCTTGCCCTCAGAAGAAAACAAACGAGAAAGGAACTTCCCGATCAAAAGAGTGGGAGGAAGCAAAAGGAGAAAATTCCCAATCAAAGAATGGGAGGAAGCAGAAGCACAAAAAGAAAGGAAATTCCCGATCAAGGATTGGAAGAAAAGAGAAGAAATATGCAGAAAGGTCTTTTGGACCAGACAATATCTGAACAATACAGATTTGTCACCAAGAAAACATGAAAAGAAAGGAAACCATGATCACGCATGTAATCTTTGAATTGATAGGAAATAATTTGCAAAATCAAGTCATGGCATATCTATGGTTCGGAATTAGGATGAAACACTTACATGTGCAAGATTGATACACTTTGAGTGATTTTCTTCTATTTTTTGTTGAACCCAGTGTTTCCTCTAAATGGTCATTTAGAAACGAAATGCTAACATCCAAAATCTCATTTGTGGTTATGAGAAGATTTCATCAGCATACTCCCCTTCCCCGGTAGACACATTGTTTTTCATCCGAAAAGCATATGTTGCTCTGATTAGTTTGAAGTTTTCTCTCTTTACTAAAGCATGTTCGCATTTTAGTGAAAAAAACACCGAGACTATTTTTAGTCTCACAAGTTAGCCAGAACTACGTAGGTCTGAGTTCCTCATTGAGGATACGTAGGAGCAAGAGCCTCGCTTTTGTCGGCCGCCCCCACAATTTCTGTCATACTGACACTGGAGTCACGTGACATGCGGAGATACCCGAGTGGTTATCCGTAAAAACTTTCTTTTGCTATCTCTAAGATTCAAAGCATGATAGCACGTAGAGACTAATGTCATCTTCTGCACCCTTTGTCAATCGCGGCCAACAAGCCCGTTGACACGCGGAGATTTACGTCATCTTCCCCGCAGACAAATTCTATCATACTGACACTGGAGTCACGTGACATACGGAGATACCCGAGTGGTTATCCATAAAAACTTTCTTTTTCTATCTCTAAGACTCAAAGCATGATAGCACGCAGAGACTAATGTCATCTTCTGCACCCTTTGTCAATCGCGGTCAACAAGCCAGTTGACACGCGGAGATTTACATCTTCTTCCGCGCAGACAAATTCTGTCATACTGACACTGGAGTCACGTGACATGCGGAGATACCCGAGTGGTTATCTCTAAAAACTTTCTTTTGCTATCTCTAAGACTCAAAGCATGATAGTACGCAGAGACTAACGTCGTCTTCTGCACCTTTTTTCAATCGCGGCCAACAAGCACATTGACACGCGGAGATTTACATCATCTTCCGTGCAGACAAATTTTGTCATACTGACATTGGAGTCACATGACATGCGGAGATACCCGAGTTGTTATCCGTAAAAACTTTCTTTTGCTATCTCTAAGACTCAAAGCATGATAGCAAGCTGAGTGGGTAAACACGCAGAAACAGATTCTGCGCCCTTTATCATTCAGGAACAACAAGCTGAGTGGGTGAACGTGTAGATACAGATTCTGCGCCCTTTATCATTCAGGAACAACAAGCTGAGTGGGTAAACACGCAGAAATAGATTTTGTGCCCTTTATCATTCAGGAACAACAAGCTGAGTGGGTAAACGCATAGATACAGATTCTGCGCCCTTTATCATTCAGGAACAACAATCTGAGGGGGTAAACGCGCAGAAACAGATTCTGCGCCCTTTATCATTCAAGAACAACAAGCTGAGTGGGTAAACGCGCAGAAACAGATTCTGCGCTCTTTATCATTCAAGCACAACAAGTTGAGTGGGTAAACGCGCAGAGACAGATTCTGCGCCGTTTATCATTCAGAAGCAGCGAGGCGGGTGATAAACGCGCAGAGACAAATTCTGTGCCCTTTGTCATTCGGATTTCGCAAGTTGGGTGATAAACGCCCAGAGACAAATTCTGCACCCTTTGTCATTCCACACCCCTTTTCGCCACCCAGAGGTGATCGTGTCCGATGGCACACAGAGAAAAATTATGGTCATTCTGTGTCTCGCCGCCCAAGCTCGATCGTGTCCAACAAAATGCAGAGACAAATTATGGTCATTCTGCGTCTTGTATCAATCGAGAGGAACAAATTCGACAGTATCAGGATGATGTGTCGGTACTGATCATTTTCAAATTTTTGCAGGTTCCACTGGCAGGAAGGTTCACTGGCCGAAAGGTGTTTCGTTCGAACGAAATTAGTGTCTTACTTTACTTCCCTTTTATCTCCAATAAAAGACAAGTAAAGAGGGGCAACTGTCATACCCTAATTTCGTCCGGGGACCATCCGTTATTGGGATGCGACCCTCGTTTGACCACTTCGAGGTACTTGGCACCCATCGTTAGGCAATTCGTGAAGTTTCGTGACGTGCCGGAAGTCAAAAGAAAGCATAGCAGCACAATCCGTGAAGTTTCGCGACATGCCGGAAATTAAAAGGAAGTGTTAGTGCGCAATCCGTAAAGTTCCGTAACATTCCGGAAGGCAAAAAGGGGATGATTACGTAATCCGTAAGGTTTCGTAACATTACGGAAAGAAAACAAGCATCGTTACGAAATTCGTAAAGTTTCGTAACGTTACGGAAAAAGAATCACCAAAAAAAGGCAGGGGTGTACTTAGTAAAAATGGGGGTGCAAATAGCAACCAGGCCCACTTGGGCCTTCCAGAAAATTCCTCCAGAAGGCGGTTGCTTCTGGAGGAAGCAACCTAGCTCGCCTGGGCGAGCTGGGTAACAAGCATTTCCCCCATTTTCCTATAAATAGGGGGAGAAGTGAAGACGAAAATTGTTCAGCCCTCCTGGTAATTCAAGAATCACTTGAAATTAGTGAAAAAAATTGGTTTCGTGAAGAAAATCCGAGCCGAGGCGCTTCTGTAACGTTTCCGTGGGGACTTTCGCAAAGATTTTCAACCGTTCTTCGACGTTCTTCATTCGTTCTTCATCGTTCTTCGGTCTTCAACCGGTAAGTTCTCGAAACTGAACTTTTCAATTCATTCTATGTACCCTTAGTGGTCCTCATTTTTTTTCATTTGCTTTTATTTTGATTTCATTTACTTTTCGTACCCCCTTTTGACGTGCTTTAGTCATTTGCTTAAGTCATTTTCTCGCCTAAATCAAAAATAAAATAAATTTCCACTGATTGTTTGAATTGTAATATCCGTTAATTTCGTTTAAAATGAAATCCGACCGTTCGGTCATGCCGTAACCACGTTGGAAACCAAGAAGACTTCACAAGGGAAGTATTGAAAAGAAATCAAACATAGCACAATTTTGTTTTTCAAAAGATTTTTTCTCAGAATTTTCTAAGTTACCAGACTTTTTACTCTCTGGTATTCGATTACCAGTTTCCTGTAATCGATTACCAGTGGCAAAGTTTGATTTCAAAAGCTTTCAACTGAATTTGCAACGTTCCAAATGATTTCAAAATGGTGTAATCGATTACAAGATATTGGTAATCGATTACCAGTGTCTATGAACGTTGAAATTCAAAATCAATTGTCAAGAGTCACATCTTTTCACAAAAAGCTTTGTGTAATCGATTACAAGGATTTGGTAATCGATTACCAGTGACAAGTTTTGAACAAAAATCAAAAGATGTAACTCTTCCAATGGTTTTGAAGTTTTTCTAAAGGTTATAACTCTTCCAATGGTTTCCTTTGACCAGACATGAAGAGTCTATAAAAGCAAGACCTTGATTTGCATTTCATTAACTTTTTCATATATTCTTTTACAACCTTTGAATCTCTTTGAACATCTTCTTGAACTTCTTCTTCTTCTTCCTTTGCCAAAAGCTTTCTAAAAGTTTTCTGGGTTTCCAAACCTTGAAAACAAAAAGTGTGCTATATCTTTTCATTCTCTTCTTCTTTTGCCAAAAAGAATTCGCCAAGGACTAACCGCCTGAATTCTTTTTGTGTCTCTCTTCACCCTTTTCAAAAAGAATAAAGGAGTAACCGCCTGAATTCTTTTGTGTCTCCCTTCTCCCTTTTCAAAGAATTCAATAAGACACAGTCTGAGAATTCTTTTCATTCTTCCCTTTCCCAAAAACAAAAGATTTCAAAGGAATAACCGCCTGAGATATCTTTTGTTTCCCCTTCACAAAGTTTCAAGGGACTAACCGCCTGAGAACTTTGTCTTAACACATTGGAGGGTACATCCTTTGTGGTACAAGTAGAGGGTACATCTACTTGGGTTGTTGTAACTGAGAACAAGAGAGGGTACATCTACTTGTGTTTGTCTTCTTCTTCCCTACACTCTTTAATTTCCACTGTGCACTTTAAATATCACTTTTACTTTTGGTTAAGTTTCTTTTTCTGTTCTTTACTTTCTTAACATTATAGTAAAAGCCTAATTAAATCTAGTAACATTAAGAAGGATATATTTTTTTATTAGTAAAGGTTCATTAATAATTAATTCAACCCCCCCCCCTTCTTAATTATTCCGAGGCCACTAGATCAACCAATAGTGATGTAAGCTCCATTGGAGCTTGAAGGCCTAGGATCTTCTTCATCAATGGATTCCTTTGCTTCTTGGAAGATGAATGGCAGCGAAATGGAGAAGGAAGAGAGAGAGGAGACGCCACTTCAAGGAGAAGATGAGTCTAGAAGAAGCTCACCACCATAGGAGGCCATGGATAAGAGCTTGGAGAAAGAAGGAGATGAATGAAGGGAGAGGAAGAGAAGAGCACGAAATTTTGTGCTCTAAAAGAGCTCTGAAATATGAAGATTAATTTTCAAATGATCAAAGTTGAAAAAATGCACACACATGACCTCTATTTATAGCCTAAGTGTCACATAAAATTGGAGGGAAATTTGAATTTCTATTCAAATTTCACTTGAATTTGAAATTGAATTTGTGGAGCCAAAATTTCACTAATTATGATTAGTGAATTTTAGCTATGGTTTAGCCCACTAATTCAAGATCAAGTCCAAGATTCTCCACTAAGTGTGCTTAGGGGTCATGAGGCATGTAAAGCATGAAGAACATGCACAAAGTGTGACTATATGATGTGGCAATGGGGTGTACCAAGCAAATGCTCACCTCCCCCTCTAAAATTTAATTGGATTGGGCTTCTCCCAATTCAATTAAATTTATTTCTCAACACACACATCAAATATTCACTTAATGCATGTGAAATTACAAAACTACCCCTAATACAAAAACTAGTCTAGGTGCCCTAAAATACAAGGGCTGGAAAATCCTACATTTCTAGGGTACCCTACCTACATTATGGAGCCCTAAATACAAGGCCCAAAATTAAAGAAATATTAATCTAATATGTACAAAGATAAGTGGGCTCATACTTAGCCCATGGGCCCGAAATCTACCCTAAGGCTCATGAGAACCCTAGGGCCTTCTCTTGCACCTTTGGCCCAATCTTCACTTGATGGAAGCTTGCTTGTGGGGCTTCTATGGAGGCTGGGTCTTTGAGCTTCAATGAGGTCCTTTAATGGTGATTTTTCACCATGGGAAGCCCTTGATCACTATTTAAAAAATTAAGGAAAGTAATGCATAAAATATACCTTTTTCTTTATTTTCATGTTGATTATTCCTACCATAAATTGCGACAAACCTAAGGTGTCCCACATGAGCACCTAGGTTTGCATTGAAACAAAAAATAAGAACAAGCCTGCCTAATGAGTCCCTATGTACACAAATCATGAAGATGTCGGGTGCATGAGTGATTTTACAAAAGAGTGTTGCACCACTCAACAAATTCATCATACCACCTATCATAGGGATTTGGTGCCTAATAATACCTATTTTAGGCACCAACAAATCACAAGGATTTAAGCTCTTGCGAACCAAACCCTCATCCAATAACTCCTTTACTTGAGGAATAACCTCAAGCTCAAGAGGTATGGCAGTGCTAAGAGATGTTTCCCTTGATAGGAGAAGGTAGAAAGATTGTTTAAGAAGGAGTGCCCTTTTAATGTCACCTTTTGTTGCAAAATGATTTTCCTTAACAATTTTCTTGGAGGAATCCTTTTCCTCCTTTTCCTTCCCCTTGGCCTCAGAAGACAAGGCCTTACTATCCTTTATTTTCTTTTTTTTTTTTCTAGTTTTTCCTCCTCATCCCTCTTATCTCTCATAGTTAGTTGATCTTTGGCCACCTGTGAAGTTGTTTGAGGATGCAACACAAATTTAGTGCCAAGATGGGTGAGGGTAATTTCATTAGTTAGGCAATTCTAAATGATCTTCCTATCAAATTGCCATGGCCTTCCTAAAAGAATATGTCCTGCCTCCATGGGAACTATATCACAATTAACTTCATCCTTATATGTTCCAATGGAGAAAGGTACCTTCACTTATTGGTTAACTATCATTTCCCCTTGCTCATTGAGCCATTGAAGTTTATAAGGTTTTGGGTGGGGAATGATAGTGAGGTTCAACTTGGAAACTAATCTTGTGCTACAACAATTGCAACAAGATCCACTATCCACAATGAGAGAACAAGTTTTATCTAAAATTTTGCATCTTGTATGAAAGATGTTCTCTCTTTGGGATTGAGATAGATCACAAGATTGACTTCCAAGGTGCCTTCTAACCATTAAGAGGTCACCTTCTTCATGGGGGTAGACTTCCTCACTAGACTCTTCACCCCTTACTTCATCTTCACTTCCACTAAAGGAAGGGCAAGAAGTAGTCTCCTCTTGACTACTATAAATGTCTTGACCCCTCATGATCATGGTTTTCTTTGTGGGGCATTGAGAGGCAATGTGACCTTTCCCAAGACATTTGAAGCATTTAATGTTGCCAGTCCTTTCTTGGGAACTAGTCTTAGGGGTGTATTTCTCTATGGTCTTACCCTTATCTTCCTTGGGTTTTGAAGGTGCAGCCCCTAAAATTCCATGGGCTTGGTCCTTCCTTGGATAAGAGTGAGAGCCATAAGATTTTGAAGAAGGATTTCTTTTAAGTTGTTGCTCCACTCTTATACAAAGTTGGACTAGCTCATCTAGGTCCCTATATGGAAGGAGTTCAACCTTATCCCTCACTTCCATATTAAGCCCACTAAGGAACCTAGCTATACTTGTTCTTTCCTCCTCCCTAAGTCCAGCTCTTAAAAAGAGTAGTTCCATTTGTTGTCTATATTCTTCAACACTCATACTCCCTTGTCTAAGCCTTTGGAGCTTGTCCATAAGCTCCCTTTCATAGTAGGAGGGAATGTGCCTCTTCCTAAGGGCACTCTTAAGATCATTCCAATACTCTACTGGAGGATCCCCATGAATCCTTCGTTCCCTAACAAGGGAAGTCCACCAATAGAGGGCATACCATTGAAAGCTAAGGGTAGCCAATGAAACTTTTCTCTCTTCGCTAATATGATGGCAAGCAAAGAGTTGTTCAACCTTCATTTCCCAATCTAAGTAGACCTCAACATTATCTTTTCCATGGAAATATGGGAGGCTAATGTTAACCTCTTGAGGCCTTTTAACCTTTTCTTTTCTTTGGGAGTGATGTTTGGCATGTGAACTATAGCGCCCTCTATAATAGTCGCTAAGTTCTTCACTTAAACTCTTGCAAGAGTCATGACTACTATAGGAGGCATGTTTTTCTCTTTTAATTTCTTTCATTATTTTTCTTCTTTCTTCCTCTCTTATCTTCTCTCTTTCATCTTGACTTATTTCTTCCACTTTTTTTTTACCTTTTTCTTCTCTCTCTTGTTTTTCTTTCCACAACTTAAGGGATCTCAAGTCATCTAATATCTTATACAAGGGGTCCTTAGGAGTAGAACCCTCACCATTAACACTAGATGATGAATGAAGACTCATGTTGGTTCCTAAGTTATGGTTCTTTCTTGTTGGGGATTTGAAAACAAAAGGTAAAAGAACCTATGGTTGAAACTAGCCAAAATAAACACTAAAAGAGGTGTGAAAGATAAGGTAAAAACTAATTGGTAAAAGGCAATCTATCTAGGCGGTTTGACAATGGAGTGTAAAGGAAATAAGCTATGAAAGTAAGCAAGAAATTAAAGTGCAAGAAATGCAAACTAGGCGGATCCTAAGAGTGTTTGGATGACCTCATTTAAGGTTCCCAACAAAACACTCACTATCCTAAGGGAAAATTTTCTAAAATTATTACACACAAATGGAAGTAGGGTGACCTATTGGAGCTCCCAACTTACTTCCAATGAAAGGCCTTTTTGTTACAAAATTTGAAAGCAAAGCAAATTGCCATGGGCCCGAAATCTACCCTAAGGCTCATGAGAACCCTAGGGCCTTCTCTTGCATCTTTGGCCCAATCTTCTTAGAGTCTTCTATCTAATGCTCTTCGGGGTAGGATTGCATCAAATAGGCACTGTGGCTGCTATGGGATTCTGTGCCCTGAGTATTGTGTCAAAAGTGTACCCTAATTCTGCACAAGACAGGCTTTAAATAGACTCTGAAATCGCGACATTGCGCTTAGCGTCACCTTCGCGCTTAGCGCGAGTAAGTGAAATTGGGCTTAGCTCCAGTCTCGCCCTTAGCCTGGCTGAAGGCACCTGCTACGCTTAGCGCACTAATCTCATGCTTAGTGCGTGGCTTTGATGCTGATGCTCTGCTAGGTTCTCCTTTGCGCTGAAGCTGCGCTTAGCGGTGGTTAAATGTGATGGTAATAAGGGAGATCAATGCTTGATGCATTCAGGGGCATTGCTTGATGTAGAAAGGTGCCCAATAGCTGAGGAGTTGCTGCAGGGACTGATAAGTAGGGGTCAAATTGAAATCCACAGTGCAAAAATGGAGGAAGAAAAGGTATTCATGCAGTCGAGTGACAGAAGCCCAAGTAAGCCTAAGCCTTTGGTAATTCATTTCACCAGAGATATTACCACTCAGATATCTCGAGGTTTCTAGCCCTCTGTATCGAAGACATCAGCACCATTCCCTTATAAGAGTGACTTGGCATGTAGGTACCCGACGGAAGGCAGGACGTATCCGTCATGCGTGTTGGGAATGGCATGCTAGCTACTAAGATCATGAATATTTTTGGTACGAGTGGCATGACTCGTAGTGGACGTATTTTTGCTCCTCTTGAACTACCGGCCAAGTCGAAAGACAAGGGGAAGGCAAAGGAAGATATAGGCGAGAGGGAGAAGACGGGCCTGACCACGAATGATGAGGCCCTTGTTGGAAAGTTTACAAAGGAAGGGGACGACCTTAGCAAGAAAGAGATATCGGCTGAGGAGGCAACCGAATTTCTGAGAATCATTTAGCAGAGTGAATTCAAATTAATTGAGCAATTGAATGAAACGCTAGCCAAGATCTCTCTATTAGGGATGCTCATGCATTCCAAACCTCATCGGGCATTGTTGGTAAAAATCTTGAACGAGGCCCATGTGGCATAAGACATATTCGTGGAGGGTTTCGGGGGAATAGTCCACAACATCATCACAGACAATTACAAGGAGATGCTAGTTGAGGGCTGGGGGCACAACAAGGCTTTACACGTATCCGTCAAGTGCATGGACTACATAGTGGCCGAGGTACTCATTGACAATGGCTCTTCTCTCAATGTCATGCCCAAAAAAACATTGGATAAATTGCCATTTGATGCGTCATATATGAGGCCCAGCTCCATGGTGGTAAGGGCTTTTAGTGGTAGTCGTTGTGACGTGAGGGGAGAGATCAATCTCCCAATTCAGATTGGGCCACACACATGCCAGATAACTTTCCAAGTGATGGACATAAACCCCGCCTACAATTTCTTGTTAGGTCAGCCTTGGATCCATTCTGTTAGGGTGGTCCCATCAACATTGCACCACAAATTGAAATTTGTGGTGGGTTAGCTGGTTATATTGTCGAGCGAGGAGGACATACTAGTGAGTTTTCTGTCTTCTACGCTTTATGTTCAAGCTGCGGAGGAGTCTCTAGAAACATCGTTTCAAGCATTGGAAATTGTGAACAGTGCTTATGTGGAGCCTTCTCTGACACAAACCACGTTTATCTGGTGCCTCTTTTATGGTAGCTCGAGTCATGTTGAAAGATGGCTATGAGTCGGAAATAGGTTTAGGCTGGAACAATGATGGCACGACAAGGTTGTTGAAGTTTGTTGAAAACTATGGAGGATTGGTCTGGGTTACGAGCCTACAAGTGCTAAAAAGAGGAGGATTTCCTTGGAAAGGAAAGAAGCTTAGCTCGTTTACAAGGGCGAGGACCACAGGTGGAGAGGGTCCTTATTTGTGTTAGTCATCTTATACGACTAACTTTTGTATAGAAAACTTTTACAAAATGTATATATTTTCCCCAATTTATGGTTCTTTTTGTTGGATTGTAGATAAATTTTGCTTTGTTTTTATCTGTGCTCAGTAAAAGCCTTGTATTTGGAATTAATGTCAATTTCTCTTCAATTTCAGGCAAAAAAGGAGTTATTTTGAAGAAGTGCTAAAGTTGATGTCTCACTAAGCGAGCACAATGAACTTAGCGAGTGTCATCCGCTAAGCAAGGCATCAACGTGCTTAGCGGATAGGAGGAATCTGGAAGGGAATCTGTAATGCAGGCACACGCTCAGTGAGTCATCAGCTCGCTCAGCGAGTCATTTGTTACCTTCCAGGCTAAGCGCGAGTTTGGCGCTGAGTGAAAGTTCACTTACTCACGCCAAGCGTGAGAATGGCGCTAAGCGCGATGTCAAGGTCAGTGAGCCCTTTTAAGCCTGATTTGCGGAAAATGAAAATAGAGTCAAGAGAAAGAGCATAGAATAGTCGTCAGAGCTTGAAGAGTGAAATATACAGAGGCAAAGAACTGAGCCAAGAAGCCAAGTTTTGATCTTTTAGGAAGATTTATGAGCTTTTGAGTGATTGTGAGGTTCCTAGAGGTGGAGGAGACATCCCCACTCCTTTGTAAGCAAACAATTTCTCCTAATTCCTCTTCTTCATTGTAAAAGGAGCTTCCTTCCTATCGAAGGCTAAACCCTCAGTTGGGGATTCTTTCTGAGTAATTGATGCATACTTTTTCCCTATCTAATTAAGGTTGTTTTATGTGTTCATTGTTTCTATCAACAGTTTATTATTGAATGCTTGTGGCTTCTCCCAATTCAATCAAATTTATTTCCAACCACACACATCAAATATTCACTTAATGCATGTGAAATTACAAAACTACCCCTAATACAAAAAACTAGTCTAGGTGTCCTTAAATATAAGGGCTAAAAAATCTTACATTTTCTAGGTTACCTTACCTATATTATGGAGCCCTAAATACAAGGCCCAAAAATAATGAAACATTAATCTAATATTTACAAAGATAAGCGGGCTCATACTTAGCCCATGAGCCTGAAATCTACCCTAAGGCTCATGAGAACCCTAGGGCCTTCTCTTGCATCTCTGGCCCAATCTTCTTGAAGTCTTCTATTTAATGTCCTTGCCGGGTAGGATTGTAGACAAAGGATCAAGCTGAATGTTTGATGATGCCAAAGGATTACATGAATCACATGCTTCTCAAAGATTTATTCAAGACAAAGATATTCAAGATGAATGATCAAGACAGTCTCTAGAGTCTTAGGAAGGGTATATTAAATAGGAAGGGAATTCCAATTGAAGTCGCAAAAGGTTTGGCCAAAGAAATCTAAGTTAAAAAGGTTTTTCAACAGATTTACTCTCTGGTAATCGATTACCAAAGGATGTAATCGATTACCAGTGGCCAAAAATGATTTACAACAGCTATTAAAATTTGAATTCAAAATTTGCACTGTGTAATCGATTACACATATATGGTAATCGATTACCAGCAGTTTCTGAACGTTTTAATTCAAATTTTAAAGCCTGTAATCGATTACACATATACTGCAATCGATTACCAGAAGAGTTTTTCAGAAAACATTCTCAACAGTCACATCTTTTTGTGTGGTTCTTGAATGGCTATCATAGGCCTATATATATATGTGGCTTGAGACACGAATTTGCTAAGAGATTTTCAGAACAAAAAGGTCTTATCCTCTTAAAAAGAAAATCGTTTTATCTTCTCACAAATTCCTTGGCCAAATTACTTGTGATTCAATAAGGAATTATTTGAGTGCTCAAATTGTTCAATCTTTCTCTTTTAAGAGAGATTTCTTCTTTTCTTCTTCTTCATTCTGAAAAGGGATTAAGAGACCGAGGGTCTCTTGTTGTGAAAGAATTCTAAACATAAAGGAAGGGTTGTCCTTGTGTGTTTAGAACTTGTAAAAGGAATTTACAAGATAGTGGAACTCTCAAGCGGGTTGCTTGGGGACTGGACGTAGGCACAAGGGTGTGGCCGAACCAGTATAAATCTGAGTTTTCATTTTCTCTTCCCTTAAACTCTTTTATTTATTATTGTTTTATATTCATATTCAATCTGTTCTATTTGAATCAATATTTAAGAAACTCATTATTAAGGGAATTTATAACTGAAATAGAAAGATAAATAGAATTTGTAATTGGGGAAATAAGTTGTGATATCTTAATTCAACCCCCCCCCCCCCCCTTCTTAAGATATCTGAGGCCACTTGTCCAACAAGTGGTATCAGAGCTTCATTCTTGTATAAAGTTTAGAAGCTTCAAGAATTATGGCCTCATCAAACTACTTGTTTCCCGAGGGAAATTCTATAAATAGACCTCCCATCTTTAATGGAGTGGGTTATCACTACTGGAAAACCCGCATGCAAATCTTTATAGAGGCAATAGATTTAAATATTTGGGAAGCCATCGAACAAGGACCTTATGTTCCCTCTATAATAGATGGAAGTGCAACAATAGAAAAACCTAGAGCAGATTGGACTGAGGAAGAAAGAAGATTAGTACAATATAATTTAAAGGCCAAAAATATTATTACATCTGCCTTAGGAATAGATGAATACTTTAGGGTTTCAAATTGTAAAAGTGCTAAGGATATGTGGGATACACTACAAGTAACACATGAAGGCACAACAGATGTTAAAAGATCTAGGATAAACACTTTAACTCGTGAATATGAACTTTTTAGGATGAATGTAAATGAAAGTATACAAGACATGCAAAAGAGGTTCACACACATAGTTAATCATCTTGCATCTCTAGGAAAAACTTTTCAAAATGAAGATCTAGTAAATAAAGTTTTAAGATGTCTTAATAGAGAATGGCAACCAAAAGTAACAGCCATCACAAAATCTCAAGATTTATCTAGTATGTCTCTTGCTACATTATTTGGAAAATTGTAGGAGCATGAAATGGAATTACTAAGATTAAATCAGCATGAAGAAACTGATAAGAAGAAGAAAGGAATTGCTCTTAAAGCCTCATCTGCAATCCAAGAAGACAGTGATAAAGAAGATTCAATTGACTTGGATAATGATGAAGATATTAGTCTGTTTGTAAAAAGATTCAACAAGTTCCTGAGAGTCAGAGGAAATCAAAAGCGACCCAATTTTAAACCTAAAAGAAGGACAAAAACTTCATCCTCTACTCTAAAATGCTTTGAGTTCAATCAACCTGGACATCTGAGGGTTGATTGTCCCATCTTCAAGAAAAATATTAATGAAAAGAAATTGAAGAAAGCATACATTACATGGGATGAAAACGATATGGAATCTTCTGAAGATTCAGAAAATGAAGAAATAAACCTCTGCCTTATGGCAAAAAGTTATGAAAGTGATGAAGAGGTAACATCTTCAAACAATTTATCTATTTCTTTTGATGAATTGCAAGATGCATTTGCTGATTTGCATAAAGAGTCAATTAAACTTGCAAAGTTAGTTTCATATTCAAAGAAAACAATTTCAAATTTAGAAAATGAAATTTTAAAATTAAACAAAGAATTAGATCATCTTAGAAATGAAGTCTCAATTTCTAAACCAAATGAAAAAGTTCACATTTCTACTATTTCTGACAAGAAAATGTCAGATTCTTGCAGTTGTTGTGAAAAGTATGAAAAAGAAATCAAAGAATTGAAAAACTCTCTTGCAAAATTCTGTTATAGTAAAAATAATTTAGATGTCATATTAGGAAAACAAATACATATCTCCAATAAGGCTGGATTAGGATATAAATCTGAAAAACAACAAAAATTTCATAAAAACTTCTCTACTTCCACACAAAAATATAATTCTAGTTCTATCACATGTTTTTACTGTGGAAGAAAAGGGAATGGCACATCTACATGCTATTTTAGAAGAAATTGTAACAAAATTAAAATGATTTGGGTCCCAAAAGGATCCTTTATTCATACTAACACAAAAGGACCCAATAAAGTTTGGGTACCTAAGTTACAACCTTGATTTTGTAGGAACCCTTGAGGAAAAAGTGGTACATAGATAGCGGTTGCTCAAAACATATGACGGGAGACAAATCAAAATTTACACATATCTCTCCCAAGAAAAGCGGACATGTAACTTATGGTGACAACAACAAAGGTAAAATTCTTGGAGTTGGAAAAATAGGTACAAATGCTTCAACCTCCATTGAAAATGTTCTACTTGTTGAAGGTCTTAAACACAGTCTGCTTAGTGTGAGTCAATTATGTGATAAAGGTTATCTGGTATCATTTGATTCTCAAAAGTGTGTCATTGAACATGAACATGATACGAATATAAAGCATATAGGGTTTAGAGTCAACAATGTTTACATGATAGACTTAAGTCAAAAACTAGATAATAATCAATGTTTTCTTAGTAAAGATGATGATCCATGGTTGTGGCATAAACAGATTGCACATATAAACATGGAACACTTAAATAGATTAATATCAAAAGATTTAGTTGTTGGTTTACCAAAACTAAGATTTGAAAAAGATAGGCTATGTGATGCATGCCAAAAGGGAAAACAAACTAGAGTTTCTTTCAAATCTAAAAACATTGTTTCAACTACTCAACCCTTACAATTACTTCATATGGATTTGTTTGGTCCTTCCAGAATCATGAGTTTTGGAGGAAGTTACTATGCTCTTGTTATAGTTGATGATTATTCTAGATACACATGGACTCTTTTTATCACTCATAAGAATGATGCATTTCAAGCATTTAGAAAACTTGCAAAAATCATTCAAAATAAGAAAAATCTCAAGATTATATCTATTAGGAGTGATCATGGGGGTGAGTTTGAAAATAAAGAATTTGAATTATTTTGTGATAAGCATGGGATTGAGCATAATTTTTCTGCACCAAGAACCCCTCAACAAAATGGTGTTGTTGAAAGGAAAAATAGATCTTTGGAAGAGATTGCTAGAACTTTATTAAATGATACTCCTCTTCCAAAATACTTTTGGGCTGAAGCCGTTAACACTGCATGCTACATTTTAAATAGGGCTTTAATAAGACCCATTTTAAAGAAAACTCCATATGAGTTGTTCAATGGCAGAAAACCAAACATCTCACATCTTCATATCTTTGGTTGTAAATGTTTCGTATTGAATAACGGAAAAGATAACTTAGGAAAATTTGATGCTAAGTCAGATGAAGGTATTTTCCTTGGATATTCTCTGCATAGTAAAGCTTATAGAATATATAATAAAAGAACAATGACAATTGAAGAGTCTATACATGTTTCCTTTGATGAGTCTAATGCCATTCTTCCAAGGAAGGATTTTTTAGATGATATTTCAGATTCCTTAGAAGATACACATATTCATGGAAATGAATCTAAAGAAAAAGATGAAGGAAGCAATGAGGATTCTCAAGATAATGGGGCTAGAGGAAATAATGAACTTCCAAGAGAATGGAAAGCCTCAAGAGATCATCCCCTCGACAACATTATTGGTGATATATCAAAAAGGGTAACAACTAGACATTCTCTTAAAGATTTATGCAATAATATGGCTTTTGTATCTATGATTGAACCTAAAAATATAAAAGAAGCCATAGTAGATGATAACTGGATAATTGCTATGCAAGAAGAACTGAATCAATTTGAAAGAAATAATGTGTGGAAACTAGTAGAAAAACCTGAAAATTATCCTGTCATAGGAACAAAATGGGTTTTTAGAAATAAATTAGATGAACATGGCATAATTATTAGAAATAAGGCTAGGTTAGTAGCAAAAGGGTATAATCAAGAAGAGGGAATAGACTATGAAGAAACATATGCTCCAGTTGCAAGATTTGAAGCCATTAGAATGCTTTTAGCATATGCATCCATAATGAATTTTAAACTCTATCAAATGGATGTTAAAAGTGCTTTTCTAAATGGTTTAATTCAAGAAGAAGTATATGTTGAACAACCCCCAGGCTTTGAAATCCCGGATAAACCAGCTCATGTTTATAAATTGCAAAAGGCTCTTTATGGTTTGAAACAAGCCCCTAGGGCGTGGTATGAACGTTTAAGCAATTTTCTTCTAGAAAAAGAATTTTTTAGAGGCAAGGTGGATACCACATTGTTCATAAAGAGAAAGCATAATGATATTTTGTTGGTTCAAATATATGTTGATGATATAATTTTTGGATCCACTAATGGTTCATTGTGCAAGGAGTTTTCCCTTGATATGAAAAGTGAATTTGAAATGTCAATGATGGGAGAACTAAAATACTTTCTGGGATTACAAATCAAGCAAACTCAAGAAGGTATATTCATCAATCAAGCCAAGTACTGCAAGGAATTGATCAAAAGATTTGGGATGGAAAGTGCAAAACACTTGGCTACACCGATGAGCACTAGCTATTACTTAGATAAAGATGAATCTGGTCAATCTATAGACATGAAACAATATCGAGGTATGATCGAATCTCTTCTCTATTTATCTGCTAGTAGACCTGATATTATGTTTAGTGTATGCATGTGTGCTAGGTTTCAATCCAACCCCAAACAATCACATTTGAGTGCAGTTAAGAGAATCATGAGATATCTATTAGGTACAATAAATTTAGGATTATGGTATCCTAAGAACTCAACATGTAACTTAATAGGATATTCTGATTCTGACTTTGCCAGATCTAAAACTGATAGAAAAAGCACAAGTGGAACTTGTCAATTCATTGGATCCGCTCTTGTCTCATGGCATAGTAAGAAACAAAACAGTGTTGCTTTATCCACTGCTGAAGCGGAATATATTTCTGTCGGCAGTTGTTGTGCACAGATTTTATGGATGAAGCAACAATTATCTGACTATGGTATCCTTCTTGATCGTATACCTATTAGGTGTGATAATACTAGTGCCATAAATCTATCCAAAAACCCTGTTCAACACTCTAGAACCAAACATATAGAAATTAGGCATCATTTTCTTAGAGATCATGTCCTAAAGGGAGATTGTATATTAGAGTTTGTTGATACAAAGAATCAACTTGCTGATATCTTTACAAAACCTCTCCCAAAAGAAATATTCTTTTCAATAAGAAGAGAATTAGGCCTTTTAGACCTTAGTGATTTGGATAGGTAATTTGTTTTATTATGAATGATTGAGTGTGTTTTGATTGAGTATGACGCTTGTGTTGTTTAATTTAATTTACTTTTTGTTAGTATAATTAATTATTAAGATAGTATAAGTTTTTAGACTTAGAAATAAGTTTTTCTTTTAGGAAAAGGCTATTTTTTTGTTCTGGTAATCGATTACATGAATACTGTAATCGATTACACTAGAATAGATGGCCTGTAATCAATTACAGTATTCATGTAATCGATTACCAGTAGGCTGCCTCCTCCTGTAATTGATTAACATTACTTGTAATCGATTACCACGCGTCCTGCTCTATAAATATCACATTTTCCAGAAATCCCTGCGCAGCCCCTTTTTCTCTTACGACGTTCCTCCATTCCCAAACCTCCAAACCTTCGTATCTCACTCATTTTTCCATCAAATCAACTCCCGTAAATTGCAATCTTCTTCTTTTTCATTTCTCTTTTGATTTCACAGATTGAAATCTGCAAAAACTCTTTCAAATGGCAGAATCGTCAAAGAAACGAAAGGGTTCTTCCGCCTCTGCTTCAGCTTCAAGAGCTCATCGTTCCGGAGCCACTAGCGCATCCAAAGCACCAATTCCACCCTCATTGTCTTCTTCCCCATTGTTTTCTTCCGAAGAACAGCAGAAACGGTATTCAAATCTTTTCTCATCTCATTCCATTATCGACCCTAAGTTTATTGATATGGAATTCTTCTCTGATGAAACCTTTGATTGCATTCAAGCCTTTCGAAACTTAGGTCTTATACCTTTCATGTCATTACAATTGCCTATTTATCCTGAATTGGTTAAAGCTTTTTATTGTAATCTTGAAATTCAGGACAACACTCTGATTTCTGAGGTTTTTGGGACAAAAATGGTCATTGACCAGTCCCTTTTCCATGACTTAACTAAATTACCTAGTGACGGTGTACCATTTGAAGGTACACTGAATGACGACTGGAAATTTGATTTCTCTGCCCATGATGCCCGCCAGTTGGTTTGCACCAACAATGCGGATATGACCGGACGTCTTCTTGCCGGGTCATTGGCTTTTGAAAGCCGCATCCTTCACTATTTAATTGTGCGTATTCTGCTTCCACGGTCTTCCAACCTTGCCCAGGTTTCTGAGGAAGATCTAATTATGATGTGGGCCTTTCATACAGGGCGTCAACTCGACTGGGCACACTTAGTCAGATATCGCATGCATAAGGCATTGCGATTAAATGCTCCACTACCATATCCACAGCTTGTTACTCTATTTCTTCGTCATTTTGAAATTCCTCTTGATTTTGAATCTTATATTCCAATCAAGATATCCCTTTTAATTGGTGCTGCTGCAATTGTTTCTTTTGGTTACCGCAAAGAGCGTGATGGCTCTTGGGTCAAAAAGGGCACTCAACCCGCTGATGAAGAAGGCAACCTCCCAGATGAAGATAATTCCACTCTTCTTCGCAGGCTTATGGACAAGTTTGATGGACTTCAGACTTTTGTTGGTGACAAGTTTGATGCCATGGAATTACAAGTTGACATGAGGTTCGATGCTATGGAATCAAGGATCACCAGAGTTGAAGAAGATGTCTCTTTCATCCGAACTTGTTTTGATCCACCACCTCCGCCTCCTTCATCCTCTTAGATTATATGCTATTATTATGACTTGGTTTTATTAATGGTTAAGTATTATTAGTACTTTGTTTTATCGCCGTGTATTTGGCTTTTTATTCTAGTTATCGTACTCTTGCACTATTATTATATTTCTCGCTTTTTGTTTTGGTTAATTATGACGCTGTATGGAGTTTTTTTGATTTCATGGTTGGCTTTGTTTTGGATAATTATTGTGTTAATGTTTGCTTTAGTTCTTTTTGATGTTGCCAAAGGGGGAGAGAACTTGAGAGAACTTAGGTTAGAAATCAATTATCAATTAGAAATTTATCTTAGGCATACATGCCAAAAGATAGGGGGAGTAAGGGTTGTGTGAACGTGCTATCATCTTGTATATAGCTTGGTTTGATTTCAGGTATTGTCATCATCAAAAAGGGGGAGATTGTAGACAAAGGATCAAGCTGAATGTTTTGATGATGCCAAAGGATTACATGAATCACATGCTTCTCAAAGATTTATTCAAGGCAAAGATATTCAAGATGAATGATCAAGACAGTCTCTAGAGTCTTAGGAAGGGTATATTAAATAGGAAGGGAATTCCAATTGAAGTCACAAAAGGTTTGGCCAAAGAAATCTAAGTTAAAAAGGTTTTTCAACAGATTTACTCTCTGGTAATCGATTACCAGAGGATGTAATCGATTACCAGTGGCCAAAAACGATTTACAACAGCTATTAAATTTTGAATTCAAAATTTGCACTGTGTAATCGATTACACATATATGGTAATCGATTACCAGCAGTTTCTGAACGTTTTAATTCAAATTTTAAAGCCTGTAATCGATTACACATATACTGTAATCGATTACCAGAGGAGTTTTTCAGAAAACATTCTCAACAGTCACATCTTTTTGTGTGGTTCTTGAATGGCTATCATAGGCCTATATATATATGTGGCTTGAGACACGAATTTGCTAAGAGTTTTTTAGAACAAAAAGGTCTTATCCTCTTAAAAAGCAAATCGTTTTATCCTCTCACAAATTCCTTGGCCAAATTACTTGTGATTCAATAAGGAACTATTTGAGTGCTCAAATTGTTCAATCTATCTCTTTTAAGAGAGATTTCTTCTTTTCTTCTTCTTCATTCTGAAAAGGGATTAAGAGACCGAGGGTCTCTTGTTGTGAAAGAATTCTAAACACAAAGGAAGGGTTGTCCTTGTGTGTTTAGAACTTGTAAAAGGAATTTACAAGATAGTGGAACTCTCAAGCGGGTTGCTTGGGGACTGGACGTAGGCACAAGGGTGTGGCCGAACCAGTATAAATCTGAGTTTGCATTTTCTCTTCCCTTAAACACTTTTATTTATTAGTTTTATATTCATATTCAATCTGTTCTATTTGAATCAATATTTAAGAAACTCATTATTAAGGGAATTTATAACTGAAATAGAAAGATAAATAGAATTCTTAATTGGGGAAATAAGTTGTGATATCTTAATTCAACCCCCCCCCCCCCTTCTTAAGATATCTGAGGCCACTTGTCCAACAAGGATTGCATCATTCCCTTCCCCTTGAAAATGATATGACCTTAAATCCTGTGGTTCTTGAAACTCTGGGCTTTTTTCCTCAACACCTGTAAAAAGAACCAAAACATATGTATTAGTGGTGTTTGGTATGTTGAAGTAAGGTAAGTTCTGAAAACCCATTTCCTGGGCATCTTCCCATGAAGGAACATGGTTCCTCACCAACTCAATGAGTAGTGCTACAAGTATGGAAAAATATGGGACAAACCTTTTGTAAAAGTTTGTTAAGTTATGGAAGCCCCAAATTTTTCTTACACTTGGTGGAGTGGGCCACTCAGGAATGACCTTTATTCTCTTAGGGTTCATGGGAACCCCTTGATCACTATTTAAAAAATTAAGAAAAGTAATGCAATAGAACATACCTTTTCCTGTATTTTCATGTTGATTATTCCTACCAAAAAGTATGACAAACCTAAGGTGTCCATATGAGTACCTAAGTTTGTATTGAAACTAAAAATAAGAACAAACCTACGTAATGAGTCCCTATGTACACAAATCATGAAGATGTTGGGTGCACGAGTGATTTTACAAAAGAGTGTTGCACCACTCAAAGCATTCATCATGCCACCTATTTTAGGGATTCGGTGCCTAATAATACCTATTTTGGGCACCAACAAAGCACAAGGATTTAAACTCTTGCGAACCAAACCCTCATCCAACAACTCCTTTACTTGAGGAATAAACTCAAGCCTAAGAGGTGTGGCAATGCTAACAAGTGTCTTTTTACAAAGGAGAAAATGTGGAGGTTGTCTAAGAGCGGAAATTTCTTTAATATTTGTCTTTATTTCAAAATTTCTTTCCTTCTTAGCTAACCTCTTGGAGGAGACACTTACCTCCTTACACTCCTCCTTGACCATTAAAGGTTGTCCTTCTTCTTGGGGGTAGATCTCTTTACTGGATTCTTCCCCTTTTGCTTCCTCACTTTCACTAGAGGAAGGTGAAGTAGTTGCCTCATCTTGGCTACTATAAATGTCTTGGCCCCTTATAATCATGGTTTTCTTGGTGGGGCATTGAGAAGTAATGTGCCCTCTTCCAAGACATTTAAAGCACTTTATGGAGCTAGTCTTCTCTTGCATACTAGCCTTAAGGGGTTGCTTTTCTATTGTCTTCCCCTTATCATCTTTGGGCTTAGAAGGTGTCACCTCTAAGATGCCTTGACCTTGGTCTTTCTTTGGATAAGAGTGAGAGCTATAAGATTTTGAAGTAGACTTCCTTTTAATTTGTTGCTCTACCCTTATTTCCCAATCTAAGTTAGCCTTTGCATTGTCCTTCCCATGGAAGTATAGGAGGTTAATGTTAGCCTCTTGAGGCTTTCTTTCCTTTTCTCTCCAATGGGAGTGAGGTCTAGGATATGCCCTATGCCTTCCTTCATAATAGTCATGAAGTTCTTCACTTAGGCTCTTGCAAGAGTTATGAATACTATAGGAGGCATGTTTTTCTTTTCTTAACTCTTTTAGTATTTTCCTTCTTCTTCCCTTATTATCTCTTTTTCATCTTGACTTATTTCTTCCACTCTTTTTTTTTTCCTTTTTCTTTTCTCTCTTATTTTTCTTTCCACAACTTAAGGGATCTCAACTCATCTAATATATTATACAAGGGGTCCTTAGGAGTAGAACCCTCACCATTAACACTAGATGAAGAATGAAGACTCATGTTGGTTCCTAAGTTATGGTTCTTTTTTGTTGGGGGTTTGAAAACAAAAGGTAAAAGAAACTATGGTTGAAACTAGCCAAAATAAACACTAACAGAGGTGTGAAAGATAAGTTAAAAACTAATTGGTAAAAGGCAAGATACCTAGGCGGTTTGATAATGAAGGGTAAAGGAAATAAGCTATGAAAGTAAGCAAGAAATTAAAGTGCAAAAAATGCAAACTAGGCGGATCCTAAGAGTGTTTGGATGACCTCATTTAAGGTTCCCAACAAAACGCTCACTATCCTAAGGGAAAATTGCCTAAAATTATTACACACAAATGGAAGTAGGGTGACCTATTGGAGGCTCCCAACTTACTTCCAATGAAAGGCCTTTTTGTTACAAAATTTGAAAGCAAAGCAAATTTCCAATTACAAAATTACAAAAAAAAGTCCTCAATTGTAGTGGCTGTTCTCTCTTTGGTGTTTCACTCAATTTGGAGTGCTTCTTAATCCAGTATCTCTTAAGGTGGTTGGCCCCTTGATTCTTGACTCAAATTCTTCAAGGTATGGCACCAATCCTCCTTTCCAATTCCCTATATGGCAACTCACAAGCAAGGAAACAAAGAGACAAGCAATAACCAAAGACCACAAAAAATGAAATGAAAGCTAAACCAATAGAGTTTTAACAAGACAAATTTTCAAGTATTATTCAACCATTAAAGCAATGAAAAGCACACAAAAGCAAGCTAGGACTCAAAGAGAAACCTATAATGGCTCTAAAGTATAGTAGAAAAAACTAAAAAAAAAAAGACTCAAGAAACCTCTAGTTTTGGCACTTGTTTTCACAATAATATTCAATTGAAATTTCAGAACTAGTATTGGTATAAAATAGTCACCAAATATAGAACAAATTTTGAGCCAAAATCACAAGCACACTTCCCTTTCACTTTTTTTTTCCTGGACACTAATTTTTCTTCCAACTTGTGTGATTTTTATTATTTTTTCCTTTAATCCTAATCGCTTGTTTCTTTTTTTATAATTTTTTTCCAGATGCCTAGAAAATTCAGTAAAACTTTCAGCTCAAAACACGTAGTGACCAATTTCCAGTAATTTATACAAGTTCGTATGTTCAAGCTGCCAGCACCAGTGATTTCAACCTAGAAATTAAGAGTAGTGTTTATGTTGCTTAAGGCTTGGATAGTTACAATTTGTGTTTGCTTATGCTCAATTATCTTGAATAACACAATTCAAGAGAGCTTAAGACTTATTTTGATTCACAAATCCAGCCACAACTCAGCACCACAACTCAACTTCATCATAGGCATCATGTAGGAAACTTAGAAAAAAAGAAAAAAAGAGTTCAACAACAAGACTACTTCTAGGAATTGATTTAGAACATGTTATGAACTAAATAACATGCATGAATTAGACTCACAATTCAAAAGATAGGCTAAGAATGACAAGAATACATGAAAAAATGTATCTAGAATTCAATCAACAAAATAAAAATTCAACACAAACTTAGAACATAATGAGACAATTACTATGACTAAGCCTAACTCTAAGACAACATGGATTAAGAGATTTACATTTAGATTTTTGTGTTTTTTTTTCTAATCAATATTTTGGAAGAAAAATTTAGATCTAAGGTTCAGCAGAAGAATATTATGAATGAAAAATGATAGAACCTAAAATCAACACAAAAACATGATTCAAGAGTAGATCTACAAAATTTGAACCATAGAAATGCAAGAACAAGTGTAGATTTAAGATTTAATTGGTTTATTTTTTATTTTTTGAATCTACTCTAAACAGCACCAAACCACAAGACAATGGAGGATATGCATGAAGAATAAGATGAAGAACAAGGAAATAAAGAGAATTCACTAAACAAAAAGATAGAGGAAGCATAAGAACATCACCTAGATGAAGATGCTCCTGATACCACATGATGTAGGCTCCATTGGAGCTTGTAGGCCTACGATCTTCTTCATCAATGGATTCCTTTGCTTCTTGGAAGATGAATGGCAGCGGAATGGAGAAGGAAGAGAGAGAGGAGAAGCCACTTCAAGGAGAAGATGAGTCTAGAAGAAGCTCACCACCATAGGAGGCCATGGATAAGAGCTTGGAGGAAGAAGGAGATGAATGAAGGGAGAGGAAGAGAAGAGCACGAAATTTTGTGCTCTAAAAGAGCTCTGAAATCTGAAGTTTAATATTCAAATGATCAAAGTTGAAAAAAATGCACACACATGGCCTCTATTTATAGCCTAAGTGTCACACAAAATTGGAGGAAAATTTGAATTTCTATTCAAATTTGACTTGAATTTATGGAGCCAAATTTTGGAGCCAAAATTTCACTAATTATGATTAGTGAATTTTAGCTATGGTTCAGCCCACTAATCCAAGATCAAGTCCAAGATTCTCCACTAAGTATGCTTAGGTGTCATGAGGCATGTAAAGCATGAAGGACATGCACAAAGTGTGACTATATGATGTGGCAATGGGGTGTAGCAAGCAAATGCTCACATCCCCCTCTAAAATTTAATTGGATTGGTCTTCTCCCAATTCAATTAAATTTATTTCCAACCACACACATCAAATATTCACTTAATACATGTGAAATTACAAAACTACCCCTAATACAAAAAAACTAGTCTAGGTGCCCTAAAATACAAGGGTTGAAAAATCATACATTTCTAGGCTGCCTTACCTATATTATGGAGCCCTAACTACAAGGCCCAAAAATAATGAAACCTTAATCTAATATGTACAAAGATAAGTGGGCTCATACTTAGCCCATGGACCCAAAATCTACCCTAAGGCTCATGAGAACCCTAGGGCCTTCTCTTTCATCTCTGGCTCAATCTTCTTGGAGTCTTCTATCCAATGCCCTTGCGGGTTTGGATTGCATCAAGACATTTGCGAACGAAGTTTAATTAGAATTAGGCTAAACTCACGTGACATCGGTGTTTAGTACTTGAGCCTTCAGCATAGAACACATAAACATCTTTAATTAGAGAAACATCCTTAATTGCATCAATTTGCTCAGTAAGAGGAC
Source organism: Glycine soja (assembly GCF_004193775.1). Taxonomy (NCBI): domain Eukaryota; kingdom Viridiplantae; phylum Streptophyta; class Magnoliopsida; order Fabales; family Fabaceae; genus Glycine; species Glycine soja. Next base: position 12,319,479 of record NC_041004.1, on the reverse strand, counting down.
CCAACGCCTTTAGATATTTGTTTTCACACTTACTTTCTCACGTTTATTGCTTTGTAATTAGAATAGAACATACTTTTACTTTCAGTCACAATCATGATTTCTGTTTGCAAATGCATGCTTATTGAACAAACTTTTACCAAATGGACAAGTTCCTTGAGTTCGATACTTGGTTCACACCGTTTTAATTATTTACTTGACGACTCGGTGTACTTGCCAGTAGATTTTGCATCCACACAAACAAGTAGTATCCCGTAGGGCGATTCTTCACGCGCTAAGTGAGCTGTTGTTCGCGCTAAGCACCTTGACCCCTGATCATTGGCTGCATGGTCCCGCTAAAAGCGTGACTTATGTGCTAAGCCCAAAAACTCTCTGTCCATTTAATTTTTGGAATTAGGCTAAGCGAGTCATCTCACTAAGAACGCAAGTCTAGTCTCGCTAAGCATGCTAATGCGCTAAGCGCTATTCTTCTCTATTTGATTAATTTCGAGAATTGGGCTAAGCGAGTGCTCTTGCTAAGCCCAATTCCTTCTCTGTTTGGAATAGCGCTAAGCGAGACAGACGTGCTAAGCGCGAGTCACTACTACATTTAAGGAGCATTTTATTCGCTAAGCGCGGCCTTGGCCCACTAAGCGAGAGTTGCAGGACCAATCAGAGCTGCAGAACTCGCCCAGCACGTACCTTCGCGCTAAGCACAAAAACTTCTCTAGAATTTCACAATTTTGTATTGGGCTTAGCGAACAGATCCGCTAAGCGCATGAGCTTTAAAACTCAAACGTCATGTTGACTCGCTTAGCGAGTCCATGCGCTAAGCGAGTCATTCAAAACTGCCAGTAAATAAGGCAACTGCCTTAGGCAGTTGCCATTTCACTTCTCTGAGCATTTTCATTCAGGCTCTGCACAGTGCTTTAATCTCCCTGCATTGCCTGCATTGTTGCTCTCTCTTTGCACTCATATTCAGTAAGCTTCTTAACTTTGTTCATTTTATTTCTAAATTTCAAACTTTAGGCTAGTTAACTTAGTAGTGTTAGGTTGAATTTCTGTTAATACTTAGTTCTGTTAAGTTAGTTGTTCGTCAGACTAGAAGTAGGGTTTTATTGTGAATGCAATGTGCTTGTTTTGATTAGGGTTAGATGGCCTAATAGGGGCCTAAGTGGAGGGGTGAGAAGCCCCTGCTTTTTCTGGAAATCGCGATGAGAGCGCTAAGCACCATGCTGCACTAAGCTAGTTCATCGTTTCTGTTGAACATCTGGATTTTTAGATGAACTCGCTAAGCACGACCCTGTCCCGCTAAGCACATTCATCTTCCCTGATTGAAAATTCAATTGCTTATGAACTCGCTAAGCGCGTTTGTACGCTAAGAGAGTAATGTGTTCTCAGACACTTAGAAATTTTTGTGTTTTGTTGTGCGCTAAGCGTGCCCTGTCAAGCTAAGCGCAATTATCTCTCTGTTTTTCAAATTGTTGGAATTGGGCTTAGCAAGCTTGCTCGCTAAGCCAGTGCGGTTTAGTAGAGTAGTCCACTAAGCCCGCCTTGCCACGCTAAGCGCAAATCGTTCTTTGTTTTGAAAATTTGTGGAATTGGGCTTAGCGAGCCTGCTTGCTAAGCCAATTCTGCAGAAAAAATTGGATCTGTGTTCACTCGCTAAGCGTGTGGCTATCGTGCTTAGCGCATGAGTCATTTTTCCTAAGGCGCGCTAAGCGCCGAGTCTAATTTTTAGTTTTATTTTCTGCTTTTTATTTTGAATAAATTACTGTCTAATCTTGTGTTTTGATTCTTTTGTATTGTAGATGCCTTCCCGTAAGAGAAAAGCCATAACTTTAGTGTCTCGAACCGGATATGATAGATCAATATTTGTATCACAGAAGGGCTGGGACCGTTACTCAGATAATGTGCTTGCCAGGAATATTCTGCGAGAGAGAAATGTCAAACTATATATCACTGAGTTTCATGATTTTAGAAGAGAATTAATTAGAAGAAACTGTCATAAGCAGCTGACCAACTTGATTGAGGGAAGCATTGATGTGGCAATTGTGAAGGAATTCTATGCAAATCTTTATGTCTATGATGACAAGTTTCCCAAGCAAGTTAAGGTTCGAGGGCACTTAATAAAATTTGATGTTGATTCCCTCAACACCTTCTTGGATACTCTAGTGGTTGTGGAGCAAGGGGAGAGCTTACCTTCTTACTCCAGGTTTGCAAGACTAAGGCCTGATCCTCAGGAGCTTACAGCCCGACTATGTATCCCTCGGAGGGGATTTTTTCTTAATGCCAAGGGTCTATCGTGGAAGCTCTTGAGGAAAGATCTCACAACTCTAGCCTAAACCTGGAGTGTTCTATCTTATTTTAACTTGGCCCTGTGATCGAGGTCGTACCCGAATCAAATAAACATTAAAATGTAGTAACTAGGAAGTGATCCTAATCATTTTCCAACGAGCAATGATAAACCAAACGTTTGTAACAGATAGTAGGAAAATAGTAACGAGTTGGGGGGGTTGTTTGCTTTTGTAAATTAAACAGCGAATAACTGTGAATTAAAAAATATCAGAAATAAAGCATGTTGCTTCCCCTTGATTCACAAGCAAGTCTCTTATCCTCCGTTACGAGAGTTTATCCTTTATCAGTTCAACCACTTAATCCAACCCTAAATTCAATTACTAAGCGAAATTTAACATAAGGCATTCATTATGTGATTAAGCAACACATACATCAATTAATCATAAACGATCATTAAGCATGAACGTAAATTAAGTGCAGAGACAATTAATCAAGCACTAAGCATGCATGAATTAATAGCAACAAATTCAGAGTAATTAGTGAAGAGGAAAAACTGAACAAAATTTAATATTAATAATAGAACCTCAAAGAGAATTGTGCTTGATCCTCAAGAGAAAACAACACTGGAGACTTAGCCTTCCATTATTCAATAGAGAACGAAATTTTATTGCTAAAACGAAAAGTAAAAACTGGAATTGCAAAATGAAAAAGTGTCTAAAAGAAGAAAAGCCTAAAACTAAAAACGAAAGAGGAGAGAGCAGAGAGAAGAAGAAGAGAGCCTAAACTAGAACCTTGGTGCTGTTATATAGTTTTCAGCCCCAAAGCTTACAAATCTGTTTTAAGTCCAAGCTCATAAATAAAATAAAATCTAGACAAGATAAGATAAGAAAATAAAATCTAGATGAAATAAAATCTAAATAAGATAAGATAAGATCTAGATCAAATAATATCTAGATTAGATAAAATCTAGATAAGATAAGATTTGATAAAATTGTCTGCTCTCTTCAAGTCCAAGCCCAATTCTGGATTCAAGCCCAATTGCTTATAATTCTCCTGAAATTAAATTAAAAGCACAAAATTAGTCCAATAGGCCCAAATGATAAAACTGCATAATTAATCTGACAATTAAGACTAATCAGTAATTAAAATGGTGCAAAAAGGGTTAAGAAATAGGAGAAAATAATGGCACATCAAAACCCCCCATACTTAGCCTTTTGCACTCCTGGGCAAATTGAAACAAAGAGCAAAATCCAAGGATATCAAAGAGAGACAAACAAAAAAATTTACATATTTCTCAATGAACATCAAGGAATGGGTAACATCTAATATGAAGAGATCCAAAGAGTCAAGACATTCGTGGAAATCATCCAAGAAATCCAATCATGGCAAAATAGTTAATCAGCTCAAGAATGAAAAGTGATAAAGCCTCACAAGATATACACTCTATCTCTCATGTGTCTAGGCTACTATTTACCCTCAAAGCACCCATGAAAACCAACACCACATAAACTTGGCAAGATTCTAAAATTGACAATCAACCCATAAACACAAGCACATGAGGATCAAAAGGTCTTTTAAGGTTGTAATGGGGCCAAGGACAAGGTAGGGAAAAATAAGGAATAAGTAGCTAAATCCCAAAGGAATAAAGGAGCAATGGGAAATAAGTGCATATTAAGAAAAATAAGAAAACCTAAAGATAAAATTTTAAATGCAAAGAGTAGAGCCAAGAGTCTCATCATTCTTTTTCCATTTAAGATCTTATTCACTCAACTTTATTGCTTTTCTTTTTCTTTTTTTTTCGAATTGATTAAGCTATTTTTTTTTCTTTTTTTGCAATTTTTTTTTGAACAGTAGCATTTGAGAACTAGCATATCATTCAACAGCATGTCCAACATTTAACCCATATACAATGTACATCAGTATGACCCAAAAATACATCATGAAGCATAGCCAACAAAACATGTTATCCAACAACCCCCCCCCCCCCACACTTATTCCAAAAACAATTCCGAAGCTCCAAAATTTCTTAAGGGTAAGGTGATATCATGGTTTTTCACTTAAGGCTTGTAGTGAGCTTCAAAACAAGGAAAGGGAAACAAGGCTCAAAAGGGCTATCAAAGGAATTAATTCAAGGTAAGTCCATTTGGCTAGAGGCTTATAAGAACAAAATTGCCTAAATCATTTCCAAATATGCATGTGAATTAGGAAGCATCAACAAGAATTAAGCCAAGGCTATTGTGCAAGCAATCAATGGGGCAAAACACACCAAAAGATTATGATGATGGATGGCTCAAATTCTCACAAAGGTAAACTATCACTTTCAAATTGAGCTTTCGAAACTATCATGACATGTAGAGGAAAAACAAGGATTTCAAATCACAAAATGCCAAGAGACTTTTATTTTCAAAACAATTACCCATTACTTGAACATATCCTATAATTCAAAGAAAAACATGCAAAGTTGTACATGCACACAGAATTGACCTAAAATATTAAACTAGAAACCCAACAAAACTAACAAAATTAACAAATTTAACACAACTAATAAAATTAACAAAACTAACAAAACTAGCAAAACCAAAACCAAAGAACACTCCCCCCCTATACTTAAACAACACATTGTCCTCAATGTAGCACAATTAAAAGATTAAAAGAAATTAAACCATCAAATAGAATTGGACAAATGTAATAAAAGTAAAGAAGGAGATAGGAAAAGAAAAAACTCCCTAAGTCATGGTGGAGGAAGAGTAGGGTGGAGTAAGGAAGTCTCTTCCACCACTACGTCCACTAAAGAAGGGTTTGTGAGGAATGGCTTAAGTCGGTGTCCATTGACCTTGAAGATCTTGTTTGTGGAGTCGCTTTTGGTCTCAACTGTACCCTAAGGAAAAACATTAGTAACAACAAAAGGACCAATCCACTTAGACCTCAACTTACCACTCATGAGTCCAAGCCTAGAATTATACAATAACACTTTTTGCCCAACCATGAAGTCCTTCTTAATTATCATGCTATCATGGAACTTCTTGGTCTTTTCTTTGTAGAACTTGGCATTCTCATACGCTTCTAGGCGGATCTCATCTAACTCACTCAGTTACAACTTTCTTTCCTCACCAGCTTGATCCATAGAGAAGTTGTAGGTCTTCACTACCCAGTATGCTTTGGGCTCAATCTCAACTGGAAGATGACATGCCTTTCCAAAGACAACCCGATAAGGAGACATTCCTATGGGTGCTTTGTAGGCAGTCCTATGTGCCCAAAGAGCATCATCTAGCCTGGTACTCCAATCTTTCCTGCTTGGCTGCACAATCTTCTCGAAAATTCTCTTGATCTCCTTGTTAGAAATTTTTGCCTGTCCATTGGTTTAGGGGTGGTATGGTGTGGATACCCTGTGTACAACCCCGTACTTTTTAAGCAAGGCATGCATTGATTTTTTGCAAAAATGGGTTCCTTGATCACTAACGATTGCTTTAGGTACTCCAAACCTGCAAAACATATTAGATCTGACAAAATCTACAACAACCTTAGCATCATTAGTTCTAGTGGGCTTGGCTTTCACCCATTTTGAAACATAATCAACTGCAAGGAGAATGTAAACATAACCAAAAGATATAGGAAAAGGGCCCATGAAATCTATACCCCAGACATCAAACACCTCACAGAATAGCATAGGTTGTTGAGGCATTTGTTGTCGCCATGTAAGTGCACTTCCAGCTCTCTAACACTGCTCACAAGTGATACAAATCTTCCACGCATCTTTAAAGATGGTGAGCCAATAAAAGCCACAGTCAAGCACTTTACGAGCTGTCCTTTGAACACCCAGATGACCTCCCGGTGCGGAAGAATGACAGAACTGCAGGACTGAGTCAGTCTCATGATCTGGAATGCATCGTCTAATGACCTGATCACTGCACAATTTCCACAAGTAGGGGTCATCCCAAATAAAATGCTTAGCATCACTTTTAATTTTATCTTTTTGAGCTTTAGATGCTAGGGGAGGAAAAACAAAAGCAACTAAATAATTGACAATGTTAGCAAACCAGGGAGTAGAAAGAGAATCAGAAATACTATACAATATATATAAATGATCATCCGGGAAGTCATCCTGAATGGGTGAGTCCTCATCAGACACATGTTCGATCCGACTGAAATGATCAGCAACCAAATTTTGTGCTCCACTCCTATCACGGATCTCCAAGTCAAACTCTTGGAGCCATAGCATGCATTGGATCAACCTAGGCTTCGAATCAGCCTTCTTCAACAAGTACTTTAAAGCTGAATGGTCAATATAAACAATAATGCGAGTACCAAGCAAATAAGAATGAAATTTTTCAAGAGCAAAAACTATGGCTAGTAGCTCTTTCTCAGTAGTAGTATAATTCGCTTAGGCAGCATCTAAAGTCCTAGAAGCATAATATATCACCCTAGGCAATTTATCGATTTTTTGAGCAAGGATAGCCTCCAATGCATAATTTGATGCATCACACATAAGCTCAAAAGGGGTTGTCCAGTCGGGTGCCTGGATGATAGGGGTGGTAGTCAGTGCTCTTTTGAGGCAATCAAAAGCCTCTTTGCATTTATCAATAAGTCAAACTCCACCTCCTTTTGCAACAAGTTGGATAGTGGAAGGGCTACTTTGCTAAAATCTCTTATAAAGCGCCTGTAGAATCCTGCATGACCAAGAAAAGATCGCACCTTTCACACACAAGAGGGGTAAGGCAATTGTGAAATAATAGAAATTTTTGCAGGATCTACTTCAATGCCCTTATTGGAAATAATGTGGCCTAAAACTATACCTTGCTCAACCATAAAATGACATTTTTCAAAATTTAGAACAAGGTTAGTTTTAGTGCATCTATTCAAAACCTTTTCCAGACTATCCAAACAAACATCAAAAGAGGATCCATATACAGTGAAATCATCCATAAACACCTCTATGCAAATTTCTAAAAAATCACTAAAAATACTAATCATGCACCGCTGGAAGGTACCAGGGGCATTGCACAGGCCGAAAGGCATCCTCCTAAAGGCAAAAGTGCTGAAGGGGCAGGTGAATGTGGTCTTTTCCTGATCCTCAAGAGCAATAGTGATTTACATATAACCAGAAAAACCATCAAGGAAACAGTAGTGAGATTTACCTGACAGGCGTTCAAGCATCTGGTCAATGAATGGCAGTGGAAAATGATCCTTTTTGGTAACCTGGTTCAACCTCCTATAGTTGATGCAGACTCTCCAACTATTCTGCACCCGAGTAGGAATCAACTCCTCCTTCTCATTTTTTATCACAGTGAGGCCGGTTTTCTTTGGGACTACCTGGACGGGACTCACCCATTGGCTGTCGGAGATAGGATAAATGATTCCAGCTTGCAAAAGCTTGGTTACCTCCTTCTTCACTACATCAAGAATCACCAGGTTGAGTCTTCTCTGTGGTTGTCTTATTGGTTTAGCCCCATCCTCTAAATTTATCCGATGCATACATGTGGATGGGCTAATACCAGGAATGTCTGCCAGGGTCCAGCCTATAGCCTTCTTATGCTTCTTGAGAACTGATAACAGCTTCTCCTCTTGCTCATCAGCAAGGGAGGCAAATATAATTACTGGAAAACTTTTGTTATCATCCAAGTAAGCATATTTTAAATTTGATGGCAGAGGCTTCAATTCTGGGGTGGCTGGTTGGATAGTGGTAGAAAGAGATGGTTTCTCAGCCTGTACCTTATAAAGAAAGTCAGAAGTATGTGTACTTCCTGAAACATGGTTAGTTCTATCTGACTTTATAAAATCAATCTCAAGAGGTAAAACATCACCATACATGTAATCAATATCAAATTCAGATTCACTCTCAGCATCAAATTCAGACATATGATCAAGTACGAATTCAGATTCAATGCATGAAGAGTGACAGGCATGCAGATTAGAATGATGATTAGTCATGTATTCATCAACAACATGGTCAATTATTTCAGCACGAAATATAGAAAGATCTTCAGGTGGGTGTTTCATAGCAGCAAGAATATTAAAATGAACAGTTATATAACCAAACTCCATAGAAAGTATGCCTGCATATACATCTATCTTAGTTCTAGCAGTTTTCATAAAAGGTCTGCCTAGAATGATGGGAACTGATCCTTTAGAAAATCCCTCCTCCATATTCAAAATATAAAAATCAACAGGGAAAATCAGTTCACCAACTCTAATTAAGACATCCTCTATGAAACCAGCAAGATAGGCAACACTTCTATTAGCTAAATGAATTACCACATCAATTGACTGCAAGGGACCAAGAGATAGAGAATTAAAAATAGACAGAGGCATCACACTTACAGAAGCTCCTAAATCTAGCATGCCATTGTCAAACTTATTGTTCCCTACAATACAAGGTATGCTAAATGTACCTGGATCTTTACATTTTTCAGGGATTTGGGGACCAGATTTACCAATCAATGCGGAGACATTTCTGCCCATACTAATTCTTTCACTTCCTTTAAGCTTCTGCTTATTAGTGCACAACTCCTTCAAGAACTTAGCATATCTTGGAATTTGCTTTATTGCATCCAGCAGAGGTATGTTTACCTTTACTTTTCTAAATGTTTCCAATATCTCCTTCTCTGCCTCTTCCATTTTTTTGTTGGAAATTGCTCTTGGAGGGAATGGAAGAGGGATATGCTGCTTCTCTTTAGATTCACCTGCATAGAAATTGTTAGGTAAATTACTCTTTAAATTTTTGTCATCATCTTTTTCTGGAGTAGAGTGAAGTTGGGCAGGTTGATTTGCGGATGAGGAAGATGTTGCTGGTTGAGGTCCTTGACACTACTTTCCCGACCTCAATGCAATGGCACTCACGTTTTTGGGATTCTGGACAGATTGAGAAGGTAATCTGTCAGAATTCTGGGACTGTTGTTGATTTAACTGTGTAGCCAATTGTCCCATCTGATTAGTTAAGCTCTGAATGGAGGCTCTGGTCTCTTGTTGAAATTGCATGTTTTGCATAGTCATTTGCCTCACAAGCTCTTCAAGGGAAGGTTGTGGAGGAGCCTCAACTGCTTGCTGTTTCTGGGGCTGTTGCTGTTGTTGCTGATGGATTGGTGGAGGAACGTATAGTTTGCTTGGGCCAACAACATTCTAAAAATAAGGTTGTTGTTGTTGTTGTTGCTGCTGTTGTGAAGGATTCGACCATCTAGGGTTGGGATGATTCCTCCACCCGGGATTGTAGATGTTGCTGGAAAGGTCATAATTGTTCTGTTGTTTCTGATTTTGGTACTGAGGTTGAGGAGGTCAGTTGTAGATGTTTGCAGCATAAGCTTCAAGCTGTTCAATTGCTTCAGATTGTTGCACAGAAGGGCAAAGGTTTATGTTGTGGTCGGCAGAGGAGCATAAACCCCAAAGTCTGGCGATAAGTGCAGATTTTTTATTCATGGCCAGTTTGGTTACCAGGTTAACTAAGGCATCTAGTTTACCTTCAGGCTTCTTAGTCTCACCTGATGGAGATGAATTCGTGGCTACTTCATGCACTCCTCTAATGAAAATAGCATCACTTCTGGCACTAAATTGCTGGGAGTTTGAAGCCATCTTCTCAATTAAACTTTTGGCTTCAGTAGGGGTCATGTCTCCAAGGGCTCCACCACTGGCAGCATCTATCATACTTCTCTCCATGTTACTGAGTCCTTCATAAAAATATTGGAGAAGAAGCTGCTCAGAAATCTGGTGGTGAGGGCAACTGGCAAATAGTATCTTAAATCTCTCCCAGTATTCATATAAGCTCTCTCCACTAAGTTGTCTAATGCCAGAAATATCCTTTCTGATGGCCATGGTCTTGGAAGCAGGGAAATTTTTTTCTAAGAATACTCTCTTGAGGTCATCCCAGCTCGTGATGGACCGTGGAGCAAGGTAATAAAGCCAGTCCTTTGCCACTCCCTCTAAAGAATGAGGAAAGGCCTTTAGAAATATGTGATCCTCTTGGACATCTGGGGGTTTCATGGTGGAGCAGACAATATGGAATTCCTTCAGATGTTTGTGCGGCTCTTCACCTGCAAGGCCATGAAACTTTGGAAGCAAATGGATCAGTCTAGTTTTAAGAACATATGGGACATCCTCATCAGGGTATTGGATACACAAGCTTTAGTTGGTGAAATCAGGTGTAGCCATTTCCCTTAGAGTCCTCTCACGGGGTGGAGGTTGTGCCATGTTCTCAGAATGTTCAAAATCAAAATGTTCAAAACAATAATGCTCAAAATCACCAATAACAAAATGCTCAGGATTCTCAAAAGGTACTAAATGATGTCTAACTAATCTATGAAATATCCTATCTATCTCAGGATTAAAGGGTTGTAAGTCAGATGGATTGCCTCTAGTCATAGACTATATTCAGCATGCACAACTAGTTGTCTTCTCATGCAAGTAATATTGTAGGTTTGAACTACAACTACCATTAAATGATATCCAAATGACTTGAAATTTTGTGAGCAACCTTATAAAATGATGAGAAGATAGCACAAAAAATTTCAAATGAAAATTCAATGTCTAACTATAGAAGCTAAAAATGGTAAGTTAAGAAAAATAAGAGAATAATACTTGGAAAACAAAAAACTTTTGACAGAATCGCAATTTTTGGAAGAAGGAGACCTCAGCCAGCCTATGGCAGGCTGCCACGGCATGGGAAATTTTTTTTTACCCCAAATACATATATAATAATTGTGATTCTGATAACCGGAGCAAAAGTTATGGTCGTTTGAAGTTTTGACAAAAATCAAATTTGCTACTTTTTTGGAACTTTCAAATATGACCAAACTAAGGGCTCCAACTATTTTTCCCACAAAATATGGATCAAAAGAAGTGACCACAAAAACATTCAGCCAAAAATAACAACTATAGCTACCAAAACAAAAATAACAGCTATTTGTCTGCAGATCCCTCATGTAAGACTAGACTCAGCTCAAGTAGCTTACGAAAGTTTAGCCTAATTTAGCCTAAGCTTTGTCCATAGATCCCTCATGTAAGACTAGGCCTAAACCAAACAGCATTATTATAACAACATAATTCAAACCAAAACTTAACCCGCAAATCCCTCATGTAAGATTAAGTTTCGATCCTGCTTCAATCAAGTTCTAAGGCAACAGTACATTTCCCAATGCTAAAGTCACCTAACTGTGCACACAAGTGGGTGATCAGACCGAAAGCATACGAACATTAAGCATTGAACACAGAAAACATAATCAATTAGATATTAGGTATTTACATCAGTTGTTCATTAGAAATCCCCAACTAGGGTGTTTAGCCAGCCATTACAAAGAAACCCTAACAATAGATGAGATTAAAAATAGAGAATGATTGTTCCTTACACAAGAAGGGGGATTCCTCCTCCTCTTCTCAACATCTCACACTCACTCTCTACTCAATAATCTCTCTCAAATGACAAAACCTAGGCTTTAATGCACAAGATGCTCCTCTTTGCTGCTTCTAGGGCTCTTATCCCGAAATAGGCACTATGGCTGTTGTGGGATTTTGTGCCTTGAGTATTGTGACAAAAGTGTACCCTAATTCTGCACAAGACAGGCTTTAAATAGGCTCTGAAATCACGACATTGCGCTTAACGCCACCTTCGCTCTTAGCGCGAGTAAGTGGAATTGGGCTTAGCGACAGTCTCGCGCTTAGCCTGGCTGAAGGCACCTTCTACGCTTAGCACACTGATCTTGCGCTTAGCGCGCAGCTTTGATGCTGATGCTCTACCAGATTCTCCTTTGCACTAAGCACGCTGAAGCTGCGCTTAGCGATGGATATGCGCTTAGCCCAACTGCTGAGCTTAGCCCAACTACTGCTTTTTGAAATTCAAAACTTAGCCTCTTTTTCACCTGAAAATGCCCAGATTTCATCATTAAATCCAATGGAAATGTTCTAGAGATAGCATTAACCATAAAACAAGATTTATTTACAAAATTTACTCCAAAATAACCATAAATTGGGGACTATACAAGCTTTGGAAAATGATTTCTATACAAAAGTTAGTCGTATAAAGCGACTAACAAATCTTCAGTAATATCCCGCCAAACCCAGAAAACTCCTAATCTCAAACACAGACTTAAGACTCTCCCACTTAAGATATCACATGTCCTAGAAAACTAACTTTATCTAACCAGAACTCACACTTGGACAACTTAGCATAAAGTTGTCGGTTCCTAAGGGTTTGCAACACAATCCTCAAGTGCTCTTCATGCTCCTTTCTAGTCTTTGAGTATACCAAAATATCATCTATGAAAACTACCACAAAACTATCAAGATAGGGGTGAAAGATCCTATTCATGTAAACTATAAACACACCAGGGGCATTAGTCACACCAATGGGCATGACATACTCATAGTGACCATAACAGGTCCTAAAAGCAGTCGTTGAAATATCCTCAGACTTCACTCGGATCTAGTGGTAACCTGATCTAAGGTCTATCCTGCTAAACACATAAGCCCCTACCATCTGGTCCATAAGGTTGCCTATTCTAGGCAAAGGGTATTTATTCTTAATCATTACCTTATTCAACTGGTGGTAGTCTACACACAACCTCATGGTCCCATCTTTCTTCTTCACTAACAACATTGATGCTCCCCGCGAAAACACACTAGGTCTTACAAACTACTCATCCAATAAATCCTCTAACTATTTCTTAAGCTTGGCTAACTCTATGGGAGATGGGGCTATGGTTATGGGTCCAGCACCGGGTACCAAGTCAATGGAAAACTTGATCTCTCTCTCAGGTGGTAAATTGGATATATCCTCAGGAAACTCTTTGACAATAGGGAGGTCACACATGGAAACCTTAGTCTCTACTTCTAGGTTAGACAAGATCATGTACACTTGAGAATCTTCTTTTAAAGATGTCAACACTTGGTTGGTAGAGATAAACATTTCATCCTTACTCATTCTAGAATCATCAAACATGACAGTTTTATCAAAACAGTTTAACAAGACATGGTTGGAAGATAACCAGTCCATACCCAAAATAACATCAATTTGGCTCAAAGGCAAAGAAATCAAATCAATTAAGAATGTTCTACCAAAAATTTCCACAGGACAACTCAAACATACATTAAAAAGAATTAGATGATTTCATATCTATCTTAAGTCCCTACTTAAGTTACTCTTGAGATTTGATGCCTCAAGAAAATACTCCTCTTAAATAGTCTTCCCTTGAGACATTGGCACTCATTTTCCATTTTTTGTATTCCTAACCGTTTGCAATGTCATTCTATTGCATTTCATAAATTATACAGATGGTCAGTCTAATAACTCATGACAAGGCATTGAAACTCATGGTATAACATACATCAGGGATACAAACATGTTATGACTACATCATTCAAATCTCTATCACTCATGGAAACACATCAAAGTGACGAAGTTCCAAATCCAAACAACAAAAACCAAGCATTCAACAAGGTAACCAGAGAATGCACAAAGAAACATAGCAGACTCAAAACTCACAAGTCGAAAGGTTCGATCGACTCTGATACAATTAATGTAATGACCCACCTCGTCGCTACGATATCACTTACTATAAAATGTAACATTTCAATTTATAAGTGAAAGCTCCATTAACTTGATTGTGAAAACGATGGTAAATTTTTTGTGATGTACATTCATCAAACACGTGAACAAATACATACTTATATTGATACATTATACACTGCTACACAACTTTCAAATGTCAGAACATAATTCATATTTTTTTTACATATATCTAAACTTGGAACTTACATGCCCAATCAAAAGATTCAAGGAACCAACTAAGGAAGAGTTGATAACAAAACATCACTCTCCCCCAAAATAAATTTCAACGTTATTACGTCGACTTGGCAGCTCCAACAAAAGACTTCCTCCAAGTCACCTACTGCTGCTCATCTGCTCCCACAAACGAAAGTTCGAGATCATCACAGGCACTAATCACACGATACAAAAAATTGCAAAGGTGAGTTTATTATAAAAGATCAACAAACACCAAAAGACAATGATTAACAAGAAAACAATAACAATGACCACAATCATTCTTAATAACCCATTGGCTCAACGTACACTTAACAAACTAGTCATCAACTTTTCCATAATTCAAATCATATATGCTCAGAATGATGCATGTACCTGACATAACTCTAAAATGCAATGTGGTACCATTTATCCGAAAATAGCCTAAGCGTATCCACATGACACTCTCACTTAGGAAAGCTAGGCAACAAGTTTCGAGGTCACCCTGTCGTGCACAAGCAACTCCCCCCCCCCCCCCAAATGCTTATCAACCTGAGTCTGAAGGAAGTTCTAAACCGAGTGACATGCCCCCAAGTACAAGTATTTTTCGTTATGAAAAAATACGAGTACTTACTGACAAAGTTTGTACTATTTCCATGTAATATGAAGTATGAAACATAGCATCATCAATGCACTGACCATGGATAATTAAAGATTCTAAGCCATCCCATTCTCTCTCCAGGAATGCTTAAAACTCTTTCAAACACTCTATTTCCCCCTCTAGGGATATCCAACATGGTCACAACACCCCCCATGTACATACACAACATACATCATCACAATAACATCAACATCATCTTATATCAACATCATCATCAACATCATAAGCAATCACATTCCACATACATACATATAAATTCATGCTCGGGATTCACATTTCCCAAGTCTTCAGGCAACATAAACCTCATACAACAACAATTTATAATACCACGAGACTTATATTTTTAAGGAAAACTATAAGTTAAAGAGGAAAACTATGGTATTCAAAACAAACTCTTATGCCCATTTAAAATTTAATAAAGTGTGATTGCATATGTATAAAGGTTTTGATGATGCAAAAGATATAAGCAACTCAAGTTTACTTCAAGTCCAAGTCAACATCAAGTAAGCAAAAGATCAAGAGAAAAAATTCACTTTAGTCCATTTTTGTTAAAAGAATCTCTTAATTATTGGAAAGGTTTGGCCTTAAAAACAATTTTCAAATTACCTATAAAAATTGTTAAAATATTTTTACACTTCTGAAAAAGTATTTTCACTGGTAATCAATTACCAGAAGCACAATTGGTTTTGGAAAGCTTTCAAGAAGTTTGAAATTTGAAGTTTAAAAGTTGTAATCAATTACCACATGTAT
The DNA here is from genome assembly GCF_004193775.1 of Glycine soja. Classification (NCBI taxonomy): domain Eukaryota; kingdom Viridiplantae; phylum Streptophyta; class Magnoliopsida; order Fabales; family Fabaceae; genus Glycine; species Glycine soja. Next base: position 12,304,072 of record NC_041004.1, on the reverse strand, counting down.
GTAATCTATTACAAGTAACAAAACTCCTGAAATTCAAATAGAAAAGACATGACCCCTCATTAAATAATTGTGTAATCGATTACCAGTGAGGAAATTTCATAAATAACTCTGAAAAGTCACATCCCTTCATGAGTTTTGGAAAAGCCACCAAAGGCCTATAAATATGTGACTTGTCTAGAAAATCCTCATAGTTTTTTAGAATCTCATTGCCTTATTCTATCCATAAACAAATCTCTGGCCAAACACTTTCAAATCAATTAAGGATTCTTCTAAGATCTTCAATTTGTATCATGCTTCTCTAAAATAGAGAAAAACTTATGTGCTTCATGTTGGATCAAGTGGTCTCAGAATAATTAAGAAGGGGGGTTGAATTAATTATTAATGACCCTTTACTAATAAAAAATCTATCCTTGTTAATGTTACTAAATTCAATTAGGCTTTTACTATAATGTTAAGATAGTAAAGAACAGAAATAGAAACTTAACCAAAAGTAAAAGCGATAATTAAAGTGCACAGTGGAAATTAACGAGTGTAGGGAAGAAGAAGACAAACACAAGTGTTTTATACTGGTTCGTCAACAACCTGTGCCTACATCCAGTCCACAAGCGACCTGCGGTCCTTGAGATTTCTTTTCAACCTTGTAAAATCCTTTACAAGCAAAGATCCACAAGGGATGTACCCTCCCTTGTTCTCTTTGAACAACCAAGTGGATGTACCCTCCACTTGAACTGATCCACAAGAGATGTACCCTCTCTTGTTCTCACTTACAATAACCCAAGTTGATGTACCCTCTACTTGTACCACAAAGGATGTACCCTCCAATGTGTTCAGACAAAGTTCTCAGCTGGTTAGTCCTTTGAAACTTTGTGAATGGGAAACAAAAGATATCTCAGGCGGTTAGTCCTTTGAAATCTTTTGTTTAAGGGAAATGGAAGAATCAAAAGAATTCTTAGACTGTGTCATTTTGAATTCTTTGAAAAGGGAGAAGGGAGACACAAAAGAATTCAGGCCATTAGTCCTTTGTTCTTTTGGAAAAGGGAGAATAGAGACACAAAAAGAATTTAGGCGGTTAGTCCTTGTCGAATTCTTTTTGGCAAAGGGAGAAGAGAATGAAAAGATATAGCACACTTTTGTTTTTTGTGAAAAAACAAGGTTTAGAAACCAGAAAACTTAGAAAGCTTTTGGCAAAGGAAGAAGAAGAAGAAATTCGAAAGGATGTTCAAAGGTTGTGTAAAAAAGTTGCAAAAGTTATTGAAATGCAAGTCAAGGTCTTGCTTTTATAGACTCTTCATGTCTGGTCAAGAAAACCATTGGAAGAGTTATAACCTTGAGAAAAACCTGAAAACCATTGGAAGAGTTACATCTTTTGATTTTTATTCAAAACTTGTCACTGGTAATCGATTACCAAAACCACATAATCGATTACACAAAGCATTTTATGAAAAGACGTGACTCTTCACAATTGAATTTCAATTTGAACGTTCAGATACATTGGTAATTGATTACTAATATCTTGTAATTGATTACACCATTTTGAAATCAATTGGAACGTTGTAAATTCAGTTAAAAGCTTTTGAAATCAAACTTTGCTACTGGTAATCAATTACAGGTAATTGGTAATCGATTACCAGAGAGTAAAAACTCTGGTAACTTAGAAAATTTTGAGAAAAACTCTTTTGAAAAACAAAACTATGCTATGTTTGTTTTTTGAAAAATCTTTTCAATACTTCCCTTGTGAAGTCTTCTTGATTTCTTTTCTTGATTCTTGAAATCAAAATTCTCTTGATTCTTGAATCTTGTTGACTCAATCTTGAAATCATTATCTTGGGCTTTTTGTCATCATCTTTGTTATCATCAAAACAACTTGAATCAACTTGATTCATCATCATGAAGCTTGCTTCTACACTGCAAAAAGAAAATTGTTGTTGTGATCAAGAGGTTGTGTGTCTCTTGATTTGTGAGTTTTTCTGAACACGAGGGAAAGGGATCCCTAGGGGTGTGTTTGGTTTTCATTTTCATTTTCTGTTTTCATTTTCTAAAAAACTGTTTTCATTTTCAAAAGATTAGAATTCTGAAAACATGTTTGGTTTGACTTCTTGTTTTCTACTTTCAAGAAAATAAAACACTGAAAATGCGTTTTCAAAAGGAAATGTATTTTTGGATTTGCTTAAAATTACATTCCTTGCCACCGTGTTTTCATTTTACCCAAAATGAGGTTCATGGTTTCAACTAAAATCACTGAAAATGAGATTTTATTGTTTCCAGTTTTTGGTTCGTTTGAGAAAATATTTTCACTGAAAATGTTTTCAAAAATCCAACCAAATGCATTTCCATCACCATTTTCTATTTTCAGTGAAAATGAAAACAGAAAACAGTCAAACCAAACACCGCCTGGGTGGTTCAGAGGTTGTAAAAGAATTTTACAAGGATAGTGGAAATCTCAAATGGATTGCTTGAGGGCTGGACGTAGGCACGGGAAGTGGCCGAACCAGTATAAACCGAGTTTACAATTCTCTTTTCCCTTATCTGATTTATATTATTGCAATTAATTTTGTCTTGTGCATTTAAAGAACATCGATTAAATTGTTTGTTGCTCCTTCTTCTGCATATTAAATCTATCATATATCATTTAAAGAGGGAATTAAAGTTTGTTACTGGGAAATTTTTGAAACTTAATTCATCCCCCCTCTTAAGTTATTCAGGCCACTTGTCCAACATAAAGAAGTAAATAGAAGAACAAATATAAAATTTTGGGCAGAGTCTCCTCTATAATTAAGAATTTTTCCAAAAATTCCAATCAATACAACACCAACATCATTGAAAATTTCAATCATCAATAACAAACCTATCACATCCCATTAGTTAAAAACACAGTTTTTCTTGAAAACCATCATGCACATCAATAACAAATATATCACATCCCATTAGATAAAAACATAGTTTTTCTTGAAAACCAGCATGCACATCAATAACAAATATATCACATCCCATTAGTTAAAAACATAGTTTTTCTTGAAAACCAGCATGCACATCAATAACAAATATATCACATCCCATTAGTTAAAAATATAGTTTTTCTTGAAAACCAGTATGCACAGGGACAGACATACATCCCCATAATTGGGTTCCCAGACCCCTACTATGGTATCAAAAGCTATAAACAAACAATAAAGTCACCTCACCTATCTATATCTCTCTGTTAGTTCCTTGCGACATTGTTCTAAGATCTCTTAGGTTCACGTTCATTCGTCCAAATTCAATGCTCTATATACCAAATCAAAGATAATTCAATATAGATTTCTAAGACAAGGTTAATATTAACTTTTGGGGTCAAATACCCATTTAATTTAAAATGGGGCTAAAGGGGTATTTTGAGATTCATATCAAAGAGAGGTCATTTTAAAACTCTAATCACGCCACTGTGACTAGGGTTCAACAAATTTACAAAAACAAAGTCTATTTTATAAAAAGGAAACTTTTACAATGTCTCTATTTCAAGGGTTTTTCAAAGGAAGTGTAAAAACATCTAATAATGGTACCCAAGTCAGAAGAGATGTAAAGATAGCCTCAAACTAACAAGGATAAAGCTTAGAAATCATGGTTACCTCAAAGAAACCACGAAGGAAGGATTGGAGGGTTCGTTCTCTACCAAATCCTCGAGTTGAGTTTTGAAGATTCCGCTCCGATTAAACTGTTCTTCTCCGTGCGGTGGTCCGACAGCAAGCAAAGGCGGCTCGTGGCTGTCACCGGTGGTCAATGGTGGTGGAGGAGGAGGTTGGGGGAGGGTTTAGGGGAAGAGAAGGAGGAAGAAATGACTCTTTTACACTGTTGGACATATTTGTAGCCTGCAACACTCACCCCAGGCGAGCTGATCTAGCTCAAATTTTATTGCTTTGGTTAAAATATTATATCTCTTACTTAAGATGTATATTGCAAATCACAATGGTCAGAGTCTGCAAAATTGGGTTGGAAGCGTACAGTCCAAATTTGAAAGCAATCCAATGGCTAATGAATCCATGATTGCAGTTTTAGTGGAACAGGTTTAAGTAAAACTTGAAATCTCATAATTTCAACCTAAGTCAATAAAAGTCCACATAACTCAACATCCACATCAAGCAGATCGCACATGGCTAATTCACACAATACATTAACTCATCCAAATTAATCAAGTAATCAAATAACACAAGAAAAAATCAAACATCTATTTTCAATTATCAAAATTTCAGGGCGTTACACATGAACTCTTCATTCAACATCATTCAAAATATGAGCAGAACATCGCATATGCATGAACTCTCCATTCAACAAAGTGTGCCCATTCCAAATACTCAATATGAAATGCCAAGTTATTAGCACTTGCATTATTCATTGTTACACAACAAACTTTTGAAATGCCCCATTCTTTTAAATAATTATCTAGGGTTATCCTTATACTTTCACCTTTGTGGCCAAAACTCAAACAAAATTTCAATATTTTTTATTCAACACCCACCCTTCATCAATGTGATGAGCTGTCACACACATGTAATTCATATTTTGAATTGATGTCCAAGTACCCGTAGTAAGTGAAACCATTTGTTTATTTGTAGACAACACATGCTTCAACTTCTCCTTTTCACCATTAAACACATGCATGCAATATCTAGCAATAATGACACGAGAAGGAATTTTAAATTTAGGTTAAGCATCTTCAATGAACTTCCTAAACCCTTTATTTTGAACAAACTTAAGTTCATCAATAATTATCATATTTGCAAGTGTTGTTAGAGTCTGCTCTTGATTAAAATCAACAAGTTTCATATTAACTTTATTAGGGTCACTCTCACTATCACTTCCAAAAAAAGTTGTCTTTTGCTTTTTATCAACATGCATGTGTGGGTTTTTCTTACATTGTTGGTACACATGTCTTCTCAAGTTAGAGCTTCCATGGATAGAACTAGGTATTGCATATGATATGGGTTTTTCTTACATTGTTGGAACACATGTCTTCTCAAGTTAGAGGTTCCATAGACAAAACTAGTTGTTGCATATGATGCATTACAATACTTACAATAAGCCTTGCCATCTTCCTTCTTAGTAAAAGGTTCCTAAACATTAAAAGGGAGTCTAGCAGTTTTTTTTCTTCCTTACCTCTGCTTGTGTAGATTCAGGTTGTTGTCCTTGCCCTTGTTGTGGTGGAGTTTCATGTCCTTGTGGCTGTTAATGAGGTTCTTGTTGTGATGAACAGTATGACATGGAGAGGGAGTGCTAATTGGTAGAATTGGAGATGAATCATTAACACTCTCCTTGTACCACTTTTCTTTTCCAATGGTCTCATTTGCAAAGTTTAAAGAACCCATCCACAATAAAACATTACACAATTTAGACCTTTTGGATAATTTCAAATTGGTTTCAGCTTTTTTATTTAATTCCCAACACCTCGTGCTAACAGCTAATGCTTGGATCCTCGAGGAAATCATTTTAATAAGCAAACCCAAAATAAATAAAACAAAACACAATCCAAATAAATCAATTCTAGAGAATAAATAAATATGCTACTAATTTGCAATCTAAAATGAGGAGGTTGCTGCTCAAAATAAAATAACCGCATCTTGATAAAAAAAATCTTGATCTGGATAAATATCCATATCAACGCAATATATTTTTCCAAAAACTAAATTAGGATTTGTGTAAATTAGAAAAAATAACCAAATTTTATTTAGACATCAAACAAATCATCAAATATGAATCCCAATAATCTAACTGTAATAGTTACTTTGATACCACATAGAGTTTTAACAATATATATAAAAAATAAGTGACGTGCACAACACAATAAAAAAATATTTGTTAATTATGTTGCCTGGTGAAAAAAGTTCAATAGTCAGAAGTGAATGTAAAGAAACATGAAACATGGTTTGTTGTGAAGTGAAGGAAGTGTTACATGATGACTAAGAAACAACATGGCACCACACAAGTGTTAGACAAGTGGCCTCAGATATCTTAAGAAGGGGGGGGGGTTGAATTAAGATATTCCAAACTTTTCTCCTAATTAAAAATCTATCTTACTTTTTACTTAAGTTATGAATTCCCTTAATGACAATCTTCTTAAATATTAATTCAAATGAAGCAACTTGAATATAAATATAAAGCAATAATAAATAAAGGAGATTAAGGGAAGAGAAAATGCAAACTCAGTTTTATACTGGTTCGGCCACACCCTTGTGCCTACGTCCAGTCCCCAAGCAACCCGCTTGAGAGTTCCACTAACTTGTAAATTCCTTTTACAAGTTCTAAACACACAAGGACAACCCTTCCTTTGTGTTTAGAGATTCTTTACAACAAGAGACTCACAGTCTCTTAATCCCTTAGAGAATGAGAAGAAGAAGAGGAACAAATCTCTCTAAAAAGAGATGGATTTTACAAATTGAGCACTCAATTAATTCCTTAATGAATTGCAATTGAATTGGCCAAGGAATTCTTAAGAGGATAAAATGAAATTGCTCTTTGAGAGGATAAACACTTTGTTGTTCTGAAAATCTCTAAGCAATTTCGTGTTTAAGTCACATATATATAGACCATTGGTGGTCATGAGTAAAGCCTTTGAAAAGTTGTGACTCTTGAAATTATTTTTCTGAAATTCCTGTCTGGTAATCGATTACAGTAATTGTGTAATCGATTACAGCTTTTAAAATTTGAATTAAAACGTTTACTAACTGCTGGTAATCGATTACCAATATTGTGTAATCGATTACAGCTTTTAAAATTTCGAATTCAAATTTTTATAGCTGTTATAAAATGTATTTGGCCACTGGTAATCGATTACATCCTCTGGTAATCGATTACCAGAGAGTAAAACCTTTGAAAAACACTTTTTATTTTAAATCACTTGGCCAAACCTTTGCTAATTCAATTAGGAATTCCCTTCCTAATATTCTAGTGATCATCTTGATGTTGTGCCTTGTAATCTTGAAGTATTGTCTTGAATTTTAATCTTGAAAAGCCCATTTGCATCAATTGCAACACATTATCATGATCATCATCAAAACATCAAAGCCAATTGCATCTACAACAAGCACAACATAGCGTGGGTTCTCCTTTTAGTTAGGGTTTGGATGATTTTTATAACTATTCAGAAATTAGTTACATTCAAATTTTAGCCCTATAAGAAAAAAAGAGTTTTTGATTTTATCCCAACACGATAAAATCTTTTAAAATTAGTTCCAGTTATATATAAAGAAAAAATGGGATAATAATTAAACCAATTTTATGAGTTATTTTTTAACGAAAGTATTTTTATTTAAAAAAATCTTCAACTAACATTTTTTATGCATTTTTCATATCTCTTTCTATCCTTTTCATTTTTAAGTTTAATTTCAGTATTTTTTTTAAAAATATCATTTTTAAAATTAATCTTATATCACAATATAAGTTATTTATAATAAATTTTAATTATATAAAAACATTTATCATATTTGGTCTTGACTTCTTGTAGTGACGAGGTAGATTTATCCCCAACTTATTAAATTGTTACTATTTTATTAAAAGCACATAAGGGAATAACACATTATTATACCTTCCTTGATTGTCAAAATATCTTGTTAGTTTTTAATATATAATGATAAAATTTATATTTTAATTACGAGTTCATGGATTGGTTTAATTGGTCAATGGATCTATAAATCTTAACCCGTAACTCAACTCGTGCATGAACGATTTTGATCAGTTCGATCCGATTTTGATCTAAATACATAAATGACTGAACCCATCATCGATTTAGATCGGGTTAGAATTCATGAATGACTCGTATCCGAAAGCACCCCAGCTAGACACAACTATGTAAGAAAAGGTAGCATGAATTGATTTTTTTTTTCAATAATAAATGATGCAATCCAACCCCGCAAGGACATTGAATAGAAGACTCCAAGAAGATTGGGCCAGAGATGCAAGAGAAGGCCCTAGGGTTCTCATGAGCCTTAGGTTAGATTTTGGGCCCATGGGCTAAGTATGTGCCCGCTTATCTTTGTACATATTAGATTAAGGTCTCATAAGCCTTAGGATAGATTTCGGGCCCATGGGCTAAGTATGAGTCTGCTTATCTTTGTATATATTAGATTAATGTTTCATTATTTTTTGGGCCTTGTATTTAGGGCTTCATAATATAGGTAAGGTATGCTAGAAATGTAGGATTTTTCAGCCCTTGTATTTTAAGACACCTAGACTAGTTTTTGTATTAGGGGTAGTTTTGTAATTTCATATACATTAAGTGAATATTTGATGTGTGTGTTGGGAAACAAATTTAATTGAATTGGGAGAAGCCCAATCCAATTAAATTTTAGAGGGGGAGGTGAGTATTTGCTTACTACACCCCATTGCCACATCATATAGTCACACTTTGTTCATGTCTTTCATGCTTTACATGCCTCATGACACCTAAGCATACTTAGTGGAGAATCTTGGACTTGATCTTGGATTAGTGGGCTGAAACATAGCTAAAGTTCACTAATCATAATTAGTGAAATTTTGGCTCCAAAATTTGGCTCCACAAATTGAAGTGAAATTTGAATAGAAATTCAAATTTCCCTCCAATTTTGTGTGACCTTAGGCTATAAATAGAGGCCATGTGTGTGCATTTTTCAACTTTGATCATTTGAGAATTAAAATTCAAAGTTTAGACCTCTTTTGAGGCACAAAATTTCATGCTCCTTCTCTCCCTCTCGCTCCACTCATCTTCTCCTACCTTCAAGCTCTTATCCATGGTTTCCTATGGTGGTGAGCTTTTTCTTGACTCATCTTCTCCTTGAAGTGGCATCTCCTCTCAACTCTTCTTCTTCTCCATTCCACTGCCACTAAAATTCAAGAAGCAAAGGACTCCATTGATGAAGAAGATCCAAGGCTTACAAGCTCCAAGGAGCTACATCAATAAATATAGTAACAGTTTAACCCTACTGTTCATGAATAAAAACCAATGCTCACCGCGTCATTAAATTGAACAAAAAGGATCAATTTAATGTATTTGAAAAAAATTGAGGACTGAATTAATTTTTTTATAAATAATTTGAAGATTAAATTGATAATTAAATAAAAATAAATTATCCAATCAACTACAAATTATAATATAAACAAAATCGTATTAATAATATTCTTATCATTTCATAGATTTGTATCTTCATCACTCCTGTCAAAACATGACCAAGTGCAAGTGTCGTTCCATGATGGCAACTATCGAATGTCTCAAACCCAATTAGCAAAAGACAAAATACTCAAATTATTGTTGAAAATCAGAGGAAAAGCCTCACCTCAATCCCTTGTTCTTGATGTTGTTCTATTATGGAGGAAGAAGGAACATCAACGAAATCCAACCCTTCTTTGAGGGAACGCATAAATCTAAACGTGGGCGGGAAGCTCTTCGAGACGATGCTCTCCATGCTCCACTCCAATGACCCGAATTCGCTCCTCTTCTCCCTATCCAACCGCCGATTGGCTGACCCGAGCCCCATCTTCATCGACCGTGACCTGGAGATCTTATCCATCCTCCTCTCCCTACTCCGCACCTCTCACCTCCCCTCTGCTGTGCACCACTTCTCCAAGCACGAGCTTGGCGACGAGGCTCTCTTCTACGGCATCGACGCCCACCTCTGTGCTGCTGCCGCAACTCCCCCCTTCTCTGACATCGACGTTGCCCTCTTCGCCTCCCTTCGCCCACCTCCGAGTGCCTCCCCTCCTCTTTTGTCGTTGCCCCCTCCAGCGCTGTCTAGATCGCCCATGGTGGCCAAATCTCCTATTGCGACCCTATCCTCACCCACGCCACCACCACCCGCACACACCTTGACAAAATCGACTCCATCTACAAAGTCTAGCTAGAAATTGCCATCGTTGGTTCCAAATCCGACGTCAGCCTCCATTTCTACAACTTATCTGACAACCGCTGTGACACCCTCTACCCCGACATATATATAAATAAATAAAATATATTGGTAAACAAAATCACATGGGTAAAAGGTTCACATTCACTTCAATTACCAAATAAACTCATTAAAAATATATTCGGCTCAAAATAAGGCCGTAAAAATTTACAAAAATATTTTGTTAAATCAGTGAGGTGAAATAAAATAGACTAACATCATAAAATTAACATAAAAACTTATATCCCAATGTCACATCTTATTAGAGCGTTGTGTCCCGACGTCCTTCAGCACAATATTCCTTAAAGCAGTTCACCTAGTCATCTGCTCCCCCGAACACAAAGTTCAAGATCATTACAGGATCCAAACACAAACAGCAAACTGGGAGTGAGTTATCACATTCCTAACTTATAGAGAAACAAGACAACTAGATATACATATCATATAAACCAAATAAAACTTACTTACATGTAATTCACGTAATTCCACCACTTTGTCATTCAAAGTTCACTTTTCATCCATCAATCACACTTTTCAATCATCAATCACATTACACAAGAATCACACGCTCTGATCAAGACATAATAACACCTCAATTTCATAATAAACAATTAGAAAGCGCATGAGACAATTATGCTAAGACTCAAGCCTACATGCAATGTGGTACCCTGTCAGTGAAAAACCACCCTGGGGCACTTAGGAGTACATAACAAGACACACCACACAATGGGTTTGTCAGGTCACTCTCACTAAGTAAAATCATAGGGAGACCAGTCAGGGTCACGATGTTTTGCAAGAATGCTCCAACCATATGGGATCAGCATAGGCTTAAAGGAGCACTCAAACCCGGTGACCCCCAAGGCCTACACTCCGAAGAGTCCGTCAGGGCCTCTCCCTCCTGATTCAGGTCCAACCCCTAAAATCATTTTAGCACACAGACACTGCTCATGAATTATACAATACCCATGACCTCACACTCGTGTGTTAAACACGTACAACATATTGCGCTACAATTTAACACTGGTTCCTAAATAGGAAACCTACACTTTCTCTTTAACACTGCGCATTTACACTTTTCTCAAGATAACACTGGTTGGGTTATTGTACAATTCACAGCTTACAACACAAATAATGTCACATCAAGAGTTAATCACACACTTATTTACAACCAAAACTCGTTCACAATTTCACATCTCATAATGTCACAATCCACCACCACATGTTTTCACGTAGCTCACAATTCAACACATGTTCTACTTTACACTTTTACTCAATCTCAATAACAATATTATAATCTCAAGGCAATATGTTATTTCACATTTTATCACATATTCCATTTATAAACACTGCTAGTGAATTACACAATACCACAACCTCACACTCATGTTTCAACACATTTAACACATTGCGCTACAATTTAACACTGGTTCCTAAATAGGAGACCTACACATTCTCTTTAACACTGCGCATAAACAATTTTCTCAATATCAACACTGGTCGGGTTATTGTATAATTCACAGCTCATAATTCAATACACACATCTTAATACACATGTATCTCAAATCTAAACATAGTATTCTCAAACTCCAACACTTGAATAATTTTTGGAATCACACAATAACATCACTATAACATTATTTACATAAAATATTAATATAAATAAATATATAACTAAATCTATATATATAAATCCAGCAACGTATATCATATTTGATCATGAATTTAAAGAAAGTTTTCAATGTACCAATTCTAAATAATTATACAAACACTTTCTCATATATATATAAGTATACATGAATTCATATATATATATATATATATATATATATATATATATTATCTAAGAATACAACACATAGTCTATTAGAATTCTTTTCTCAATTTCAAATATAATATCAATTTTAAACTATAAAAAAAACTAAAAAGCATGAAAAGGGGAAAATACAAACTCAATATCTCCTTACTTAATTTCATCAATTCATACTACGGTTCACACTCAACACAAGAGCACATTAATTTCACAAAAATTTCTTATTGGGACATCAAATGATTCATCAAACATATATAATTTATATATAACTCATAGTTATAATTATAAGGATAAAGTAAAAATTGTAGAAACACCCAAAAACTCATTCCAATTGATACTCTAAGGATCCCTGCACATGTTCTCACTAATCCCCAATCGTGAATAACTCATCTCTTACCTTTGAGCGGACTCACGTGTCTTCAGCCAGCGATAGTAGCATCTCTAGTGGTTCCCTGAGATTCCTTCAGTTATTCCTCCGACTGCTCCGATTGAATTCCCAAACGTCAGAGAGACGGAGAAGAGATTGAAACCTCCACTCGTACTGTCTTCATGCAATTCCTTTTTCTCCCTCCACGATTATTATCTCGCAAATCCCAACGGTGTAAGTGTGCGCAATTGAATTTCGAACAACATATCCAAATTTCATGAAAATCCAACGTTTAACGAAATTGGGATCATAGTTTTACCAAGACAGTTTTGGGTTTCTGCGGGATATTTAAAGGCTATAATGCGAAGGGTTTGTATATAAACTCAGACATGATTTTAAAATTCCCAACGGTGAGAATGCTCGGAATTGGGTTGTGAACCTGGTGTTTAAATTTCACGACGATCCAACGGTGAATGAGTCCGAGATCGTCGTGTTTCTGAGACAGGTTTAGTGAGCTGCGGGAAAAAGAAAAAGTTCTGAGAGGAGAAGGGAAAACCGAAAATGAGAGGAAGAGGAGGCTGAGGAGTCAGTCTGAAAACTGACCTAGCATGTTGTTATTTATAGCTAGGGGCATTTACGACCTATTGTTTACTCTATTTATTTATTTATTATTTTATAAAAACAAACTTTATTTTATTCTCTATCAAACAAATAAATAAAATACCCTTTTTATTTTCTCTCAAATCATTATTTTAATTAATAATTATATCTCCTTATTTATTTATTTATAAAATCTCATCATTTTTTTAAACTCTATTTACTTATAAATAACAATCCTTTTTAATCTAGTTTACGAAAATTGGGATGTTACAACCGCCACATCGGATCAGTCCACTGGACTGATTTGCTCAATCCTCGAATCTTCAAATCCAGCATCAACGCCATTACCAGTTCTACAAATTATGTCTTCGCTTTATTTGACTGTCCTTACGGAGAGAATTTCATAATCGAAGTCGATAAAGAGAAGCTTCAGACTGGGAAGCTGATGTGGATTCTGGCAATCAGAGTTCTCGTCAAAAGCGCGGTCACCGGCAGTGTGTTCGGTTACTTCAGCTACGTCCGGTTATAGGACCCAAGGTTCGGGGAGGTGGTTTGGGAGATGAACGAACCTGGCGGTTCGGGACAGAGCAGCAGGTTTGGGGATTCATTTGTTGACGTGGAAGGGTTGCTTCTGTTCATGCTGTGTTCGAAGTCTGGGGATTTGGCTATGGCGGATATGCGGTTTTTGAAGGACGATCCTTGGGTTTATTTGAAGGAGAAAAACCCTAGTTTGGTGAGTTATGGTGAAGTAAGGAATATTGTGGTGCATTGTTATAGGGGACAAGTGTTTGTGGCTAAAGAAGGAGCATTGGAGGTTTGGTCAAGTGTGGAACAAAGGGAAAATAGTGGGAGTGGTGCTGAAGGGTTTTATAGAAGGGATTTTATGGATAAGAGAGAGGATTCAGAGAGAGGGGTTATAAAGAAGATTGAAGGTGGTGGGTATAGGTTGTTTGTTAGTAGGGAAGATGTTGAGGGTATTGAAGTGTGGGAGAGATTGGCAAATTTAGTTAGGTAAGGAAGTGGTTGAACTATAATTGTTGTCAACATTACATGAATTAAGTGAAATTTCTTTTACAAGCAATGAAGAAACCATGTCTTGATGCAACTTTGATACTTCTGTCATTTTAGATTCATTTCCTGTCATTGTAATGTTCTTGATCAATTGACCTTTAGGGGCAAGTGTATACATTTTTATTAATGCAAACTTTTTTTTAATTTATTTTTCTGCAAATACCTCACTAAGCTTTCTTTGCCTTCTTCCATTGTATTTGTTGTATTTTGTTAACTATGTCATCTTAATGGATTATATTTTTGTTAGGTCCAATTCTTCTAGAAAGAGCTCCTCTTCTTTCTTGCATACTCTTGTATTCTTCCTTCCACTTTGGTACTTTTGTTATATTTTGTGATGGAAGTTTCAGATCAATGTAGTTTTTTTTTCTGTCAAAAAAATCATTGTAGTTTGTTTCACTGGTGAATTTCCCTTTATTCATTGGTCTATTGGCTGATTATGAAGTTTGGATTTCCACTTACTTTAGTTTGCACGATGTTCAACTTTAGGTAAGCTTCCACCACATATATAATTACTAGTAATTTGTCTTTGTTTATTGTCATTCCTAACCATTTTATGTGTGGATGTTATCATTCAAATGTGTAATTACTACATTTTTTGTTAATCAAGTAAAATTTGCTATCCAGTTTTAAGGTGGGAAGTGCATAAGAAATAGTTTTCAGCCCCATTATTTACTACTCCCCCATGTTTTGTCAATTAGCTGATTGCTTATTTCTGGTCACATATCCTATATTTTTTCTTTCCTGTCTCAAGCCATTGTTTATTGACATGATCAAGGTATAAGGACATTAGCATCTTTATGCACCCTTATTTTTTTTTTTGTTAATTACATAAAATTTGCTATCCTATTTTAAGGTGGGATGTGCATAGGAAATGGTTTTCAGCCCCATTATTTAATTACTACTCACCCATGTTTGGTCGATTAGCTGATTGCTTACTTCTGGTCATATATCCTATATTTTTTGTTTCCTGTCACAAGCCACTATTTACTGACATGATCAAGGTATGAGGACATTAGCATCTTTATATGTCCTTACCCTATGTTTGGATGGAGAAAATTTAGCAGGGGAATTCATTTTTCAAGGAATTTAAAATGGTTCATGATAAAATAGATTGTTTGGATAGAGTATTTGAAAGGAGATTTAATTTCTGGTATTTTTATGAATCATTTTGATTGACTAAAATTGTGGGATTTCAAATTCTCTAAAAAAATATAGAATTTGAAATTCTTTTTTTAGAGATGCTCACTCTAACTCACGTTCTTGCTCGCGATTCTTTTTCGCTCAACACTCACAACTACGGGTGACCAAAGTTTTAACGGCCGATATTGACACAAGTTGTTTTTCACCGACGTTGGCTGAGGTTTTTTCGGTCATATTTTTTTGTATGATGTCAACCAAAGCTATTTTTTGCTGATATCGGCTAAGATTTTTTTAGATGATGTTGGTTAGGGTTATTTTCTCACTGACGTCACTCATGGGAAATTTTTGATAATGTTAGTAAAGGATTTTTTTGGTCCTTGTCATCCAGGTTTTTTCAGTTGATGTTGACCAATGATTTTTTTGGCCAACATTGGCTAGATTTTCTTTACTGACATCGATCATGACTAACTTTTGAGTAAACACCTGTTAGGTTTTTTCAGCTGACGTCAGCTAGGTTTTTCCAACCAACATCAGCCAAAGCTATTTTTAGCCAATATTGGTTAAGGTTATTTTTTAGCCTATGTTAGCTAAGGTATTTTGGCTGATGTCAACTAGATTTTCTTAGCCGAAGTCGGTTAGGATTTTTTTGCTGACATCAACTAGGGTTTTCTGGCTGTCATCAGCCAGAGCTATTTCTTAACCGCATTTGTTAGGTTTTTTGGTTGATGTTGACTAGGGTTTTTTCTGCTAACACCAGCTAGTTATTTTTTCCAACATCGGGCATGACTATTTTTAGTCAACATCGACTAGGTTCTTACAGTCGACATCCACTAAAGTTTTTTTGGTCGACATTGGTCAGAGCTATTTTTTAGCCAACATCAGCCAAGGCTATTTTACATCCGATGTTGGGTAGAGTTTTTTGTCCGACATTGGTCAAGGCTACTTTTTTAGCCAACTTCGACTAGGGATTTTTCGTCCAATGTTGACCAATGATGTTTTTCGGCTGACATCGGGTAGGTTCTATTGGTCGGCATCGATCAAGCTACTTTTTAGCCGATATTGGGTAGATTTTTTTGTCAACACCTGCTAGGATATTTTAGGCCGACGTTGGCTAAAATTAGTCTGGGCCAATGTCTAGGATTTTTTTGCTGACATTAACTTGGGTTTTCTGGCTGTCATCAGCCAGAGCTATTTCTTAACCGCATTAGTTAGGTTTTTTGGTTGATGTTGGCTAGGTTTTTTTCTGCTAACACCAGCTAGTTATTTTTTACCAACATCGGGCATGACTATTTTTAGTCGACATCGACTAGGTTCTTACAGTCGACATCCACTAAAGTTTTTTTGGTCGACATCGGTCAGAGCTATTTTTTAGCCAACATCAGCCAAGGCTATTTTATATCCGATGTTGGGTAGGTTTTTTTGTCCGACATTGGTCAAGGCTATTTCTTTAGCCAACTTCGACTAGGGATTTTTCGGCCAATGTTGACCAATGATGTTTTTCGGCCGACATCGGGTAGGTTCTATTGGTCGGCATCGATAAAGCTATTTTTTAGCCGATATTAGGTAGATTTTTTTGTCAACACCTGCTAGGATATTTTAGGCCGACATTGGCTAAAAGTAGCCGGGGTCAATGTCGTTTGAAAAGACCCTAGCCGGTGTCGGCCAAAAAAACCCTAGTCGACGTTGGTAAAACAAATCTAGCCAACATTGGCTGAAAAAAAGACTCAACCAACGTTAGCCAAAAAATAGTCCCGGCTGACGTCAGTTGACAAATATTCTAGGTATACTTTGACGAAAAAAATCCTATTTGATGTCGACCGAAAAATAGCCTTGGTTGATGTCGGATTAAAAACATCATCGGTTGTGGTCGGGCAAAACAACCCTAGTTAAAATTATCAATATTTTATATTTATGAATTATTAAAAATTGAAAATAATTTTTAATTAATATTTCAAAATTAGATTGTGTTTATTTTCTATAAAGTTTAATATTAAAAATTAATCTACTTAGAATATAAAATTGAAATTTTACATATGGAGGAAATTGAATTGCCCTATCCAAACAAAGAATTTAAAATGGAAGAAATTTGAAATGATTTATCCAAACAAAGCATTTGAAAAATGAAAGAAATTAAAATCAAAGCAATTCAAATTTTAGGCATTTCAAATTCTTTGAAATTTTGAAATTCCTAATCCAAGCACAAGGTTAGTTTTTTTTTTTTTTGTTAATTACATAAAATTTGCTATCTTTTTTTAAGGTGGGATGTGGATAGGAAATAGTTTTCAGCCCCATTATTTAATTACTACTCCCCCACGTTTGGTCAATTAGCTGATTGCTTATTTCTGGTCATATATCCTATATTTTTTCTTTCCTGTCACAAGCCATTATTTACTGACATGATCAAGGTATAAGGACATTAGCATCTTTATGTACCCTAGTTTGTTTTGTTAATTACATAAAATTTGCTATCCTATTTTAAGGTGGGATGTGCATAGGAAATAGTTTTCAGTCCCATTATTTAATTGCTACTCCCCCATGTTTTGTTAATTAGCTGATTGCTTATTTCTGGTCATATATCCTATATTTTTTTGTTTACTGATATGATCAAGGTATAAGGACATTAGCATCTTTATGTGCCCTTAGTTTTTGTTTTACTCTTCTGAATTCTGAACTGATAGTCATTAGTTGTACAATGTACATATTGATACCATTAGGAGAGTTTAGATGCCTATAGAAACTAATTAACCAAATGAATCACCAGATCATTATGCTTGTCTAGTTAGTAACTTGCAAGGTTTTGATTGTCTAACATAATATAACATCAATCGAATCATTGAGAAGAACTGAAGATCACTCGGTTGGCTGAAAATAATATGATCAAAACTGTCACTGAGTTATAAATCAATAGATATGTTTGATATATTTATGCCTTTGTTATTCATCTATTTTTATCGTGAAATGCTAATTAATTGTCTCCTCCTCATATCTGAATGAACTAACTATTTTTCAAGATTTTGTTTTTTCAAGTTATTAACTTTATGTAGATTTTGGCTGCCAAGGCATAGAAATGTATCCTAGTCTGTATGACATGCTTGAGATCCTTCCAATTTTTGGTTGCTTTGTCTTATCTCGTTTGGTGACCTGTGGTTCTTCACAGTTGAATTTGATCTAAAAAGGCCCAACGAATGCTTAAATTCTAGATTTGGGGCCTTGCTGATTTGAGAGAAAAATTGTGGTGATCTGGGAGAAAAACTATACTTTGAATATGAGAGAAAAGCAGAAGGATAATTTGTAGCTTTGTTTGGATTCCATGTATATTTGTTAATGAGTGATGGCCTTGCTTGTTTCGTTTGTTGTAAGGTTGGTGATTGAATTTTTGTGAACTTTTCTTGGTATTTATGCAGAATTCACTCTAGAAATTGAGCAGAGCTGGCTATGGTATCAAGTCAAAATAGCAAGTTCTCATCTACCTCCATACCAATGACTGTTTGGAGTGAGAGTGAGATCTTATAATCTTCCAATTTGAAAATCTTCTACCACATTAAGCTGAGCAGCCATTAGAAATTTTTGTCCAAACAGTGTCTTAGGTGAGGGTGGATTTGGTTCAATTAAGGGCTGGAGGTGAGCATTCACTTGTCGCTACCAGGCCGGAACAGGCATAGTTATTTCTGTGAAGAGACTTAGCCAAGAGGGTTTTGAGGGTCCCAATGATAGTTGTCAAGTATCAATTGTTTTCTGGATACTCATTCAATTTTTCCATTCAATGCATATTTTGGCTTTTTGTTGTTTACTAACAAGTTTCTAGCAGCTCTAATTAGAATGCTTGATCCTATTTTCAACTTTTGATGGTATTGAAATTACTATCCTAATTGTGTAACATAGAGCACTTTTAGGATTACTATATTAGGATGCTAAAGTCAAAAATTAGTCTAGAGCTGATGCCTTAATGATTAATTTTCTTCTTGTTCTGTATTGTGACTTGCAGGCTGAAATAAACTATCTTTGGCAATTGCAAGATCCTAATCTTGTCATGTCAATAAGCTACTAAATAGAGAATGAGCACCGACTCCTAATTGATGAATATATGCCTGTACAGGAGTCAATACCATCTACATTTCATATAGTAAATAATATAATTACCCCTTATTGTTCCTGTTAAATGTTTTTGGATATCTTTGAATATCTGATTATATCTAACCATATTTAGGCTTGTTGGAATGACAACATTGAAACCACCATTTTTAGCTCATTAGAATTTCTGTTGTCAAACAAACTACCATATTTTTATACTTTCCATTTTGACGGCTAACAATTCCTAGTTCGAAATATAAACAAATATGATTTTCACTGCCTCAATCATATGCTCTCAATTCAAATTGAGAGTTTCACATGTTACCCATTGGAAGATGATCTTGTTATCTGAGGACCTAGTTCTTTAGGGAACTACTAATCCCACTAAAATTACCCGCGAGAGAACCTAGCTAATGAAGCTCCATGTAGAGCTCGTGGGCCTTGAATCTTCTTCATCAATGGAGTCTTTTGCTTCTTGAAGATCAATGGTAGTTGAATGGAGAAGGAAGAAAGCTGATTGTAGATGCCACTTCAAGGAGAAGATGAGTCAAGAACAAGCTCACCACCATAGGAAGCCATGGAGGTAGATGAGAACTTGCTATTTAAGCGTGAGGAAGAATCTAGAAGAAGATGAGTTGTCAGGTTCACTGAGCGCACTGCTCCAGGTCATCAAGCGCACCGCTTCAGCTCATCCACTAAGCGAGAGAAGCACGCTAAACCAAAATCCACTTATGTGTGCTAAGCGATTCAAATTTGCACTAAGCTCGCGAGCACGGACCAACCCACCTATTTAAGCTTGAAATCTGAATTTTTGGAGGAGTTTGGTATTTTCTCTTGAGCAGCCTCTGCATGCACGAGAGTCTGGCCTTGGCTTGAAGCTTTTGCATGTGTAGGAAGTTCTAGAGAGAGAAAGGTCCAAGTTCCAGAGAGTTCTGAGAGATTTTGCTATGTGAAAATCTTTAGAGATGAGAGCTCAAAGCAGAAGTCATTCTGAGAGCTTGAGATGAGTTTGTGAGTGATTGTGAGATTTTAGAGGTGAAGGAGACATCCTCACCACTTGTAGTTTTTGCAATCTTTCATCTTGTTCTTCTCTGTGTTGTAAAGGAGGTTTCTGGACTATGGAAAGCTAAATCCTCTGTTGGATCTTCTTTGTAGGTACCTGATGTAAATATATTTCTATCTATGTAATGATGTTTTGTGTGTTCTCTGTGCTATCTGCTTTTCATTTCAGTATGCCTTTACCTTGATCACATAGATGCATGCTTTGTTAGGGTCATTCAACATTGGAAAATGGTCTGATTCTAAAGTCCTTGATAGTACGGGGCTAAGTTGTTGTACTGTCACGAGGAATTGTGGTACAAGAATATAGTTGTGTATGTGTGTCTTAATGCGGTCCTGGTTGAGGTTAGTCTTACAAGAGGAATCTGCAGACGAGACTTGATCAGGATTAGGCTAGAAAATCATGAGGAATCGGGGTCTAGTAGTCCAGGAGACAACATAGGAATACATGGGCATTGTTAGATAGAGAACATCCGTTTATCATCAGGAACCTATTAGGAAGACCAACGCGTTCTCTACTTGTTTTTACACAACATTTCTCTTGCATGATTTTCTTTCTTTTTGCATAGATAGTTTACATACATGTTCATAACCACAATCATCTTTTCATACCAGACACTTATTTACCGAAATAGCTTGCCAGATAACACAAGTTCCCCGACAGTTCAATACTCGGTTCTTATTGTTTTATACTACTTGTGCGATCCGGTACACTTGCCGGCCGTGAACAAGTTTTTGGCACCGTTGCCTGGGAACTTCTTTTTATTTGGGAAGTTATCTAATTTTTAGGTGTGTATTCTTTATTCTTTTATTGCTTGAGAATATTTTTTTTTGTTTATGTTTGTTTTTCTCTTGACTTGGTGACTGCTGCTCTTGTTAGTGCTTTGTATGCATAGTAAATCTTCTGCAGATGATTTAGTTCCATGAGATTTGGAGTTTTTTTAAGGTGTGAAATGAATTTCTCGATGGCACACGATCAAGGGTGGGAACAGGAGTTAAGTCCTAACAATCAATATGAAGAAGAAAGAACTCCTAATCTTGAAAGTGTGTTTGAAGAATTCATGTCAAACCATGCTAGCGCAAAAGCTAATCAAAATTCAATGAAAAATCATGAAATTCATTTTTGTAAGAACTACTCAATAGAAAACTTTCAAGGGGGACACGAGTTACAACCTTACTATCAAAATGAAGCAGAAAGAGGTTCCAATCTGGATAAACTGTTGATGCAATTCATGGAAACAACTAAATCAACTCAACAAGCACTCCAAAGTGTAGAAATCCAGGTTGGTGAGATGGCAGAAACAGTAACTCAATTTATGCCCAGACGAGAAAAATCCTTTGTAGGTTGAAGCTCAAGAGAAAAGCCCTGTAAAAGAGCATGAGTCAAGAGAAAAAAATGAGGAGAAAGATGAGGAACAAGCACAACAACAATGGGAGAAGTATTCAATAGTAGAAAACCAACAAGAAAATATTCTCCAAAGCAATAACCTTCCTCGTCAACTGATTGACAAGAAAGGAAGGCAAGGAGAGCATGAGGAAACCTTAAGTACCATTCTTTCTTTAATAACTAACACCTTTCTTGAAATAATTTGGAATTTCATTCCAGATTATATGAAGTTCATGAAATTTCTAGCTAAAAGGAGAAACTTCAAGGAAGATGTGTTCTTTGTGACTTTCATGCCACCTTGAAGGTATTAAGCTATGCGTCAAGCTAATGACATTAAAGAAGCACTTCCTGGGAGGCAACCCAGTTTTAATTTTTTTTAACTTTGTTTTTCATGCATTTAATCATTTGGAACTTGCGCTATGATCTGTACATAGGAGCATATCAGCCTATCTTTGAATGCTTAACATAAGGGTTTCAATTTCTTGGAAAAAGGACTGAAAAATAACTCAGAAAATATTTTATGAAAAAAATAGTCCTTTCTCTAAGCACAAGCCTCGCGCTAAGCGCATCTCTATTCATGCACTAAGCCGCGAGTCTCAAGTGCTCAGTGCCCAACCCTTGCATCTGAGGCTGATTTGGTTCGCTAAGCTGGCCAAGGTTGAGCTAAGCTACCTTCAATTCGATCTGAATTCAGCTAAGCTTCAGCTTGATCGCTAAGCGACAACTTATCCGTGGCTAAGTGTGACCTATTTTCGCCAAACACAATTCCTTACTGCCATAATTGAGGTCCATGAAGCTAAGCGCCAGTCATGGCAGCTAAGCAAGTCCTTCTCAGCTAAGCGCATTCTCCTTTGTACTTAAGATGCATCATTTTAGCTAAGCTGGCCAGAGCCTGGCTTAGCGAGAGTTACAGCTTTTCTAATCTGCAGACCTCGCTAAGCGGACTTACCCTTGCACTAAGCCAAGTCTTTGTTAAAAAAAAAAACAAAACAAAAAATCTGATTTTGAATTTGAAACGTCGGCTAAGCGCACAGGTCCGCTAAGCGAGCCTTGTTGAGAAACCAAACGTCTCTCTTGCTCGCTTAGCGTAACTTTCTGCTAAGTGAAAGTGTCGAAATTTTCTTAAGTGAGTGTAACAGCAGTTACACTCACATTTTCCAGATTCCAGAAACTTCGTCTCTGCATTCTCTCTCTCCAAAAATTTGCACATTTTGCATGTTTGCTTTCTTTGTGCATTTTCAACTTCGAAGCATCAACTATACACCATCCAAGTAAGTTCCTTGATTCTTTTTATCTTTTTCTTGTCTAAACTTTAGGATAGAAGACTTCACTATAGTTTTATATTTTTAGGGTTTTTATGTTTTGTTAGAATTAGTTTAAGATTAAGACTTTTTATATGATTGTGTTGTGTAGTTATTTTCAATTGTCTTGCATGTTTGATAATGCCTTTTAGAGGCTTAAAAAGACAAGGAAATGAACTACATTTTTTGCGTTTTTTCTGGAGAATGCGATGAACTCGCTAAGCGAACATGCTGCACTTAGCGAGTTCACCAAAAATTCTTGAACGTATGCATTTTCTAGATGAACTCGCTAAGCGCGCTTAATGCGCTAATGGAGTTCATCTCGTGAGGATGAAAACTCATCCTCCTGTTGAGATACTTGTGGCTAAGCGAGGCTGAATCGCTAAGCCAAAGTGTCGCAACCTACCCTTCGGCGGGAGGGCGACGCGAGACTCGCGGGATGCGTGTTCCACGAAAGGAATACGCGCGGAGTCGCCACCAACGTTTATTTGAGGAAAACGTCGGAAAAACCGGAAAAGACGCGATCTACGAACTTTTTGTGAAAGGTTCGGGAGTTGTATTTACGCACGGGGAAGGTATTAGCACCCCACACGCCCGTCCCAAGGGACGGCAGCCTTTAATCGAATGTGCAAACATGACTTTGATTTTTATGTTCCCTTTTATGTTCTTATATCCTTTATACCCTTTTTATATTTTTCTTTTTTGTGGTCGACAAGGGTGTTTCCCTTTGCTCCTACGTATTCCTCAATTGGGATGAGAAAATCAGACCTACGTAGTTCTTTCGGAACAAAGTGTTTGGTTAAGTTGTTTTTGTCTTTTTTGCAAAATATGTTTTTATTGAATAAAAGGTCATTTAAGGTGTTGAACCATTAAACGGTCTTTTGATTTTGAAAGGGGAGAAACGTTAAGGCGTTGGACCATTAACGATCTCTTGTTTTTGAAAGGAGAGAAACGTTAAGGCATTGGACCATTTAACGATCTCTTGTTTTTGAAAGGAGAGAAACGTTAAGGCATTGGACCATTAACGATCTCTTGTTTTTTGAAAGGAGAGAAACGTTAAGGCATTGGACCATTAACGATCTCTTGTTTTTTGAAAGGAGAGAAACGTTAAGGCATTGGACCATTAACGATCTCTTGGGGTGGTCGACAAAAGCGGGGCTTTTGCTCCTACGTATCCTCAATGAGGAACTCAGACCTACGTAGTTCTTTCTTTTTGTCAAGTGATTCTTTTTTTACTTTAAGAGGTGATCATTTTAAGGCGTTGGACCTTAAAAATGATCCATTTTACTTAGTGAGAAATTGAGATGACAAACTTAAAAAGCCTATTTTTGTGGACGAGCTTGACTAGGCGAATTGATTTTAGCCTTTAGTTTCACTTTAGTTATTAATCAATTCGATTAAGAATGAGAAATCCCAAAGAGAAAACGTCCGATTGATTTTCCGCTTTATTTCACTAAAAAGATATTTTTTTGATTATTATATTATTTTTTACCTCTTTTTGATTTCCGACGTGGTTACGGTATGACCGAACGGTCGGAATTTATTTTAACCGAAGTTAATGGATAATACAATTCAAACGTTCGGTGGAAATTTATTTTATTTTTAAGTTAAGCGAGAAACGACTTAAGTAAAATGGCTTAAGCATGTCAACAGGGGGTATAAAAAGTAAACAAAACGAGAATAAAAATGCACGAAACACAATGTGGACCACTACGGGTACATAGAATGAATCGAAAAGCTTGGTTCGAGGTACTTACCCGTTGAAGATCGAAGAACGATGAAGAACGAATGAAGAACGTCGAAGAACGGTTGAAACCTTTGCGAGATTCCTCACGGAAAACGTTACGGAAACGTTTCGGAAGCGCCTCGGCTTAGATTTTCTTCACGGAAACAATTTTTCCAAGCAAATTCGAAAGAGAGAGAAGTGCCTAAGGGGCTGAACCCCTTCCTTCTTGCTTTCCTCCCCTATTTATAGCAAAATAGGGGAGGTGGTTGCCGCCCAGCTCGCCCAGGCGAGCTCAGCTCGCCCAGGCGAGCAGGGTTGCTTCCTCCAGAAGCAACCGCCTTCTGGAGGAATCTTCTGGAGGGCCCAAATGGGCCTGGGTGCTATTTGCACCCCCATTTTTACTAAGTACACCCCCCTCTGCTGTTTTTTGGTGATTCTTTTTTCGTAAAGTTACGGAAACTTACGAATTTCGTAACGATACTTGTTTTCTTTCCGTAATGTTACGGAACCTTGCGGATTACATAATCATCCCCTTTTTGACTTACGGAATGTTACGGAACCTCACTTAATTATGCAACGACGCTTCCATTTGATTTCCGGTGTGTCACGGAAACTTACGGATTGTGCATCAATATTTTTTTGGTTTTTTTCGGCATGTCCTGGAATTTCATAAATTGCCTAATGATGGGTGCCAAGCACCTCACAAGGACCAAAGAATGGTCGCATGTCATCAAGCAAAGGTCCCCGGACGAAATTAGGGTATGACAGTTGCCCCTCTTTACTTGTCTTTTATTGGAGATAAAAGAAAAGTAAAGATAAGACACTAATTTCGTCCCTCTCGATTTGACGAGAGTCGCGGGTGACCATAAAATCTCCACATGCAAATGACTTGTTGTTCCCAGAATTTCACAAATTGCCTAATGATGGGTGCCAAGCACCTCACAAGGACCAAAGAATGGTCGCATGTCATCAAGCAAAGGTCCCCGAAAATCAGTGTATGACACTAATTTCGCTCCTCTCGGTTGACGAGAGTCGCGGGTGACCGTGACTTGTTGTTCCTAGGATTTCACAAATTGCCTAATGATGGGTGCCAAGCACCTCACAAGGACCAAAGAATGGTCACATGTCATCAAGCAAAGGTCCCCGAAAATCAGTGTATGACACTAATTTCGCTCCTCTCGGTTGACGAGAGTCGCGGGCGACCATGAAATTTCCGCATGTAAATGACTTTGTTGTTCCCGGAGGAACAAAAGGTGCAGAAGACTGTGTCAGCCCCTGCATGCTATCAAGCGTTCTGTCTTACAGATAGCAAAAGAATGGGTGCGAATAACCATAAGGTATCTCCGCGTATCATGGGTGCAGAATGACCAAACTTGGTCTCTGCTTGTCATCGGGCCCGCCGCCTCTGGATGACAAAAGGGTGCGGATAACCGTAAGGTATCTCCGCGTATCATGGGTGCAGAATGACCAAACTTGGTCTCTGCTTGTCATCGGGCCCGCCGCCTCTGGATGAAAAAGGGGTGCGGATAACCATAAGGTATCTCCGCGTATCATGGGTGCAGAATGACCAAACTTGGTCTCTGCTTGTCATCGGGCCCGCCGCCTCTGGATGACAAAAGGGGTGCGAATAACCATAAGGTATCTCCGCGTATCATGGGTGCAGAATGACCAAACTTGGTCTCTGCTTGTCATCGGGCCCGCCGCCTCTGGATGACAAAAGGGTGCGGATAACCGTAAGGTATCTCCGCGTATCATGGGTGCAGAATGACCAAACTTGGTCTCTGCGTGCCATCGGACACGACTGTGTCTGAATGGCAAAGGGGTGCGGATAACCGTAAGGTATCTCCGCGTATCATGGGTGCAGAATGACCAAACTTGGTCTCTGCTTGTCATCGGGCCCGCCGCCTCTGGATGACAAAAGGGTGCGGATAACCGTAAGGTATCTCCGCGTATCATGGGTGCAGAATGACCAAACTTGGTCTCTGCTTGTCATCGGGCCCGCCGCCTCTGGATGACAAAAGGGTGCGGATAACCGTAAGGTATCTCCGCGTATCATGGGTGCAGAATGACCAAACTTGGTCTCTGCGTGCCATCGGACACGACTGTGTCTGAATGGCAAAGGGGTGCGGATAACCATAAGGTATCTCCGCGTATCATGGGTGCAGAATGACCAAACTTGGTCTCTGCTTGTCATCGGGCCCGCCGCCTCTGGATGACAAAAGGGGTGCGAATAACCATAAGGTATCTCCGCGTATCATGGGTGCAGAATGGCCAAACTTGGTCTCTGCTTGTCATCGGGCCCGCCGCCTCTGGATGACAAAAGGGTGCGGATAACCGTAAGGTATCTCCGCGTATCATGGGTGCAGAATGACCAAACTTGGTCTCTGCGTGCCATCGGACACGACTGTGTCTGAATGGCAAAGGGGTGCGGATAACCGTAAGGTATCTCCGCGTATCATGGGTGCAGAATGACCAAACTTGGTCTCTGCGTGCCATCGGACACGACTGTGTCTGAATGGCAAAGGGGTGCGGATAACCATAAGGTATCTCCGCGTATCATGGGTGCAGAATGACCAAACTTGGTCTCTGCTTGTCATCGGGCCCGCCGCCTCTGGATGACAAAAGGGGTGCGAATAACCATAAGGTATCTCCGCGTATCATGGGTGCAGAATGACCAAACTTGGTCTCTGCTTGTCATCGGGCCCGCCGCCTCTGGATGACAAAAGGGTGTGCGTCACATGACCTCAGGGTCAGTATGACAAAGATTATGGGGCGGCCGACAAAAGCAAAGCTCTTGCTCCTACGTATCCTCCAATGAGGAACTCAGACCTACGTAGTTCTGGATAACTTGTGAGACTTGAAAAGTCTCCATCGGAAAATGCTGACATCTCCGGAAAAGGCCAGATGACCACATTGGCCTCTGCTCATCAATCACACTTGGGGTCACTGAATGACGAGGTGCGGATAACCGTAAGGTGTCTCCGCGGGCTACCAGCTCTTGAGTTATGGCGACAAAAGGCGGTGTGGTCAACAAAAGCGAGGCTCTTGCTCCTACGTATCCTCCAATGAGGAACTCAGACCTACGTAGTTCTGGATAACTTGTGAGACTTGAAAAAGTCTCGTTGTTTTCTCCACTAAAATGCAAACATGCTTTAGCAAAGAGACAAATATTCCAACTGATTTAGAGCAGCATATGCTTTTTTGAGTGAAAAACAATGCGTCTACCGGGGAAGGAGAGTCTGCTGATGAAATCTCCCATAACCATAAATGAGATTTTGGATGTTAGCATTTCGTTTCTAAATGACCATTTAGAGGAAACACTGGGTTCGACAAAAATAGAAGAAATCCACTCAAAGTGTATCAATCTCGCACAGGTAAGTGTTTCATCCTAATTCCGAACCATAGATATGTCATGACTTGACTTTGCAAATTATTTCCTATCAAATCAAAAATTACATGCGTGATCATGGATCAATAGGGCTTCCCTTGGGAATGGGTTCTTTTGGTGGTTTTTTTTTTCGGCTTTTGTGTGTTTTTGGCTTTTGATTTTTCTGGCTTTTTCTTTTTCTGTTTTTTTTTTTTTGTTTAGTGCGGGGCGAGAAAAAAAGGGTCGCTAGCGCACGGGATTTTGGTTGGTAATCAAAGGGAGAAGACCATTTTAGGTCGTGGTTTCCTTTCCTTCTTCTTGTTCATTTGGTGACAATTCTGTACTGTTCAGATATTGTCTGGTCCAAAGACCTCTCTGCACATTTCTTCTGGTTTCTTTGACCAGGAGCTTCCTTCTTTTTTACTTTCTCCCATTCTTTGGTTGGGAATTTTCTTTCTTTTCTTTTTTCTTTCTCCCACTCTTTGATTGGGAATTTCCTTTCTTTTCTTTTTTCTCTTTCTCCCACTCTTTGATTGGGAATTTCCTTTCTTTTCTTTTTTCTCTTTCTCCCACTCTTTGATTGGGAATTTCCTTTCTTTTCTTTTTTCTCTTTCTCCCACTCCTTGATTGGGAATTTCCTTTCCTTCCTTTTTTGCTTTCTCTTTGATTGGGAATTTCCTTTCCTTCCTTTTTTTGCTTTCTCTTTGATTGGAAATTCCCTTTCCTTCTTTTTTTCTTTGCTTCCGAGGGTAAAGTTTATGGTGAGTCAGGATTTTGGCTCAAGGCTTGTAGAATGGCTAGACATGATACATGTCAGGGTTTGGTTTGGTTCAAGGATAAAAAGGGATGCCCCACATTATTTCCATGACACAAATGCAAAAATGATGATTTGGAAATTTTATGCAAAACTGGTTATGCATGCACCTATGCGGACACTCAAGTGTCAAATTTTTATGGTCATGTGATGCTAGGGCTCAGGATTCATTTCCTCTATTTTAATCAACCCAATGTTTCCAAAATATGTTCTTTTATCAATTTGGGCATTCATCCGAGTCCATTTTGGGCGTCCGGGAAAATTTTCACAGCATTCACCCTTCAGGTGTACACACATTTTTTTCAAAAACTAGCTATGATCAGCGAATTTTCTTTAAAGAAAGGTTGGAAGTCATCTCTTTTCAAAAGCATGTTGGTTTTTTAGCTAGACAACTTATTTTTCTTTTTTCTCCTTCTTCTTTTTTTTCATTATCATTTGTTTATTTCTTTTTCTTGTTTGCTCTCTTTTTCTTTTCACTTTCTTTTCTTTTCTATTTCATTTTCTTTCCTTTTCTATTTTTATTTTTATCATGAGGTATTTTGCTACCTAAACATGTGTATATTTTTGCGAGGTATTTTTGCTATATACATGCATATCCAAGGTATCTTGCTACCTAAACATACATATATGTTTTGTAAGGTATTTTTGCTATACATGCATATCCAAGGTATCTTGCTACCTAAACATACATATATATATTTTGTGAAGTATTTTTTGTTTACATACATGCATATCTAAGGTATCTCTCTACCTAAACATACATATATATATTTTGTGAAGTATGACTACCTTTCGAGCTTGTGCTCGTTTTATTTAAATCCCCAGGATCATGAGCAACTAGGTGCGTCCTACTATAAAAAGTGATCAAATAACAAGCATAGATTCAAAAGATACTAGGTTGCCTCCTAGTAGCGCTTCTTTAACGTCTTTAGCTGGACGCCTAATGATTTGTCGGTCATGGACCTAGTACTTTGCTTACCTTTGGCTTTGGACTTGGTCGCCTATTGGTCGGCCATGTTGCGTAGGCAATACTCAAACCTTTTTGTGGATAAGCAGAGGTGAACTCTAGAGGTGATGGCGGTGCGTCTGTTTCCCGCTGCCGACCATCCCAATGCTGCTGTGGTGTTTCGCCCTGCGCCTGTATGGGGCGCAGTACTTCTTGATGAAAGCTCGATTAGTAGGGGGCCTGATGCCCTTGCTGGAGGTGACAGGTACTCCGTAGAACTGACAGAGACCCGTAATTAGAGCTTGACAATTCCAAGACCCTGTTGGACTTTCTTCGGGTCCACTAGGTGTCTTGCAATCGCGATCCCTGCAAACAATAGATGAAATCAGAAATCAGTTGAGCGATGTGCATACTTACCTATGATGACATAACCTTGCCGGGGGGGTACGGGCACCCTATAGGACTGATAGAGGCCCGTAACCAGAGCTGGAAACCCCAGGGCCCTGTTGGACTTTTCCGGGTCCACTGGGTGTCTTGTGGGTGCGATCCCTGCAAACAATAGATGGTATCAGAAATCAGTTGAACCATATGCATACTTACCCATGTCGGGACGACACAGACCAACTGATACTTTTGCAGGGGGTGATTGGCATTGCGGTCGCTGGGCAGAATGTTGCTAAGTAGCAACGTCATCTATATCTATGTAAGAGTGGTCATGTTGGTGCGCATGATCTGCACTCGTCTCTTTGCAGCGGCACAGGTGAAATCTTGCCCCAGTATGCATAGTAGCTGTGTGATAGCCTCCCTCTCTGGTTGTGCTCGCACAGTTGGCCCTCCTCCAACATCCGGGGGTGGCCCAAGAACCGTTAAAAGGAAACTACTGGCCCCTTAACCGGAAGTGCAAGTCTCGGTTAAGCATTTAAGGGCAGAGGACCTTAAATTCTTTTAAGGTGTGGATGTCGAGCACACTGAAAATGAGGACACGTAGCCCTCTAAAGGTGAGGGCATGCAGCCCTCTCAAGGCGAGGAGGTGTAGTCCTCTGGAGGTGAGGGCGTGCAGCCCTCTGCTGGTGAGGACGTGTAGTCCTCTCAAGGCGAGGACGTGTAGTCCTCTCAACAGTGAGGGTAACTAGTACCCAAGGTGAGGGCGTGTAGCCCTCTCAAGGCGAGGACATGTAGTCCTCTAGAGGTGAGGGCGTGCAGCCCTATGATGGTGAGGACGTGTAGTCCTCTCAAGGCGAGGACGTGTAGTCCTCTCAACGGTGAGGGTAACTAGTACCCAAGGTGAGGGCGTGTAGCCCTCTCAAGGCGAGGACATGTAGTCCTCTGGAGGTGAGGGCGTGCAGCCCTCTGATGGTGAGGACGTGTAGTCCTCTCAAGGCGAGGACGTGTAGTCCTCTCAACGGTGAGGGTAACTAGTACCCAAGGTGAGGGCGTGTAGCCCTCTCAAGGCGAGGACATGTAGTCCTCTAGAGGTGAGGGCGTGCAGCCCTCTGATGGTGAGGACGTGTAGTCCTCTCAAGGCGAGGACGTGTAGTCCTCTGACGGTGAGGGTAACTAGTACCCAAGGTGAGGGCGTGTAGCCCTCTCAAGGCGAGGACATGTAGTCCTCTAGAGGTGAGGGCGTGCAGCCCTCTGATGGTGAGGACGTGTAGTCCTCTCAAGGCGAAGACGTGTAGTCCTCTGACGGTGAGGGTAACTAGTACCCAAGGTGAGGGCGTGTAGCCCTCTCAAGGCGAGGACATGTAGTCCTCTGATGGTGAGGGCGTGCAGCCCTCTGATGGTGAGAACGCGTAGTCCTCTCAAGGCGAGGACGTGTAGTCCTCTCAACGGTGAGGGTAACTAGTACCCAAGGTCCACCCTTATGAGAAAGCAAGAGATCGACTCATCGAGAGGGCCGGTCATCCCAAATCCACAAGATTTGGACATTAGATGTAGGAAATCTATGCAATTAACATGATTTTTAGGGATACAGATGCATGCAACCTTTGTCGTGAAATTTGGTAAATGCGGACTTCATTTGAAACAATGCAATGTAATGGAAAGTTGTACAATGTTCATGACATTCTTTCCCTATTTTGTGATTTTGATTTTGATTTAATTTTTTTGGAAAACACAGATTGACTGTCCTTTTGAAAGAGGTGATAATTCATGCAACCTCATCCTATCTTTTTTTGCAAATCTCTCCGGGAACTCCCTCAGAGTGTGTGTTCTGTTTGATTTAGTCACTTGACCATTTTGGAGTGACGGCAATGGAGTCGTTTGATAATTAATCAATCTATTGAAATTCCAGGGCTTGTCTCCCTTTTTTTTTTTCTTGTTTAAAAACATCGACGGGTGTGAACTTTTGATCGGCCCCTATGTTCACTTGAGGCTCATGCACGGTGCCCCTCATTGCCCCAGTGTAAGGCTTTGAGGTACCAATCGTTGCCTTTCGTCATGACCTTGTAGGAGGGAACCTATTGGGTGAGAACTTCTAATCTGCCCCTAGGTTCGCTTGAGGTTTTTGCATGGTGCCTTTCGTTGCCCCAGTGTAGGGCTTAGAGGTACCAAGTGTTGTCTTGTTTTCATGACCTCGTAGTGAGGAAGAATGAAAGAAGCAGTTGATTCTTGCAAAAAGAATTTTCTAAGGACGAGAAATAGTTGAAGGATCTTTCAGTTGATGGATTAAGTCAAATGACTCCTATGTAGAAGCAAGATGTTTTGATGTCTTGATGATGCTAAAGGATCAAGTGCTTCTAAGTTTTATCCAAGAAAATCAAGATATATGATCAAGTTTGATCTCTTTAGAATCTTTAGGAAGAAGTTCCCAAATTGAAACAAACAAAGGTTTGACCAAAGAATTCTATCATTTCAATTTGAGATTTGCTCTCCGGTAATCGATTACCAGTAGTTAAAAAAAAGTTTTTATTCAAATTTTTAAAACCTGTAATCGATTACGTAAGTCTTGTAATTGATTACCAGAGGGGATTTTCAGAAAATAATTTCCAAGAGACATATCTATTCAAATGTTTTATGAACGGCCATTCAAATGTTTTAAAGAGAGTTTTCATTGCCCAAACAGTTTTATCCTCTCGAAAGATCAAGAGTTTTTCTGAACTGAAATGTCTTATCCTCTCAAAAAGATTCCTTGGTCAACCACTTGCTTATTCAATAAGGAATTTTTGATTGATCTTCATTTTACAATCTACCTCTTTTACGAGAGACCTCTTCTTCTCTTCTTCTTATTTCTGAAAAGGGATTAAGAGACCGTGGGTCTCTTGTAGTAGAGGATTCTTGAACACAAGGGAAGGGTTGTCCCTATGTGCATTGTTAATCCGAAAAGAGAGAGTGAAAGTTTAATTGGGGAATAATATTCGTATCTTAATTCAATCCCCTCTTCTTCTCAAGGTAACTGAGGCCATTTGTCCAACATCCTATTCTTGATAACTCACTTCTCTCTAAAAAGACAAAATGAGGTCACATGAACGTCTATATTTTTACTTGAAAACACAGTCAATCAAATGCCTTTTTATTTTTTATTTTGAAACTTATTTGTTTTGAACTTTGCTCGTTGTTTTACGGCACCCCCATCAACGTGCAAGATGAGTAATCTCTGATTGAACGGTCTTGGAAGTCAACACTCAGGAGCGCAGGTTGCTTGAGCAAACAGACCGATGGCTTACACCCACATTCCGGTGAAAGTTGAATAAGCAAACATGCGTTTGTGAGAGGATGAGGGACAAAGATATCAACTTTATCCATTTCATTTAACATTGTAGCTGTGGTTTACAATAATGGCATAAACTTGGAAACCCTGATGAGTCATTAGGGACACCTAACAACAGCTTTCAAAATTGCCCCATGTGTGGCATTTCTTGTCAATGTCAGGATTTACATGCAATTCTCCTCAAGTTTCAGCCAGCCCGTATCAATTAGACTTCACACTTTATGCTTCGGGGTCATACAATACTCAATGGAATGCCCCAGGGCTCCTCCACGATAAGCACACGTTGCGTTCGAGTCGTATTCTCGGAGAAATGGAGGTTGATGAACCTTGGCTAGGGTTATGGCTACCATTGAATTATCAAGTAGATATGGGATCAAGTTTAGCATATGACAACGGAATTTGGGGTGAACCCTACAGGCTTTTTGCTGCAAAATTCCTTTTTGTTGGTGTTTTTTTTTGTTTGTGCTAAAAGTGGTCTTCGTCATTGGAAGTGCGGTAGACAGACTTTGTGGTTGATTTAGGGATGGCCTTTGTGGATAACTGGGTGGTGGGTAAGGAGGAGGTTTGTTATTGGCTGAGTAAAGATATTGTTGGGTTGGTGGGAAACTTGGTCGTACAGGAATGGCAGTCACAACATGGGTTTCTCCCTCATCTTCACCCTCTTTATTTGCCCCAGTTTTCTCAGTCGTCCTAGTAGGATGATCAAATTTGCCTCTTTTCGGATCCACTTCGATCTTTTTGCTGGCGAAGACCAAATCTGTAAAACTTGAAGGTGTGTAACCCACCATCTTTTCATAGTAGAGTATCGATAATGTGTCTACCATCACGATCATCGTCTCCCTTTCCATCATTGGGGGTACCACTTGGGCCGCCAGATCCCTCCACCTTTTGGGCGTGTTCTTTGAAAGATCCGTCCCCCTTTTTGCACACTTTTTGTAGTTGCATCCTATCCGGAGCCATATCAGAATTGTACTGACACTGCTTAATGAAGGCAACCATTAGGTCCTTCCAAGAATGGACTCAAGAAGGTTCCTAAGTTAGTATACCAGGCGACAGTTGTCCTAGTAAGACTTTCTCAGGAAGAATGTATCAGCAGTTTCTCATCTTTTGCGTATGCCCCCATCTTCCGACAGTACATCTTTAGATGGTTCTTGGAGGGAGTAGTCCCCTTGTACTTGCCAAAGTCCGGCACCTTGAACTTGGGAATGACCATGTTTGGGTATTAGGAACAACTCTTCTAGGTTAGCAAAGGCATAATCTTCACCTCCTTCAATGGCCCTGAGCCTTTCCTCTAGATGATCCAACTTTCCCATTCCTGCCATAGTCATGAGGGTTTTTAACCGCTTTGGAATGCAAGAGGTGCAGTTGTGGGTGATACTGAGGGCCCTCCAAAGGGTTTTGTAGGGGTATACCACCAACTGCTTGCCCTTCAGTGGTATATCCGAGCCAAGGCTCGAAGTCGTCTAGATTGTGATGGGGAATTTCATGGGTCTCTTCCACGGTTTAAGAGACATGTGCATGATCAGTTTGGGGTTGTTGGCTCTCAATGGGTATAGGAGTGGAGTTATTGACATTCTTATTGGGAGTGTACGCCACTTTGGGTGGCGTATAGTTGAGAGGCAAGCCATATGATGGGAAGGCGTGCTCATTTTGAATTTGCACATCATGGGGTCATCCGTACTTCCCAAATCTTTGCCTACCATATTTGAGGTTGGATGATTCATTTGCTTGATGCCGGATGGGGACGTCGGGTTCACCTTAGCAACAACGCTGGTAACGGCAATTGTAACCGCATTGGCTTCCAGTATCTTCTTCACGCTCATCATGGCCTCCATCATTGTGGCCATTTCCTCTTTCATGGCCTCCATGTCGGCCTTCATCTTCTCTTGTATCTCCTCTACTTCACCCATTACTCTAGCTCTAGCACAAGTTCGGTGAGGACGCCGTAAAGCATTTCCTTTTCTTTTTGATAAGTTCATTTTATTTTATTTTATTTTTCAAGGAAAGAATGCAATGAGCAATGCAACCAATGAAAAGCACGGATGCATGCGAATGATGTACAGTCGAAGTATTGCGAATTTTTACGCAGGATATGGGGTTGAATCAATTTAGATTTTCAACATGGTCCATGACATCTTTGTCAAGGTGAAACTGGAAGTAACAAGGACATCAATAATCCTAAATATGTTTGGCAGTAGACGAAGCAGTGATGTGACTCGATTCATCTTTTGCCCCAATTTTGCAAGACGGTTACTTCCATATTTCAACTTGACTTGATGAACCTTTTTGTAAAAGCATGAGCTTGGTTCAACCCTATAATCCAAGGAATGGCAATTCTGATCGCCAATACTTCAACAACATCTCATAGGGATGAATGACTCGGGCATACTTTAAGCTTATGCACGGAAAATGTAATTATGAAATTGAGATGCCCGAAGAAACACCATTTCCTAGTTAACCATGCATTAGGTACCATGTTCAATTATTTTGTTTTTAAGTGAAACGGGTTTATGATCCCAACACGGTTGGCTCGTGGTGCCTAACACATGAAACTAAGAATGTAGTGTGAAGTTTCACGCTTCCCCCTTTTTTGTTTTTGTTTTGTAGAGGAAAACGCAAGGATGAGCAAACATGAAAACAAATGGTATGCAATTTTGCAGATCAAAAAGTTTGTTGAACGCATATGCATGATGATGCCATGACTCATGCAAAATGTGAGGCTGGAATATGATAACGGACAAATGCAGGATATGTCCATTATGATGTTATGAAGAGATGCTTATGCGATGCATGATATGAATGCATTTTACGGACACGAGAGCCCGGAAAATTATCTCTTCTTACTTGTGCATTTGGGGGCGCAGTGCCCCATGTGTACAATTAAGAAGGTGATATGGACCTTCCGGCTTCCCGTGACAAAGGACAAGACCAACATACAATGCATGCTAGAGATAAAATGTGGGAGTGACTTGATTCGCACTGATTTTTGGAGTAAAAACGTGGGATAAACTCATCTTATTCAAAAAGTTATAACTAGTCAAGATCTGAGCGACAATACAAACTTCCTAGCGGTTTCTAATCGTA
Organism: Glycine soja; assembly: GCF_004193775.1. Lineage (NCBI taxonomy): Eukaryota > Viridiplantae > Streptophyta > Magnoliopsida > Fabales > Fabaceae > Glycine > Glycine soja. Next base: position 12,267,736 of record NC_041004.1, on the reverse strand, counting down.
TGGTCCATTAAGTCTATCATATGCTGACAATAGCTGAGAAGTCCGTGGATCTCCTCGGGGGCGGAGTAGGTGTCCGCCACTGCTTTGGCCTTGGCTAGCAATGGGGGAAGTTCTTGACTCCTGTTCAAAGTAACAGCAAATCGGTCCGTCCACATAGTTGCCTCTTGGTGCAATGAATCAATTACCCTTTCCCTTGCTTCCCTTTCTGCTGATATCTTGGCGTACTCATCCTCTAGCCTTTGCTCGTGAGTCGCTGCTAGATTTAGCTTCTCTTTGCACTCATCGATGATGGCCCACATATTCCCTTCAGTCTCGCTTTAACTGTTGGGACAAATTTCTTTTCGACCTAAGGCCAGCCTTTAGCTCGTCTTTCAAGATCATGCCTTTGACCCGTGATGATTCCTTTCACCTCTTCGGAGCTTGAGCTCACTATTGCTGCCCTATAAAGCCCCTCAAAACTTTGCTTTGGTCGTGTTCTTCCTTTCGGGCCTTCTTGGTTTCTTGTTCCAAGGCTTCAGCTGTGGCCATATTGACGTCCCTTAGTTCATCATACTCTTTTCAGACTTTGATGGCTATGGACTTGAACTTCTCTTCGACTACCTGGGCTCTTTCAAGCTCTGCCTTTAGGGCTTGTACCTCATCACTTTCTTCCGAAGCTTTAACCTCATCGTCTCTCACAGTCTTTAGATTTGGGAGCCAATCCAATCCTTGTGTTCGGACTCTCAGCCACTTATGATAGCCGCCGATGATCCCATTACTGCTTCCCCTAAGCTCTCTGTCCTTTCTTCACGCCGCATCCCATGCCTTGTGAACTCCTTGGAGTACCCTCGCGTTGTGGTCATCGAAACCCCGTGCGATGAAAGGCGTGATGCTTTCGTCTGATGGCACTCCTCTCATGGGGTAGGCAAGCTGTCTTATGGCGAGGACGGGATTACAATTAATACAACCCCTTGTTCCCATCAAGAGAACATTTGGACATCCTTCGCATGAAGATAGAATCCTGATTCTTCCTTCCTTCTAGCGAGGGAACAAATTAACAGACGCCCCTCCATGCTAGCCAAGAGTTGGTCCCAATTCGCCTTTCCTTTTTCGACGCACGAGCGGTGACCTTGTAGCGGGTAAACGGGCCTACCTTCTTGGAGAAAAGGGTGTGAAACCAGCCACACATAGAGAGCCAGTGCACAACAAAAAACTCTTGCGTCGCTCTTTTCACATCCCCGGTCGAACGTTTCATACATGGCCAAAATGGCGACGACCGGGCTTTCCTTGCCATGATGAAAGGCGAGGAAAGCGTCAATCACTGCTAGGTCCACTAACCCTTCCATATTCGGAAAGAGGACAACTCCAAAGATCAAAAGCGCCAAGATGTCAATAAAAGAAAGCCCATTCGCCTTGATTTTCCAAGGCCTTTGCCCTTTCCTCCAAACACTTCCTTGATACTCTGACTACCCCATTCCTGTTTTGCTTTACACGGTCCAACTCTTGTGCTGAGATTTTCACCACCTTGGCAACTCTTGTCGTGGAGGGATAGAACCCAGAGAAAAGATATGGCTTCCTTCCTCCCAGTGGGCATCCCAGGATTTCTTCAAACTCTTTCACAGTCGGCACTAGCTGGAAGTCCTCAAATGTGAAGCACCTTAGGGGCTGGTCATAATACTGGGAAAGGGATGCAATCGGTTCCATGGAGACTTCTACCCTAGCTAGGTCCCAAATCTTACCATAGGCTTTGCGGAAGGCTTGCCGTTGAAGTTGACCCATTAATTGCCCCAACTTTCGTAAACTGGTGACCTCTAAGCTCTTGATTTTGACTTGATAGAACCTCTTTTTAAGCGAAGGCTTTTGACTTGATCCCATGTTTTACTAAAGTGAAATAAAATCTAGTGCGAAACAAAACTCCTACATCTATCATGGGTGGAATGGATGAATGCATGAAGAAATGCATATGACACAGATGCAATTTACGAATACGGGAGCCCGAGAAATTGTTTCCTTCTTGATACAACGTTTGGGCAGCATGGCACCCAACGTATGTTTTTTAAGAAGGCGACACGGACCCTCCGTCGGTTTGCTAAAGTGAGGGGATCAAAGACGAAACCCACGCATGATGCATATGCGAAAGACACAACACGGGGATGTACATAGTACGACAATATTCACAAACAAATATAAGCAAAAGGGTATATGATAATTATGCATGGCAGTGTGAAAAATGGCACGCAGCGTGTTTGCTCCGTGCCCCTATTTAAAGGACCTATAAGGGAGAGAGCTAACTAGGCTTTTAGTGATAACCCCCAAGGTAGTCATATCTCTCTTGATGGTTTCTAGAGGTATCATCCCCTTCGAAGAACATACTGCAGCAGTAGGGACTACTAGCAACAATATGTTTTCAAAGAGAAAAACTCTAGATGAGGGTTCACTGTAATCAAGCAAGTCGGAGACCTAGCATGATCACAGATTCACCTCCACTCCTTATGTTCCCATGAACCCGGGTATAGGGCCCTTTTTTACTCACAGTGTGTGCAAATAGTGTTAGTGTTTGTGTGCATCAAATGAATAAATATTTACCTCATGCATACATTCTAAAACTCACTAAAAGCAACAAATAGTTTATATACACAAGAACATAAAACAAATAAAGGGAAACCAACAAAGGAGAAAGTCATGATAAAACATTGCACAAGATTAAATGGCCTAACTCTCTAAAAAACAGTCCCCAGTGGAGTCGCCAACTGTCGCAACCTACCCTTCGGCGGGAGGGCGACGCGAGACTCGCGGGATGCGTGTTCCACGAAAGGAATACGCGCGGAGTCGCCACCAACGTTTATTTGAGGAAAACGTCGGAAAAACCGGAAAAGACGCGATCTACGAACTTTTTGTGAAAGGTTCGGGAGTTGTATTTACGCATGGGGAAGGTATTAGCACCCCACACGCCCGTCCCAAGGGACGGCAGCCTTTAATCGAATGTGCAAACATGACTTTGATTTTTATGTTCCCTTTTATGTTCTTATATCCTTTATACCCTTTTTATATTTTTCTTTTTTGTGGTCGACAAGGGTGTTTCCCTTTGCTCCTACGTATTCCTCAATTGGGATGAGAAAATCAGACCTACGTAGTTCTTTCGGAACAAAGTGTTTGGTTAAGTTGTTTTTGTCTTTTTTGCAAAATATGTTTTTATTGAATAAAAGGTCATTTAAGGTGTTGAACCATTAAACGGTCTTTTGATTTTGAAAGGGGAGAAACGTTAAGGCGTTGGACCATTAACGATCTCTTGTTTTTGAAAGGAGAGAAACGTTAAGGCATTGGACCATTTAACGATCTCTTGTTTTTGAAAGGAGAGAAACGTTAAGGCATTGGACCATTAACGATCTCTTGTTTTTTGAAAGGAGAGAAACGTTAAGGCATTGGACCATTAACGATCTCTTGTTTTTTGAAAGGAGAGAAACGTTAAGGCATTGGACCATTAACGATCTCTTGGGGTGGTCGACAAAAGCGGGGCTTTTGCTCCTACGTATCCTCAATGAGGAACTCAGACCTACGTAGTTCTTTCTTTTTGTCAAGTGATTCTTTTTTTACTTTAAGAGGTGATCATTTTAAGGCGTTGGACCTTAAAAATGATCCATTTTACTTAGTGAGAAATTGAGATGACAAACTTAAAAAGCCTATTTTTGTGGACGAGCTTGACTAGGCGAATTGATTTTAGCCTTTAGTTTCACTTTAGTTATTAATCAATTCGATTAAGAATGAGAAATCCCAAAGAGAAAACGTCCGATTGATTTTCCGCTTTATTTCACTAAAAAGATATTTTTTTGATTATTATATTATTTTTTACCTCTTTTTGATTTCCGACGTGGTTACGGTATGACCGAACGGTCGGAATTTATTTTAACCGAAGTTAATGGATAATACAATTCAAACGTTCGGTGGAAATTTATTTTATTTTTAAGTTAAGCGAGAAACGACTTAAGTAAAATGGCTTAAGCATGTCAACAGGGGGTATAAAAAGTAAACAAAACGAGAATAAAAATGCACGAAACACAATGTGGACCACTACGGGTACATAGAATGAATCGAAAAGCTTGGTTCGAGGTACTTACCCGTTGAAGATCGAAGAACGATGAAGAACGAATGAAGAACGTCGAAGAACGGTTGAAACCTTTGCGAGATTCCTCACGGAAAACGTTACGGAAACGTTTCGGAAGCGCCTCGGCTTAGATTTTCTTCACGGAAACAATTTTTCCAAGCAAATTCGAAAGAGAGAGAAGTGCCTAAGGGGCTGGACCCCTTCCTTCTTGCTTTCCTCCCCTATTTATAGCAAAATAGGGGAGGTGGTTGCCGCCCAGCTCGCCCAGGCGAGCTCAGCTCGCCCAGGCGAGCTCAGCTCGCCCAGGCGAGCAGGGTTGCTTCCTCCAGAAGCAACCGCCTTCTGGAGGAATCTTCTGGAGGGCCCAAATGGGCCTGGGTGCTATTTGCACCCCCATTTTTACTAAGTACACCCCCCTCTGCTGTTTTTTGGTGATTCTTTTTTCGTAAAGTTACGGAAACTTACGAATTTCGTAACGATACTTGTTTTCTTTCCGTAATGTTACGGAACCTTGCGGATTACATAATCATCCCCTTTTTGACTTACGGAATGTTACGGAACCTCACTTAATTATGCAACGACGCTTCCATTTGATTTCCGGTGTGTCACGGAAACTTACGGATTGTGCATCAATATTTTTTTGGTTTTTTTCGGCATGTCCTGGAATTTCATAAATTGCCTAATGATGGGTGCCAAGCACCTCACAAGGACCAAAGAATGGTCGCATGTCATCAAGCAAAGGTCCCCGGACGAAATTAGGGTATGACACAAAGTAACTTAGAAAATTTTGTGTTGTAAGCCTCGCGCTAAGCGGAGTTTACCTGAGCTAAGCGTATTTCATCACGGCAACTTTTAGGCTAAGCGAGCTTACCTTCAGCTAAGCCGACATGTTATGTTTCTCAGGGTGTGCTGAGCGAGCTATATCCTGCTAAGCGCCTATTGTTAATTTTAGCCTTTATTGTTGTTGTTTAACTTGAACAATTTTGGTCTATGGAATTTTGAGTTCTTTTTAGTTACAGATGGCATCAAGAAAAAGAGCTAGAACAGAGGACATCCCTTCGTCATCCGCTCTTGCTCCTTCGTTAGTAACTGTAGGACAGGATGCCCAAAGCTCACAACTTTAGTTCCTATGCTACAAAGCTTATTCCGAGGAAAGTTTATTATCATGCACAGCCTGCAAGAGTTGGCTCACAATAGGCCAATCATATCTATGGAGCATTTTCTTGAGCAAGTAGCCTGGCCTGAAGCTCAACTTCCATTGGTGAGACCCAATGAGGCTGCTCCGCCTGAGCCCACACCTGTGTAGGTCAATCCAGAGCCAGCTGACCCACAATCTCCAGTCGTGAATCCACCTTCTTCGCCTGAGCTTGAAGCAGTTCCCCCATCTCCTCCTCTGATTGTCATTTGTGATGCATCATCAGATGAAGCAGCTGCCCCTCCTGATTCACTAGCTGCAGAAACAACTAACCCCCCTATTTCCCCAATTGGAGGAATTGCTGATCATTCTGATTCGTCATCTGGAGAAGCTGTTGCTCTCACTAATTCCCTAGTTTAAACACTTTTGATATTGTTGATTCTTGATGTCACTTTTTGGTTTATTATTATAATTATGGTTTTCGTACAATATTTCCTTTATATTTACATACACTGCTAGTTTTAGTTATGGGTAATTAGTTTTCTTATCCTGAAGCATTTTGAACAGTTTGACTTGTTTTTGATGACATGGCAGTAAAACACTTTTATCATTTTGTGAAAATGGTTGTATGCTTTCATTTTAAATTGAATGCATGATTTTGATGGAGATTGTGTTTCTTTTCATGGCATTTAGAATTGTTAGTCAGTAGACAGATTGATTGTGAAAGAAAAGCTTGAACCAAAACCAGTGAGAGTGTGACCTTAAACTGTGAGTGAACGACTAGCTGTGAGTAATAATCTTTGCATTAATCTCTGAATTTTAGAATGAAATGTATAAAGGAGAACATGATGAAGGACATGATTGTACATACACAAGCCTTTTGACCAAAAAGCTTACCTTGAATTATAATTCTATCATTTGCACCCTTTTTGAGCTAATTGAGTTTGTCAATAAATTGAACCCTGAACCTAAATAATTCTCTCCAGATACCTTGCTTAGATTCTAGGAGAGCATATAGTTCAAGGCAAATTTACCCCAAATTTGGGGGAGTGGAACTAATTGGGATGCAAAGAAAAAGAGAAAGCATCAGCACACACAACAAATAAGTTGTATGTTAAAAAAAAAAAAGAGAAAGAAAAGAATAAAGTGTGTTGATGTAACAAGGTCAAAAGCAAATAAAAGTAAAAAGCTAGTGAGCAAGCTAAGTGTATTAAAAAGACCATTGTGATAAGTTTGGGATTTGTGCTCTCTGAGAATCTAAACCTCTGAATCATAGAGAAAAACCAATGAATTTTTGTAGCCAGGCCTCACTACAAGCTTGAGAAAGCCCTTCTGATTCTGTTTATACATTTCTGACTCTATGGCATGAGATGAAATGCAAAGATTGGACCTCCTGTTAGTTGTTATCAAAGAATAGCTTAAACACTTGTGCTTGAGTGAAACAGTTGCTGTGAGACTGTGGTTTGAGCTACTTTCCTTGATACCTGTCTTATGGTTAACTTCATCTAACTGTATAGTTCACATTTTGTTCTCCTCTTTGTCTAGCTGCATATTCTGGGAAAACAAGTGATAGGTACACATTGCTTCATCTTTCACATCATGCAATCAATAAATTTTAATGCATACACCTTTGAACATAAACACTGCATGTTTTACCACTTGAGGACAAGTGAGTTGTTCTCTTTTGCTTGAGGACAAGCAAAACTATAAATTTGGGGGAGTTGTTAGTCGATGAATACGACTAACTTTTGTGTATAAAACTTGTGTATATTGTATCAAACTTCTCCAATTTATAGTTGTTTTGTAATATTATAAGTACTTTCTGTTAAATATAGGTAATAGATAATTTATACTTTTGTTTTGTGTGTTTAATAATCAATTTCTCTCAATTTCAGGTTAATTAGGCAAATTGGCAAAAGTGTTGTTTTCACCTTCTCGCTAAGCCAATCTTCTGGCTTAGCGAGCATTTGCTAAGTGCGACACTCAGTGGCTAAGCGCAAGGAAGAATCCAGAAGAAGATGAGTTGTCAAGTTTGCTGAGCGCACCGCTCCAGGTCATCAAGTGCACCGCTTCAGCTCATCCGCTAAGCGAGAGAAGCGCGCTAAGCCAAAATCCACTTATGCGCGCTAAGCGATTCAGATTTGCGTTAAGCGCGCGAGCACGGACCAACACACCTATTTAAGCTAGAAATCAGAATTTTTGGAGGAGTTTGGCATTTTTTCTCGAGAAGCCTCTGCATGCACGAGAGTCTGGCCTTGGCTTGAAGATTTTGCATGTGGAGGAAGTTCTAGAGAGAGAAAGGTCCAAGTTCTAGAGAGTTCTGAGAGATTTTGCTGTGTGAAGATCTGCAGAGAAGAGAGCTCAAAGCGGAAGCCGTTCTAAGAGCTTGAGATGAGTTTGTGAGTGATTGTGAGATCCTAGAGGTGAAGGAGACATCCTCACCACTTGTATTTTTTGCAATCTTTCATCTTGTTCTTCTTTGTGTTGTAAAGGAGGTTTTCGGACTATGGAAAGCTAAATCCTCTGTTGGATCTTCCCTGTAGGTACCTGATGTAAATATATTTCTGTCTATGTAATGATGTTTTGTGTGTTCTCTATGCTATCTGCTTTTCATTCCAATATGTCTTTACCTTGATCACGTAGATGCATGCTTTGTTAGGGTCATTCAACAGTGGAAAATGGTTTGATTCTAAAGTCCTTGATAGTACGGGGCTAAGTTGTTGTACTGTCACGAGGAATCAGGGTACAAGAACTTAGTTGTGTATGCGTGTCTTAATGCGGTCCTGGTTGAGTTTAGTCTTACAAGAGGAATCTGTGGACAAGACTTGATCAGGATTAGGCTAGGCTATCATGAGGAATCGGGGTCTAGCAGTCCTGAAGATGACATAGGAATACATGGGCATTGTTAGACAGAGAACATATGTTTTAGCATCAGGAACCTATTAGGAAGACCAACGCGTTCTCTACTTGTTTTTACACAACATTTCTCTTGCGTGATTTTCTTTCTTTTTGCATAGATAGTTTGCATACCTGTTCATAACCACAATCATCTTTTCATACAAGACACCTATTTACCGAAATAGCTTGCCAGATAACACAAGTTCCCCGAGAGTTCGATACTCAGTTCTTACCGTTTTATACTACTTGTGCGATCCGGTACACTTGCCGGCCGTGAACAGTGTCACACAAAATTGGAGGAAAATTTAAATTTCTATTCAAATTTTACTTGAATTTGACTTTCAATTTGTGGAGCCAAATTTGTAGCCAAAATTTCACTGATTATGATTAGTGAATTTCAGCTATGGTTAAACCCACTAATCCTAGATCAAATCCAAGATTCTCCACTTAGTGTACTTAGGTGTCATGAGGCATGTAAAACATGAAGAACATGCACAAAGTGTGACTATATGATGTGGCAATGAGCTGTAGCAAGAAAATGCTCACCTCCCCCTTAGGCTGGTTCGAAATTTAATTGGATTGGGCTTCTCCTAATTCGATTAAATTTCTCTCCTAACACACATCAAATAGTGCACTTAATGCATGTGAAATTATAAAACTATGCCTAATACAAAAATTAGTCTAGGTGTCCTAAAATACAAGGGCTAAAAAATCCTACATTATTATGGTATCCTAAACTACTGGGGTATCCTCCCTATACTATGAAATCATAAATACAAGGTTAAAAAAATAATGAAACCCTAATCTAATATGTACAAAGATAAGTGGGCTCATCATACATAGCCAGTAGGCCCAAAATCTATCCTAAGGCTCATGAGAATTCTAGGGTCTTCTCCTGCATCCTTGGCTAAACCTTCCTACAGTCTCCTAGCCATGACTCTAGTGATGGGTCATCGCTTTGGGAGGATTGCATCATCCCCTCCCTCTTGAAGAGGATTTGTCCTCAAATCTGTAGACCCCTTATCATCTGAATCGGCTACACCTGCAAAAGGAACCAAATCGGTAATGTTATAGGTGTTTCTAACTCCATACTCCTCTGGAAGGTCTAGCCTATAAGCATTATTGTTGATCCTCTCCAAGACTTGAAAAGGGTCATCACCTCTAGGGCTAAGTTTATACATTCTCTTAGTAGGAAATCTATCATTCCTAAGATAGAGCCAAACTCAATCCCCTTCATTAAGCACCAATTCCTTCCTTCCTCTATTGTCTTTAGATGCATACACCTTTACTTGGTTATTTATTTGGTTCCTAATCCTCTCATATAATTTATTCACAAACTCTGACCTAGATACCCTTTCTTTATGTATAAAAGAAGTGTCAAGTGAAAGGGAAATTAGGTCCAAAGGTGTGAGACGATTGATCCTATACACAACCTCAAAAGGTGACTGCCTGGTAGTTCTTTGAACCCCCTATTATAGGCAAACTCCACATGAGGAAGGTACTCATCCCAAGACTTGTGATTGCCTTTTAGGAGAGCCTTTAATAATGTTGATAGAGATCTATTCACTACCTCTGCATGTCCATTAGTTTGTGAGTGACAAGTGGTGGAGAAAAAGAACTTAGTTCCTAGCTTAACCCATAAAGTTTTCCAAAATTGGCTAAGGAACTTAGCATCTCTATCATACATAATAGTCTTAGGCAAACCATGGAGCCTCACAAGTTCTTTAAATAAGAGTCTTGAGATGTGACTATCATCATCTACCTTGAGGCATGATATGAAATGTGTCATGTTGTTAAACCTATCCACCACCACAAAGATAGAGTCTACATTCCTCTGGGTCCTAGGAAGCCCAAGAACAAAGTCCATACTAATATCTACCCATGGTGCAGATGGAATGGGTAAGGGTGTGTATAGCCCATGAGGCATCACCCTAGACTTGGCTTGTAACAAGCTACACAGCTAATGAAATACCTATGGACATCTTTTTTCATATGAGGCCAAAAGAATTTTTTTTTAGGAAGACAAGAGTCTTATCAATTCCAAAATGCCCCATTAGCCCACCCTCATGACTCTCTTTGACCAACAACTTTCTAATGGATCCTTGGGGTATACAAAGTCTTCCCCCCCTTGAAAAAAATACCCCTTAGCAATGTAGAATTTATCTTGGGCCTTGTGCCCACAACTAGCATAAATGGGAGAGAAGTGCTCATCAGAAACATACAATGCCCACAACTAGCATAAATGGGAGCTCCAAGGGAAGAAAGCAATGTGTGTCTCCTAGAAAGAGCATTTGCAACCACATTGGTCTTTCCTTTTTTGTATTTGATAACATATGGAAATTGCTCAAGGAAGTCTACCCATTTTGTATGCTTCTTGTTTAACTTGCATTGCCTTCTTAATGTACTTAAGTGATTCATGATCACTATGAATAACAAACTCCTTGGAAATAAGGTATTGTTCCCAAGTTTGGAGAGCTCTAACTAAGGCATAAAGCTCCTTATCATATGTGGGGTAGTTGAGAGCAACACCATGAAGTTTCTCACAAAAGTAAGCAATAAGGTGCCTACTGTGCAATAACACAGCTCCCACACCTACACCAAAGGCATCACACTCTAGCTCAAAAGTTTTAGAAAAGTCAGGGAGAGCTACAACGGGTGCCTTGGGCTTTTCTTTGAGTAAAGCAAAGACTTGCTCTTGTCTCTCACCCCATGTGAATGCAACATTCTACTTCACCAACTTATTGAGTGGCAAAACAAGTGTAGAGAAATTAGGAACAAACCTTTTATAGAAACTTGTCAACCCATGGAAGCTCCTCATATCTCCTACACTTTTTGGGTGGGTCACTCTTGGATGGCCTTGATTTTCTCAGGGTACACATGGACCCCATTTTTTCTAACCACAAAACCTAAGAAGACTACACTATTGACACAAAAGGTGCATTTATCTATATTAGCAAAGAGAGTGTGTTTCCTAAGAACCAAAACAACTTGCCTTAAATATCCTAAGTGATCATCTAGGTCCCTACTATAGACTAAGATATCATCGAAATAAACAACTAAAAGTCTACCTATGAACTCCCTTAGGACATGATTCATTAGCCTCATGAAGGTGTTTGGTGCATTAGGGGGCCTAAAAGGAATCACTAGTCACTCATACAACCCACACTTGATCTTGGAAGCGGTTTTCCACTCATCACCTTCTTTCATCCTTATCTGGTGATAACCACTTTGAAGATCAATTTTGGAAAATATGTTTGCACCAGGTAACTCATCAAGCATATCATCAAGCCTAAGAATGGGGTGTGTATACTTCATAGTTATGTTGTTGATGGTCCTACAATCTGTACACATTCTCCTCTTACCATCCTTCTTGGACACCAACAACACAGGCACAACACAAGGACTTGGGCTGTCTTGGACCTAACCCTTCTCCAAAAATTCCTTAACTTGGGATTCAATCTCCTTGGTCTCTTGAGGATTAGTTCTATAAGTTGGCCTGTTAGGAAGGCTTGCGCCCGGGACTAAGTCTATTTGGTGTTCTATTCCCCTAAGAGGAGGTAACCCAGGGGGTATCTCTTTGGGAAATACATCACCAAATTCCTGTAAGAGTTCTTGGACCTTTGGGGGAATGGTCTCAAGTATGGGAATTGTAGCAGTTCTAAGGGAAGTCTCCCTTGAGAGGAGAAGGTAGAAAGATTGCTTGAGAATAAGAACTCTCTTAATATCTTCTTTTGTTGTAAAATAACTTTCCTTCTTTACAATTTTCTTAGAGGCACATCCTCCCTTTTTTCCCTTCTCCTCAACCTTTGCAGTTAAGGCCTTACTATCCTTTTTTTTACTTTTTTTTCTAACTTTTTATCATCCCTCTTGTCCTTCATTGTAAGTTGATCCTTAGCTACCTATGAAGGTGTTTTAGGATGAAACACAAATTTAGTGCCAAGATGGGTGAGGGTAATCTCATTAGTTAGACCATTGTAAATGATCTTCCTATCAAATTGTCATGTTCTTCCTAAGAAAATATGCCCTGCCTCCATGGGAACTATATCACAAATAACTTCATCAATATATGTCCCAATAGAGAAAGGTACCTTCACTTGTTGGTTAACTATCATTTTCCCTTGCCCATTGAGCCATTGAAGTGTATAAGGTTTTGAGTGGGGAATGTTAGTGAGGTTCAACTTGGAAACTAATCTTATGCTACAAAAATTGTAATAGGTGTGGCTAGAGTGAAGAAATAGTTCTTGATGTTTGTAGCAAGGCGCTTTCTATCTTGTTGTTGATATGTCAAGATCTTCTTGGAGACTTCTTTGATATGGATATTGATGAGTGAGTGTTCTTCTTTAGCACTTCCTTTACTAACCAGAATTTCATGATTTGTTGTTGGTTTATTTGGCTCACGAGGAACACAAAATTTTTCCGTGATGAAGTTTAGCCTGCGTGGTTGACAGCTAACAAGATCAAGAATTTGCTGAAAATGGTTCATAATTATCATCCTCAGATTTCTTTTGTCTCTTTCGTTCGTCTGGTTCGTTGGTCTTACCTGCATGACAATTGGTTTAGGCTCAATACTGATGGTAGTAGTCTTGGCAATCCGGGTGTTGGTGGTTTGGTTCGTAATAGCTTGGGCAAGTTCATCAAGGGCTTTTTGGGCTCATGTGGTCATACTACAAGTCTTCATGCTGAGCTTCTTGCAATCTCTCATGGTTTTATTATGGCGTAGGACCACAGTATTCGCAACCTCATTTGTGTAACTGATTCCCAACTTGCAATAGACTTAATTTTGGGTGATATTAGCTTCTTCCATATCTATTCTCCTTCGATAAATCATATAAGGAGCATCATCTCTAGGGATTGGAATTTCTCAATTTTTTGTACCTTCAGAGAAGCCAATGGTCATGCTGACATCTAGACATGTTGAGAAAAACTCAAGTTCCACATCGACTAGAGATAATAAGGTCACAATAGAATATATAAGATGGAGGCAACCCTCGCCCTATGAGTTAGCTTTCGAAGTTGAGTTAGGCCTAAACCCACATTTTTAGATGGTATTAGAATCTATCCTAGATTCATTAAATGGACCATCCACCATGTCATCCATGCATCAAGCCCAATAGTGATGGGTGAGAGGGGTTGTGCTAAGAAAAACTTGAGTCTTACATCGACTAAAGATAAGGCCCCAACAGAATATATAAGAGGGAGGCAACCCTCACCCTATGACCTAGCTTTTGGGGTTGGGTTAGGTCAAAACCCACATTCTAAGATGGCAAGATGAGGATCTTCTTCCTTACTTAGTTTTGAGACCTTTGATCTTTCCTTAATCTAGCTGTGTTGTCAAATGCTAGAGGGACTATCCATTTGTGTGTGTAGTTTGTTTCTTGGTTTAATTTCTAATTGATAAAAAAAAAAAACAAAATCATGATACGAGAAAATATTCCTTCATTTTCTAAATTTGCAACATTTAGCATTAGTGTAAGCTCTTCAATTTCTGTAATCTTGTTGAACTTTGCTAATGAGTAATTGACTTTAAGAAGTTTTACCTGGCCATGGTGTTTTTATTAAAGGAAAAATCTACTAAATTTCATTAATAATAAGAGAGCGAATACATTGTAGAATATGACCTAAGTGTTGGATGCTAGCATAGAATTTAAAGTTCTTGCTAAAGAGTGAGTTACAAAATTTGTTTGTCTCCTTACGAAACTCGCCACTGAGTTTTGTAAATTTGAAATAGAAGTTTTACATCTAGATAGAATAAAATGGAATTTTATGCTCCTTTTTGGTTGTGTTGTGATCCGTTCTACTACTGTCTTGCAGCCAAGTTCAAAAATTATATTTGAAAAGTTCATGTCTGAGCAAAACTAAATGGAAGACCACTAAGTAGCAGTGTTTTGACTTTGATTAATTACCCATTGTCCCCCCGAATGCAAATTCCAATTCCATAACTGTTAGTTTCATGAAAAAGTATGGCATCGACCATGGATATCAAACTCTCGAGTTAAGTCATTAACTCTTACGAGTTTATGAGTCCACTTACCCTCTGCGAGTTGACTCATGTGTAAACTCTGTTTTTAGTAGACTCTATAAACTCTAAGTAAACTCGGTAGACTTTCGAGTTTACCACCGAGTTAACGAGTCAGCAAATTAAAAAAATTAAATCAAAATGTAAGTCATTTTGGGTCATTTTTTGTCTTTTTAGTGTTCAACATAACTTCATTTAGTGTGTTTTTTCCAAATAAAAAAATTCTCACCTTTAATAACATCAAACATTGTTCTCTAATAACATCAAATCCTCGATGGGAATGATCTACCAATACTACAACATCTGCAAGTTATTATCTAGTAGTGATGCATTACTAGACTTGGTTATTTAAGTATTGTGAAATTTATGATTTACTATTTTGCTTTATTATATTGTTGAAATATTTAACTGGTATTTTATTTATAGATATTTTGTTATTATTTTTATATAAAGTGGACTCTTACAAGTTTACGAGTCGAGTCTATGAAACTTTCACGAGTTTACATAAATTCTCGAGTTTAATAACCTTGGCATCGACATTACACTTTGAGGTTCCAGCAACTGATTTCTTATAAGGTTCGAGAACACACGTATCTATTGATATGTGTTCCCTATGATGTTGGTTCCTTGCATTGCACCATTCATTGAAAATTGCATAGCTTGATTGAATAGGAACTAAGGGAAGACATCTTTTCCATCCCAAATCTTTTTCGTTTCTATCATTGCATATACTCCAGAGACCCATGATGAAGTGAGTTCTTAAGTTTTTAGAAAGAGTTTCTAGAAGATGAAAAATAATTGATGAAGTACGTTGTGCATGTTGAATTATGTATGCAATGTGATTTCAGATTCTTGTTGCTATCCACATTGATTATGCGTGATTGCAGACAAATAAAAGGTGCCAAGCATTCTCAATGTTTGAGTTACAATGTGCACACAAATTGGTACAATTGACTCCATGAGTTCATAAACATTCCCAAGTGGGTAAAAAAATTTTGAGTGAACGCCACATGAAGTGTTTGATTTTGGGAGGAATATCAAGCTTCCATAAGATGGGCCAATTTCCTTCGACTTTCAAGTGGTCTTGTTGGAACATTGTCTCCATGAGGTGATGGTAAGCACTTTTGACCAGGTAGAGACCATGAGGGGTTGCAGTTGTGACAAAAGGGCTATTTGGAACTCTAAGCCAAGGTTGAGTCCATATGTTGATTTGTTGACCATCTCCCAACCTCCACTTCATTCCTTCCCTAATAAGAACCTATTAAGCATGGATACTATGCTAGACATAGCTTGGATTGTGCCCAAGTTGAGCATCCAAGAACTCACCCTTTGAGAAGTATTTAGCTTTGAAAATTTTAGTTACAATAGCATCATTTTTATTGGAAAATTTCCACCCTAGCTTCCTTAGCATTGCAAGATTCAATCCATGGAGACTAGGGAAACCCATATCACCAACATCTTTCCTCATTGTCATCTTTTCCAAGCTTAGCCTATTGATTCCTCTAGATGTTCCATTCTTTGTACCTGTCATACCCTAATTTCGTCCGGGGACCATTATTTGTTGGCATCCGTAAAGTTCCGCAACATTCTGGAAGTCAAAAAGAGCATTGTTGCGCAATTCGTAAAGTTTCGCAACAATCCAGAAGGAAAAACAAGCATTGTTGCGTAATCCGTAAGGTTTCGCAACATTCCGAAAGAAAATGGGTGTCGTTACATAATCCGTAAAGTTCCATAACGTTTCGCGTACTTTTATTTTCATTTCGTTTGTTTTCCGTACCCCCTTTTAACGTGCTTTAACCGCTTATCTAAGCCGTTTTCTCGCCTAATAAATGATAAAATGAATTTAAACCGATCGTTTGCATTGTAATCTCATTTAACCACCATTAAAGTAAAATCTAATCGATCGTTCACACTGTAACCATGATTAAACCAAAAAAGGGCAAAATAATAATAAAATAATCAAAATATCTTTGAATAAAATAATAATAAAAAATCAATCGGACGTTTTGCTTTGGAAGTTTCCTTGAATGAATTGACTAATAACCAAAGTGAAACTAAGGCTAAAATCAACTCATAAATCAAACTTTGTTTGCAAAAATCACTAAAAAAATCGTTTTAAGGTCCAAGGCCTTAAAAGGTCTTCTTTGTTTTTATCGGTTAACATGGACCGTTCAAAAGCATAAAATCAACATGTAACTTTACCGCTTTTGTCAACCACCCCAAGAGATCGTTAATAGTCCAACGCCTTAACGTTTCTCTCCTTTCCAAAAATCAAAAGATCGTTTAGTGGTCCAATGCCTTAAATGACTTTTGTTCGGTTAAAATATATCTTGCAAAAAAAGATAAAAACAACTTAACCAATGTTCAGTTCTCAAAGAACTACGTAGATCTGATTTCTCATCGCAATTGAGGATACGTAGGAGCGAGGGAAACACCCTTGTCGACCCCAAAAAAGATAAAAAATACAAAAGGCATAAAAAGACATAAAAAACGTAAAAAGGGGAAAATAAAACAAATCGAAGACATGATATTGCACACTTGGTTAAAGGCTGTCGTCCCTTGTGACAGACGCGTGGGGTGCTAATACCTTCCTTGTGCATAAAAACAACTCCCAAACCTTTCACGGTTAAAGTTCGTAGACCACACCTTTCCGATTTTTCCAACGTTTTCCTCAAATAAACGTTGGTGGTGACTCCGTGCATTTTCCTCCCTTGGAAGACGCACCCGTGAGTCTCGTGTCGCCCTCCCGTCAAAGGGTAGGTTGCGACAGTTGGCGACTCCACTGGGGACTGTTTTTAGAGAGTTAGGCCTTCTAATCTCGTGCAATATCATGACTTCCTCTTTTTTCGGTTTCCTTTTATTTCTCTTACGTTCTCGTATATAACTCTTCGATGCTTTTAGTGTGTTTTTTGAAATGTATGCATGAGATAGATATTTATTCATTTGATGCACACAAACACCGACACCTTTTTGCACACACAGTGAGTTGAAAAGGGGCCCTATACCCGGGTCCGTAGGAACATAAGGAGTGGAGGTGAATTTGTGGTCATTGTGGGTCTTCGACTTCCTTGATAACAGTGAACCCTCATCTAGAGTTTTTCTCTTTGATAACATAGTGTTGCTGGTAGTCCCTACTACCGCAATATGTTAATCGAAGGGGATGATACCTCTAGAAACCATCAAGAGAGATATGACCACCTTAGGAATTATCACTAAAAGCCTTTTAGTTCCTCCCGTTTAGGTCCCTAAAATAGGGGCACGAAGCGAACACGCTGCGTGCCTTTTAAACACTGCCATGCATATAACCTAAATGTCATGCATGCCTTCGTTGTATGATTATTTAAGGATATTGCCATGTTGTGTACATCTCCTTGTTCCCCTTTCTTTTTCGCATCTACATCATGTCATCATGCATGGGTTGCATCTTGATCCCCTCACTTTGTCACGAGAAGACGGAAGGTCCGTGTCACCTTCTTAAATGCATGCATTGGGCGCTGTGCTGCCCGAATGCTGTATTTAAGAAAGAGATAATCTCTCGGGCTCTCGTATCCATAAAATGCATTTGTGCCATACGCATTTCTTCATGCATTCATCCATTTCACCTGTGATAGATGTCGGAGTCTTGATTCGCACAGGTTTTTATTCCACTTTAGTAAAACATGGGATCGAGTCAGGCGCCTTGGCTTAAATAGAGGTTCTATGAAGTCAAGATCAAGAGCCTAGGAGTCGCCAGTCTGAAAGAGTTAGGACAGTTGATGGGTCAGCTCCAGCAACAAGCCTTTCGCAAAGCCTATGGTAAGATCTGGGACCTAACCATGGCGAAAGTCTTCACGGAGGCCATTGCCTCCCTCGCCCAATATTATGACCAGCCTCTGAGGTGCTTCACCTTTGGGGACTTCCAGTTAACACCCACGGTGGAAGAGTTTGAAGAGATCCTGGGATGCCCTCTGGGAGGAAGGAAACCGTATCTTTTCTTAGGCTTCTATACCTCCTGAGCTAGAATTTCTAAAATAGTCAAGATCTCGACACAGGAAGTGGACCGCGGAAAGCAAGTCGAAAATGGGGTGGTTGGAGTACCAAGGAAATGTTTGGAAGCAAAGGCGAGGACCTTGGCAAGTCAAGACGAATGGGCCCCGTTCATGGACATCCTGACACTCTTGATCTTCGGGGTGGTCCTCTTTCCAAATGTGGAAGGGTTGGTGGACCAGGCAACGATTGATGCTTTTCACGCCTTTTACGACCGCAAGGAAAGCCCGATTGTCGCTATCTTAGCCGATCTATATGACACATTCGGCCGAAGATGTGAAAAGAACAGTGCAAGGATCGTTTGTTGTACACCGGCACTCTATGTATGGTTGGTTTCACACCTTTTTCGCCAAGAGGTGAGACACATTTGCCTGCTAGAAGGCCACCACTCATGCACCAAGAAAAAGGAGGCAAACTGGGACAAACTCTTAGCAAGCAAAGAAGGAGTGTCTGTCAATTGGTTCCCCCGATGGAAAGAAGGAAGAACCGGGATTCTTATTTCGTGCGGGGAATTTCCAAATGTTCCCTTGATGGGGACGAGTGGTTGCATTAATTACAATCCTGTTTGTCATACCCTAATTTCGTCCGGGGACCATCTGCTTGGTGGGATGCAACCTTTGCTTGACCACTTCGAGGTACTTGACACCCATCGTTAGGCAATCCGTGAAGTTTCGCGACATGTCGGGAGTCGAAAGGAAGCGTTAATGCACAATCTGTAAAGTTCCGTAACATTCCAGAAGCCAAAGAGGGGACGGTTGCGTAATCCATAAGGTTTCGTGACATTACGGAAAGAAAACAAGTATCGTTACGTAATTCGTAAAGTTCCATAACGTTACAGAAAAAGAATCGGCAAAAAAGGCAGAGGGGGTGTATTTAGTTAATAGGGGTGTGCAAATAGCAATCAGGCCCACTTGGGCCTTCCAAGATGTTCCAACAGAAGGCGGTGCCTTCTGGTGGAAGCAACCCCACTTGCCTGGGCGAGCTGGGCGGCAACCACCTCCGTCTTTTCCCCTATAAATAGGGGAAGGAGGGCAGAATAAATTCGTTCAACCCTCCTGGTATATGAGATTCACTTAAAATTAGTGAGAAAAATTGTTTCCGTGAATAAAATCCAAGCTGAGGCGCTTCCATAACGCTTCCAAGACGTTTCCGTGGGCGATTTCGTGAAGATTTTCCACCGTTCTTCATCGTTCTTCGTTCGTTCTTCGGTCTTCAACCGGTAAGTTCCTGAAATCGAACCTTTCAATTCATTCTATGTACCCTTAGTGGTCCCCACTTGTTTCGCGTGCTTTTATTTTTATTTCGTTTGCTTTCCGTACCCCCTTTTGACGTGCTTTAGTCATTCATTTAAGTCATTTTCTCGCCTAAATCAAAAATAAAATAAATTTCCACCGATCATTTGAGCTGTAAAATCTTTTAATTTCTATTAGAATAAAATCCAACCGATCTTTCACGCCGTAACCACGTTTAAAACAAAAAAGAGGCAAAATAATAATATAATAATAAAATAATCTTTAAATAAAATAATCAAAAAATCAATCGGACATTTTTTCTTTGGGATTTTCTTTCTTAATCAAATTGACTAAATAACCAAAGTGAAACTAAGGCTAAAATCAATTCATAAATCAAGCTTTTGTTATCACCTAAAAACCATTTTTTAAAGGTCCAACGCCTTGAAATGGTCATTTTCGCTTTTATTGGTTAAACGTGGATTTTTAAAAAGCCTAAAATCAACACATAGCTTTGTCACCTCTTTCAAAAAAAAAACCAAGAGATCATTAATGGTCCAATGCCTTAATATTTTCTCCCCTTTCAAAAGAATCGAAAAATCGTTTAATGGTCCAATGCCTTAAATGACCTTTTATTCAATCAAAATATATCTTGCAAAAAAAGGATAAAAAACCAACGTTTAGTTCTCAAAGAACTACGTAGGTATGATTTCCTTATCACAATTGAGGAATACGTAGGAGTAAGGGAAACACCCCTTGTCGACCACAAAAAGATAAAAAATACAAAAGGCATAAAAGACATAAAAAACGTAAAAGGGAAAATAAAACAAATTGAAGTCATATTTGCACACTTGATTAAAGGCTGTCGTCCCTTGTGACAGATGCGTGGGGTGCTAATACCTTCCCCGTGCGTAAATACAACTCCCGAACCTTTCACACTTAAAGTTCGTAGACCCCGCCTTTTCCGGTTTTTCCAACGTTTTCCTCGAATAAACGTTGGTGGCGATGCCGCGCGTTTTCCTTCCTTGGAAGATGCACCCGTGAGTCTCGCGTCGCCCTCCCGCCGAAGGGTAGGTTGCAACAGTTGGCGACTCCACTGGGGACTTTTTACAGAGAGTTAGGCCAAATCAATCAGTGTGCTTTCCTTACTATGACTTCCCTTTTGTTCTTTTTTTCTTTGTCTTTTTTTCCTTATGTTCTTGTATATATAAACTCTTTTGGTGCTTTTAGTGTGTTTTAAAATGTATGCATGAGGTAAATATTTATTCATTTGATGCACACAAACACCAACACTATTTGCACACACGGTGAGTTGAAAAGGGGCCCTATACCCGGGTCCATGGAAACATAAGGAGTGGAGCTGAATCTGTGGTCATGCTAGGTCTCCGACTTGCTTGATAACAGTGAACCCTCATCTAGAGTTTTTCTCTTTGATAAACGTATTATTGCTAGTAGTCGCTACTGCCGCAATATGTTCTTCGAAGGGGATGATACCTCTAGAGACCATCAAGAGAGATATGACCACCTTGGGAATTATCACTAAAAGCCCTTTTAGCTCCCTCCCATGTAGGTCCCTAAAATAGGGGCACGAAGCAAACACGTTGCGTGCCATTTTTTTACACTGTCATGCATGTAGTCCTAAATGTCGTGTACCCCTTTGATTATATTTGTTTGTGGATATTGTCGTACTATGTACATCCCCGTGTTGTTCCTTTCGCATATGCATCATGCACGGGTTTCGTCTTGATCCCCTCACTTTGGCAAACCAACGGAGGGTCCGTGTCGCCTTTTTAAATACATACGGCGGGTGCCATGCTGCCCAAACGTTGTATCTAAGAAGGGGACAATTTCCCGGGCTCCCGTATTCATAAAATTGCATCTGTGTCATATGCATTTTCTTCATGCATTCATCCATTCCACCCATGATAAATGTCGGAGTGTTGATTCGCACTGGGTTTTGTTTCACTTTAGTAAAACATGGGGTCAAGTCAAACGCCTTCGCTTAAAAAGAGGTTCTATCAAGTCAAGGTCAAGAGCCTAGGGATCACCAGTCTAAGAGAGTTAGGGCAATTGATGGGTCAGCTCCAGCAACAAGTGTTTCGTAAAGCTTACGGTAATATCTGGGACCTAGCCATGGCAGAAGTCTCCACGGAGGCCATTGCATCCCTCGCCCAGTATTATGACCAGCCGTTGAGGTGCTTCACCTTTGGGGACTTTCAGCTATCTCCCATGGTGGAAGAATTTGAAGAGATCCTAGGATGTCCTCTAGGGGGAAGGAAACCATGCCTCTTCTCAGGGTTCTATCCCTCTTTAGCTAGAATTTCTAAAATAGTCCAAATCTCGGCGCAAGAATTAGACCACAGAAAGCAAGTCGAAAATGGGGTGGTTGGAATACCAAGAAAATGTTTGGAGGCAAAAGCTAGAATCTTGGCAGGTAGAGGCGAATAGGCCCTGTTCATAGATATCCTCGCACTTTTGATCTTCGGAGGGGTCCTCTTTCCAAATGTGGATGGGTTGGTGAACCTGGCAGCGATCGACGCTTTTCTCGCCTATCATGACCGCAAGGAAAGCCCGGTTGTTGCTATACTAGCCGATCTGTATGACACCTTCGACCGAAGATGTGAGAAGAGCAGTACAAGGATTGTTTGCTGTACTCTGGCCCTCTATGTATGGTTGGTTTCGCACCTTTTTCGCCAAGAGGTGAGGCATGCTTGCCCGCTAGAAAGCCACCGTTCATGAACAGAGAAAAGAAGGGCAAATTGGGACCGACTCTTAGCAAGCAAAGAAGGAGCGTCTGTAAACTGGTTCCCTCGATGGAAAGAAGGAAGAACCAGGATTCTTATTTCGTGCGGAGGATTTCCAAATGTTCCCTTGATGGGGACAAGGGGTTGCATCAGTTACAATCCCGTTCTTGCTATAAGACAACTTAGCTACCTTATGAGAGGGGCAACGCTAGAGGAAGAGCTCGCACCTATTATTGCACGAGGCTTCAATGAGACCAACGTGGAGGCACTTCAGAAGGTCCGCAAGGCGTGGGAGATGGTGCAAAAGAAGGACAAAGAACTCAGAGGCAGTAACAACGGGCCCATCGGCGGCTACCGTAAGTGGTTGAAAGCCCACATGCAAGGTTTAGATTGGCTCCCGAGTTTGAGAACCACTAAGGGGGAGGAAGTTGAGGCACCGGAGGAAAACGAAGAGGTGCAGGCCCTTAGGGCAGAACTCGAGCAAGCCCAAACAGTCAAAGAAAGGTTCAAATCAGCAGCTCTTAAGATCCGAAAGGAGAATGCCGAACTGAGAGATGTAAATGTAGCTACCACCAAGGCCTTGGAACAAGAGACCAAAAGGGCTCGTAGGGAAGAACACGGCCGAAACAAATTCCGAGGGGCTCTGCGGGGCAGTAACAATGAGCTTAAGCTCTAGAGAGAGGAAAGGAACCAATCACGAGTAGACATTTTGATCTTGAAGGATGAGTTGAAGGTTTGCCTAAGGTCCAAGAGAAGCTTGTCTCAGCGTTTATGCGAGAGAGAGACCAACATGTTAGCCATCGTTAGCAAGTACCAAGAAGAATTAAATCTAGCCACGGCCCACGAGCACAAAGTGGCAGACGAGTATGCCCGAGTGTACACAGAAAAGGAGGCTAGAGGAAGGGTGATTGACTCGTTGCATCAAGAGGCAACAATGTGGATGGACCGATTTGCTCTTAATTTGAATGGGAGTCAAGAACTTCCCCGATTGCTAGTCAAGGCCAAAGCAATGGAGGACACCTACTCCGCCCCCGAGGAGATCAACAAACTTCTTAGCTAGGAAGTTTGTATTGTCACTTTGGCGCCGGTTCCAACGCGATAAGGAACTTTCCCCCGAGGCCAACTCCAAAATTCACCCCGATCCCAATGACATACGAAGACCTCTTGCCATCCCTCATCGCCAACCAGATGGCTGTGATATCTCCCGAGAAGATCCACCAACCTCCTTTCCCAAAGTGGTATAACCCTGATGCAACCTGCGCATACCATGGGAAAACCCCGGGCCACTCCATCGAATGCTGCCTGGCCCTTAAATACAAGGTCCAACATTTGATAGACGCTGGATGGCTGACGTTTCAAGAGGACCAGCCCAACATGAAAATGAACCCGCTTGCCAATCATGGAGGGGGAGCAGTTAATGTCATCGAGTCAGGTAGGCCGCACAGGTCCAAACCTTTGAAGGACATGACGACCCCCAGGAGGTTTATCTACAAGGCCCTACAAAGGGGGGGCGTAATTCCCGGCGGTGGGCACGAGGAAGATTCCTGTTTGATGCATCCCGACGAGCTACATAACATGGAACATGTTTAGCAGTGGAGGACCTGTTGCAACAGATGATAGACCGAGGCCGGCTGGAAGTCGGTGATGAGGGGAGTGAAGAGCAGCATATATGTATGCAGTCTGCAGAGGAGGGAAGTTTTGGAAAGCCTAAGCCTTAGGTGGTATATTTCACCAGAGATGCAACTCCCCAAACGCCCCGATACCCCTCGGTAGTTAAACCTATTCCGTTTCCATACCACAACAGCAACGCAGTTCCGTGGAGGTATGCATCTCCAAGCGAAAGGAAGGAAGAAGCCACCGACATCAGCTCGTTGTCGGCCAAGGTAACCAATATCACGGGGCTGAGCGGCGTGACCCGCAGCGGTCGCGTGTTCGCATCCCCTGACCTGCCGACACAATTCGCAAACATTAAAGGGAAGGCAAGGATAGCGGAAGAACAAAATGACAAAATGATCCACACTCCGAACGAGAATGTTCCAGTGAAAGGTCTTTCGGAGAAAAAGGATGGCTGTGGCAAGAAAGAAGTATCGCTAGAGGAGGCAGGCGAGTTCCTCCGCATTATTCAACAAAGCGAATTCAAGGTCATTGAGCAGCTCAACAAAACCCCGGCCAGAGTCTCTCTTTTGGAACTGCTCATGAGCTCTGAGCCTCATCGGGCTTTTCTAGTAAAGGTCTTGAATGAAGCTCATGTAGCCCAAGACATCTCCGTAGAAGGCTTTGGAGGACTCGTCAATAACATCACCGCCAACAACTATCTCGCCTTCGCTGAAGAAGAAATCCTTGTCGAGGGAAGATGGCATAACAGGGCTTTGCATGTGTTAGTCAAATGCATGGACCACGTCATGGCCAAGGTACTCATCGATAATGGTTCCAGTTTAAATGTAATGCCCAAAAGCACATTGGAGAAATTGCCGTTTAACGCTTCCCATCTAAGGCCAAGTTCCATGGTGGTCCGTGCCTTCGATGGCAGCCACCGAGAGGTGAGGGGAGAGATTGACCTCCCTGTACAGATAGGCCCCCATACCTGTTAGGTTACCTTCCAAGTAATGGATATTAACCCGGCTTATAGCTGTCTTTTGGGACGCCCGTGGATCCACTCGGTGGGAGTCGTTCCCTCTACAGTCCACCAAAAACTAAAGTTCGTAGTGGAGGGGCATTTGGTCATTGTATCGGGGGAGGAAGACATCTTGGTAAGTTGCCCGTCCTCTATGCCATATGTGGAAGCCGCAGAGGAGTCATTGGAAACAGCCTTCCAATCTTTTGAGGTAGTAAGCATTGCCTCCATAGATTCCCTCTCTGGGCAACCTCGTATGTCCGATACGGTAATGATGGTGGCTCGGGTGATGTTGGGGAATGGCTACGAGCCCGGAATGGGTTTAGGCAAGAACAACGGCGGCAAAACCAGCCTGGTAAGCACCAGAGGAAACCGCGGGAAGTTTGGATTAGGCTATAAACCCACACAAGCGGACATAAGGAAAAGTGTTGCGGGAAGGAAGAGCAGAAGCCAAGGTTCGCAATTGGGACGACAAGTCGAAGGGGGTCCGCCCTGCCACATCAGTAGGAGCTTTATAAGTGCAGGTCTAGGACACGAAGGCCAAGTCGTTGCAATATGCGAGGATGACTCTCTGAGTGGGTCATATTTGGTACGACCATGCCCTCCTGGTTTCCGACTAGGCAATTGGCAATTGGAGGAACGCCCGAACATTTACGCAACAAGCATAATGTAACCCTTTGTGGCTTTTAAACTCTACGGTTTGGCCTAGGCTTTAGAGTTTCCTTTTGTTAAGGCATTATGTCTTTTGTTCCTGAATTTATAATATAAATATCTTTCTTCATTTGTTCCTGCGCCTCTACCCATTCTCATTCATTTGCATGTTTATTTCTTTATGCTTAAAACGCCAGATCCGACGATGAGTCCCTCGAAGGTACTAATACCTGGGACCCGACCATCTATTTCAAGCAAGAAGCAGGTCAGACGGAGAGTGAAGAGGACGAGGATGTGGGACTTCCCCCGGAGTTGGAGAAGATAGTCACCCATGAGGACCAAGAGATGGGGACTCATCAAGAAGAGACGAAACTAGTGGACTTAGGAACCGACAGTGGGAAAAAGGAAGTAAAGATAGGCACGAGAATGACCGCACCCATCCGTGAAGAATTGATGGCCCTGCTAAAAAACTACCAAGACATCTTTGCCTGGTCATACCAAGATATGCCCGGTTTGAGTTCTGACATCGTACAACACAGATTACCTCTAAATCCTGAGTGTTCCCCAGTGAAACAAAAGCTGAGGAAGATGAAGCCTGAGACGTCCTTGAAAATAAAAGAAGAGGTAAAGAAACAATTTCACGTTGGTTTTTTGGCTGTTGCTCGGTACCCGGAATGGGTTGCCAACATTGTACCTGTCCCTAAGAAGGATGAGAAGGTATGAATGTGTGTAGATTATCGAGACCTGAATTGAGCCAGCCCCAAGGACAATTTTCCTCTGCCGCACATCGATATCCTCATGGACAATACGTCCAATTTCGCTTTGTTTTCCTTCATGGATGGGTTCTCCGGTTACAATTAGATAAAAATGGCGCCAGAGGATATGGAAAAGACTACCGTCGTCACCCTGTGGGGAACGTTCTGTTATAAGGTGATGTCCTTTGGACTCAAGAACGCTGGCGCAACTTATCAACGGGCTATGGTGGCTTTGTTCCACGATATGATGCACTGAGAAATCGAGGTCTATGTGGACAACATGATTGCCAAGTCTAAGGCCGAGGAGGAACACCTTGTCAACTTGCGGAAGTTGTTCGAAAGGCTTAGGAAATATCGATTGAGGTTAAACCCCGCTAAATGCACCTTCGGGGTCAAGTCAGGGAAATTACTAGGTTTCATCGTAAGCCAGAAAGGGATAGAGATGGACCCCGAAAAGGTGACGGCCATCCTTGAGATGCCAGAACCTCGTACCTAGAGGCAGGTCTGAGGTTTCCTGGGGCATTTGAACTACATTGCCAGATTCATATCACAGCTCACCGCTATCTGTGAACCGTTGTTCAAACTCTTACGCAAAAACCAATCTGTCTGCTGGAACGAGGATTGTCAAGAGGCGTTTGGAAGGATCAAACAGTGTCTCATGAACCCTCCCGTGCTTATGCTGCCGCTACTCGGAAGACCTCTCATCTTGTATATGACGATTTTGGATGAGTCGATGGGATGTATGCTGGGGCAACATGATGAGTCCGGGAAAAGAGAGCGTGTTGTCTACTACTTGAGTAAGAAGTTTACGGCCTGTGAAATAAACTACTCCCTGCTTGAAAGAACGTATTGTGCTTTAGTTTGGGCGTCCCACCGTCTAAGACAATACATGCTGAGCCATACCACCTGGTTTATATCCAAGATGGACCCGGTTAAGTACATCTTTGAGAAGCCTGCTCTCACAGGGCGGATCGCCCGGTGGCAGGTTTTGCTATCCGAGTTCGATATAGTCTACGTCACCCAAAAGGCGATAGAAGGAAGTGCCTTGGCAGATTATTTTGCTCAGCAGCCTCTCAACGACTATCAACCCATGCATCCCGAGTTCCCAAATGAGGACATCATGGCCTTCTTTGAGGAAAAGCTAGACGAGGACCGGGACAAGTGGATCGTGTGGTTTGATGGAGCGTCAAACGTTCTAGGCCATGGCGTTGGGGCAGTATTGGTCTCTCCGGACAATCAATGTATACCATTCACAGCTAGGCTGGGGTTCGACTTCACCAACAACATGGCTGAGTATGAAGTGTGCGCCCTGGCCGTCCAGGCAGCAATTGACTCCAATGTGAAGCTACTCAAGGTGTACGGGGACTCAGCACTGGTGATTCACCAACTGAGAGGGGAATGGGAAACTAGAGACCACAAGCTGATACCTTACCAAGCCTATATCAAGGAATTAGTTGGTTTCTTTGATGAGATCTCCTCCCATCATGTTCCCCGAGAGGAAAATCAAATGGCAAATGCGCTTGCCACTTTAGCGTCCATGTTCCAGCTAACACCGCACGACGACCTACCGTACATTGAGTTCAGTTGTCGTGGCAGACCCGCACATTGTTGTCTGGTGGAAGAGGAACCAGACGGTAAGCCTTGGTATTTCGATATCAAGCGATACGTTGAAAGCAAAGAGTACCCACCGTAGGCTTCCGACAACGACAAAAGGACTTTGAGGAGATTTGCGGCCAGCTTCTTCATAAGCGGAAGCATACTATACAAGAGAAACCATGACATGGTTCTGCTACGCTGCGTGAATGCTAAGGAAGCAGAAAACATGCTGGGGGAAGTCCATGAGGGCTCTTTTGGTACGCACGCTAATGGGCATGCCATGGCTAGAAAGATCTTAAGGGCGGGTTACTATTGGCTCACCATGGAGAGCGATTGTTGTCTCCATGTGAGGAAATGTGACAAATGCCAGACATTCACAGACAATGTCAATGCTCCGCCCTTGCCTCTGAATGTCTTGGCCTCACTGTGGCTGTTTTCCATTTGGGGAATAGATGTGATTGGGGCCATAGAGCCCAAAGTTGCAAATGGACATCGTTTCATCCTAGTGGCGATCGATTACTTCACTAAGTGGGTCGAAGCTGCGTCGTACACTAGCATCACCAGGAGTGTGGTGGTCAGGTTCATTAAAAGGGAAATCATCTGCCGATATGGTTTGCCAAGGAAGATTATCACGGACAATGACACTAACTTGAATAACAAGATGATGGGGGAAATGTGCGAGGAGTTTAAGATTCAACATCACAATTCCACGCCCTACCAACCAAAGATGAACGGGGCCGTGGAGGAAGCCAATAAGAATATCAAGAAGATTATCCAGAAGATGACCGTGTCATACAAAGATTGGCATGAGATGCTCCCATTCGTGTTACACAGTTACCGAACCTCAGCGCGCACGTCAACCGGGGCAACACCATTCTCATTGGTATATGGAATGGAGGTTATGCTACCGTTTGAGGTGGAAGTCCCGTTATTAAGAATCTTGGCGGAATCCAGATTAAAGGAATCAGAATAGGCCCAAGCACGTTTCGATCAGCTTAATCTCATAGAAGGCAAGCGTTTGGTCGCCATGAGTCATGGGCGTTTATATCAGAAATGAGTGAAGAACGCTTTTGACAAGAAGGTAGGTACGCGCCGGTTCAGCGAAGGGGACTTGGTGTTGAAGAAAGTCTCCGAAGCTCTGAAAGACAATAGAGGGAAGTGGGCCCCGAACTATGAAGGGCCTTTCGTTGTAAAAAAGGCTTTCTCCGGAGGGGCCCTGGTGCTCACCAACATGGATGGCGAGGAGCTACCTTCACCCGTGAACTCCGATGTTGTCAAGCGATACTACGCTTAGGATCTAGGACAATTGAGGAAGTCGCTGCATGTTCTTTTATTTTTGTGTCTCCTTGGTTTCCCAGGGATTCATGTCCTATGTAATTTTCTCATCGTAGTCTTTTAAAAGAAAAGAACATGGGATTGAGGTTCTGGTCCTCACTTTGTGCTTTAAACTATGTCCAGAATTTGATAACCTGAGCCTTTTTGCTCAGTCCATGGGATGCCCCAGGCGCTTAATTGAAATTGAACCTGACCAGCTTTCACTAAAAAGATTATTGCATTTGGAAATGCTCATGCATATGCATACACATGCATATTTGTTATCTTATGACAGGAGCAGAATCGTCTTCGGCGATGGTCAAATGTCGGGCCAAATCCAAAGACAGAGACAAATCAAGGTAAACGGTAACGCGGCCACGGTTTGCTGCGCAATGTCGTTTCCTGGTTTCAGGTACTTAGGGACGGACGCGAGTAGAGGCTAGGCCCATGATCGATGGATCGTCATCCCATGCCCAGCTCCGGACAAGCGGGAAGCACAGTTGGGAGGCAACCTAGTATCCTTTAAATTCCCAGTAATTATTACTGTTGTGTCTTTAAGGTAAATGTCAGATGCCTAATCTACCCTAAGGGGGTTCGAGTAAGCGAACGCCGACCCATAGAGAGCGCATACATGTGTCGCCCAAAAAAAAAAGAAAAAAAAGGGGGTTAGCTCGCTTGGGCGAGCACCCCTGCACCTGGAAACATAAAAACGAGGGAGGGGGAGTTTCTCTCCACCCAAAACTCCTCTCCCTCATTCAAAAAACGCAACACCCACGGGTTTTGCAGATTTTCGCCCCTAGGCCACCATTTTTGCGCTTTTGCTTCCATTTTTAGTGTCTTTGGTCACTCCATACAAGTAAGTGCACTACCCTTTGGTTTCTAGCTTTCCATTGATGTCTTTTATGCTTTGAATGGTACATAATTTGACCAATTCCGTGAGACAATTTGGGGCAAATTTATGCTTCGTTTCATTGAATTGAGGGGTTGTAGGGGATGGCCTTAGGCCTAGGTCGTGTTCTGAGATGATGGGGCAAGCCACATTGCCCCATTCCCTTGTTGTTGGTACCCAAAAGTGCGCCCACCAAGTGCTCGGTGAAATGCCTCAATGGTATTTTTGCCTAAGTTTGTAAAAATGGCTTTAAGATTGGATTTGTATATGTATGATTACCATTTTTGGATGCGGAAAACTTGCGAGAATTAGGATAAATGCCAAAACATGACTTAGGCCTAGGGGGCCCAAGCTTTTGTTTGTTGAAAATACAAGAAGGCATGATGAGTGAGAGCATGTTGGTGAGGTTTCCCCTTAAGGCCAGCACTTGGTTTAGGCTGCAGGATTTCGCCTGGACCGCTGCGGGGAGGCGGGTGCGGATCATGCGCACCAGCATGACCACTTTGACCCAGACGTGGATGACACTGCTGCTCAGCAATGTCTTGCCTAGCGATCATAACTCTGATCTCCCTCTACCTAAGTGCCAGTTGGTGTATGCCATCCTGACACGGATTAGCGTCCACGTGGCCCAGGTGATTGTTGACGCCATCTATTTGTTTGCAGGTATGCCACCCACCAGGCACCCTCTGGACCCGGATAAGTCTAACAGGGCCCTGGGGTTTCCGGCACTGATCACGGGCCTCTGCCAGTCATTCGGGGTTCCTGTCACCCCCAGTAAAGTGATCCGACCGCCGATTACCCGGGCCTTCATCGAGAAGTACTGCACGCCTAGGCAGGCGCAAAGTGATGCACATCAGGCCGCAGACACGCCGCCACCACCTCGGCAGGCCGATCCCGCTGGATCACTAGGCATGGAGCGTTATCTATAGCACTTGGTTCGCCAGCAGGCGGCCAACCACCGTGGGCAGGTGCAGATACATGAGTGTCTTTACCGGTTCAGCCTCAGTCAGCAGGGGCAGGGTTCCGCTCCTTTTGCATGCCCTACTCCGGAGCAGTTTGGGGCTGAGGTCGCATGGCCTAGAGACTGGCCCGAGGCCCAAGCAGGGGAGGAGCCTGCAGGATCCCCCGGTGAGGCAGAGGAGGCTCGTATGGATGAAGATATGACTGACTTGCTCGATTTCTTAGGAGGAAGTGGAGCCACGTGATCGAGGTCACGCACTTTTGTTATTGACATTACTATTTTCTGTTATTGTCTATATTGCTATTGACATTATTGTTTTCTGTTATTGTCTATATGGTTACTAACGTTGCTGTTGTTATTTTTTGTTTCTGTTAAAATTCGGCGTTATAGCTTTCAGTTATATCGTCACTGTTTTTATTGTAGCTTACCATTACGTGTTTTTTTTTGTTTACTTTGTGGTTAGGCGTGAATAGGTAGTGTGCGCCCTTGTCCGCATGACCTGTTCAAAGAGAAAAAAAAAAGAGGGGAGATAAACAAATGATAATAACTTTAAAAGGGAAAGAAACAAGGGGGAGAGAAAATATATCTTTCGGCTGAAAAGCCAGCACGTTTTTGAAAAGAAATAACTTCCAGCTTTTCTTTGAAAAAAGGGATTCGCTAATCATAACCAGTTTTTGAAAAAAAAATGTGTATGCACCTAAAGGGTGAATGCTGTGAAAATTTTCCCGAACACCCAAAATAGACTCGAATGAATGCATGAATTGATAAAAGAACATGTTTTGGAAAGACTGGGTTGACATAAATAGGAAAAAATGAATCCTGGACCCTAGTATCACGTGACCATAAAAACTTGGTGCTTGAGTGTCCACATGGGTGCATGCATGACCAGTTTTGCATAAAATTTCGTAATCATCATTGTTGCATGTGTATCATGGAAATAATGTGGGACATCCCCTTTATCCTTGAACCACTGGCCAGACCAACATCCTGACATATATCATGTCCATCCGTTCTACAAGCCTTGAGCCGAAGTCCCAACTCACCATAAACCTTGCCCTCAAAAGAAAACAAAAAGGAGAAAATTCCCGATCAAAAGAATCGGCCAAAAGCAAAAAAAGAAGAAGAAAGAAAATTCCCGATCAAGGATCGGAAGAAAACAGAAGAAATATGCAGACAGGTCTTTGGACCAGACAACATCTGAACAATATAGAATTGTCACCAAGTAAACAAAAAAGGAAAGGAAACCACGACCTAAAGTGGTCCTCTCCCTTTGGTTGCCAACCAAAATCCTGTGTGTCGGTGACTTGTTCGCCTCACACTAAACAAAAACAGAAAAGGAAAAGGCCAAAAAACACTCAGCCAAATTTCCCACCAAGAAAACAAACCATTCCCAAGAAAAAGTACTATGGATCCATGATCACACATGTAATCTTTGATTTGATAGGAAATGATTTGCGAAATCAAGTCATGACATATCTATGGTTCGGAATTAGGATGAAACACTTACCCGTGTGAGATTGATACACTTTGATTGATTTCCTTCTATTTTTGTTGAACCAAGTGTTTCCTCTAAATGGTCATTTAGAAACGAAATGCTAACATCCAAAATCTCATTTATGGTTATGAGAAAATTTCATCAGCATAGTCTCCTTCCCCGGTAGACACTTTGTTTTTCATCCAAAAATCATATGTTGCTCTAATCAGTTGGAAGTTTTGTCTCTTTACTAAAGCATGTTCGCATTTTAGTGAAGAAAACACCGAGACTATTTTAGTCTCACAGTTATCCAGAGCTACGTAGGTTTGAGTTCCTCATCACAAATTGAGGATACGTAGGAGTAAGAGCCTCACTTTTGTCGGCCGCCCCACAATCTAACCCTGAGGTCATGTGACATGCGGAGACAAATTATGGTCATCCGCACACCTTTTCGCCATGCAGAGACGATCGAGTCTGATGGCACGCAGAGACAAATTATGGTCATTCTGCACCTTTTGTCATCCAGAGGCGGCGAGCCCGATGACATGTGGAGACAAATTATGGTCATCCGCACACGTTTTTGCCATCCAGAGACGATCGAGTCCGATGGCACGCAGAGAAAAATTATGGTTGTCGCAACCTACCATCCGGCGAGAGGGCGACGCGTGACTCGCGGGTGCATGTTCCAAGAAAGGGATACGCACGGAGTCGCCACCAACGTTTATTTGAGGAAAACGTCAGAAAAACCGGAAAAGACGTGATTTACGAACTTTAAGTGAAAAGTTCGGTAGTTGTATTTATGCACGGGGAAGGTATTAGCATCCCACGCGTCCATCACAAGAGACGGCAACCTTTAATTAAATGTGCAAACATGACTTCAATTTTTATGTTCCCTTTTACGTCTTTATTTCTTTTTGTACTTTTTATCTTTTGCGGTCGACGAGGGGGTTTCCCTTGCTCCTACGTATTCCTTAATTGCGATAAGGAAATCAGACCTACGTAGTT
The DNA here is from genome assembly GCF_004193775.1 of Glycine soja. Taxonomy (NCBI): domain Eukaryota; kingdom Viridiplantae; phylum Streptophyta; class Magnoliopsida; order Fabales; family Fabaceae; genus Glycine; species Glycine soja. Next base: position 12,234,348 of record NC_041004.1, on the reverse strand, counting down.
CTTTGTGAACAAAGTGTTTGGTTAAGTTGTTTTTATCCTTTTTGCAAGATATGCTTTTATGAAAGTTCATTTAAGGCGTTGGACCATTAAACAAACTTTCGATTCTTTTGAAAAGAGAGAAGACATTAAGGCATTGGACCATTAATGATCTCTTTATTTTTAGAAAGAGGTAATAAAGTTACATGTTGATTTTAGGCCTTTTAGAAATCTACGTTTAACTAATAAAAGCGGAAAAGACCATTTCAAGGCGTTGGACCTTTGAAAATGGCTTTTTTAGGCGATGACAAAAGTTTTAGTTTATGAATTGATTTTAGCCTTAGTTTCACTTTGGCTATTAGTCGATTCGATTAAGAAAGAAAAATCCCAAAGAGAAACGTCCGATTGATTTTTTTGATTTATTTTACTAAAAGATATTTTTTGATTATTATATTATTATTTTACCTCTTTTTGGTTTCCAACGTGGTTACGGCATGACCGAACGGTCGGATTTCATTTTAACAGAAATTAACAGATGTTACAATTCAAATGATCGATGGAAATTTATTTTATTTTTTGATTAGATGAGAAAATGACTTAAGAAAATGACTAAAGCACGTCAAAAGGGGGTATGGAAAGTAAATGAAATGAAAATAAAAGCACATAAAACAAATGGAAGACCGAAGAATTGAAAAGTTCGATTTCGGGAACTTACCGGTTGAAGACCGAAGAACGCGAAGAACGAACGAAAGACGGCGAAAAACCTCCACGGATTTGCTTACGAAAACGTCACGGACGACTTACGGAAGCGCCTTGGCTTGGATTTTCTTCACGGAAACGATTTTTTTCACTAATTTCAAGTGATTCTCGAATTACCACAAGGGTTGAACATTTTTCCCTTCACTTCTCCCCCTATTTATAGGAAAATAGGGGAGATGCTTGCCACCTAGGCGAGCTAGGTTGCTTCCTCCAGAAGCAATCGCCTTCTGGAGGAATTTTCTGGAAGGCCCAAGTGGGCCTGGTTTCTATTTGCACCCCCATTTTTACTAAGTACACCCCTACCTTTTTTTGGTGATTCTTTTTCCGTAACGTTACGAAACTTTACGAATTTCGTAACGATGCTTGTTTTCTTTCCATAATGTTACGAAACCTTACGGATTACGTAATCATCCCTTTTTGCCTTCCGGAATGTTACAGAACTTTACGGATTGCGCACTAACACTTTTTAATTTTCGGCATGTCGCGGAACTTCACGGATTGTGCTACAATGCTTTCTTTCGACTTCTGGCACGTCACAGAACTTTACGAATTGCCTAACGATGGGTGCCAAGTACCTCGAAGTGGTCAAACGAGGGTCGCATCCCAACAATGGATGGTCCCTGGACGAAATTAGGGTATGACAGTTGCCCCTCTTTACTTGTCTTTTATTGGAGATAAAAGGGAAGTAAAGATAAGACACTAATTTCGTTCGAGCGAAACACCATTCGGCCAATGAACCTCCCTGCCCGCGGAACCTGCAAAAAATTTGAAAATAATCAGTACTGACACATCATCCTGATACTGTCGAATTTGTCCCTTTCGGTTGATGCAAGACGCATAATGACCATAATTCGTCTCTGCGTTTTGTTGGTCACGATCGAGCCTGGGCGGCGAGACACAAAATGACCATAATGTGTCTCTGTGTGCCACTGGACACGATCGCCTCTGGGTGGCGAAAAGGTGTGCGGAATGACAAAGGGCACTGAATTTGTCTCTGCGTGTTTATCACCCAACTTGCGAAATCTGAATGACAAAGGGCACAAAATTTGTCTCTGCGCGTTTATCACCCGCCTCGCTGCTCATGAATGATAAAGGGCGCAAAATCTGTCTCTGTGCGTTTACCCACTCAGCTTGTTGTGCCTAAATGATAAAGGGCGCAAAATCTGTTTCTGCGTGTTTACCCACTCAACTTGTTGTTCCTAAATGATAAATGGCACAGAATCTGTTTCTGCGCATTTACCCACTCAGCTTGTTGTTCCTGAATGATAAAGGGCGCAAAATTTGTTTCTGCGCATTTACACACTCAGCTTGTTGTTCCTGAATGATAAAGGGCGCATAATTCGTCTATGCGCGTTTATCACCCAACTTGCTATCATGCTTTGAGTCTTAGAGATAGCAAAAGAAAGTTTATACGGATAACCACTCATGTATCTCCGCCTGTCACGTGACTCCAGTGTCAGTATGATAGAAATTGTCTGTGCGGAAGATGACGTAAATTTCCGCGTGTCAACGGGCTTGTTGGCCACGATTGACAAAGGGAACAGAAGACGACATTAGTCTCTGCGTGCTATCATGCTTTGCGTCTTAGAGATAGCAAAAGAAAGTTTATACAAATAACCACTCGGGTATCTCCGCCCGTCACGTGACTCCAGTGTCAGTATGACAAAAATTGTCTGCACGGAAGATGACGTAAATCTCCGCGTGTCAACGGGCTTGTTGGCCGCGATTGACAAAGGGTGCAGAAGACGACGTTAGTCTCTGCGTGTTATCATGCTTTGAGTCTTAGAGATAGCCAAAGAAAGTTTATACGGATAACCACTCGGGTATCTCCGCCTGTCACGTGACTCCAGTGTGAGTATGACAGAATTTGTCTGCGTGGAAGATGACGTAAATCTCCGCGTGTCAACGGGCTTGTTGGCCGCGATTGAAAAAGGGTGCAGAAGACGACATTAGTCTCTGCGTGCTATCCTGCTTTGAGTCTTAGAGATAGCAAAAGAAAGTTTTTAGAGATAACCACTCGGGTATCTCCGCATGTCACGTGACTCCAGTGTCAGTATGACAGAATTTGTCTGCGCGGAAGATGATGTAAATCTCCACGTGTCAACGGGCTTGTTGGCCGCGATTGACAAAGGGTGCAGAAGACGACGTTAGTCTCTGCGTGCTATCATGCTTTGAGTCTTAGAGATAGCAAAAGAAAGTTTTTACGGATAACCACTCGGGTATCTCCGTATGTCACGTGACTCCAGTGTCAGTATGACAGAATTTGTCTGCGGGGAAGATGACGTAAATCTTCGCGTGTCAACGGGCTTGTTGGCCGCGATTGACAAAGGGTGCAGAAGATGACATTAGTCTCTGCGTGCAAAAGAAAGTTTTTATGGATAACCACTCGGGTATCTCCGCATGTCACGTGACTCCAGTGTCAGCATGACAGAAATTGTGGGGGCGGCCGACAAAAGAGAGGCTCTTGCTCCTACGTATCGTCAACGAGGAACTCAGACCTACGTAGTTCTGGCTAACTTGTGAGACTAAAAATAGTCTCGGTGTTTTCTTCACTAAAATGCGAACATGCTTTAGTAAAGAGAGAAAACTTCCAACTAATTAGAGCAACATATGCTTTTCGGATGAAAAACAATGTGTCTACCGGGGAAGGGGAGTATGCTGATGAAATCTTCTCATAACCACAAATAAGATTTTGGATGTTAGCATTTCGTTTCTAAATGACCATTTAGAGGAAACATTGGGTTCAACAAAAATAGAAGAACATCACTCAAAGTGTATCAATCCCACACAGGTAAGTGTTTCATCCTAATTCCGAACCATAGATATGCCATGACTTGATTTTGCAAATTATTTCCTATCAAATCAAAGATTACATGCGTGATCATGGATCAGTAGGACTTTTTCTTGGGAATAGTGTTTTTGTGGGAATTTTTGGCTTTGAATGTTTTTGGCCTTTTCCTTTTCTGTTTTTTGTTTAGCGCGAGGCGAACAACTCACCGACGCACAGGATTTTGGTTGGCAATCAAAGAGAGAGGAACACTTTAGGTCGTGGTTTCCTTTCTTTTCATGTTTTCTTGGTGACAAATCTGTATTGTTCAGATATTGTCTGGTCCAAAGGCCTTTCTGTATATTTCTTCTGTTTTCTTCCAATCTTTGATCGGGAATTTTCTTTCCCTTTTTTGCTTTCTCCCACTCTTCAATTGAGCTGGACGCCTGATGACTTGTCGGTCACGGACCTAGTACTTTGCTCACCTTTGGCTTTGGACTTTGGTCGCCTGCTGGTCGGCCATGGGTCGTAGGCAACGCACTAACCTTTTTGTGGATGAACTGAGGGGCTTTGGAGGTGGCGGCGGTGCGTCTGTTGTCCGCTGCCGGCCATCCCCAGGCTACTGTGGTGTCTTGCCCTGCGCCTGCCTGGGGGCGCAGTACTTCTTGATGAAAGTTCGATTAGTAGGGGGCTTGATGACCTTGCTGGGGGCGACAGGCACTATTGTGGAACTGACAGAGGCCTGTAATCAGAGTTGGAAACCCCAAGACCCTGTTGGACTTCTTCGGGTCCACTGAGTGTCTTACGGGCGTGATCCCTGCAAACAATAGATGACATCAGAAATCAGTTGAGCGATGTGCATACTTACCTATGTCACGATGGCATGACCTTGCTGGGGGGAACGGGCACCCTGTAGGACTGACAGAGGCCCGTAACCAAAGCTGGAGACCCCAGGGCCCTGTTGGACTTCTCCGGGTCCACCAGGTGTCTTGTGGGCACGACCCCTGCAAATAGTAAATGGCATTAGAAATCAGTTGAACCATATGCATACTTACCTATGTCGGGATGGCACAGACCAACTAATACTTCCGCAGGGGGAGATCGGCATTACGGTCGCTAGGCAGAATGTTGCTAAGTAGCAACATCATCCATATCTGTGTAATAGTGGTCATGTTGGTGCGCATGATCCACACTCATCTCTTTGAAGCGGCACGGGTGAAACCTTGCCCCGGTATGCACAGTAGTTGTGCGATAGCCTCCCTCTGGTTGTGCTCGCACAGTTGGCCCTCCTTCGAGATCAAGGGGTGGTCCGGGAAAAAGAACTGATAAAGGGAAATTACTAGTCCCTTAACCGGGAGCGCAAGTCTTGGTTAAGCATTAACGGCAGAGGACCTTAAATTATCTTAAGGTGTAGATATGGAGCCCAATGAAAGTGAGGACGCGTAGCCCTCAAAAGGCGAGGGAGAGCGTAGCCCTCCGAAGGCGAGGACGTGTCGCCCTCTAAAGGCGAGAGCGTGTAGCCTTCTGAAAAGTGAGGACGTGCAGTCCTCTGACGGTGAGGACGTGTAGTCCTCTGACGGTGAGGACATGTAGTCCTCTGAAGGTGAGGGTACGCGACCCTCTGAAGGTGAGGACGTATAGCCCTCTGATGGCGAGGACGTGTAGTCCTCTGAAGGTGAGGACGTGTAGTCCTCTGAAGGTGAGGACGTATAACCCTCTGATGGCGAGGACGTGTAGTCCTCTGAAGGTGAGGGTATGCGACCCTCTGAAGGTGAGGACATATAGCCCTCTGATGGCGAGGACGTGTAGTCCTATGAAGGTGAGGACGTATAGCCCTCTGATGGCGAGGACGTGTAGTTCTCTAACAGCGAGGGCGTGTAGCCCTCTGAAGGAGATGACGTGCAGTCCTCTGACGGCGAGGACGTGTAGTCCTCTGATGGCGAGGACGTGTAGTCCTCTGAAGGTGAGGACACATGACCCTCTGAAGGCGAGGACGTGTAGTCCTCATAAGGTGAGGGCGTGTCGCCCTTTGAAAAGGGGAAGGGTACTAGTACCCAAGGGTTCACCCTTGTGAGAAAGCAAGAGATCGACTCATCGAGAGGGTCGGTCATCCCAAATCCACACGATTGGATATTTGATGTACGAAATATATGCAGTTTAACATGATTTTTAGGGATGCAGATGCATGCAACCTTTGTCTTGAAATGCGGTAAATGCAGACTTGTAATGGAAAGTTGTACAATGTTCATGACATTCTTTCCCTATTTTGTGATTTTGATTTTGATTTGATTTTTTTGGAAAACACAGATTGACTGTCCTTTTGAAAGAGGTGATAGTCCATGCAACCTCATCCTATCTTTTGCAAATCAACTCCCTCAGAGCGTATGTTCTGTTTGATTTAGTCACTTGACCATTTTGGAGTGACCACAATGGAGCTGTTTGATGTTTAATCAATCCATTGAAATCCCAGGGTTTGTCCCCCCCCCCCCCCTTTTTTTGTTTAAAGACATCGACGGGTGAGAACTTTTGATCTGCCCCTATGTTTACTTGAGGCTTATGCACGATGCCCCTTATTGCCCCAGTGTGAGGCTTTGAGGTACCAATTGTCATCTTTCGACATGACCTTGTAGCTGGGAACCTATTGGGTGAGAACTTCTAATCTGCCCCTAGGTTTACTTGAGGTTCATGCGCGATGCCCTTCATTGCCCCAGTGTGAGGCTTTGAGGTACCAATTGTCATCTTTCGACATGACCTTGTAGCTGGGAACCTATTGGGTGAGAACTTCTAATCTGCTCCTAGGTTTACTTGAGGTTTATGCACGATGCCCCTCATTGCCCCAGTGTAGGGCTCTAAGGTATCCATCGTTGTTTTGTTTCCACAACCTTGGTGAGGAAGAATGAAAGAAGCAGTTGATTCTTGCAAAAAGAATTTTCCAAGGACGAGAAATAGTTGAATGATTTTTTCAATTAACGGATTAAGTCAAATGACTCCTATGTAGAAGAAAGATATTTTGATGTTTTGATGATGCCAAAGGATGAAGTGCTTCTAAGTTTTATTCAAGACAAGAATCCAAGAATCCAAGAAAATATGATCAAGTCGATCTCTAGAATCTTAGGAAGAAGTTTCCAAATTGAAAAAGCAAAAGGTTTGGCCAAAGAATTCTATCTAAATCATTTCAATTTGAGATTTACTCTCTGGTAATCGATTACCAACAATTATTGAACGTTTTTAATTCAAATTTTAACGCCTGTAATTGATTACACAAGTCTTGTAATCGATTACCAGAGGAGATTTTCAGAAAATAATTTCCAAGAGTCACATCTATTAAAATGGTTTATGAATGGCCATCAAAGGTCTATTTATATGTGACTTGGAAACGCGAATTTAAAGAGAGTTTTCATTGCCCAAAAAGTTTTATCCTCTCAAAAGATTAAGAGAGTTTTTCTGAACCGAAATGTCTTATCCTCTCAAAAAGATCCTTTGGTCAACCACTTGCATATTCAGTAAGGAATTTTGATTGATCTCCATTATACAATCTATCTCTTTCTAGAGAGATTTCTTCTTCTCTTCTTCTTTCTTTTGAAAAGGGATTAAGAGACCGAGGGTCTCTTGTTGTAGAGGATTCCTAAACACAAGGGAAGGGTTGTCCTTGTGTGGTTCAGACTTCGTAAAAGGAGTTTTACAAGGAGAGTGAAAAATCTCAAGTGGGTTGCTTGAGGACTGGACGTAGGCACGGGAAGTGGCTGAACCACTATAAATCAAGTTTGCATTCCTCTCTTCCCTTAAACTTCTTTTATTTATTGCTATTTATCTTTTGCTTTAAAGAAGTTTATTTTGAATTGTCTTTTGAGTAATTCATGTTAAGGGTGCATTGTTAATCCAAAAAGAGAGAGTGAAAGTTTAATTGGGGAATAGTCTTTGTATCTTAATTCAACCCCCCCCCCCTTCTTAAGATAACTGAGGCCATTTGTCCCACATCCTATTCTTGATAACTCACTTCTCTCTAAAAAGACAAACTTTCTGGAATGATAAAATGAGGTCACATGAACGTTTTGGAAACACAGTCAATCAAATGCTTTTTTTTCTTTTTCTTTTTGAACCCTTTTTTTTATTTTGAAACTTATTTGTTTTGAACTTTACTCGTTGTTTTATGACACCCTCACCAATGTGCAAGACGAGTAATCTCTGATTGAACGATCTTGGAAGTCAGCACTCAGGAGCGCATGTCGCTTGAGCAAACAAACCAATGGCTTGCACCCACATCCCAGTGGAAGCAAAGATGTAATTACGAGAGGATGAGGGACAAAGATGTCAGATTTATCCATTTTATTTAGCATTGTAACTATGGTTTACAATAATGGCATAAACTTGAAGATCCTGATGAGTCATTAGAGACATCTAACAACAACTTTCAAAATTGCCCCATGTGTGGTGTCGCTTGTCAATGTTAGGATTCACAAGCGATTCTCCTCAAATTTCAGCCAGCCCGCATCAATTAGACTTTGCACCTTACGCTTCAGGGTCATACGATGCTCAATGGAACGCCCCGGGGCTTCTCTATGACAAGCACATGTTGCGTTCGAGTCGTATTCTCGGAGAAATGGAGGTTGATGAACCTTGGCTGGGGTTATGGCTACCATTGAATTATCAAGTAGATATGGGAGCAAGTCAGCATAGGACACCGGAATTGGGGTGAATTCTACAGGATTTTTCGCTGCAAAATTCATTTCTTGGTTGGTGTTTTGGTTCATGCTAAAGGTGGTGTTTAGCATTGGTTGTGTGGTAGGTGGGTTTTGTGGTTGATTTAGGGATGGCCTTTGTGGATAACTGGGTGGTGGATAAGGAGAAGGTTTGTTATTGGCTGAGTAATGACATTGTTGGGTCGGTGGGAAACTTGGCTGTATAGGAATGGCAGTCACAGCATGGGTTTCTCCCTTATTCTCACCCTCTTCATTGCCCCAGTTTTTTTTTTGCATTTATCAAAGCATGATGATCAGATTTGCCTCTTTTAGACCCACTTTGATCCTTTCGTCGGTGACGACCATATCCACAAAGCTTGAAGGTGTGTAACCCACCATTTTCATAGTAGAATACTGGTAATGTGTCTACCATCACGATTACCATCTCCCTTTCCATCATTGGGGGTGCCACTTGGGCTGCCAGATCCCTCCACCTTTGGGTGTATTCTTTGAAAGATTCATGCCCCTTTTTTGCACATGTTCTGTAGTTGCATCCTATCCGGAACCATATCACAATTGTACCGATACTGCCTAACGAAGGCAACCATTAGGTCCTTCCAAGAATGGACTCGGGAAGGCTCCATGTTAGTGTACCAAGTAGCAACTACTCCAGTAAGACTTTCTTGGAAGAAATGCATCAACAGTTCTTCATCTTTTGCGTATGCCCCCATCTTTTGACAACACATCTTTAGATGGTTCTTAGGGCAAGTAGTCCCCTTGTACATGTCAAAGTCCAGCACCTTGAACTTGGGAATGACCATGTTTGGGTACTAGGAATAACTCTTCTAGATTAGCAAAGACATAATCTTTGCCTCCTTCAATGGCCCTGAGCCTTTCCTTTAGATGATCCAACTTTCCTATTTCTGCCATAGCATGAGGGTGGAATGCAAGGGGTGTGGTTGTGGGCGATACCGAGGGCCCTCCAAAGTGTTTTGCAGGAGTATACCACCAACTGCTTACCCTTCAGTGGCATATCCGAGGCAAGGCTCGAAGTCGGCTTGATTGTGGTGGGGCATTCCATGTGTCTCCCCCATGGGTTGAGAGACATGTGCATGATTAGATTGAGGTTGTTGGCTTTCAATGAGTATGGGAGCGGAGTTATTGACATCCTCCTTGGGAGGCGAGCCATATGGCGGGAAAGCATGCTTGTTTTGAATTTGCACATCATGGGGCCGTCCGTACTTCCCAAATCTTTGCCCACCATATCTGAGGTTGGATGATTCATTTGGTTGAGATCAGATGGGGGCATCGGGTTCACCTTAGCAACAACGCTGGTAGCGGCAACTGCAACCATATTAGCTTCCATTATCTTCTTCATGCTCATCATGGCCTCCACCATTGTGGCCATTTTCTTTTACATGGCCTCCATGTCGGCCTTCATCTACTCTTGCACCTCCTCTACTTCACCCATTACTCTAGTTCTAGCACGGGTTCGGTAAGCCGCACTGGCCTTCATTATTTCCTTTATGCTCATCATGGCCTCCATCATTGTGGCCATTTTCTCTTTCAAGGCCTCCGTGTCGGCCTTCATTTGCTCTTGCACCTCCTCTACTTCACCCATTACTCTAGCTCTAGCACAGGTTCGGTAAGGGCGTCGTAAAGCGTGTTTTTTTTTTCTTTTTGATAATAATGATTAAGTTCATTTTTTTTCAAGGAAAGAATGCCATGAGCAATGCAACAAATGAAAAGGATGGATGTATACGAATGATGCACAGTTGAAGTATTGCGAATTTTTACGCCGGACATGGGGTTGAATCAATTTAGATTTTCCAACATGGTCCATGACATCTTGGTCAAGGTGAAACTGGAAGTAACAAGGACATCAATAGTCCTAAATGTGTTTGGCAGTAGACGAAGCAGTGATGTAACTCGATCCATCTTTTGCCCCAATTTTTGCAAGATGGTTACTTGCATATTTCAACTTGACTTAATGAACCTTTTCGTAAAAGCATGAGCTTGGTTCAACCCTATAATCCAAAGAATGGCAATTCTGATCGCCAATACTTCAACAACATTTCATAGGGATGAATGACTCGGGCATACTTTAAGCTATGCATGGAAAATGTAATTATGGAATTGAGATGCCCGAATAAACATTTTTTCTTAGTTAACCATGCATTGGGTACCATGTTCAATCATTTTGTTTTGTTGTTTGTGTTTTTTTTTAGAAATGGGTTTATGATCCCAACATGGTTGGCTCATGGTACCGAATATATGCAACTAAGAATGCATCACGAATTTTCATGCTTCCCTTTTTGTTTTTGTTTTGCAGAGGAAAATGCAAGGGTCATGCATGAGCGAACATGAAAACAAATGGTATGCAATTTGTAGATAAAAAAAGTTTGTTGAACGCATATGCATGATGATGCAATGACTCATGCAAAATGTGAGGCTGGAATATGATAACGGACAAATACAGGAACGATATTATGACACCATGAAGAGATGCATGATATGAATGCATTTATGGACACGAGAGCCCAGAAAATTATCTCTTCTTACTTGCGCATTTGGGGGCGCAGTGTCCCATGTGTACAGTTAAGAAGGTGATATGGACCTTCCGGCTTCCCGAGACCAACATACAATGCATGCTAGAGATAACATGCGGGAGTGACTTGATTCGCACTGATTTTGTTGGGATAAGCTCATTTTATTCAGAAAGTTATAACTAGCTAAGATCTGAGCGATAATACAAACTTCCTAGCGGTTTCTAATTATATGGGCCATTAAGTCTATCAAATGCTGACAATAGCTGAGAAGTCCATGGATCTCCTTGGGGGCGGAGTAGGTGTCCGCCATTGCTTTGGCCTTGGCTAGTAATCGGGGGAGTTCTTGACTCCCGTTCAAAGTAAAAGCAAATCGGTCCATCCACATCGTTGCCTCTTGATGTAGCGAGTCGATCACCCTTCCTATAGCCTTCTTTTTTGCGTACACTTGGGCATACTCGTCCGCCACTCTATGCTCGTGGGCCGCAGCTAGATTTAGTTCTTCTTGGTACTTGGTGATAATAGCTAACATGTTGGTCTCTGTCTCGCATAACCGCTGAGACAAACTACTTTTGGACCTCGAGCAAGCCTTCAATTCATCTTTCAAGATCAAACTGTCTACTCGTGATTGGTCCCTTTCCTCTCTTCGGAGTTTAAGCTCGTTGTTGCTGCCCCACAGAGCCCCTCAGAATTTGTTCCAGCCGTCCACATTTACATCTTTCAGTTCGGTATTCTCCTTTCGGATTTTCAGAGCTGCTGACTTGAACCTTTCTTTAACTGTTTGGGCTTGCTCGAGTTCCGCCCTAAGGGCCTGCACTTCTTCGTCTTCCACTGATGGGCCCATTGTTACTGCCCCTGAGTTCCTTGTCCTTCTTTTGCAACACCTCCCATGCCTTGCGGACCTTCTGAAGTGTCTCCACGTTGGTCTTATCGAAGCCTCGTGAAATGACAAGCACGAGCTCATCCTCTAGTGGCGCCCCTCTCATAGGGTAGCCAAGTTGTCTTATAGCAAGAACGAGATTGTAGTTGATGCAACCCCTCGTCCCCATCAAGGGAACATTTGGGAATCCTCCGCATGAAATAAGAACCCCGGCTCTTCCTTCCTTCCATCGAGGGAACCAGTTGACAGATGCTCCTTCTTTGCTTGCTAAGAGTTGGTCCTAATTTTCCCCTCCTTTCTCTGTGCAGGAACGGTGGCTTTCTAACGGGCAAGCATGCCTCACCTCTTGGCGAAAAAGATGTGAAACTAACCATACATAAAGAGCTGGAGTACAGCAAACAATCCTTGTATTGCTCTTTTGACATCTTCGGTTGAAGGTGTCATATAGGTCGGCTAGCATAGCGATAACCGGGCTTTCCTTGTGGTTATGATAGGCGAGAAAAGCGTCGATCGCTGCCAGGTCCACCAACCCATCCACATTCGAAAAAAGGACTCCTCCGAAAATCAACAGTGCGAGAATATCTATGAACGGGGCCCACTTGCCTTTACCTGCCAAGATTCTTGCTTTTGCCTCCAAATATTTTCTCGGTATTCCAACCACCCCATTTTCGAATTGCTTCCTGTGGTCTAATTCCTGCGCCAAGATTTGGACTATCTTGGAAATTCTAGCTAATGAGGGATAGAACCCTGTGAAGAGGTATGGTTTCCTCCCCCCTAGAGGGCATCCTAGGATCTCTTCAAATTCTTCCACCATGGGTGATAGCTGGAAGTCCCCAAAGGTGGAGCACCTCAACGGCTTATCATAAATACTGGGCGAGGGAGGCAATGGCCTCTGTGGAGACTTCTACCATGGCTAGGTCCCAGATTTTACCATAAGCTTTGCGAAAAGCTTGCCTCTGGAGCTGACCCATCAACTGCCCTAACTCTTTTAGACTGGTGATCCCTAGGCTTTTAACCTTGACTTGATAGAACCTCTTTTTAAGCGAAGGCATTTGACTTGATCCCATGTTTTACTAAAGTGAACAAAAATCGGTGCGAATCAAAACTGCGACATCTATCATGGGTGGAATGGATGAATGCATGAAGAAATGCATATGACACAGATGCAATTTATGAATACGGGAGCCCGGGAAATTGTCTCCTTCTTAGATACAACGTCTTGGGGTAACACAGTGCCCGACGTATGTATTTAAGAAGGTGACACGGACCCTCCATTGGTTTGCCAAAGAGAGGGGATTAAGACAGAACCCGTGCATGATGCATATGCCAAAGGCACAACACGAAAATATTAACAACCAAATATAAGCAAAGGGGTACATGTCACTTTGACTACATGCATGGAAGTGTGAAAAATGGCACGCAGTGTGTCTACTCCGTGCCCCTATTCAAGGGACCTATATGGGAGAGAGCTAAAAGGGTTTTTAGTGATAATCCCCAAGGTGGTCATATCTCTCTTGATGGTCTCTAGAGGTATCATCCTCTTCGAAGAACATATTGCAGCAGTAGGGACAACTAGCAACAATATGTTATCAAAGAGAAAAACTCTAGATGAGGGTTCACTGTAATCAAGCAAGTCGGAGACCTAGCATGATCACAGATTCACCTCCACTCCTTATGTTCCCACGAACCCGGGTATAGGGCCCTTTTTCAAATCACCGTGTGTGCAAATAGTGTTGGTGTTTGTGTGCATCAAATGAAAATATTTACCTCATGCATACATTTTAAAACACACTAAAAGCATAAAAGAGTTATATACACAAGAACATAAGGGAAATAGAGGGAAACCAACAAAGGAGGATGTTATGATAAAACTTTGCACAAGATTAAATGGCCTAACTCTCAAAAAATGGTCCCCAGTGGAGTCGCCAACAGTCGCAACCTACCCTTCGGCGAGAGGGCAACGCGTGACTCACGGGTGCGTGTTCCAAGAAAGGGATACGCGCAGAGTCGCCACCAACATTTATTTGAGGAAAACGTCGGAAAAACCGGAAAAGACGTGATCTACAAACTTTAAGTGAAAGGTTCGGGAGTTGTATTTACGCACGGGGAAGGTATTAGCACCCCACGCATCCGTCACAAGAGACAACAACCTTTAATTAAATGTGCAAACATGACTTCAATTTTTATGTTCCCTTTTATGTCTCTATTTCTTTTTGTACTTTTTATCTTTTGCGGTCGACGAGGGGGTTTCCCTTGCTCCTACGTATTCCTTAATTGCGATAAGGAAATCAGGCCTACGTAGTTCTTTGTGAACAAAGTGTTTGTTTAAGTTGTTTTTATCCTTTTTGCAAGATATGCTTTCACGGATTGTGCTACAATGCTTTCTTTTGACTTCCGGCATGTTACGAAACTTCACGAATTGCCTAACGATGGGTGCCAAGTACCTCGAAGTGGTCAAGCGAGGGTCGCATCCCAACAATGGATGGTCCCCGGACGAAATTAGGGTATGACAATGGTCATTCTGCACCTTTTGTCATCCAAAGGCGGCGAGCCCGATGACAGGCGGAGACAAATTATGGTCATCCGCACACCTTTTCGCCATCTAGAGACGATCGAGTCCGATGGCACGCAGAGACAAATTATGGTCATTATGCACCTTTTGTCATCTAGAGGCGGCGAGCCCGATGACATGCGAAGACAAATTATGGTCATCCGCACACCTTTTCGCCATCTAGAGATGATCAAGTCTGATGGCACGCAGAGACAAATTATGGTCATTCTGCACCTTTTGTCATCCAGAGGCGGAAAGCCCGATGACAGGCGGAGACTAATTATGGTCATCCGCACACCTTTTTTTCAACTAGAGGCAAGCAAGCCCGTTGGCACACAGAGAAAATTATGGTCATTCTGCACCTTTTGTCATCCAGAGACGGCGAGTCCAATGACATGCGGAGAAACCATATGGTCCCGTACCTTTTTTTCACTATCCAGAGACAATCAAGTCCGATAGCACGTGGGGACAAATTATGGTCATCCGCACGCTTTTGCTATCTGTTTTTTCACTCTCGTCGTCCAGAAACATTCTAGTCTAGCGACGCGCGGAATTCTGCTCTACTGGGCAGAGACGATTGGGTGCAATTGCAAAGGGAAGTGTCGTGGTTGTCCAACTTTGTCGTTTTCAAAACACTGAAGTTTATTGACGCTTCTGATGCATTTTCTTTTCTTACTAAACGACAGATTCCGCTGGCGGGGATATTGACCGGCTGAATGATGTTCCGCTCAAACGAAATTAGTGTCTTATCGTTACTTCCCTTTTATCTCCAATAAAAGACAAGAGGGGCAACTGTAATACCCTAATTTCGTCCGGGGACCATGTGTTTGGTGGGATGCGACCTTCGCTTGACCACTTCGAGGTACTTGACACCCATCGTTAGGTAATCCGTGAAGTTCCGCGACATGTCGGGAGTTGAAAGGAAGCGTTAATGCGCAATCCGTAAAGTTCCGTAACATTCCAAAAGCCAAAGAGGGGACGATTGCGTAATCCGTAAGGTTTGTGGCATTACGGAAAGAAAACAAGTATCGTTACGTAATTCGTAAAGTTTCGTAACGTTATTGAAAAAGAATCAGCAAAAAAGGCAGAGGGGGTGTATTTAGTAAATAGGGGTGTGCAAATAGCAATCAAGCCCACTTGGGCCTTCCATGATGTTCCAACAGAAGGCGGTGCCTTCTGGTGGAAGCAACCCAGCTCGCTTGGGCGAGCTGGACGATAACCATCTCCCTCTTTTCCCCTATAAATAGGGGAAGGAGGGCAAAACAAATTCGTTCAACCCTCCTGGTATCTGAGATTCACTTAAAATTAGTGAGAAAAATTGTTTCCGTGAGGAAAATCCAAGCCGAGGCGCTTCCGTAACGCTTTCGAGACGTTTCCGTGGGCGATTTCGTGAAGATTTTCCACCGTTCTTCATCGTTATTCGTTCGTTCTTCATCGTTCTTCGGTCTTCAACCGGTAAGTTCCCAAAATCAAACCTTTCAATTCATTCTATGTACCCTTAGTGGTCCCCACTTGTTTCGCGTGCTTTTATTTTTATTTCGTTTGCTTTCCGTACCCTCTTTTGACGTGCTTTAGTCATTCATTTAAGTCGTTTTCTCGCCTAAATCAAAAATAAAATAAATTTCCACTGATCATTTGAGTTTTAACATCTTTTAATTTCTGTTAGAATAAAATCAGATTTATCTTTCACGCCGTAACCACGTTTAAAACCAAAAAGAGGCAAAATAATAATATAATAATCAAAAAATATCTTTAAATAAAATAATCAAAAAATCAATCGGACGTTTTTTCTTTCGGATTTTCTTTCTTAATCGAATTGACTAAATAACCAAAGTGAAACTAAGGCTAAAATCAATTCATAAATCAAGCTTTTGTCATCACCTAAAAACCATTTTTTAAAGGTCCAACGCCTTGAAATGGTCCTTTTCGCTTTTATTGGTTAAACGTGGATTTTTAAAAAGCCTAAAATCAACACATAGTTTTGTCACCTCTTTAAAAAAAAAACCAAGAGATCATTAATGGTCCAATGCCTTAATATTTTCTCTCCTTTCAAAAGAATCGAAAGATCGTTTAATGGTCCAACGCCTTAAATGACCTTTTATTCAATCAAAATATATCTTGCAAAAAATGGATAAAAAACCAACGTTTAGTTCTCAAAGAACTACGTAGGTCTGATTTCCTTATCACAATTGAGGAATACGTAGGAGCAAGGGAAACACCCTTGTCGACCACAAAAAGATAAAAAATACAAAAGGCATAAAAAAACGTAAATAGGAAAATAAAACAAATTGAAGTCATATTTGCACACTTGATTAAGGGATGCCGTCCCTTGTGATGGACGTGTGGGGTGCTAATACCTTCCCCGTGCATAAATACAACTCCTGAACCTTTCACACTTAAAGTTCGTAGACCACGCCTTTTCCGGTTTTTCCGACGCTTTCCTCGAATAAACGTGATGTAAGCTCCATTGGAGCTTGTAGGCCTAGGATCTTCTTCATCAATGGATTCCTTTGCTTCTTGGAAGATGAATGGCAGCGGAATGGAGAAAGGGAAAGAGAGAGGAGACGCCACTTCAAGGAGAAGATGAGTCTAGAAGAAGCTCACCACCATAGGAGGCCATGGATAAGAGCTTGGAGGAAGAAGGAGATGAATGAAGGGAGAGGGAGAGAAGAGCACGAAATTTTGTGCTCTAAATGAGCTTTGAAATCTGAAGTTTAATATTCAAATCATCAAAGTTGAAAAAAATGCACACACATGACCTCTATTTATAGCCTAAGTGTCACACAAAATTGGAGGGAAATTCAAATTTCACTTGAATTTGAAATTGAATTTGTGGAGCCAAACTTTGGAGCCAAAATTTCACTAATTATGATTAGTGAATTTTAGTTATGGTTCAGCCCACTAATCCAAGATCAATTCCAAGATTCTCCACTAAGTGTGCTTAGGTGTCATGAGGCATGAAAAGCATGAAGGACATGCACAAAGTGTGACTATATGATGTGGCAATGGGGTGTAGTAAGCAAATGCTCACCTCCCCCTCTAAAATTTAATTGGATTGGGCTTCTACCAATTCAATTAAATTTATTTCCAACCACACACATCAAATATCCACTTAGTGCATGTGAAATTACAAAACTACCCCTAATACAAAAACTAGTCTAGGTGCCCTAAAATACAAGGGCTGAAAAATCCTATATTTCTAGGGTACCCTACCTACATTATGGAGCCCTAAATACAAGGCCCAAAAATAATGAAACCTTAATCTAATATTTACAAAGATAAGCGGGCTCGTACTTAGCCCATGGGCCCGAAATCTACCCTAAGGCTCATAAGAACCCTAGGGCCTTCTCTTGCATCTCTGGCCCAATCTACTTGGAGTTTTTCTATCCAATGCCCTTGCGGAGTAGGATTGCATCATTCCCTCCCCCTTGAAAAGGATTTGACCTCAAATCCTGAGGTTCTTGATACTCTGGGCTCCTTCCCTTAACACCTGTAAAAAGAACAAAAACATATGTATTAGTGGTGTTTAGTATGTTGAAGTAAGGTAAGGTCTGAAAACTCATTTCCGGGGCATCTTCCCATGAAGGAACATGGTTCCTCACCAACTCAATGAGTGGTGCTACAAGTATAGAAAAATATGGGGCAAACCTTTTGTAAAAGTTTGTTAAGTCTTGGAAGCCCCAAATTTTTCTTACACTTGGTGGAGCGGGCCACTCAGGAATGACCTTTATTCTCTTAGGGTTCATGGGAACCCTTTGATCACAATTTAAAAAATTAAGAAAAGTAAAGCAATAGAACATACCTTTTTCTGTATTTTCATGTTGATTATTCCTACCAAAAAGTATGACAAACCTAAGGTGTCCCATATGTGTGCCTAAGTTTGTATTGAAACTAAAAATAAGAACAAACCTACCTAATGAGTCCCTATGTACACAAATCATGAAGATGTTGGGTGCATGAGTAATTTTACAAAAGAGTGTTGCACCACCCAAAGCATTCATCACACCACCTATTTTAGGGATTTGGTGCCTAATAATACCTATTTTGGGCACCAACAAAGCACAAGGATTTAATCTCTTATGAACCAAACCCTCATCCAACAACTCCTTTACTTGAGGATTAAACTCAAGCCTAAAAGATGTGGCAATGCTAACAAGTGTCTTTTTACAAAGGAGAAAATGTGGAGGTTGTCTAAGAAGGGAAATTTCTTTAATATTTGTTTTTATTTCAAAATGTCTTTCCTTCTTAGCTAACCTCTTGGAGGAGACACTTACCTCCTTACACTCCTCCTTAACCATTAAAGGTTGTCCTTCTTCTTGGGGGTAGATCTCTTCACTAGATTCTTCCCCTTTTGCTTCTTCACTTTTACTAGAGGAAGGTGAAGTAGTAGCCTCATCTTGGCTAATATAAATGTCTTGGCCCCTCATAATCATGGTTTTCTTGGTGGGGCATTGAGAAGTAATGTGTCCTCTTCCAAGACATTTAAAGCACTTCATGGAGCTAGTATTCTCTTGCATACTAGCCTTAAGGGGTTGCTTTTCTATTGTCTTCCCCTTATCATCTTTGGGCTTAGAAGGTCTCACCCCTAAGATTCCTTGACCTTGGTCTTTCTTTTGATAAGAGTGAGAGCCATAAGATTTTGAAGTTGACTTCCTTTTAAGTTGTTGCTCTACCCTTATTTTCCAATCTATATTAGCCTCTACATTGTCCTTCCCATGGAAGTATGGGAGTTTAATGTTAACCTCTTGAGGCTTTCTTTCATTTTCTCTCCTATGGGAGTGAGGTCTAAGATGTGACCTATGCCTTCCTTCATAATAGTCACGAAGTTCTTCACTTAGGCTCTTGCAAGAGTTATGACTACTATAGGAGACATGTTTTTCTCTTTTCATTTCTTTCATTATTTTTCTTCTTTCTTCCTCTCTTATTTTCTCTCTTTCATCTTGACTTATTTCTTCCACTCTTTTTTTACCTTTATCTTTTCTCTCTTGTTTTTCTTTCCACAACTTAAGGGATCTCAACTCATCTAATATCTTATACAAGGGGTCCTTAGGAGTAGAACCCTCACCATTAACACTAGATGAAGAATGAAGACTCATGTTGGTTCCTAAGTTATGGTTCTTTCTTGTTGGGGGTTTGAAAAAAAGGTAAAAGAAACTATGGTTGAAACTAGCCAAAATAAACACTAAAAAAGGTGTGAAAGATAAGGTAAAAACTAATTGGTAAAAGGAAAGCTATCTAGGCGGTTTGACAATGGAGGGTAAAGGAAATAAGCTATGAAAGTAAGCAAGAAATTAAAGTGCAAGAAATGCAAACTAGGCGGATCCTAAGAGTGTTTGGATGACCTCATTTAAGGTTCCCAACAAAACACTCACTATCCTAAGGGAAAATTGCCTAAAATTATTACACACAAATGGAAGTAGGGTGACCTAGCGGAGGCTCCCAACTTACTTCCAATGAAAGGCCTTTTTGTTACAAAATTTGAAAGCAAAGCAAATTGCCAATTACAAAATTACAAAGAAAAAAGTCCTCAATTGTGGTGGCTATTCTCTCTTTAGTGTTTCACTCAATTTGGAGTGCTTCTTAGTCCAATAGCTCTTAAGGTGGTTGGCCCCTTGCTTCTTGACTCAAATTCTTCAAGATATGGCACCAATCCTCCTTTCCAATTCCCTATATGGCAACTCACAAGCAAGGAAACAAAGAGACAAGCAATAACCAAAGACAAAAAAAATGAAATGAAAGCTAAACCAATAGAGTTTTAACAAGACAAATTTCCAAGGATTATTCAACAATTAAAGCAATGGAAAGCACAAAAAGCAAGCTAGGACTCAAAGAGAAACCTAGAATGGCTCTAGAGTAGAGTAGAAAAACTAAAAAAAAAAAAAGACTCAAGAAACCTCTAGTTTTGGCACTTGTTTTCACAATAATTTTCAATTGAAATTTCAGAACTAGGATTGGTATAAAATAGGCACCAATTATAGAACAAATTTTGAGCCAAAACAACAAGCACACTTTCCTTTCACTTTTTTTTTTTTTCCTGGACACTGATTTTTCTGCCAACTTGTGAGATTTTTCTTTATTTTTCATTTAATCCAAATCGCTTGGTTCTTTTTTTATAATTTTGGTCCAGATGTCTAAAAAATTCAGTAAAAGTTTCAGCTCAAAAAACGTAGTGACCAATTCCCAGTAATTTATACACTTTTGTATGTTCAAGCTGCCTGCACCAGCGATTTCAACCTAGAAATCAAGAGTAGTGTTTATGTTGCTTAAGGCTTGGATAGTTACAATTTGTGTTTGCTTATGCTCAATTATCTTGAATAACACAATTCAAGAGAGCTTAAGACTTATTTGATTCACAAATCCAGCCACAACTCAACACCACATCTCAACTTCATCATAGGCATCATGTAGGAATCTTAGAAAACAAAAAAGAGTTCAACAACAAGACTACTTCTAGGAATTGATTTAGAACATGTTATGAACTAAATAACATGCATGAATTAGACTCAAAATTCAAAAGATAGGCTAAGAATGACAAGAATACATGAAAAAATGTATCTAGAATTCAAAAAACAAAATAAAAATTCAACACAAACTTAGAGCATAATGTGACAATTACTATGACTAAACATGACTCTAAGACAACATGGATTAAGTGATTTACACTTAGATTTTTGTGTTTTTTTTTTCTAATCAATATTTTGGAACAAAATTTAGATCTAAAGGTTCAGCACAAGAATATTATGAATGAAAAATGATAGAACCTAAAATCAACACAAAAACAAGATTCAAGAGTAGATCTACAAAATTTGAACCATAGAAATGCAAGAACAAGTGTAGATCTAAGATTTAATCGGTTTATTTTTTTTGAATCTACTCTAAACAGCACCAAACCACAAGACAATGGAGGATATACATGGAGAATAAGATGAAGAACAAGGAATTAAAGAGAATTCACCGAACAAAAAGATAGAGGAAGCAAAAGAACATCACCTAGATGAAGATGCTCTTGATACCACATGATGTAAGCTCCATTGGAGCTTGTAGGCCTAGGATCTTCTTCATCAATGGATTCCTTTGCTTCTTGGAAAATGAATGGCAGCGGAATGGAGAAAGGGAAAGAGAGAGGAGACGCCACTTCAAGGAGAAGATGAGTCTAGAAGAAGCTCACCACCATAGGAGGCCATGGATAAGAGCTTGGAGGAAGAAGGAGATGAATGAAGGGAGAGGGAGAGAAGAGCACGAAATTTTGTGCTCTAAATGAGCTTTGAAATCTGAAGTTTAATATTCAAATCATCAAAGTTGAAAAAAATGCACACACATGACCTCTATTTATAGCCTAAGTGTCACACAAAATTGGAGGGAAATTCAAATTTCACTTGAATTTGAAATTGAATTTGTGGAGCCAAACTTTGGAGCCAAAATTTCACTAATTATGATTAGTGAATTTTAGTTATGGTTCAGCCCACTAATCCAAGATCAATTCCAAGATTCTCCACTAAGTGTGCTTAGGTGTCATGAGGCATGAAAAGCATGAAGGACATGCACAAAGTGTGACTATATGATGTGGCAATGGGGTGTAGTAAGCAAATGCTCACCTCCCCCTCTAAAATTTAATTGGATTGGGCTTCTACCAATTCAATTAAATTTATTTCCAACCACACACATCAAATATCCACTTAGTGCATGTGAAATTACAAAACTACCCCTAATACAAAAACTAGTCTAGGTGCCCTAAAATACAAGGGCTGAAAAATCCTATATTTCTAGGGTACCCTACCTACATTATGGAGCCCTAAATACAAGGCCCAAAAATAATGAAACCTTAATCTAATATTTACAAAGATAAGCGGGCTCGTACTTAGCCCATGGGCCCGAAATCTACCCTAAGGCTCATAAGAACCCTAGGGCCTTCTCTTGCATCTCTGGCCCAATCTACTTGGAGTTTTTCTATCCAATGCCCTTGCGGAGTAGGATTGCATCACTTGTATCTCTTCGTCTTCTTTTGGAGCTTCACCCCCCACCTCTTTAGTGGTTCTCAAATTCGAGAGCCAATCCAGACCTTGTGCATAGGCTTTCAACCACCTATGGTAGCCGCCGATGGGCTCGTTGCTACTTCCTCTAAGTTCCTTGTCCTTCTTTTGCACCATTTTCCATGCCTTGCGGACCCTTTGAAGCATCCTCGCGTTGGTGCTATTGAAACCTCACGCAATAAAGGGTGTGAGGCCTTCCTCTAATGGTCCTCCTCTCATAGGGTAGCCAAGTTGTCTTATGGCGAGGACGGTGTCGCACCAACGCGACAGTGTCGGGTGCTAGGCCTATGTCGTTTCCTTACGAGAACAGCTGCGCAGTTCCATGGAGGTATGCCCCTCCGGGTAGAAGGAAGGAAGAAGCTACTAATATCGGTTCACTATCAGCCAAAGTGACCAATATCACCGGGCTGAGTGGCATAACCCGCAGTGGTCGCGTGTTCGCACCGCCTAGCCTGCCGATACAGCCTGCAAACTTTAAAGGGAAAGCAAAGGTGACCGAAGGACAAAATGTCAAGGTGATTCCCGCACCGGACGAGGGTGTTCTGATGAATGATTTTGCCGAGGGAAGAGAAGGCTATGACAAGAAAGAGGTATCACTCGAGGAGGCCGGCAAGTTCCTCCGCATTATCCAACAAAGCGAGTTCAAAGTCATTGAACAACTCAACAAGACCCCAGCTAGAGTCTCCCTTCTAGAGCTGCTCATGAGCTTTGAGCCTCACCGAGCTTTGTTGGTAAAAGTCTTGAATGAAGCTCACATAGCCCAAGACATCTCCATAAAAGGCTTTGGGGGGATCGTCAATAACATCGCATCAAACAATTACCTCACTTTCGTTGAAGAGGAAATACCCGCTGAGGGGACATAACAGGGCTTTACATGTGTCAGTCAAATGCATGGAGCATGTTATGGCCAAAGTACTCATCGACAACGGTTCAAGTATGAATGTGATGCCCAAGAGCACATTGGAGAAGTTGTCGTTTAACGCCTCCCACGTAAGGCCGAGTTCCATGGTGGCCCGTGCCATCGATGGCAGCCGCCGAGAGGTAAGGGGACGTCCATGGATCCACTCAGTGGGAGTCGTCCCCTCCACACTTCACCAAAAGTTGAAGTTTGTAGTGGAAGGACATTTGGTCATAGTATCAGGTGAGGAAGATGTCCTGGTAAGTTGTCCTTCCTCTATGCCATATATGGAAGCTGCGGAGGAGTCATTGGAAACGACCTTCCAATCTTTTGAGGTAGTAAGCATCGCCTCCGTAGATTCCCTTCCTAGGAAGCCCCACCTGTCCGATGCGGCAATGATGGTGGCCCGGGTGATGTTAGGGCACGGCTACGAGCCTGGAATGGGTTTGGGCAAGAACAACGGTGGCAGGACCGGTCTGGTAAGTATCAGAGGAAACCGCGGGAAGTTTGGGTTAGGCTATAAACCTACGCAGGCTGACGTAAGGAAAAGCATCTCGAAAAGGAAGAACAAAGGCTAAGGCCCGCGGTCGAGACAATGAGCCAAAGAGGCTCCGCCATGCCACATCAGTAGGAGCTTCGTAAGTGCGGGTTTAAGACGCGAAGGACAAGTCACCGTGATATGTGATGAGGACTCCACGAGGAGATCGGATTTGGTGCAACCATGCCCTCCCGGTTTCCAACTATGAAATTGGCGGGTGGAGGAACGCCCGGAAGTTTACGCAGCAAGCATAATGTAACCTTTTTAGCTTTAAAACTCTACGGTCGGGCCTAGACTTTAGGGTTTCCTTTTGTTAAGGCATTATGTCTTTTGTTCTTAAAGTTAATATAAAGATCTTTCTTCATCTGTTCTTGAGCCTCTACCCATTCTCATTCATTTGCATGTTTATTTCCCTGTTACGCTTATACAATACAGATCCGACGACGAGTCCCACGAAGGTACTAATACTGGGGACCCGGCCGTCAATTTCGAGCAAGAAGCAAGTCGGACGGAGGATGAAGAGGACGAGGATGTAGGGCTTCACCCAAAGATGGAGAGGATAATCGCTTAGGAGGATCAAGAGATGAGGCCTGTCGCAACCTACCCTTCGGAGGAGGGCGACGCGTGACTCGCAGGTGCGTGTTCCAAGAAAGGAATACGCGCGGAGTCGCCACCAACGTTTATTTGAGGAAAACGTAGGAAAAACCGGAAAAGACGTGATCTACGAACTTTAAGTGAAAGGTTCGGGAGTTGTATTTATGCACGAGGAAGGTATTAGCACCCCACACGTCCGTCACAAGAGATGACAGCCCTTAATCGAATGTGCAAATATGACTTCAATTTTATGTTATTTTCCCTTTTTACGTTCTTATGTCTTATTATGCCTTTTTATGTTTTTATCTTTTTGTTGTCGACAGGGGTGTTTCCCTTGCTCCTACGTATTCCTCAATTGTGATAAGGAAATCAGACCTACGTAGTTCTTTCTTGAACAAAGCGTTTTGGTTATTTTTTTTATCCTTTCTTGCAAGATATGTTTTTATTGAATGAAAGGTCATTTAAGGCGTTGGACCATTAGACAATCTTTCGATTTTTTTGAAAAGTGAGAAAATATTTAAGGCATTGGACCATTAATGATTTCTTTATTTGAAAGAGGTAACAACATTACATATTGATTTTAGGCTTGTTAGAAATCTACACTTAACCAATAAAAGCGGAAAATACCATTTCAAGGCGTTGGACCTTTGAAAATGGCTTTTTTAGGCGATGACAAAAGTTTGGTTTATGAATTGATTGTAGCCTTAGTTTCACTTTGGTTATTAGTCGATTCGATTAAGAAAGAGAAATCCCAAAGAAAAATGTCCGATTGATTTTTTATGTATTTATTTTACTAAAAGATATTTTTGATTATTATATTATTATTTTACCTCTTTTTGGTTTCCAATGTGGTTACGGCATGACCAAACGGTCGGATTTCATTTTAACAAAAATTAACGGATGTTACAATTCAAATGATCGGTGGAAATTTATTTCATTTTTAATTAGGTGAGAAAATGACTTAAGTAAATGACTAAAGCACGTCAAAAGGGGGTACGGAAAGTAAATGAAATGAAAATAAAAGCACATGAAGACAAATGACGACCACTAAGGGTACATAGAATGAATTGAAAAGCTCGATTTCGGGAACTTACCGGTTGAAGACCGAAGAATGACGAAGAACGAACGAAGAACGTCGAAGAACGGTTGAAAATCTTCGTGAAATCACCCACGGAAACGTTACGGAAGCGCCTCGACTTGGATTTTTATCACGGAAACAATTTTTTTCACTAATTTCAAGTGACCTCGAATTACCAGGAGGGTTGAACATTTTTTTCCTTCACTTCTCCCCCTTTTTATAGGAAAATAGGGGAGAAGCTTGCCACCCAGCTCGCCCAGGCGAGCTAGGTTGCTTCCTCCAGAAGCAACCGCCTTCTGGAGGAATATTCTGGAAGGCCCAAGTGGGCCTGGTTACTATTTGAACCCCCATTTTTACTAAGTACACCCCCTGCCATTTTTTGGTGTTTCTTTTTCCGTAACGTTACGAAACATTACGAATTCCGTAACGATGCTTGTTTTCTTTCCGTAATGTTACGAAACCTTACGGATTATGTAATCATCCCTTTTTTTGCCTTCCGGAACGTTACGGAACTTTACGGATTGCGCACTAACACTTCCTTTTAATTTCTGGCATGTCACGGAACTTCACGCATTGTGCTACAATGCTTTCTTTTGACTTCCGGCATGTCACGGAACTTCACGAATTGCCTAACGATGGGTGCCAAGTACCTCGAAGTGGTCAAACGAGGGTCGCATCCCAACAACGGATGGTCCCCGAACGAAATTAGGGTATGACAGTTGCCCCTCTTTACTTGTCTTTTATTGGAGATAAAAGGGAAGTAAAGATAAGACACTAATTTCGTTCGAGCGAAATACCATTCGGCCAGTGAACCTCCCTGCCAGCGGAACCTGCAAAAATTTGAAAATGATCAGTACCGACACATCATCCTAATACTGTGGAATTTGCTCCTCTTGGTTGATACAAGACGCAGAATGACCATAATTTGTCTCTGCGTTTTGTTTGGACACGATCGAGCCTGGGCGGCGAGACACAGAATGACCATAATTCGTCTCTGTGTGCCACCGGACACGATCGCCTCTGGATGGCGAAAAGGTGTACGGAATGACCATAATTTGTCTCCGCCCACCTCTCAACTTGCTGTTCTTGAATGGCAAAGGACGCATAATTTTTCTCTGCGCGTTTATCAGCCAACTTGCAAAATTTGAATGACAAAGGGCGCAAAATTTGTTTCTGCGCGTTTATCACCCAACTTGTGAAATTTGATTGACAAAGGGTGCTGAATTTGTATCTACACGTTTACCACCCAACTTGGTGTTTCTGAATGGTAAAGGGCGCAGAATTTGTCTCTGCGCGTTTACCCACTTAGCTTGTTGTTCCAGAATGATAAAGGGCGCATAATCTATCTCTGCGCGTTTACCCACTCAGCTTGTTGTTCCTGGATGATAAAGGGCGCAAAATCTGTCTCTGCGCGTTTACCCACTCAGCTTGCTGTGCTTGAATGATAAAGGGCACCGAATCTATCTCTGCGCGTTTACCCACTGAGCTTGTTGTTCCTGAATGATAAAGGGCGCAAAATCTATCTCTACGCGTTTACCCACTGAGCTTGTTGTTCCTGAATGATAAAGGGCACAAAATTTTTCTCTGCGCGTTTACCCACTCAGGTTGCTATGCTTGAATGATAAAGGGCGCAGAATTCGTCTATGCGCGTTTACCACCCAACTTGGTATCATGCTTTGAGTCTTATAGATAGCAAAGGAAAGTTTTAAAATGGATAACCACTCGGGTATCTCCGCATGTCACGTGACTCCAGTGTCAGTATGACAGAAATTGTCTGCGCGGAAGATGATGTAAATCTCCGCGTGTCAACGGGCTCGTTGGCCGCAATTGACAATGGGTGCAGAAGATGACGTTAGTCTCTGCGTGCTATCTTGCTTTGAGTCTTAGAGATAGCAAAAGAAAGTTTAAACGGATAACCACTCGGGTATCTCTGCATGTCACGTGACTCCAGTGTCAGTATGACAGAAATTGTGGGGGCGAACGACAAAAGCGAGGCTCTTGCTCCTACGTATCCTCAATGAGGAACTCAGACCTACGTAGTTCTGGATAACTTGTGAGACTAAAAATAGTCTCGGTGTTTTCTTCACTAAAATGCAAACATGCTTTAGTAAAGAGAGAAAACTCCCAACTAATCAGAGCAACATATGCTTTTCGGATGAAAAACAATGTGTCTACCGGGGAAGGGGAGTATGCTGATGAAATCTTCTCATAACCACAAATGAGATTTTGGATGTTAGCATTTTCGTTTCTAAATGACCATTTAGAGGAAACACTGGGTTCAACAAAAATAGAAGAAAATCACTCAAAGTGTATCAATCTCACACAGGTAAGTGTTTCATCCTAATTCCGAACCATAGATATGCCATGACTTGATTTTGCAAATTATTTCCTATCAAATCAAAGATTACATGCGTGATCATGGATTAGTAGGACTTTTCTTGGGAATGGTGTTTTTTTGTGGGAATTTTTGGCTTTGAATGTTTTTGGCCTTTTCCTTTTCTGTATTTTTGTTTAGCGCGAGGCGAACAAGTCACCGACGCACAGGATTTTGGTTGGCAATCAAAGAGAGAGGACCACTTTAGGTCGTGGTTTCCTTTCTTTTCATGTTTTCTTGGTGACAAATCTGTATTGTTTAGATATTGTCTGGTCCAAAGGCCTTTCTGTATATTTCTTCTGTTTTCTTCCGATCTTTGATTGGGAATTCTCTTTCTTTTTTTGCTTTCCCCCATTTTCCTTGATTGGGAATTTTCCCTTTTTGCTTTCTTCTGATTTTTTTGATCGGGAATTTTCTCCTTTTCTCCTTTTCTCTTCTTTTCTTTTTCCTTTCTTGTTTTCTTTTGAGGGCAAGGTTTATGGTGAGTTGGGACTTTGGCTCAAGGCTTGTATATGTCAAGGTGTTGGTCTGGTTCAGGGATAAAAGGGAATGTCCCACATTATTTCCATGACACAAATGCAACAATGATGATTTGGAAACTTTATGCAAAACTAGTCATGCATGCACCTATGCGGACACTTAAGTGTCAAACTTTTATGGTCATGTGACGCTAGGGCTCAGGATTCATTTCCTCTATTTAAGTCAACCCCTTGTTTCCAAAATATGTTCTTTTATCAATTTGTGCATTCGTCCGAGTCTATCTTGCATGTTCGAAAAAACTTTCATAGTATTTACCCTTCAAATGTGTACACACATTTTTTTTCAAAAACTAGTTATGATCAGCGAATTTTTTCTTCAAATAAAAGTTGGAAATTATCTCCTTTCACAAGCGCGTTGTTTTTTTTTTTACCTAGACACTTTTATTCTTATTATTTTCTTTTTTTTTCTTCCTTCTTTTTCTTTCCTTGCTTGCTCTCTTTTCCTTTTCCTCTTTTTCCTTTTTTAGTTATTTATCATTTGTTCATTTCCTCTCTCTTCTTTCTTTTTTTCTCTTTTTCTCTCTGAAAAAGTCGTGCGGACGAGGGCGCACACTACCTACTCACGTCTAACCACAAGGTGAACGAGAAACGCACGAATATGGTAAGTCGCAAAACAGTGACGAAATAACTGAGAGCCATAACACCGAAAATTTCTAACAGAAACGAGCAATAATGATAGTAATGTTATTAACCATATGAACAAAACAGAAAATAGTAATGTCAACAACAATATGAGCAATAACAGAAAATGTTAATAGCAAACTAATCAAAAAAACAGATATGTCAAAAAAATGCGGTGACCTCGGTCACGTGGCTCTGCTTCCTCCCAAAAAGCCGAGTAAATTTGTCATCTCCTCATCCATGCGGGCGTCCTCTAGATCGCCGGGAGCCTCTGCAGGTGCCTCCCCTGCCTGGGCCTCAGGCCAATCTCCGGGCCATGCAACCTCAACCCTGAATTGATCTGGAGTAGGGCACGCAAAAGGAGCGAAACCCTGGCTCTGCTGACTGAGGCTGAGCTGGTAGAGACACTCATGGATCTGCACCTGCCCCCTGTGGTTGGCCGCCTACTGGCGAACCAAGTGTTGTAAATACTTGTCGCAACATGCCCTTTTGCGGGCGAGCGAGGCGAGGCTCACGGGTGCGCTTTCCAAAGGAGGAAAGATGCGCGGAGTCGCCACCAACGTTTATTTGTGGAAAACGTCGAAAAAACCGAAGGAAACCGGTCAAAACGAAAATTCTAAGTTCGGGAGTTGTATTTACGTTTGAGGAAGGTATTTGCACCTCTCACGTTTGTCTCGAAGGACAACAGCCTATTTTTTAGAATTGTGGAAATTGTGTTACCTTAACTTTATTTCTTTTTTATTTTGAGGTCAACAAAAGCGGGGCTTTTGCTCCTACGTACCCTCCATCGAAGAGGAAATCAGACCTACGCAGTTCTTTCTTTAAAGGTGAATCAAGCGATTCTTTTTACTTGAAAGGTGATCATTTTAAGGCGTTGGACCTTAAAAATGATCCATTTTACTTGGTAAGAAACTGAAATGATAAACTTTCAAAACCCTATTTTTTGTGGACGAGCTTGACTAGGCGAGTTGATTTTAGCCTTAGTTTCACTTTAGTTATTAGTCAATTCAATTAAGAATAAGAAATCCCAAAGAGAAAACGTCCGATTGATTTTTCGCTTTATTTTACTAAAAGGTATTTTTTGATTATTATATCATTATTTTACCTCTTTTTTTTATTTCCAACGTGGTTACGGCACGACCGAACGGTCGGAATTCAATTTAACAGAAATTAACGGATGATACAATTCAAATGATCGGTGGAAATTTATTTTATTTTTAGATTAGGCGAGAAATGACGTAAATAAATGACTGAAGCCCATCAAAAGGGGGTATAGAAAGCGAATGAAAACGAGAATAAAAATACATGAAACAAAATGTGGACCACCACGGGTACATAGAATGAATTGAAAAGCTCGGTTTGAGGTACTTACCCGTTGAAGACTGAAGAAAACGAAGAACGAATGATGAATGTTGAAGAACGGTCGAGAATCTTCGCGTAATTACTCACGGAAACGTTACGGAAACGTTACGGAAGTGCCTCGGCTTGGATTTTCTTCACGGAAACAATTTTCCTCAGCAATTTCGAGAGAATAAGAAGTGCCAAGAAGGCTGAACCCATTCTCCCTTCACTCCTCCCCCTATTTGTAGCAAAATAGGGGAGGAGCTTGCCACCCAGCTCGCCCAGGCGAGCAAGGTTGCTTCCTCCAGAAGCAACAGCCTTCTGGAGGAAGAATCAGGAAGGCCCAAGTGGGCCTGATTGCTATTTGTACCCCCCTTTTTACTAAATGCACCCCCTTTACCTTTTTTGGTAATTCTTTTTCCGTAACGTTACGAAACTTTTCGAATTTCGTAACGATACTTATTTTCCTTCCGCAAGGTTACGAATCCTTACGGATTATGTATTTACTCTTTTTTTAGCTTTCGAAGAAGTTACGAAAACTCACGGATTGCGAAAAACACCTCCTTTCGATTTCCGTCACATTACTGAATTTTCACGGATCGCGTAAGCTTGCTTCCTTTTGATTTTCGGCACGTCACGGGACTTCACATATTGTGCAACAAAGGGTGCCAAGTATCTCAAAGCGGCCAATCAAAGGTTGTATATCATCAAATAATAATCCCCGTACGAAATTAGGGTATGACAGTTGCCCCTCTTTACTTACCTCTCATCGGAGATAAGAGGAAAGCAAAGATACGACACTGATTTCGTCCGTCCTGCCCTTTCCGTGATGACGACTCTCGTCTCTACTCCTTCTTTTTTTTTTCTTCACAACACAAAACAAAATACAAACAACAACAAGAACATCGAATATAATATACATATACACATATACACATGTTTGGCGAAGGAACCGATCCAGAAAATAACAGAGAAACATATTTCCTAGTCACCAGAGGCACCGCACTTGATAACGGAGGACACATGAACAGCGCTAGGCAATGAATTCATGGGTCTCTAAATAAAAAGTGGAGAATGGAGAATTGGCGAACAGCGCTACGCAATGACATTCGCGGGGCTCCAGACTCGAAGGTGGAGGACACATGAACAGCGCTAGGCAATGACATTCATGGGGCTCCGAAAAAAAAGGAGAATGGAGAATTGGCGAACAGCGCTAGGCAATGACATTCGCGGGGCTCCAGACTCGAAGGTGGAGGACGCATGAACAGCGCTAGGCAATGACATTCATGGGGCACCGAAAAAAAGTGGAGAATGGAGAATTGGCGAACAACGCTACGCAATAACTTCGCGGGGCTCCAGACTCGAAGGTGGAGGACACATGAACAGCGCTAGGCAATGACATTCATGGGGCTTCGAAAAAAGTGGAGAATGGAGAATTGGCGAAAAGCGCTAGGCAATGACATTCGCGGGGCTCCAGACTCGAAGGTGAAGGACACATGAACAGCGCTAGGCAATGACATTCATGGGGCTCCGAAAAAAGTGGAGAATGGAGAATTGGCGAACAATGCTAGCCAATGACATTCGCGGGGCTCCAGACTCGAAGGTGGAGGACACATGAACAGTGCTAGGCAATGACATTCATGGGGCTCCGAAAAAAGGTGGAGAATGGAGAATTGGCGAACAACGTTACACAATAACTTCGTGGGGCTCCAGACTCGAAGGTGGAGGACACATGAACAGCGCTAGGCAATGACATTCGCGGGGCTCCAGACTCGAAGGTGGAGGACACATGAAAAGCGCTAGGCAATGACATTCATGGGGCTCCGAAAAAAGGGGAGAATGGAGAATTGGCGAACAGCGCTAGGCAATGACATTCGCGGGGCTCCAGACTCGAAGATGGAGGACACATGAACAGCGCTAGGCAATGACATTCATGGGGCTCCGAAAAAAGGTGGAGAATGGAGAATTGGCGAACAGCGCTACGCAATAACTTCGCGGGGATCCAAACTCGAAGGTGGAGGACACTTGAACAGCGCTAGGCAATGATATTCATGGGGCTTCGAAAAAAGTGGAGAATGGAGAATTGGCGAAAAGCGCTAGGCAATGACATTCGCGGGGCTCCAGACTCGAAGGTGAAGGACACATGAACAGCGCTAGGCAATGACATTCATGGGGCTCCGAAAAAAGTGGAGAATGGAGAATTGGCGAACAGCGCTACGCAATAACTTCGCGGGGATCCAGACTCGAAGGTGGAGGACACTTGAACAGCGCTAGGCAATGACATTCATGGGGCTTCGAAAAAAGTGGAGAATGGAGAATTGGCGAAAAGCGCTAGGCAATGACATTCGCGGGGCTCCAGACTCGAAGGTGAAGGACACATGAACAGCGCTAGGCAATGACATTCATGGGGCTCCGAAAAAAGTGGAGAATGGAGAATTGGCGAACAGCGCTAGGCAATGACATTCGCGGGGCTCCAGACTCGAAGGTGGAGGACACATGAACAGTGCTAGGCAATGACATTCATGGGGCTCCGAAAAAAGGTGGAGAATGGAGAATTGGCGAACAGCGCTACACAATAACTTCGTGGGGCTCCAGACTCGAAGGTGGAGGACACATGAACAGCGCTAGGCAATGATATTCATGGGGCTCCGAAAAAAGTGGAGAATGGAGAATTGGCGAACAGCGCTAGGCAATGACATTCGCGGGGCTCCAGACTCGAAGGTGGAGGACACATGAACAGCGCTAGGCAATGACATTCATGGGGCTCCGAAAAAAGTGGAGAATGGAGAATTGGCGAACAACGCTAGGATATGACATTCGTGGGGCTCCAAACACAAAGGTGGAGGACACATGAATAACGCTAAGCAATGACATTCATGGGGCTCCGAAAAAAGAGTGGAGAAGGGAGAATTGGCGAACAGCGCTACCTAATAACTTCGCGGGGCTCCAGACTCAAAGTTGGAGGACACATGAATAGCGCTAGGCAATCACATTCATGGGGCTCCGAAAAAAAGTGGAGAATGGAGAATTGGCAAACAACACTAGGCAATGACATTCGCGGGGCTCCAGAGTCGACGGTGGAGGACACATGAACAGCGCTAGGCAATGACATTCATGGGGCTCCGATAAAAAGTGGAGAATGGAGAATTGGCGAATAGCGCTACGCAATGAAATTCGCGGGGCTCCAGACTTGAAGGTGGAGGACACATGAACAGCGCTAGGCAATGACATTCATGAGGCTCCGAAAAAAAGTGGAGAATGGAGAATTGGCGAACAGCGCTAGGCAATGACATTCGCGGGGCTCCAGACTCGAAGGTGGAGGACACATGAACAGCGCTAGGCAATGACATTCATGGGGCTCCGAAAAAAGTGGAGAATGGAGAATTGGCGAACAACGCTAGGATATGACATTCGTGGGGCTCCAGACTCAAAGGTGGAGGACACATGAATAACGCTAGGCAATGACATTCATGGGGTTCCGAAAAAAGAGTGGAGAATGGAGAATTGGCGAGCAGCGCTACCTAGTAACTTCGCGGGGCTCCAGACTCGAAGTTGGAGGACACATGAACAGCGCTAGGCAATGCAATTCATGGGGCTCCGAAAAAATGTGGAGAATGGAGAATTGGCGAACAACACTAGGCAATGACATTCGCGGGGCTCCAGACTCGAAGGTGGAGGACACATGAACAGCGCTAGGCAATGACATTCATGGGGCTCCGATAAAAAGTGGAGAATGGAGAATTGGCGAACAGCGCTAGGCATTGACATTCGCGGGGTTCCAGACTCGAAGGTGGAGGACACATGAACAGCACTAGGCAATGACATTCATGGGGCTCCGAAAAAAGTGGAGAATGGAGAATTTGCGAACAGCGCTAGGCAATGACATTCGCGGGGCTCCTGACTCGAAGGTGGAGGACACATGAACAGCTCTAGGCAATGACATTCATGGGGCTTCGAAAAAAGTGGAGAATGGAGAATTGGCGAACAGTGCTAGGGAATGACATTCGCGAGGCTCCAGACTCGACGGTGGAGGACACATGAACAGCGCTAGGCAATGACATTCATGGGGCTCCGAAAAAAGGTGGAGAATGGAGAATTGGCGAACAACGCTACGCAATAACTTCGTGGGGCTCCAGACTCGAAGGTGGAGGACACATTAACAGTGCTAGGCAATGACATACATGGGGCTCCGAAAAAAGTGGAGAATGTAGAATTGGCGAACAGCGCTAGGCAATGACATTCGCGGGGCTCCAGACTCGAAGGTGGAGGACACATGAACAGTGCTAGGCAATGACATTCATGGGGCTCCGAAAAAAGTGGAGAATGGAGAATTGGCGAACAGTGCTAGGCAATGACATTCGCGGGGCTCCAGACTCGAAGGTGGAGGACACATGAACAGTGCTAGGCAATGACATTCATGGGGCTCCGAAAAAAGTGGTTGGCAGGACCGAACGGTCCACCGGGTTTTTCCACCTAAAAGGAAAACATGCTTTTTGCAAAGAAAAATAAATCATTAGCGAGAGCACCATATCTTAGAGAAACAATATACTTGTGCTAAGGGTAATCTTCCTTGTAACCGAGAATGAAGGGCAGGATGTCAACTTTTAGCTTTTAAATGAACATGCAGGGGAAACATCGGGCTAAGCTGAAAATAAATCACTCATAGTGTATAAAACTCACACAGGCAAGTGTTTTATCCTATTCCCAAACCATAACTGCACCATGACTCTATTTTGCACACGACTTCCTATTGAATCAAAGATTAAACGTACGATCACGGACCAATAGGATTTTCTCGAGGGTAGTGTTTTTGGAGAAGAAGCTGGGTGTTTCGGTCTTTTCCTCTTTGTTCATGTGGGGTGGGATATCGCTAGTCGAGAATGGCAATCTGAAAGGAAGAGACACCAAAAATGGGTTTCCCTTTGCCGGCAGTCACTTACCTTGCCGAGAATTTATCTGGTCTGAAGATTTTCCATTCCCTTTCTTTCATTGACCCAAAATTATTCTGTTTGCCTCCGCTCTTTTCCATTTTCACTTCCCTTAGACCTTCGATCGGGAATCCTTCCTTTTCTTTTTTATTGTTCTTTTCTTTATTTTCATCTTTTTCTTTCTTTCCATTTATTCTTTTTCTTTCTTTTCACTTCTCCTTCCCCATCCCTTTGTTTGGGAAATCGGGTTTTAGCATTCTATTTGCTCTCCCTTGAGGAGATTCCGTTGTCCTTTGCTTTGGGGAAGGAATGAGGATTCTTTTTTATAGGCCAAGGTTCCAAAAGGTCTAAGGTTGTGTTTCAATGGGGTCTTTTATCGTGGGAACCCAATCTTGATATCTGGGGCGAAACAAATTTGGGTGTCAAGGTGTCGATTTCGGGCCGAACTTCCATATTATTCCATAAGGCACGCGTGACAATGATGATTTGAAAACAACGTGCAAAATTAGTCATGGCTACAGCCAGGTGGGCACTCAAGCATCACGTTTATGGCATTGTGATACTACGGTTGGGAATTTACACAAACAGACCCAACGTTTCCAAGTTATGTTCTTTCATCAGTTCAATGAATTCATCCATTCTTATCTCGGTTTATTCCGGAAAATAAACTCTTAGCATCAGTCCCTTGTTTCCAGAAGATACGTTTGCTCTTTACAAATGATTTATACTTCTTAACTATAACATGTCGACCTTCGCGGTCTTTCTTTCTTTTTCCTTTTTGTTTCATTTTTATATATTCACAAAATTATACACCTATGGTCCTCTATGAAGAAATTTTTCTTTGTATATCTACAGTCTTATACATGACAAACTTTTTCTGTATACGCATTGGAACTCTCTTTCTTTACGTCACACGGTCAAACCTATTTACATTCAAAGATCTTTTTCATTTTTCTCCAACGCACACTTATGGTTCATACAAAAGTTTCTTTATATATACTCGTTCACACACACAAGAATCCCTCTACACGTATTTTTTATAAAAACCCTTCTATGCACATTTTCCTTTTTCTTTATATACGCAGAAATTTTATTCACTACACTTCTCTCTTTTTTTATCATGATTTTGGTTCATTTTATTTTTAGGACGACGTTCCTAAATGAAAAAATTCTACACGATTCCGGAATTTCTACAAACACTATTGACAACAACGAAACAAGTACTGACGTAACGACTCAAACGATATGTATGTACAAAACAAAAGTCAATCAAGACGAAACAAACGTTAGTCCCTCAAGTCATAGAAATAAGATAACATACAAATGATAAATGATGGAACATACGAATTTGGGGATCCCACAGTCATGTGGCTCCGCATGCCACCAGACCCTTGGGTCACGGTAACAAAAAGTGGGGTGGTCGACAAAAGCAGGGCTTTTGCTCCTACGTATCCTCAATTTGTGATGAGGAACTCAGACCTACGTAGTTCTTGATAACTGTGAGACTAAAAATAGTCTCGGTGTTTTCTTTACCAAAATGCGAACATGCTTTAGTAAAGAGACAAAACTTCCAACTGATCAGAGCAACATATGCTTTTTGGATGAAAAACAATGTGTCTATTGGGGAAGGAGAGTATGCTGATGAAATTTTCTCATAACCGTAAATGAGATTTTGGATGTTAGCATTTCGTTTCTAAACGACAATTTAGAGGAAACACTGGGTCCAACAAAGATAGGAGAAAATCACTCAAAGTGTATCAATCTCACACAGGTAAGTGTTTTATGCTAATTCCGAACCATAGATATGTCATGACTTGATTTTGCAAATCATTTCCTATCAAATCAAAGATTACATGCGTGATCATGGATCAATAGGACTTATTTTGGGAATGGTTTTTAGGTGGGGAATTTGGCTTTGAGTGTTTTTGCCTTTTCCTTTTCTGTTTTTGTTTAGTGCGTGGCGAGAAAGTCGCTAGTGCACAGGATTTTGTCGGCAATCAAAGGGAGAGGACCACTTTAGGTCATGGTTTCCTTTTTCTTGGTGACAATTCTGTACTGTTCAGATATTGTCTGGTCCAAAGACCTTTCTGGATGTTTCTTCTATTTTCTTCCGATCCTTGATCGGGAATTTTCTTTCCTTTTTTGCTTTCTCCCACTCTTTGATTGGGAATTTTTCTTTTTTTTTTTCTTTTTTTTCCTTTTGTTTTCCGAGGGCAATGATTGACATTCTCACCCTGGGTCAAGGTTTATGATAAGTTGGGATTTTGGCTCAAGGCTTGTAGAACGGCTGGTCATGATATATGTCAGGGTTTGGCCAGCGGTTCGGGGATAAAGGGGATGTCCTACATTATTTCCATGATACACATGCAACAATGATGATTAGGAATTTTTATGCAAAACTGGTCATGCATGCACCCATGTGGACACTCAAGCATCAAGTTTTTATGGTCATGTGACACTAGGGCTCAGGATTCATTTTCCTTATTTTAAGTCAACCCAGTGTTTCCAAAATATGTTCTTTTATCAAATCATGCATTCATCCGAGTCCATTTTGGGCGTTCGGAAAATTTTCACAGCATTCACTCTTCAGGTATATACACATTTTTTTTCAGAAACTGGTTAAGATCAGTAAACTCTTTCAAAGAAAAGTTGGAAATTATCTTTTTTCACACAACTTTTATTTTTTATATCTTTTTATTTTCTATTTTTTTTCTTCCTTCTTATCCTTTTCTTGCTCGCTCTCTTTTTGCTCTTTTTTTTCCATGAGGTATTTTGCTACCTAAACATACGTATATTTTTGTGAAGTATTTTGCTATATACATGCGTGTCCCAGGTATCTTGCTACCTAAACATACATATATATGTTTTGTGAGATATTTTTGCTATATACATGCATATCCAAGGTATCTTGCTACCTAAACATACATATATATATTTTGTGAATTTTTTTTTTTTTGCTACATACATGCATATCCAAGGTATCTTTCTACCTAAACATACATACATATATATATATATATATATATATATATATATATATATATATATATATATATATATATATTGTGAGGTATGACTACCTTCCGAGCTTGTGCTTGTTTTATTTAAATTCCTAGGATCATGAGCTACTAGGTGTGTCCTACTATTACTTGAGAAACAAAGGTGATCAAACAAGCAGAGATTTAAAAGTTACTAGGTTGCCTCCTAGTAGCGCTTCTTTAACGTCTTGAGCTGGACGCCTTATGACTTGTCAGTCACGGACCTAGTACCTTTGCTTACCTTTGGCTTCGGACTTGGCCGCCTGCTGGTCAACCACGGATCGTAGGCGACGCTCTAACCTTTTTGTGGATGAGCTGAGGTGATCTCTAGAGGTGGTGGTGGCGCGCCTGTTGCCTGCTGCCGGCCATCCCTAGGCTGCTATGGTGTTTCGCCCGGGGCCTTCCTGGGGGCGCAGTACTTCTTGATGAAAGCTCGATTAGTAGGGGGCTGATGACCTTGCTGGGAGCGACAGGCACTCCGTAGAACTGACAGAGGCCCGTAATCAGAGCTGGCAACTCCAAGACCTATCGGACTTCTTCGGGTCCACTGAGTGTCTTGCGGGCGTGACCCCTATGTCACGATGGCATGAACTTGTTGGGGGAAGGGCGCCCTGTAGGACTGACAGAGGCCCGTAATCAGAGTTGGAAACCCCAGGCCCTATTGGACTTCTTCGGGTCCACTTGGTGTTTTGTGGGCGCGATCCCTGCAAACAATAGATGACATCAGAAATCAATTGAGCCATGTGCATACTTACCTATGTCACGATGGCATAGACTAACCGATACACCTGCAGGGGGAGATTGGCATTGTGGTCGCCGGGCAGAATGTTACTAAATAGCAACCTCATCCATATCCATGTAAGAGTGGTCATGTTGGTGCGCATGATCCACACTCGTCTTTTTGCAGCGGCACGGGTGAAATCTTGCCCCGGTATGCATAGTAGATGCGTGATAGCCTCCCTCTCTGGATGTGCTCACACAGTTGGTCGCCCAGGAACTGATAAAAGAAAACTACTGGCCCCTTAACCGGGAGCGCAAGTCTCGGTGAAGCATCTAAGGGCAAAGGACCTTATA
This sequence comes from Glycine soja, assembly GCF_004193775.1. Taxonomy (NCBI): domain Eukaryota; kingdom Viridiplantae; phylum Streptophyta; class Magnoliopsida; order Fabales; family Fabaceae; genus Glycine; species Glycine soja. Next base: position 12,195,137 of record NC_041004.1, on the reverse strand, counting down.
TTCTCTTAAGGTGTGGATATGGAGCACACTGAAAACGAGGACGCGTTGCCCTCTAAAGGCGAGGGCGTGCAGCCCTCTGCAGGCGAGGATGTGCATTCCTCTGATGGCGAGGACATATAGTCCTCTAAAGGTGATAGGTACTAGTACCCAAGGGTCCACCTTTATGAGAAAGCAAGAGATCGACTCACCGAGAGGGCCGGTCATCCAAAAAAGATTGGACAGGAGATGTAGGAAATCTATGCAGTTAACATGATTTTTAGGGATGCAGACGCATGCAACCTTTGTCGTGAAATTTGGTACTGCTGACCTCATATGAAACAATGCAATGTAATGGAAAGTTGTACAATGTTCATCACATTCTTTCCCTATTTTGTGATTTTGATTTTGATTTAATTTTTTTGGAAAACACAGATTGACTGTCCTTTTGAAAAAGGTGATAATTCATGCAACCATATCCTATCTTTTGCAAATCTCTCTGGGAACTCCCTGAGAGTGTTTGATTTAGTCACTTGACCATTTTGGAGTGACGGCAATGGAGCCGTTTGACGTTTATTCAATCTATTGAAATTCCAGGGCTTGTCTCCCTTTTTTTTCTTGTTTAAAAACATCGACGGGTGAGAACTTTTGATCTGCCCCTATGTTCACTTGAGGCTCATGCACGATGCCCCTCATTGCCCAGTGTAAGGCTTTGAGGTACAATCGTTATCTTTCGTCATGACCTTGTAGCTAGGAACCTATTGGGTGAAAAACTCTAATCTGCCCCTAGGTTCGCTTGAGGTTTTTTGCATGCTGCCTTTCGTTTCCCCAGTGTAGGGCTTAGAGGTACCAATTGTTGTCTTGTTTTCACAACCTCGTAGTGAGGAAGAATGAAAGAAGCAGTTGATTCTTGCAAAAAGAATTTTCCAAGGACGAGAAATAGTTGAAGGATTTTTCAGTTGATGGATTAAGTCAAATGACTCCTATGTAGAAGCAAGATGTTTTGATGTCTTGATGATGCTAAAGGATCAAGTGCTTCTAAGTTTTATTCAAGACAAGAATCCAAGAAATCAAGATATATGATCAAGTTGATCTCTAGAATCTTTAGGAAGAAGTTTCCAAATTGAAAAAACAAAAGGTTTGACCAAAAAATTCTATCATTTCAAATTGAGATTTGCTCTCTGGTAATCGATTACCAGCACTAGAAATTTGAATTCAAAATTTATAACGTGTAATTGATTACACATGGATGGTAATTGATTACCAGCAGTTTATTGAACGTTTTAATTCAAATTTTTAAAACCTGTAATCGATTACACAAGTCTTGTAATTGATTACCAGAGGGGATTTTCAGAATATAATTTCCAAGAGTCACATCTATTCAAATGGTTTATGAATGGCCATCAAAGGTTTATTTATATGTGACTTGGAAACACGAATTTAAAGAGAGTTTTCATTGCCAAAAGTTTTATCCTCTCAAAAGATTAAGAGTTTTTCTGAACTGAAATGTTTTATCCTCTCAAAAAGATTCCTTGGTCAACCACTTGCATATTCAATAAGGAATTTTGATTGATCTTCATTGTACAATCTATCTCTTTTAAGAGAGATCTCTTCTTCTCTTCTTCTTATTTCTGAAAAGGGATTAAGAGACCGTGGGTCTCTTGTTGTAGAGGATTATTGAACACAAGGGAAGAGTTGTCCCTGTGTGGCTCAGACTTTGTAAAAGGAGTTTTACAAAGAGAGTGGAAAATCTCAAGCGGGTTGTTTGAGGACTGGACGTAGGCACGGGAAGTGGCCAAACCAATATAAATCAGGTTTGCATTCCCCCCTTCCCTTAAACTTCTTTTATTTATTGCTATTTATCTTTTGCTTTAAAGAAGTTTATTTTGAATTGTCTTTTGAGTAATTCATGTTAAGGGTGCATTGTTAATCTGAAGAGAGTGAAAGTTTAATTGGGGAGTAGTCTTCGTATCTTAATTCAACCCCCTTTTTTTCTTAAGGTAACTGAGGCCATTTGTCCAACATCCTATTCTTGATAACTCACTTCTCTCTAAAAAGACAAACTTTCCAGAATGATAAAATGAGGTCACATGAACGTCTTGAAAACACAGTCAATCAAATGCTCTTTTTTTCTTTTTCTTTTTGAACTCTTTTTTTTTAATTTTTATTTTGAAACTTATTTGTTTTGAACTTTATTTGTTGTTTTACGGAACCCCCACCAACGGTCTTGGAAGTCCCAAACTTAGGAGCATAGGTCGCTTGAGCAAACTGACCAATGGCTTGCACCCACTTCCGGTGAAAGTTGAAAATCCTGATGAGTCATTAGAGACATCTAACAACAGCTTTCAAAATTGCCCCATGTGTGGCATCTCTTGTCATTGTCAGGATTTACACGCGATTCTCCTCAAATTTTAGCCAGCCCATATCAATTAGACCTTGCACCTTACGCTTCAGAGCCCTACAATGCTCAATGGAACGCCCCGGGGCTTCTCCGTGACAAGCACACGTTGCGTTCGAGTCGTATTCTCGGAGAAATGGAGGTTGATGAACCTTGGTTGGGGTTATGGCTACCATTGAATTATCAAGTAGACATGGGAGAAGTCAGCATAAGACACTGGAATTGGGGTGAATTCTACAGGCTTTCTCGCTGCAAAATTCATTTCTTGGTTGGTGTTTTTGGATTGTGCTAAAGGTGATGTTCGTCATTGGAAGTGCGGTAGACAGACTTTGTGGTTGATTTAGGGATGGCCTTTGTGGATAACTGGGCGGTGGGTAAGGAGAAGGTTTGTTATTGGCTGAGTAATGAAATTGTTGGGTTGGTGGGAAACTTGGCTGTATAGGAATGGCAGTCACAGCATGGGCTTCTCCCTCATTCTCACCCTCTTCATTTGCCCCAGTTTTCTCATTCGTCCAAGTGGGATGATTAAATTTGCCTCTTTTCAGACCCGCTTTGATCCTTCTGTTGGCGAAGTCCAAATCCGCAAAGCTTGAAGGTGTGTAACCCACCATTTCCGTAATAGAACACTGGTAACATGTCTACTATCATTGTGATAATCTCTTTCTCTATTATTGGGGGCGCTACTTGAGCTGCCAAGTCTCTCCATCTTTGGGCATATCCTTTGAAAGATCCGTGCCCTCTTTTTGCACATGTTCTGTAGTTGCATCCTATCCGAAGCCATTATACTGACACAGCCTAACGAAGGCAACCATTAGGTCCTTCCAAGATTGGACTTGGGAAGGTTCCAAGTTAGTGTACCAGGTAACAGCTACCCCAGTAAGACTTTCTTGGAAGGAATGTATCAGCAATTCCTCATTTTTTGTGTATGCCCCCATCTTCCGACAATACATCTTTAGATGGTTCTTGGGGCAAGTAGTCCCTTTGTACTTGTCAAAGTCCAGCACCTTGAACTTGGGAGGGGTGATGATATTGGGTACTAGGAACAACTCTTCTAGGTTAGCAAAGGCATAATCTTCACCTCCCTCAATGGCCCTGAGCCTTTCCTCTAGATGATCCAACTTTCCCATTTCTGCCATAGCATGAGGGTTTTTACTTATTGTGGAATGCAAGAGGTGTAGTTGTGGGTGATACTAAGGACCCTCCAAAGTGTTTTGCAGGGGTATACCACCAACTGCTTGCCCTTCAGTGGCATATCCGAAGCAAGACTCGAAGTCGGCTAGATTGTGGTGGGGAATTTCATGTGTCTCCTCCACAGTTTAAGAGACATGTGCATGATCAGTTTAGGATTGTTGGCTCTCAATGGGTATAGGAGTGGAATTATTGACATTCTTATTGGGAGTGTACGCCACATTGGGTGGTGTATAGTCGAGAGGCAAGCCATATGGCGAGAAGGCGTGCTCGTTTTGAATTTTCACATCATGGGGGCCGCCCGTACTTCCCAAATCTTGCCTACCATAGCTGAGGTTGGAAGATTCATTTGGTTGAGGCCAGATGGGGGCATCGGGTTCACCTTAGCAACAGTGCTGGTAGCGGCAATTGTAACCACATTGGCTTCCATTATCTTCTTCATGCTCATCATGGCCTCCATCATTGTGGCCATTTTCTCTTTCATGGCCTCCATGTCGGCCTTCACCTTCTCTTGCACCTCCTCTGCTTTACCCATTACTCTAGCTCTAGCACAGGTTCGGTAAGGGCGCCGTAAAGCGGGTTCTTTTCTTTTTTATAACAATGATTAAGTTCTCTCTCTTTCTTTTTTTTCTTTCTTTTTTTTAAGGAAAGAATGCAATGAACAATGCAACCAATGAAAATCATGGATGTATGCGAATGATGCACAGTTGAAGTATTATGAATTTTTACACAGGATATGGGGTTGAATCAATTTAGATTTTCAACTTGGTCCATGACATCTTCGTCAAGGTGAAACTGGAAGTAACAGGGACATCGACAGCCCTAAATGTGTTTGGCAGTAGACGAAGCAGCAATGTAACACGATCCATCTTTTGCCCCAATTTTTTGCAAGATGGTTACTTCCATACTTCAACTTGACTCGATGAACCTTTTCGTAAAATCGCAAGCCTAGTTCAACCCCATAACCCAGGGAATGACAATTTTGATCGCCAATACTTCATCAACAATTCATAGGGATGCAAGACTTGGGAATATGCATGCTATGCATGGAAAATGTAATTATGAGATTGAGATGCCCGAAGAAACATCCTTTCTTAGTTAACCATGCATTAGGTACCATGTTCAATCATTTTGTTTTTAAGTGAAATGGGTTTATGATCCCAACATGGTTGGCTCATGGTACCGAATATATGCAACTAAGAATGCAGCGTGAATTTTCGCGCTTTCTTTTTTTGCTTTTGTCAGTTGAAGGAGAAAACGCAAGGGTCACGCATGAGCAAACATGAAAACAATTAGTATGCAATTTGTAGATCAAAAAAGTTTGTTGAACACATATGCATGATGATGCAATGACTCATGCAAAATGTGATGTGATAACGGACAAATGCAGGAATGATATGTTCATTATGATGCTGAAGAGATGTTTTATGCGGTACATGATATGAATGCATTTACGGACACAAGAGCCCGGAAAATCATCTCTCCTTACTGCGCATTTGGGGGCGCAATGCCCCATGTGTGCAGTTAAGAAGACGATATGGATCTTTCGACTTCCCACGACAAAAGACGAGACCCACATACAATGCATGTGTGACGGCATGATGCAGATGCGCAAAAGCGCAACAGGGGGATTTACACAGCATGGCAATATCCTCAAATAATCATACAACAAAGGCGTACATGACCTTTAGGTTATATGAATGACAGTGTTTAAAATGGCACACAGCGTGTTTGCTCCGTGCCCCTATTTTAGGGACCTATAGGATAATATCTAGGGGTCTCTAATAACTACTCCCAACGATTCATAGCTCCCATGGCTGTTTTCTAGAGGTATCATCACTCAAGATAATAATATTGTGGCGGTATGGAATACCAGCGACAACATATTATAAAGAGAGAAAGCTCTAGACGAGGTTTCACTATTATCAAGCAAGTCAGAGACCTAGCATGATCATAGATTCACCTCCACTCCTTAGATTCCCATGAACCCGGGTATAGGGCCCCTTTTTTACTCAAACCTGTGGGTGCTTAGAATGTAGTGTAAAGAATGCAAAATAGACAAGAGTTATTTATATTTTACACAGTTCAACAAATGCACACACAAAGTTTCACAATTCCACAATTCCTTAAAATAAGCCTAACTCACAAAATGTCCCCAGTGGAGTCGCCAACTGTCGCAACATGCCCTTTTGCGGGCGAGCGAGGCGAGGCTCACGGGTGCATTTTCCAAAGGAGGAAAGATGCGCGGAGTCACCACCAACGTTTATTTGTGAAAAACGTCGGAAAAAACGAAGGAAACCGGTCAAAATGAAAATTCTAAGTTCGGGAGTTGTATTTACGTTTGAGGAAGGTATTAGCACCTCTCACGTTTGTCTCGAAGGACAACAGCCTATTTTTTAGAATTGTGGAAATTGTGTTACCTTAACTTTATTTCTTTTTTATTTTGAGGTCAACAAAAGCGGGGCTTTTGCTCCTACGTACCCTCCATCGAAGAGGAAATCAGACCTACGTAGTTCTTTCTTTAAAGGTGAATCAAGCGATTCTTTTTACTTGAAAGGTGATCATTTTAAGGCGTTGGACCTTAAAAATGATCCATTTTACTTGGTAAGAAACTGAAATGATAAACTTTCAAAACCCTATTTTTTGTGGACGAGCTTGACTAGGCGAGTTGATTTTAGCCTTAGTTTCACTTTAGTTATTAGTCAATTCAATTAAGAATGAGAAATCTCAAAGAGAAAACGTCCAATTGATTTTTTGCTTTATTTTACTAAAAGGTATTTTTTTGATTATTATATTATTATTTTACCTTTTTTTTTTATTTCCAACGTGGTTACGGCACGACCGAACGGTCGGAATTCATTTTAACAGAAATTAACGGATGATACAATTCAAATGATCGATGGAAATTTATTTTATTTTTAGATTAGGCGAGAAATGACGTAAATAAATGACTGAAGCACGTCAAAAAGGGATATAGAAAGCGAATGAAAACCAGAATAAAAATACATGAAACAAAATGTGGACCACCACGGGTACATAGAATGAATTGAAAAGCTCGGTTTGAGGTACTTACCAGTTGAAGACTGAAGAAAACGAAGAACGAACGATGAATGTTGAAGAACGGTCGAGAATCTTTGCGTAATTACTCATGGAAACGTTACGGAAGCGCCTCGGCTTGGATTTTCTTCATGGAAACAATTTTCCTCAGCAATTTCGAGAGAATAAGAAGTGCCAAGAAGGCTGAACCCCTTCTCCCTTCACTCCTCCCCCTATTTATAGCAAAATAGGGGAGGAGCTCGCCACCCAGCTCGCCCAGGCGAGCAAGGCTGCTTCCTCCCGAAGCAACAGCCTTCTGGAGGAAGAATCTGGAAGGCCCAAGTGGGCCTGATTGCTATTTGTACCCCCCTTTTTACTAAATGCACCCCCTTTACCTTTTTTGGTAATTCTTTTTCCGTAACGTTACGAAACTTTACGAATTTCGTAACGATACTTATTTTCCTTCCGCAAGGTTACGAATCCTTACGGATTATGTATTTACTCTTTTTTTAGCTTTCGAAGAAGTTATGAAAACTCACGGATTGCGAAAAACACCTCCTTTCGATTTCCGTCACATTACGGAATTTTCACGGATCGCGTAAGCCTGCTTCCTTTTGATTTTTGGCACGTCTCGGGACTTCACATATTGTGCAACAAAGGGTGCCAAGTATCTCGAAGCGGCCAATCAAAGGTTGTATATCGTCAAATAATAATCCCCGGACGAAATTAGGGTATGACAATACTACTCCATGCCGAATGACCCAGCTGGATCAGCCTGATGAGGTGGTGGTGGTGCGTCAACGGCCTGCGGTGCATCACCCTGCGCCTGTCTAGGCGTGCAATACTTCTCAATGAAGGCCCGGGTCATCGGCGGTCGAATCACCTTGCTAGGTGTGACGGGAACCATGTCTGGGACAGAGTTATGATCGCTGACACTTCGGCAGAGGGAGGTCGGAGTTATGATCGCTGGGCAGGATGTTGCTGAGCAGCAACGTCATCCATGTCTGGGTCAAGGTAGTCATGCTGGTGCGCATGATCCGCACCCGTCTCCCGACAGCGGTCTGGGCAAAATCCTGACCCGGTATGCATAACAGCTGGGCAATGGCCTCCTCGTCAAATCCATCGGCCCAGTTCCTTCTCTGACTATACTCGCACTCCTGGCCCTCCTCCAACACTAGCGGGTCTCCCAGGAACTGGCTGAGGGCGTCTGCATCAAAAGGAATCCACTGGCCCCTTACCCATGACCACATGTCCCGCACGCCCTCCTCCGTGGGCCAAGCATTGGCATAAAACTCTAGGACTACATCTGGGTCAAACTTGGTGTCATACCCTAATTTCATCCGGGGACTGTTGCTTGATGGCATGCAACCTTTGATTGACCGCTTCGAAATACTTAGCACCCTTTGTTGCACAACATGTGAAGTCCCGAGATGCGCTGGAAATCAAAAGAAAGCATGGTTACGCGATCCGTGAAATTCCGTAATGTGGCGGAAACCAAAAGGAAGTATTGTTACGCAATCCGTGAGTTTTCGTAACTTCTTCGAAAGCTAAAAAAGAGTAAATACATGATCTGTAAGGTTCCGTAACCTTACGGAAAGAAAATAAGTATCGTTACGAAATTCGTAAAGTTTCGTAACGTTAGGGAAAAAGAATCACCAAAAAAAGCAAAGGGGGTGTATTTAGTAAAATGGGGGTGCAAATAGTAATTTTCGAATCTGGGCCCTTCTAGAGGTTTCTGGGAAATTTCTTGCTTAAGGTGGAAGCAACCAAGCTCGCCTGGGCCAGCTAGGTGGCAACCACCTCCCCCGTTTTGTTAAAAAATGGGCTTCCGGGACACCCGTAATGCTTCTGTAAAATTCCCATAACCCTAAATAAGCATATTTCACTTAATATGGGTGAGAAGAAAGAGAAAAAAGAAGAAAATCAAGTCCTATAGGCTTCCGTAAGGCTTTCGTAACTTTTCCGTAAATTACGAAAGAAGGGGCGAACTTATCAAAATGGGGGGTGCAAATAGCAATTTTGAAATTTTGAAATTGGGCCTTCCAGAGAATTTTCAGAGCTGGATTTCTTCTGGAGGAAGCAACCCAGCTCTCCTGGGCGAGCTGGGCGGCAACCTCCTCCCCCTTTTTCCTATAAATAGGCTGAAGGGGGCTGTTCTAGGGGTCCCGGATCCCCCTGGTGATGTATTTCAGCTGTTTTGGGTGAAAAAAATTGTTTCCGTGAAGAAAATCCTAGCCGAGGTGCTTCCGTAAGCAAATCCGTGAAGGTTTTCCTCCGTTATTCACCGTTCTTCATCCGTTCTTCGTTCTTCAATGGGTAAGTTTCCAAATCGAGCTTTTCAATTCATTCTATGTACCCGTGGTGGTCCCCATTTGTTTTGTGTACTTTTATTCTCGTTTCATTTACTTTTCGTACCCCTTTTTGACGTGCTTCAGTCATTTATTTAAGTCATTTCTCGCCTAATCAAAAATAAAATAAATTTCCACCGATCATTTGATTTGTAATATCCGTTAATTTCAGTTCAAATGAATTCCGACCGTTTGGTCGTGCCGTAACCACGTTGGAAATCAACAAAGAGGTAAAATAATAATATAATAATCGAAAAATACCTTTTTGTAAAATAAAGCGGACAAATCAATCGGACGTTTCTCTTTGGGATTTCTCGTTCTTAATTGAATTGACTAATAACTAAAGTGAAACTAAGGCTAAAATCAACTCGCAAAGTCAAGCTCGTCCACAAAAAAATCACTAAAAAGGATTTTAAGATTCAATACCTCAGTTTTTCTTACCAAGTAAAAAGGATCATTTTTAAGGTCCAACGCCTTAAAATGATCACCTTCCAAGTAAAAAGAATCGTTTGATTCACCCTTAAGAAAGAACTACGTAGGTCTGATTTCCTCTTCGATGGAGGGTACGTAGGAGCAAGAGCCCCACTTTTGTCGACCTCAAAAAATAAAAAGAAATAAAAGTTAAGGTAACACAATTTCCACAATTCTAAAAAATAGGTTGTTGTCCTTTGAGACAAACGTGAGAGGTGCTAATACCTTCCTCAAACGTAAATACAACTCCCGAACTTAGAAATTTCGTTTTGACCGGTTTCCGTCGGTTTTTCCGACGTTTTCCACAAATAAACGTTGGTGGCGACTCCGCGCATCTTTCCTCCTTTGGAAAGTGCACTTGTGAACCTCGCCTCGCTCGCCCGCAAAAGGGCATGTTGCGACAGTTGGCGACTCCACAGGGACTTTTTTGTGAGTTAGGCCTATTTTAAGGAATTGTGGAATTGTGAAACTTTGTGTGTGCATTTGTTGAACTGTGTAAAATGTAAATAACTGTTGTCTTTTTTACATTCTTTACACTGCATTCTAAGCACCCATGGGTTTGAGTAAAAAATGGGCCCTATACCCGGGTTCATGGGAATCTAAGGAGTGGAGGTGAATCTATGATCATGCTAGGTCTCCGACTTGCTTGATAATAGTGAAACCTCTTCTAGAGCTTTCTCTCTTTATAATATGTTGTCGCTGGTATTCCATACCGCCACAATATTATTATCTTGAGTGATGATACCTCTAGAAAACAGCCGTGTGAGCTATGAATCGTTGGGAGTAGTTATTAGAGACCCCTAGATATTATCCTAAAGGTCATGTACGCCTTTGTTGTATGATTATTTGAGGATATTGCCATGCTGTGTAAATCCCCCTGTTGCGCTTTTGCGCATCTGCATCATGCCGTCACACATGCGTTGTATGTGCGTCTCATCTTTTGTCGTGGGAAGTCGGAAGATCCATATCGTCTTCTTAACTGCACACATGGGGCACTACGCCCCCAAATGTGCAAGTAAGGAGAGATGATTTTTCGGGCTCTCGTGTCCGTAAATGCATTCATATCATGCATCGCATAAGCATCTCTTCATGGCATCATAATGAACATATCGTTCCTACATTTGTTCGTTATCATATTCCAGCATCACATTTTGCATGAGTCATTGCATCATCATGCATATGTGTTCAACAAACTTTTTTGATCTACAAATTGCATACTAATTGTTTTCATGTTTGCTCATGCATGACCCTTGCGTTTTCCCCTGCAAGACAAAAACAAAAAAGAAAGCGCGAAAATTCACGCTGCATTCTTAGTTGCATATATTCGGTACCATGAGCCAACCGTGTTGGGATCATAAACCCATTTCACTTAAAAACAAAATGATTGAACGTGGTACCTAATGCATGGTTAACTAAGAAAGGATGTTTCTTCGGGCATCTCAATCTCATAATTACATTTTCCATGCATAGCATGCGTATTCCCGAGTCTTTCATCCCTATGAAATGTTGATGAAGTATTGGCGATCAAAATTGCCATTTCCTGGGTTATGGGGTTGAACCAAGCTCGTGCTTTTACGAAAAGGTTCATCAAGTCAAGTTGAAGTATGGAAGTAACCATCTTGCAAAAAATTGGGGCAAAAGATGGATCGTGTTACATCGCTGCTTCGTCTACTTCCAAATACATTTAGGGTTGTCGATGTCCCTGTTACTTCTAGTTTCACCTTGACGAAGATGTCATGGACCATGTTGAAAATCTAAATTGATTCAACCCCATATTTTGTGTAAAGATTCATAATACTTCAACTGTGCATCATTCGCATACATCCATGCTTTTCATTGGTTGCATTGTTCATTGCATTCTTTCCTTAAAAAAAAAGAGAGAGAGAGAGAACTTAATCATTGTTATGAAAAAGAACCCGCTTTACGGCGCCCTTACCGAACCTGTGCTAGAGCTAGAGTAATGGGTAAAGCAGAGAAGGTGCAAGAGAAGGTGAAGGCCGACATGGAGGCCATAAAAGAGAAAATGGCCACAATGATGGAGGCCATGATGAGCATGAGGAAGATAATGGAAGCCAATGCAGTTGCAGTTGCCGCTACCAGCACTGTTGCTAAGGTGAACCCGATGCCCCCATCTGGCCTCAACCAAATGAATCATCCAACCTCAGCTATGATTTGGGAAGTACGAATGGCCCCATGATGTGCAAATTCAAAATGAGCACGCTTTCCCACCATACACTCCTAATGAGAATGTCAATAACTCCACTCTTATACCCATTGAGAGCCAACAACCCCGAACTATCATGCACATGTCTTTTTAACCATGGGAGAGACACATGAAATTCCCCACCACAATCTAGCCGACTTCGAGCCTTGCCTCGGATATGCCACTGAAGGGCAAGCGGTTGGTGGTATACCCCTGCAAAACACTTCGGAGGGCCCTCAGTATCACCCACAACCACACCCCTCACATTCCATAGCAAGTAAAAACCCTCATGTTGTGGCAGAAATGGGAAAGTTGGATCATCTAGAGGAAAGGCTCAGGGCCATTGAAGGAGGTGAAGATTATGCCTTTGCTAACCTAGAAGAGTTGTTCCTAGTACCCAATATCATCACCCCTCCCAAGTTCAAGGTGTTGGACTTTGACAAGTACAAGGGGACTACTTGCCCCAAGAACCATCTAAAGATGTATTATCGGAAGACGGGGGCATACGCAAAAGATGAGGAATTGCTGATACATTCCTTCCAAGAAAGTCTTACTGGGGTAGCTATTACCTGGTACACTAACTTGGAACCCTCCCGAGTCCATTCTTGGAAGGACCTAGTGGTTGCTTTCGTTAGGCAGTGTCAGTATAATGTCTTCGGATAGGATGCAACTATAGAACATGTGCAAAAAGGGGGCACAAATCTTTCAAAAGAATACGCCCAAAGGTGGAGAGACTTGGCAGCTCAAGTGGCACCTCAATGACGGAGAAAAAATGATGACAATGATAGTAGACACATTACCAATATTCTACTATGAAAAGATGGTGGGCTACACACCTTCAAGCTTTGATGATATGGTCTTCACCGAAGAAAGGATCAAAGTGGGTCTAAAAAGAGGCAAATCTGATCATCATGCCTTGATAAATGCAAAAAAAAAAAACTAGGGCAAATGAAGAGGGTGAGAATGAGGGAGAAGCCCATGCTGTGACTGCCATTCCTATACAGCCAAGTTTCCCACCAACCCAACAATGTCATTACTCAGCCAATAACAAACCTTCTCCTTACCCACCGCCCAGTTAATCCCTAAATCAACCACAAAGTCTGTCTACCGCACTTCCAATGACGAACACCACCTTTAGCACAAACCAAGAACACCAACCAAGAAATGAATTTTGCAGCGAGAAAGTCTGTAGAATTCACCCCAATTCCAGTGTCCTATGCTGACTTGCTCCCATATCTACTTGATAATTCAATGGTAGCCATAACCCTAGCCAAGGTTCATCAACCTCCATTTCTCCGAGAATACAACTCGAACGCAACATGTGCTTGTCACGGAGAAGCCCCGGGGTGTTCCATTGAGCATTGTAGGGCTCTGAAGTGTAAGGTGCAAGGTCTAATTGATGCTGGCTGAAATTTGAGGAGAATCGTGTGTAAATCCTGACATTGACAAGAGATGTCACACATGGGGCAATTTTGAAAGCTGTTGTTGGATGTCTCTAAATGACTCATCAGGATTTTCAAGTTTGTACCATTATTGTAAACCATAGTTACAATGTTAAATGAAATGGATAAAGTTGATATCTTTGTCCCTCATCCTCTCACAAACGCATCTTTGCTTATTCAACTTTCACCGGAATGTGGGTGCAAGCCATTGGTCTATTTGCTCAAGCGACCTGTGCTCCTGAGTTTGTACTTCCAAGACCGTTCAATCAGAGATTACTCGTCTTGCACGTTGGTGGGGGTGCCGTAAAACAACGTGTAAAGTTCAAAACAAATAAGTTTCAAAATAAAATAAAAAGAGTTCAAAAAGAAAAAAAAGCATTTGATTGACTGTGTTTTCAAGACGTTCATGTGACCTCATTTTATCATTCCGGAAAGTTTGTCTTTTTAGAGAGAAGTGAGTTATCAAGAATAAGATGTTGGACAAATGGCCTCAGTTACCTTAAGAAAAAGGGGGGTTGAATTAAGATACAAAGACTATTCCCCAATTAAACTTTCACTCTCTCTTTTCGGATTAACAATGCACCCTTAACATGAATTACTCAAAAGACAATTCAAAATAAACTTCTTTAAAGCAAAAGATAAATAGCAATAAATAAAATAAGTTTAAGGGAAGAGAGGACTACAAACTTGATTTATACTGGTTCGGCCACTTCCCGTGCCTACGTCCAGTCCTCAAGCAACCCACTTGAGATTTTCCATTCTCTTTGTAAAACTCTTTTTACAAAGTCTGAACCACACAGGGACAACCCTTCCCTTGTGTTCAAGAATCCTTTACAACAAGAGACCCACGGTCTCTTGATCCCTTTTCAGAAATAAGAAGAAGAGAAGAAGAAATCTATCTTAAAAGAGATAGATTGTACAATGAAGATCAATCAAAATTCCTTATTGAATATGCAAGTGGTTGACCAAGGAATCTTTTTGAGAGGATAAGACATTTTAGTTCAGAAAAACTCTTAATCTTTTGAGAGGATAAAACTGTTTGGGCAATGAAAACTCTCTTTAAATTCGTGTTTCCAATTCACCTTTGATGGCCATTCATAAAACATTTGAATAGATGTGACTCTTGGAAATTATTTTCTGAAAATCCCCTCTGGTAATCGATTACAAGACTTGTGTAATCGATTACAGGCTTTAAAATTTGAATTAAAAGGTTCAATAAACTGTTGGTAATCAATTACCATCCATGCGTAATCAATTACACATTATAAATTTTGAATTCAAATTTCTAGTGACTGTGATAAACATTTTCAGCTGCTGGTAATCGATTACCAGAGAGAAAATCTCAATTTGAAATGATAGAATTCTTTGGTCAAACCTTTTGATTTTTCAATTTGGAAACTTCTTCCTAAAGATTCTAGAGATCAACTTGATCATATATCTTGATTTTCTTGGATTCTTGTCTTGAATAAAACTTAGAAGCACTTGATCCTTTAGCACCATCAAGACATCGAAACATCTTGCTTCTACATAGGAGTCATTTGACTTAATCCATCAACTGAAAAATCCTTCAACTATTTCTCGTCCTTGGAAAATTCTTTTTGCAAGAATCAACTTCTTCTTTCATTCTTCCTCACTACGAGGTTGTGAAAAAAAGACAACAATTGGTACCTCTAAGCCCTACACTGGGGCAACGAAAGGCACCATGCAAAAAACCTCAAGCGAACCTAGGGGCAGATTAGAAGTTTTCACCCAATAGGTTCCCAGCTACAAGGTCATGACGAAAGATAACAATTGGTACCTCAAGGCCTTACACTGGGGCAATGAGGGGCATCGTGCATGAGCCTCAAGTGAACATAGGGGCAGATCAAAAGTTCTCACCCGTCGATGTTTTTAAACAAGAAAAAAAAGGGAGCAAGCCCTGGAATTTCAATAGATTGATTAAATGTCAAACGACTCCATTGTCGTCACTCCAAAATGGTCAAGTGACTAAATCAACAGAATATACACTCTGAGGGAGTTCCCGGAGAGATTTGCAAAAGATAGGATAAGGTTGCATGAATTATCACCTTTTTCAAAAGGACAGTCAATCTGTGTTTTCCAAAAAAAATTAAATCAAAATCAAAATCACAAAATAGGGAAAGAATGTTATGAACATTGTACAACTTTCCATTGCATTGCATTGTTTCATATGAGGTCAGCATTACCAAATTTCACGACAAAGGTTGCATGCGTCTGCATCCCTAAAAATCATGTTAACTGCATAGATTTCCTACATCTCGTGTCCAATCTTGTTGGATGACTGGCCCTCTCGATGAGTCGATCTCTTGCTTTCTCATAAAGGTGGACCCTTGGGTACTAGTACCTATCACCTTTAGAGGACTATATGTCCTCGCCATCAGAGGACTACACATCCTCGCCTGCAGAGGGCTGCACGCCCTCGCCTTTAGAGGGCTACGCGTCCTCATTTTCAGTGTGCTCCATATCCACACCTTAGGAGAATATAAGGTCCTTTGCCCTTAGATGCTTAACCGAGATATGCGCTCCCGGTTAAGGGGCCTGTAGTTTCCTTTTATCAGTTCCTGGGCCAACCCCTGATATTGGACGGTGACCAACTGTGCGAGCACATCCAGAGAGGGAGGCTATCACGCATCTACTATGCATACCGGGGCAAGATTTCCCCCGTGCCGCTGCAAAAAGATGAGTGCGGATCATGCGCACCAACATGACCACTCTTACGTGGATGACGTTGCTATTTAGCAACATTCTGCCCAGTGACCACTATGCCAATCTCCCCCTGCAGATGTATCAGTTGGTCTGTGTCGTCATGACATAGGTAAGTATGCACATGGCTCAATTGATTTCTGATGTCATCTATTGTTTGCAGGGATCACGCCCACAAGACACCCAGTGGACCCGAAGAAGTCCAACAGGGTCTTGGAGTTGTCAAGCTCTAATTACGGGTCTCTGTCAGTTCTACGGAGTGCCTGTCACCTTCAGCAAGGGCATCAGGCCCCCTACTAATCGAGCTTTCATCAAGAAGTACTGCGTCCCCAGGCAGGCGCAGGGCGAAACACCACAGCAGCCCGGGGATGGCCGACAACGGGCAACAGACGCACCGCCATCACCTCTAGAGTTCACCTCAGTTCATCCACAAAAAGGTTAGAGCGTTGCTTACGACCCATGGCCGACCAATAGGCGACCAAGTCCAAAGCCAAAGGTAAGCAAAGTACTAGGTCTGTGACCGACAAGCCATCAAGCGTCCAGCTCAAGACGTTAAAGAAGCGCTACTAGGAGGCAACCTAGTACCTTTTAAATCTCTGCTTGTTATTTGATCACTTTTGTTTCTCAAGTCATAGCAGGACACACCCAGTTGCTCATGATCCTAGGAATTTAAATAAAACAAGCACAAGCTCGGAAGGTAGTCATACCTCACAAATATATATATATATATATATATATATATGTATGTTTAGGTAGAAAGATACCTTGGATATGCATGTATGTAGCAAAAAATACTTCACAAAATATATATATGTATGTTTAGGTAGAAAGATACCTTGAATATGCATGCATGTAGCAAAAATACTTCACAAAATATATATATATATATGTATGATTAGGTAGCAAGAAACCTTGGATATGCATGTATATAACAAAAATATCTCACAAAACATATATATGTATGTTTAGGTAGCAAGATACCTTGGACATGCATATAGCAAAATACCTCACAAAAATATACGTATGTTTAGGTAGCAAAATACCACATGAAAAAAAAAAAAGAGAGAGCAAAAAGAGAGCGAGCAAGAAAAGAATAAGAAGGGAGAAAAAATAAATAAATAGAAAATAAAAAATAATAAAGGTTGTCTAGCTAAAAAACAACATGCTTGTGAAAAGAGATAACTTCCAGCTTTTCTATGAAAAAATTCACTGATCATAACCAGTTTTTGAAAAAATGTGTATACACCTGAAGGGTGAGTGCTATGAAAATTTTCCCGAACGCCCAAAATGGACTCGGATGAATGCATGAATTGATAAAAAAACATATTTTGGAAACACTAGACTTAAGTAGGGAAAATGAATCCTGAGCCCTAGTGTCACATGGCCATAAAAACTTGATGCTTGAGTGTCCACATGGGTGCATGCATGACCAGTTTTGCATAAAATTTCCTAATCATCATTGTTGTATGTGTATCATCCCCTTTATCCCCGAACCGCTGGCCAAACCCTGACATATATCATGACCAGTCGTTCTACAAGCCTTGAGCCAAAATCCCAACTTATCATAAACCTTGACCTAGGGTGAGAATGTCAATCCTTGCCCTCGGAAGAAAACAAAAAAAGAGAGAAAAGGAGAAAATTCCTTATCAAAAGAATCGGAAGAAAGCAAAAAGAGAAAATTCCCAATCAAAGAGGGGGAGAAAGCAAAAAAGAAAGAAAATTCCCCGATCAAAGATTGAGAGAAAGCAAAAAAAAAAAAAGAAACAAAGTTCCCGATCAAAGATCGAAAGAAAACAGAAGAAATATGCAGAAATGTCTTTGGACCAGACAATATCTGAACAATACAGAATTGTCACCAAGTAAACAAGAAAAAAGGAAACCACGACCTAAAGTGGTCCTCTCCCTTTGATTGCCAACCAAAATCCTGTGCGGTAGCGACTTTCTCGCCCCGCACTAAACAAAAACAGAAAAGGAAAAGGCAAAAACACTCAAAGCCAAGTTCCCCACCTAAAAACCATTCCCAAAAAAAGTCCTATTGATCCATGATCACTCATGTAATCTTTGATTTGATAGGAAATGATTTGCAAAATCAAGTCATGACATATCTATGGTTCGGAATTAGGATAAACCACTTACATGTGTGAGATTGATACACTTTGAGTGATTTTCTTCTATTTTTGTTGAACCCATTGCTTCCTTTAAATGGTCATTTAGAAACGAAATGCTAACATCCAAAATCTCATTTACGGTTATGAGAAAATTTCATCAGCATACTCTCCTTCCCCGATAGACACATTGTTTTTCATCCAAAAAGCATATGTTGCTCTGATCAGTTGGAAGTTTTGTCTCTTTCTAAAGCATGTTCGCATTTTGGTGAAGAAAACACCGAGACTATTTTTAGTCTCACAGTTATAAAGAACTACGTAGGTCTGAGTTCCTCATCACAAATTGAGGATACGTAGTCCCATCTTTTGTTACCGTGACCCAAGAGTCTGGTGGCATGTAGAGCCACATGACCGTGGGATCCCCCAATTCGTATGTTCCATCATTTATCATTTGTATGTTATCTTGTTTCTATGACTTGAGGGACTAACATTTGTTTTTGTTGTTTCTATTGTCTTTTGTTTTGGGCATACATTTTGTTTGGATTGTTGCGTCAGTGCTTACTTCGTTATTTGTCGATAATGTTTGTTCCAGAATCTTGTAGAGTTTTCCTTTAGGAACGTCGTCCTAAAAATAAAACGAACAAAAATCATGATAACACCAAGAATTGAAAAAGAAAGAGGCGTTGTGAACAAATGTCGTGTCTATATATAAAGAAAAGAAAAGAGTTTTTATATGTAAAAAGTGTATGGAAAGATTTGGTGTGTGTGTAAATAATGTGTGAAGAGAAATTCTCGTGTGTGAGTAATGAGTGTATATAAAGAAAGTTTTGTATAAACCACGAGTGTATGTTGAAAAACGAAAAAGAAATCTTTGAACAAGAATAGAGTTTTTATGTAGACCGTGTTGATATAAAGAGAAAGAGTTTTTAATGCGTGTGTATACAGAAAAAGTTTGTCGTGTATAGGAATGTAGGTGTATAAAGAAAAAGTTTTTCTCATAGATAATGATGGATGTATAGTTTTTTTAAACATAAAAAATGAAACAAAAAGAAAAAGACAAAAAGACCTCGAAGGTCGGCATGTTATGGTTAGGAAGCATAAATCATTCGTAGAGAGCAAACATATCTTCTGGAAACAAGGGACTGACGCTAAGAGTTTATTTTCCTGAATAACCGAGATAAGAATGGATGGATTCATTGAACTGATGAAAGAACATGATTTGGAAACGTTGGGTCTGTTTGTGTAAGTTCCCAACCGTAGTATCACAATGCCATAAACGGGATGCTTGAGTGCCCACCTGGCTGTGGCCATGACTAATTTTGCACGTTGTTTCCAAATCATCATTGTTGCACATGCCTTGTGGAATGATATGGAAGTTCGGCCTGAGACCGATACCTTGACACATGAATTTGTTTTGCCCCAGATATCAAGATCGGGCTCCCACAATAAAAGACCCCATTGAGACACAACCTTAGACTTTTTTTGAACCTTGGCCTATAAAAAAGAGTCCTCATCCTTTCCTCGAAGCAAAGGACAGTGGAATCTCCTCAAGGGAGAGAAAATAGAATTCTAAAACCCAATTTCCCAAAGAAAGGAATGGAAAAGGAAAAAATGAAAAGGAAGAAAGGAAATAAATGAAAAGAAAGGAAAAGAAGGATTCCCGATCGAAGATCGGAAGAAAGTAAAAAGGAAAAGATTGGAGGAAAACAGAGTAATTCCTGATCAATGAAAGAAAGAGAACATAAATTCTTCAAGCCAGATAAATTTTCGGCAAGGTAAGTGACTGCCGGCAAAGGAAAACCCATTTTTGGTGGTTCTTCCTTTCGGATTGCCACTCAAAATCATTCTCGACTGGCGATATCCCGCCCCACATAAACAAAGAGGAAAAGACCGAAACACCCAGCTTCCTCTCCAAAAAACACTACCCTCGAGAAAAATCCTATTGATCCATGATCGTACGTGTTGATCTATGATTTGATAGCAAATCGTTAGCAAAATAAAGTCATGGTGTAGTTATGGTTTGGGATTAGGGTAAAACACTTGCCTGTGTGAGTCTTTTATACAGTATGAGTGATTTATTCCCAGTTTCAGCTTAAACCGATGTTTCCCCTGAATGTTCATTAAAAGCTAAATGTTGACATCCTACCCTTCATTTTCGGTTACAAGGAAGATTACCCTTGGCATGAGTATATTGTTTCTCTAAGATATGGTGCTCTCGCGAATGACTTATTTTTCTTTGCAAAAAGCATGTTTGCCTTTTTAGGTGGAAAAAAAATGGTGGACCATTCGGTCCTGCCAACAAATTTTATTCGGAGCCCCATGAATTGATTGTCGTTCATGCATCCTCCACCAATGAGTCAGGAGCCACGCGAAGTGATTGCCTAGTGCAATTCTCCATTCTCCACTTTTATTCAGAGCCCCATGAATTGATTGTCGTTCATGCATCCTCCACCAATGATTCCGAGCCCCATGAATTGATTATCGTTCATGCATCCTCCACCAATGAGTTTGGAGCCACACGAAGTGATTGCCTAGTGCAATTCTCCATTCTCCACTTTTATTCGGAGCCCCATGAATTGATTGTCGTTCATGCATCCTCCACCAATGATTCGGAGCCCTATGAATTGATTGTCGTTCATGCATCCTCCACCAATGAGTTTGGAGCCACGCGAAGTGATTGCCTAGTGCAATTCTCCATTCTCCACTTTTATTCGGAGCCCCATGAATTTATTGTCATTCATGAATCCTCCACCAATGAGTTTGGAGCCACGCGAAGTGATTGCCTAGTGCAATTCTCCATTCTCCACTTTTATTCGGAGCCCCATGAATTGATTGTCGTTCATGCATCCTCCACCAATGATTCTGATGTAAGCTCCATTGGAGCTTGTAGGCCTAGGATCTTCTTCATCAATGGATTCCTTTGCTCCCTGGAAGATGAATGGCAGCGGAATGGAGAAGGAAGAGAGAGAGGAGACGCCACTTCAAGGAGAAGATGAGTCTAGAAGAAGCTCACCACCATAAGAGGCCATGGATAAGAGCTTGGAGGAAGAAGGAGATGAATGAAAGGAGAGGGAGAGAAGAGCACGAAATTTTGTGCTCCAAATGAGCTTTGAAATCTGAAGTTTAATATTCAAATGATCAAAGTTCAAAAAAATGCACACACATGACCTTTATTTATAGCCTAAGTGTCACACAAAATTGGAGGGAAATTCAAATTTCACTTGAATTTGAAATTGAATTTGTGGAGCCAAACTTTGGAGCCAAAATTTCACTAATTATGATTAGTGAATTTTAGTTATGGTTCAGCCCACTAATCCAAGATCAATTCCAAGATTCTCCACTAAGTGTGCTTAGGTGTCATGAGGCATGAAAAGCATGAAGGACATGCACAAAGTGTGACTATATGATGTGGCAATGGGATGTAGTAAGCAAATGCTCACCTCCCCCTCTAAAATTTAATTGGATTGGGCTTCTACCAATTCAATTAAATTTATTTCCAACCACACACATCAAATATCCACTAAGTGCATGTGAAATTACAAAACTACCTCTAATACAAAAACTAGTCTAGGTGCCCTAAAATACAAGGGCTGAAAAATCCTATATTTCTAGGGTACCCTACCTACATTATGGAGCCCTAAATACAAGGCCCAAAATTAATGAAACCTTAATCTAATATGTACCAAGATAAGTGGGCTCATACTTAGCCCATGGGCTCGAAATCTACCCTAAGGCTCATGAGAACTCTAGGGCCTTCTCTTGCATTTTTGGCCCAATCTTCTTGGAGTCTTCTATCCAATGCCCTTGGGGGGTAGGATTGCATCATTCCCTCCCCCTTGAAAAGGATTTGACCTCAAATCCAGAGGTTCTTGAAACTCATGGATTCTTTCCTCAACACCTGTAAAAAGAATGAAAACATATGTATTAGTGATGTTGGGTATGTTAGAGTATGGTAAGGACTGAAAACCCCTTTCCTAGTCATCTTCCCATGAGAGAATATAGTTCCTCACCAACTCAATGAGTGGTGCTACAAGTATAGAAAAATATGGGACAAACGTTTTGTAAAAGTTTGTTAAGATATTGAAGCCACAAATTTCCCTTATACTTGGTGGAGTAGGCCACTCAGGAATGGCCTTTATTCTCTTAGGGTCCATGGGAAGGCCTTGATCACTATTTAAAAATTTAAGGAAAGTAATGGAATAATACATACCTTTTTCTTTATTTTCATGTTGATTATTCCTAAAAAAAATTACGACAAACCTAAGGTGTCCCACATGAGCACCTAGGTTTGCATTGAAACAAAAAATAAGAACAAACCTACCTAATGAGTCCCTATGTACACAAATCATGAAGATGTTGGGTGCATGAGTGATTTTACAAAAGAGTGTTGCACCACTCAACACATTCATTATACCACCTATCATAGGGATTTGGTGCCTAATAATACCTATTTTAGGCACCAACAAAGCACGAGGATTTAAGCTCTTGCGAACCAAACCCTCATCCAACAACTCCTTTACTTGAGGAATAACCTCAAGCTCAAGAGGTATGGCGGTGCTAAGGGATGTTTCCCTTGATAGGAGAAGGTAGAAAGATTGTTTAAGAAGGAGTGCTATTTTAATATCACATTTTGTTGCAAAATGATTTTCCTTGTTAACAATCTTCTTGGAGGAATCCTTTTCCTCCTTTTCCTTCCCCTTGGCCTTTGAACACAAGGCCTTACTATCCTTCTTTTTCTTTTGTTTTTCTAGTTTTTCTTCCTCATCCCTCTTATCTTTCATAGTTAGTTGATCTTTGGCCACCTGTGAAGGTGTTTGAGGGTAATTTCATTAGTTAGGCCATTGTAAATGATCTTCCTATCAAATTGCCATGGCCTTCCTAAAAGAATATGTCCTGCCTCCATGGGAACTATATCACAATTAACTTCATCCTTATATTTCCCAATGGAGAAAGGTACCTTCACTTGTTGGTTAACTATCATTTCCCCTTGCTCATTGAGCCATTGAAGTTTATAAGGTTTTGGGTGGGGAATGATAGTGAGGTTCAACTTGGAAACTAATCTTGTGCTACAACAATTGCAACAAGATCCACTATCAACAATGAGAGAACAAGTTTTATCTAAAATTTTGCATCTTGTATGAAAGATGTTCTCTCTTTGGGATTGAGATAGATCACAAGATTGACCTCCAAGGAGCCTTCTAACCATTAAGAGGTCACCTTCTTGATGGGGGTAGACTTCCTCACTAGACTCTTCATCCCTTACTTCATCTTCACTTCCACTAGAGGAAGGGCAAGAAGTAGTCTCCTCTTGACTACTATAAATGTCTTGACCCCTCATGATCATGGTTTTCTTTGTGGGGCATTGAGAGGCAATGTGACCTCTCCCAAGACATTTGAAGCATTTAATGTTGCTAGTCCTTTCTTGGGAACTAGCCTTAGGGGTGTATTTCTCTATGGTCTTACCCTTATCTTCCTTGGGTTTTGAAGGTGCAGCCCCTAAAATTCCATGGGCTTGGTCCTTCCTTGGATAAGAGTGAGAGCCATAAGATTTTTGAAGTAGGCTTTCTTTTAAGTTGTTGCTCCATTCTTATACAAAGTTGGACTAGCTCATCTAGGTCCCTATATGGAAGGAGTTCAACCTTGTCCCTCACTTCCATATTAAGCCCACTAAGGAACCTAGCTATGCTTGTTCTTTCCTCCTCCCTAAGTCCAGCTCTTAAAAGGAGTAATTCCATTTGTTGTCTATATTCTTCAACACTCATACTCCCTTTTCTAAGCCTTTGGAGCTTGTCCATAAGCTCCCTTTCATAGTAGGAGGGAATGTGCCTCTTCCTAAGGGCACTCTTAAGATCATTCCAATACTCTATTGGAGGATCCCCATGAATCCTTTGTTCCCTAACAAGGGAAGTCCACCAATAGAGGGCATACCCTTGAAAGCTAAGGGTAGCCAATGGAACTTTTCTCTCTTCGCTAATATGATGGCAAGCAAAGAGTTGTTCAACCTTCATTTCCCAATCTAAGTAAGCCTCAACATTATCTTTTCCATGGAAATATGGGAGGCTAATGTTAACCTCTTGAGGCCTTTTATCCTTTTCTCTTCTTTGGGAGTGATGTTTAGTATATGAACTATGACGCCCTCTATAATAGTCGCTAAGTTCTTCACTTAAACTCTTGCAAGAGTCATGACTACTATAGGAGGCATGTTTTTCCCTTTTCATTTCTTTCATTATTTTTCTTCTTTCTTCCTCTCTTATTTTCTCTCTTTCATCTTGACTTATTTCTTCCACTCTTTTTTTACCTTTTTCTTTTCTCTCTTGTTTTTCTTTCCACAACTTAAGGGATCTCAACTCATCTAATATCTTATACAAGGGGTCCTTAGGAGTAGAACCCTCACCATTAACACTAGATGAAGAATGAAGACTCATGTTGGTTCCTAAGTTATGGTTCTTTCTTGTTGGGGGTTTGAAAAAAAAGGTAAAAGAAACTATGGTTGAAACTAGCCAAAATAAACACTAAAAGAGGTGTGAAAGATAAGGTAAAAACTAATTGTTAAAAGGCAAGCTATCTAGGCGGTTTGACAATGGAGGGTAAAAGAAATAAGCTATGAAAGTAAGCAAGAAAAGCAAACTAGGCGGATCCTAAGAGTGTTTGGATGACCTCATTTAAGGTTCCCAACAAAGCACTCACTATCCTAAGGGAAAATTGCCTAAAATTATTACACACAAATGGAAGTAGGGTGACCTAGCGGAGGCTCCCAACTTACTTCCAATGAAAGGTCTTTTTGTTACAAAATTTGAAAGCAAAGCAAATTGCCAATTACAAAATTACAAAGAAAAAAAAAGTCCTCAATTGTGGTGGCTATTCTCTCTTTAGTGTTTCACTCAATTTGAAGTGCTTCTTAGTCCAATAGCTCTTAAGGTGGTTGGCCCCTTTCTTCTTGACTCAAATTCTTCAAGATATGGCACCAATCCTCCTTTCCAATTCCCTATATGGCAACTCACAAACAAGGAAACAAAGAGACAAGCAATAACCAAAGACAAAAAAAAATGAAATGAAAGCTAAACCAATAGAGTTTTAACAAGACAAATTTTCAAGGATTATTCAACAATTAAAGCAATGAAAAGCACAAAAAATCAAGCTAGGACTCAAAGAGAAACCTAGAATGGCTCTAGAGTAGAGTAGAAAAACTAAAAAAAAAAGACTCAAGAAACCTCTAGTTTTGGCACTTGTTTTCACAATAATTTTCAATTTAAATTTCAGAACTAGAATTGGTATAAAATAGGCACCAATTATAGAACAAATTTTTGAGCCAAAACAACAAGCACACTTCCCTTTCACTTTTTTTTTTCCTGGACACTGATTTTTCTTCCAACTTGTGTGATTTTTATTATTTTTTCCTTTAATCCAAATGGCTTGGTTCTTTTTTTATAATTTTTTTCCAGATGTCTAGAAAATTCAGTAAAAGTTTCAGCTCAAAAATCGTAGTGACCAATTCCCAGTAATTTATACAATTTTGTATGTTCAAGCTGCCAGCACCAGCGATTTCAACCTAGAAATCAAGAGTAGTGTTTATGTTGCTTAAGGCTTGGATAGTTACAATTTGTGTTTGCTTATGCTCAATTATCTTGAATAACACAATTCAAGAGAGCTTAAGACTTATTTGATTCACAAATCCAGCCACAACTCAGCACCACAACTCAACTTCATCATAGGCATCATGTAGGAAACTTAGAAAACAAAAAAAAAGTTCAAGAACAAGACTACTTCTAGGAATTGATTTAGAACATGTTATGAACTAAATAACATGCATGAATTAGACTCAAAATTCAAAAAAATAGGCTAAGAATGACAAGAATACATGAACAAATGTATCTAGAATTCAATCAACAAAATAAAAATTCAACACAAACTTAGAACATAATGTGACAATTACTATGACTAAACATGACTCTAAGACAACATGGATTAAGTGATTTACACTTAGATTTTTGTGTTTTTTTTTTCTAATCAATATTTTGGAAGAAAATTTAGATCTAAGGTTCAGCACAAGAATATTATGAATGAAAAATGATAGAACCTAAAATCAACACAAAAACAAGATTCAAGAGTAGATCTACAAAATTTGAACCATGGAAATGCAAGAACAAGTGTAGATCTAAGATTTAATCGGTTTATTTTTTTTGAATCTACTCTAAACAGCACCAAATCACAAGATAATGGAGGATATACATGGAGAATAAGATGAAGAACAAGGAATTAAAGAGAATTCACCGAACAAAAAGATAGAGGAAGCAAAAGAACATCACCTGGATGAAGATGCTCTTGATACCACATGATGTAAGCTCCATTGGAGCTTGTAGGCCTAGGATCTTCTTCATCAATGGATTCCTTTGCTCCCTGGAAGATGAATGGCAGCGGAATGGAGAAGGAAGAGAGAGAGGAGACGCCACTTCAAGGAGAAGATGAGTCTAGAAGAAGCTCACCACCATAGGAGGCCATGGATAAGAGCTTGGAGGAAGAAGGAGATGAATGAAGGGAGAGGGAGAGAAGAGCACGAAATTTTGTGCTCCAAATGAGCTTTGAAATATGAAGTTTAATATTCAAATGATCAAAGTTCAAAAAAATGCACACACATGACCTCTATTTATAGCCTAAGTGTCACACAAAATTGGAGGGAAATTCAAATTTCACTTGAATTCGAAATTGAATTTGTGGAGCCAAACTTTGGAGCCAAAATTTCACTAATTATGATTAGTGAATTTTAGTTATGGTTCAGCCCACTAATGCAAGATCAATTCCAAGATTCTCCACTAAGTGTGCTTAGGTGTCATGAAAAGCATGAAGGACATGCACAAAGTGTGACTATATGATGTGGCAATGGGATGTAGTAAGCAAATGCTCACCTCCCCCTCTAAAATTTAATTGGATTGGGCTTCTACCAATTCAATTAAATTTATTTCCAACCACACACATCAAATATCCACTTAGTGCATGTGAAATTACAAAACTACCCCTAATACAAAAACTAGTCTAGGTGCCCTAAAATACAAGGGCTGAAAAATCCTATATTTCTAGGGTACCCTACCTACATTATGGAGCCCTAAATACAAGGCCCAAAATTAATGAAACCTTAATCTAATATATACCAAGATAAGTGGGCTCATACTTAGCCCATGGGCACGAAATCTACCCTAAGGCTCATGAGAACTCTAGGGCCTTCTCTTGCATTTTTGGCCCAATCTTCTTGGAGTCTTCTATCCAATGCCCTTGGGGGGTAGGATTGCATCAGATTCGGAGCCCCATGAATTGATTGTCGTTCATGCATCCTCCACCAATGAGTTTGGAGCCACGCGAAGTGATTGCCTAGTGCAATTCTCCATTCTTCACTTTTATTCGGAGCCCCATGAATTGATTGTCGTTCATGCATCCTCCACCAATGAGTCTGGAGCCACGCGAAGTGATTTCCTAGTGCAATTCTCCATTCTCCACTTTTATTCGGAGCCCCATGAATTGATTGTCGTTCATGCATCCTCCACCAATGAGTCTGGAGCCATGCGAAGTGATTGCCTAGTGCAATTCTCCCTTCTCCACTTTTATTCGGAGCCCCATGAATTGATTGTCGTTCATGCATCCTCCATCAATGAGTTTGGAGCCACGCGAAGTGATTGCCTAGCGCAATTCTCCATTCTCCACTTTTTATTCGGAGCCCCATGAATTGATTGTCGTTCATGCATCCTCCACCAATGAGTCTAGAGCCACGCGAAGTGATTGCCTAGCGCAATTTTCCATTCTCTACTTTTATTCGGAGCCCCATGAATCGATTGTCGTTCATGCATCCTCCACCAATGAGTCTGGAGCCACGCGAAGTGATTGCCTAGCGCAATTCTCCATTCTCCACTTTTATTCGGAGCCCCATGAATTGATTGTCGTTCATGCATCCTCCACCAACAAGTCTGGAGCCCCGCGAATTGATTGCCTAGCGCTGTTCGCCAATTCTCCATTCTCCACTTTTGTTTGAAGACCCATGAATTGATTGGCTAGCGCTGTTCATGTGTCCTCCACCGTCAAGTGCGGAGCCCCCCGTGACTGGGAAACGTGGTTTTTGTTATTTTCCCGATTGGTTCCTTCGCTAAACATGTGTATATATGTATATTATGTTGTTGTTGTTTTTGTTGTTGTTTGTATTTTGTTTTTGTGTTGTGCAGAAAAAAGAAGAAGTAGAAACGAGAGCCGTCATAGACTAATCACGGAAAGGGCAATGACGGACGAAATCAGTGTTTTTATCTTTACTTTCCTCTTATCTCCGATAAAAGGTAAGTAAAGAGGGGCAACTTTCATACCCTAATTTCGTCCGGGGACTGTTGCTTGATGGCATGCAACCTTTGATTGACCGCTTCGAAATACTTAGCACCCTTTGTTGCACGATATGTGAAGTCCCGAGATGCGCCGGAAATCAAAAGAAAGCATGATTACGCGATCCGTGAAATTCCGTAATGTGGCGGAAACCAAAAGGAAGTATTGTTACGCAATCCGTGAGTTTCCGTAACTTCTTCGAAAGCTAAAAAAGAGTAAATACATGATCCGTAAGGTTCCGTAACCTTACTGAAAGAAAATAAGTATTGTTACGAAATTCGTAAAGTTTCGTAACGTTACGGAAAAAGAATCACCAAAAAAAGCAAAGGGGGTGTATTTAGTAAAATAGGGGGTACAAATAGTAATTTTCGAATATGGGCCCTTCTAGAGGTTTCTGGGCAATTTCTTGCTTAAGGTGGAAGCAACCAAGCTCGCCTGGGCGAGCTAGGTGGCAACCACCTCCCCCGTTTTGTTAAAAAATGGGCTTCCGGGACACCCGTAATGCTTCTGTAAAATTCCCATAACCCTAAATAAGCATATTTCACTTAATATGGGTGAGAAGGAAGAGAAAAAAGAAGAAAATCAAGTCCTATAGGCTTCCGTAACTTTTCCGTAAATTATGAAAGAAGGGGGGTGAACTTATCAAAAATAGGGGGTGCAAATAGCAATTTTGAAATTTTGAAATTGGGCCTTCCAGAGTTTTTTCGAAGCTGGATTGCTTCTGGAGGAAGCAACCCAGCTCGCCTGGGCGAGCTGGGCGGCAACCTCCTCCCCCTTTTTCCTATAAATTGGCTGAAGGGGGCTGTTCTAAGGGTCCCGGATCCCCCTGGTGATGTATTTCAGCTATCTTGGGTGAAAAAAATTGTTTCCGTGAAGAAAATCCAAGCCGAGGTGCTTTCGTAACGCTTCTGAGATGTTTCCGTAAGCAAATCCGTGAAGGTTTTCCTCCGTTATTCACCTTTCTTCATCCGTTCTTCGTTCTTCAAAGGGTAAGTTTCCAAATCGAGCTTTTCAATTCATTCTATGTACCCGTGGTGGTCCCCATTTGTTTTGTGTACTTTTATTCTCATTTTATTTACTTTCCGTACCCCCTTTTGACGTTCTTCAGTCATTTATTTAAGTCATTTCTCGCCTAATCAAAAATAAAATAAATTTCCACCGATCATTTGATTTGTAATATCCGTTAATTTCAGTTAAAATGAATTCCGACCGTTCGGTCGTGCCGTAACCACGTTGGAAATAAAAAAAGAGGTAAAATAATAATATAATAATTGAAAAATACCTTTTAGTAAAATAAAGCGGAAAAATCAACCGGACGTTTCTCTTTGGGATTTCTCGTTCTTAATTGAATTGACTAATAACTAAAGTGAAACTAAGGCTAAAATCAACTCGCACAGTCAAGCTCGTCCACAAAAAAATCACTAAAAAGGATTTTAAGATTCAATACCTCAGTTTTTCTTACCAAGTAAAAAGGATCATTTTTAAGGTCCAACGCCTTAAAATGATCACCTTCCAAGTAAAAAGAATCGTTTGATTCACCCTTAAGAAAGAACTACGTAGGTCTGATTTCCTCTTCGATGGAGGGTACGTAGGAGCAAGAGCCCCGCTTTTTTCGACCTCAAAAAATAAAAAGAAATAAAAGTTAAGGTAACACAATTTCCACAATTCTAAAAAATAGGTTGTTGTCCTTTGAGACAAACGTGAGAGGTGCTAATACCTTCCTCAAACGTAAATACAACTCCCAAACTTAGAAATTTCGTTTTGACCGGTTTCCTTCGGTTTTTCCGACGTTTTCCACAAATAAACGTTGGTGGCGACTCCGCGCATCTTTCCTCCTTTGGAAAGCGCACCTGTGAGCCTCGCCTCGCTCGCCCGCAAAAGGGCATGTTGCGACACTTGGCCATGGGAGTGACCAGCGACGTCCAATGCTGGTGAGCTATCTCTTCCTGGAAATCTGTGTACTCATCGTCCCTGAGCTGGACACGTCTCTCTCGGTGGAATGACCATCCCTTGATGGCCTCGAAACGTTGCTGGTGCTCAGTGCTCCTGAAACGATGGTTGTCGAACTCGGGAGCGGCACTAGTCCCTTCAGCCGCGGCGTCCTTCCTAGATCTCTTTGCGGAAAGCTTTCTCAGAGCCATTTCCTGCGAGGACAAACATTTGGAAAGTTAGTTTACAAGAAAACGCTTATTTTAAAGCAAAAACGGCATGCTAATCTTTCCGATTTAGAACAAACTTGTGCACACATTTCCTTAATGAAAAACATTTATAAACGTGCATATGCATAAAATATCCTATTATTTATATCAACATACAAGGATATTCAAAACATTCTAGTTACCACACATATATATTTTTTTTGGAAAGAATACGTATACGCATGCTCAAGGTATTGTGTCAAAATTACATATGTTCGTATCCTAAGTATTTGCTACCACAAACTACCTACACACATTTGAAGTATTTTATTAACATACAAATTTTTTGTTGTTTCATTCACATTTATTGATACATATATGCACATTAGAGAGCAAATCTCACGTCATGCACACACTTGCATTTGAAAAGGAACTTTCATGCCATCTATATACACTTGAGTGGCAATTCCACATCATATATTCATTTGGGAAGCATCCTCATTTTTGACATGGGTACATTTTTTGAAAGGCTCCTTATGGTACCTATCCACAAATATACATATTTTGAAAGGCATTTTTACGCTACCTATCCTACACATACAGATTTTTGAAATGCATTATTTGCTATACATTCACACTTTGCAAGGTATTTTTATGCCATATATTCACACACTCTGCAACGTATTTTTATGCCATATATTCACAGATATACATACCGTTGAAAGGTATTTTCCATGCTACCTAGGTGCAAGGTATTCCTCATAGGGCAGCCAAATTTAAATTCTAATAAAAACCTCTCAAACATGTCCTAATATTCATGCCTTTTTACATTCAAAACCAAAATTTTGATTCCTAGGCATAAGTCATGCTTCCTTGCATTGAAATTAAAAGCTTGGGTTCCTAGGCCTAGAATTGCATTCGGGCACTCATTTTAAATCCTTCATGCTGTCCCTATATATATAAAACAGTCCCACAATCCCAAGCTTACAAAACCATGCTCATATGTCATTGAGGCATTTCACCAAGCACTTGGTGGGCGCATGTTTAGGCATGAATAGCAAGAGAGTGGGGGCAATGTGGCATGCCCCATTGCTTCAGGATGCACCCTTGGCCTAAGGCCATCCCCTACAACCCCTCAATTCAAACCAATCAAGCATGAAACAAAGCCAAAATTGCTCCATAGATTTGGGCATATTCACACAATTTAGAGCACCAAAAGAAGACCAAGATACATCAATAGAAAGCTAGAAAGCTCGAGAATGGGATACTTACTTGATGGATTGAGTAACAACACTAAGAATGGAAGAAAAAGCGCAAAAATGGTGGCCTAGGGGTGAAAAACCCTTAATTCCCGTGAGCTTTCTTTTTTGAATGAGGGGGGGGGGAAGTTTTTGAGTGTAGAAAACGTTCCCCTCCCCCTCTTTTAAACATTTTCGTACAGGGGTTGCTCGCCCAGGCGAGCTAACCTGTACTTTTTTTTTTAGGGAAGACATGAGCATGGCCCTCTACGGGTCGGCACTCTCTTACTCGAACCCACTCAAGGTAGATTAGGCATCCATTATTTAATTTAAACAAACAACAATAATAATTACTGTGAATTTAAAGGAAACTAGGCTGCCTTGCAGCGGCGTTTTCTGCTTGTCTAGAGCTGGGAAGGGACGACGATCTGTCAGTCGTGACCCTGGCCTCTATATGCGATCGTCCCTAAGTCCCTGAAAGTAGGAAGCAACAATGCGTGGAAAATCGTGACCGCATCGTCACCTTACCTTGATTGGCTTCTGCCTTTAACTTTGTCTCAACCTCTGACCGTGGCCTAAGACGATTCTGCCCCTATTATCACAAAATATGCATGCGTATACGTATGCATGAATGTTTTCAATGCAATAATCTTCTTAGTAAAAGCTGGTTAGGTTTAGTTTTATTTAAGCGCTTGGGGCACCCCATGAACTGAGCGAAAGGGCTCAGGTTATTACAAACTAACACATGGTTTAAAACCAAAGTGAGGACTGAAGCCTCAAACCCATGTTCCCTTCTTTTAAAAGACTGTGACGAGAGATATACAGTAGACGGGAATCCCTGGAGAAAACCAAGAAGACACACAAAAATAAAAGAACATGTAGCGACATCTTTAATTGCCCCAGATTCTAAGCATAGTATCGCTTGACAACATCAGAGTTCACAGGTAAAGGTAGCTCCTCGCCATCCATGTTGGTAAGCACCAGGGCTCCTTCGGAAAAAGACCTTTTCACAATGAAAGGCCCTTCGTAGTTCGGGGCCAACTTCCCTCAATTATCTTTAACAGCGTGGGACATCTTTTTCAGCACAAGGTCTCCCTCATGGAACTTGCGCAAGCGTACCTTCTTGTCGAACGCATTCTTCATTCTTTGTTGATACAGGCGCCCATGACTCATGGCCGTCAAGCGCTTACCTTCAATAAGGTTGAGTTGGTCATAGCGTGTTTGAGCCCACTCAGATTCTTCTAAGCCCGATTCTGCTAGAATCCTCTGGGAAGGGATCTCTACTTCAAATGGGAGTACTGCTTCCATTCCATAAACCAAGGAATATGGCATTGCCCCAGTAGAAGTTCGTACTGAAGTTCGGTATCCATGCAAGGCAAAAGGCAACATCTCATGCCAATCTTTGTATGACACTGTCATCTTCTGAATAATTTTCTTAATATTCTTGTTGGCTGCTTCCACGGCTCCGTTCATCTTGGGCCGATAGGGCGTGGAGTTGTGATGCTGGATTTTGAAATCTGCACACATTTCCTGCATCATCTTGTTATTCAGGTTGGTGGCATTGTCAGTAATGATCTTCCTAGGGAGTCCGTACTGACAAATCAGCTCCCTCTTTATGAATCTGACCACTACACTCCTCGTGACATTGGTGTAGGAAGCCGCCTCGACCCACTTGGTGAAATAATCTATCGGCACGAGAATGAAGTGGTGACCGTTCGAAGCCTTGGGCTCGATGGCCCCGATGACATCTATTCCCCACATGGAAAAAGGCCAAGGGGCGGACATGACATTCAGAGGATGTGGCGGAGCATTGACAGTGTCCGCGAAAGCTTGACACTTGTGGCATTTCCTTACATGGACGCAGCAATCACCTTCCATGGTGAGCCAGTAATAACCTGCCCTCAGGATCTTCCTGGCCATAGCATGCCCATTGGCATGAGTTCCAAACGAACCCTCGTGGACTTCCTCGATCATGTGGTTCGCCTCTTTGGCATCCACGCATCGTAGGAGAGTCATATCGTGGTTTCTTTTATATAGTATGCTCCCGCTCATGAAGAAACCGGCCGCCAATCTCCTCAATGTCCTTTTATCATTGTCGGAAGTCTCCAGTGGGTACTCTTTGCTTTCGACATATTGCTTGATATCGAAATACCAAGGCTTACCGTCCCGTTCCTCTTCCACCTGGCAACAATGTGCGGGTTTGCCACGACACTAGAACTCAATGTATGGTAGATTCCCGTGCGGTGTTAGCTGGAACATGGACGCCAAAGTGGCAAGCGCATCAGCCATTTGATTTTCCTCCCGGGGAACATTATGGAAGGAGATCTCATCAAAGGAATTATCCATCTCCTTGATATAGGCTTTGTAGGGTATCAACTTGGGGTCTCTAATTTCCTATTCCCCTCTCAGCTGATGGATCACCAACGCTGAGTCCCCGTACACCTTGAGTAGCTTGACATTGGAGTCAATCGCTGCTTGGACGGCCAGGGCACATGCTTCATACTCAGCCATATTGTTGGTGCAGTCAAACCCCAGCCTGGCGGTGAAAGGTATACATTGATTGTCTGGAGAGACCAATACTACTCCAATTCCATGGCCTAGAACGTTTGACGCTCCATCAAACCACACGGTCCATTTGTCCCGGTCCTCGTCTAGTTTTTCCTCAAACAAGGCCATGATGTCCTCGTCCGGGAATTCGAGATGCATGGGCTGATAGTCGTTGAGAGGATGCTGAGCCAAATAATCTGCTAAGGCGCTTCCTTTTATCGCCTTTTGGGTAACGTAAACTATATCAAACTCAGATAGCAAGACTTGCCACCAGGCGATCCATCCCGTGAGAGTTGGCTTTTCAAAGATGTACTTAACCGGGTCCATCTTGGATATCAACCAGGTGGTATGGCTCAGCATGTATTGTCTTAGGCGATGGGACGCCCAGACTAAAGCACAACACGTTCTCTTGAGCAGGGAGTAATTCATTTCACAGGCCGTGAACTTCTTACTCAAGTAGTAGATAGCGCGCTCTTTCTTTTCGGACTCGTCATGTTGCCCTAGCATACATCCCATCTACTCGTCCAAAATCGTCATATACAAGATGAGAGGCCTTCCGGGTACCGGTGGCATAAGCACAGGAGGATTCATGAGACACTTTTTGATCCTCCCGAATGCCTCTTGACAATCATCATTCCAACGGACGGTTTGGTTTTTGCGTAAGAGTTTGAACAACGGCTCACAAATAGCAGTGAGCTGTGATATGAATCTGGAAATATAATTCAAACGTCCCAGGAAACCTCGGACTTGCCTCTCGGTACGGGGTTCGGCATTTCAAGGATGGCCTTCACCTTTTCGGGGTCCACCTCTATCCCTTTCTGGCTTACGATGAAACCTAGCAATTTCCCTGATTTGAGCCCAAAAGTGCACTTAGCGAGGTTCAACCTCAATTGATACTTCCTAAGCCTTTCGAACAACTTCCGCAGGTTGACAAGGTGTTCCTCCTCGGTCTTAGAATTGGCAATTATGTCGTCCACGTAGACCTCGATCTCTTGGTGCATCATATCGTGGAACAAAGCTACCATAGCCCGTTGATAAGTAGCCCCGACATTCTTGAGTCCAAAGGACATCACCTTGTAACAGAATGTTCCCTATAGGGTGACAAAGGTAGTTTTTTCCATATCCTCTGGTGCCATCTTTATCTGATTGTAACCGGAGAACCCATCCATGAAGGAAAACAAAGCGAAATTGACCGTATTATCCACAAGGATATCGATGTGCGGCAAAGGAAAGTTGTCTTTGGGACTGGCCCGATTCAGGTCCCGATAATCCACACACATTCGCACCTTCCCATCCTTCTTAGGGACTGGTAAAATGTTGGCAACCCATTCTGGGTACTGAGCGACAGCTAAAAACCCAACGTCAAATTGTTTCTTTACCTCTTCTTTTATTTTCAAGGATGTCTCGGGCTTCATCCTTCTCAGTTTCTGTTTTACCGGGGAACACTCGGGATTTAGGGGCAATCGGTGTTGTACAATGTCAGAACTCAAACCGGGCATATCTTGGTACGACCAAGCAAAGATGTCTTGGTAGTCTCTTAGCAGGGCTGTTAATTCTTCACGGATGGGTGCGGTCATACCCGTGCCTATCTTTACTTCCCTTTTTCCACTGCCAGTTCCCAAGTCTACTAGTTCTGTCTCTTCTTGATGAGGCCCCATTTCTTGGTCTTCATGGGCGACTATCCTTTCCAACTCTGGGGGAAGTCCCACATCCTCGTTCTCTTCATCTTCTGTTTGATTCGTTTCTTGCTCGAAGTCGATGGGCGGGTCCCAGGTATTAGTACCTTCGAGGGACTCATCGTCGGATCTGGCGTTTTAAACGTAAAGAAATAAACATGCAAATGGATGAGAATGGGTAGAGACGCAAGAACAGATGAAGAAAGATCTTTGTATTATAAATTCAGGAACAAAAGACACAAAGCCTTAACAAAAGGAAACTCTAAAGTCTAGGCCCAACTGTAGAGCATTTAAAGCCGTAAAAAGGTTTACATTATGCTTGTCGCGTAAATGTCCGGGCGCTCCTTCACTTGCCAATTTCCTAGTCGGAAATTAGGAGGGCATGGTCGTACCAAATCCGACCCAGCCGGAGCATCATCTCCGCATATTGCAACGACTTGGCCTTCGTCCCCTAGACCCGCGCTTATAAAGCTCCTAGTTATGTGGCAGGGCGGGCCTCCTTCGTCTTCTTGTCTTAATCGCGAACCTTGACTTCCGCTTTTCCTTCCCGCAATGCTTTTCCTTATATCTGCCTGTGTGGGTTTATAACCCAACCCAAACTTCCCACGATTTCCCTTGGCGCTTATTAGGCTAGTTATGTCGTCGTTGTCCTTGCCTAAACCTATTCCGGGCTCGTAGCCATTCCCCAACATTACCCGGGCTACCATTACTGCTGTATCTGATAGGCAAGGTTGCCCAGAGAAGAATCCACGGAGGAAATGCTTACCACCTCAAAAGACTGGAAAGCGGTTTCTAATGACTCCTCCGCAGCCTCCACATATGGCATAGAGGATGGGCAGCTCACCAAGATGTCTTCCTCGCCCGATACGATAACCAAATGCCCTTCCACTACGAACTTCAATTTCTGGTGGAGTGTAGAGGGAACGACTCCGATCGAATGGATCCACGGGCGTCCCAACAGGCAGCTATAAGGGGGGTTAATATCCATAATTTGAAAGGTAACCTGACAGGTGTGAGGGCCTATCTGTACCGGGAGGTCGATCTCTCCCCTAACCTCTCGGCGGGTGCCGACGAAGGCACGAACTACCATGGAACTTGGCTTTAGATGGGAAGCATTAAATGGTAATTTCTCCAAAGTGCTTTTGGGCATCATGTTTAAGCTGGAACCATTATCGATGAGCACCTTGGCTACAACGTGGTCCATACACTTGACTGATACATGCAAAGCCTTGTTATGCCCTCTTCCCTCGGCAGGGATTTCTTCTTCGGCGAATGCGAGATAGTTGTTGGCGGTGATATTATTGAGGAGCCCTCCAAATCCTTCTACAGAGATATCTTGGGCCACATGGGCTTCGTTCAAAACCTTTACTAGCAAAGCCCGATGAGGCTCCGAGCTCATGAGTAATTCCAATAGCGAGACCCTGGCCGGGGTTTTGTTGAGCTGCTCAATAACCTTGAACTCGCTCTGCTGAATTATGCGGAGAAACTCGCTGGCTTCCTCTAGCGACACCTCCTTCTTGCCATAACCATCCCTTTTCTCCAGAAGACTTTTCACCGGAATATCCTCATTCGGAGTGAGGGGCGTTTTATCATCTTGTTCTTCCATTACCTTTGCCTTACCCTTGACGTTCGTGGGCTGAATTGGTAGGTCGGGGGGCACGAACACGCGACCGCTGTGGGTCACACCGCTCAGCCCCGTGATATTGGTTACCTTGGCCGACAATGAACTGATGTCGGTGGCTTCTTCTTCCTTTTTGTTCGAAGGTGTGTACTTCCATGGGATTGTGTGGCTGTTTTGGTATGGGAAAGGGACAGGTTTAGCTGCCGAAGGGTGTCGGGGTTTTTGCGAAGCTGCGCCCTTGGTGAAATATATCACCAAAGGTTTAGGCCTTCCAAAGCTTCTCTCATCCACGGAGTGCATATATATATGCCGCTCTTCCCTCCCCTCATCACCGACTTCCAGTCGGCCTTGATCTATCATTCGCTGCAACAATTCCTCTACTGCCAAACATGTTTCCATGCTATGTAGCTCGCCGGAATGCAATAAACAAGAATCCTCTTTATGCCCACCGTGGGGAATCAGACCTCCCTTTTGTAGGGCCTCAAAGATAAACCTCCTAGGGGTTGCCACGTCCCTTAAAGGTTTAGACCTGCGCGGCCTATCTGACCCAATGGCATTCACCGCTCCCCCTCCATGATTGGCAAGTGGGTTGGTTTTCACGTTGGGTCGATCCTCTTGAAATGTCAACCATCCAGCATCTATCAAATGTTAGACCTTGTATTTAAGGGCCAAGCATTTTTCGATGGAATGCCCCGGGGTATTCCCATGGTACGTGCAAGTCGCGTTAGGATCATACCACTTTGGGAAAGGGGGTTGGAAGATCTTCCCGGGAGTTATTACGGCCAGTTGGTTGGCGATGAGAGATGGCAAGAGGTTCTCATACGTCATTGGGAGTGGGGTGAATTTTGGAATTGGCCCCGGGGGAAAGTTCCTCATTGCGTTGGGATTGCCGGCCGGGCGAGTCGTGGTTGGAGTTGGAACTTGGGGTGCCGCCCTCTGAACGGGTGCCTTAGGCTGCATGGGTGCTGAATTAGAGGAGTTCCCGGCATGAGCTGAGAAGCTCAGATGATGTTGCGCGTACTGATGTGTACCATGAGATGTCTGCGGGGGTTTGACCCACGCGGGCGCCGTAGTGACGGCGAGGGCATCTCCCTCCTTCCTTTTTGCCCCAGTTGCTCCGATTCTTTTAGCATTGGCACTTGTGGAGGAAACGTAATCGAACTTCCCTCTTTTCAACCCTACTTCGATTCTTTCCCCAGCGAATACTAGGTCCGCGAAGCGGGACAACATGTAGCCTACCAACTTCTCATAGTAAAACACTGGCAAAGTGTCTACCATCATGGTGATCATCTCCCTTTCAACCATGGGAGGGGCCACTTGTGCTGCCAGGTCTCTCCACCGATGTGCGTATTCTTTAAAGGTCTCACCTTCCTTCTTGAACATATTCTGTAGCTGAGTGCGATCGGGAGCCATATCGGAATTATGCTGATATTGCCTTAGGAAAGCAGTAATCAGGTCCTTCCAAGTACGGATGCGGGAAGCTTCCAGATTAGTGTACCAAACAACCACGGCTCTGGCCAAGCTATCTTGAAAAAAGTGTATTAATAGCTTCTCATCCCTAGAGTGCGCGCCCATCTTGTGACAATACATCTTGAGACGGTTCTTGGGACAAGTCGTCCCTTTATACTTGTCGAAGTCCGGCACCTTGAATTTTGGGGGGATAACAACATCCGATACCAAGCAAAGAATCGTCATGTCCGCGAATGGATAGTCACCAAAGCCTTCAACAGCCCTCAATCTCTCCTCGAGGAGATCAAGTTTCCTTCTTTCTTCGGTCGCCGGGGGTGGTCCTTCCGTGGACAAGATTATTGGCTGTGCTGTGAGGTTGGGCTGAGGCAAAGTGTTGGGTGCCGGCCCCTCGATGTGGATCGGGGGGTAGAACTCGACATCCCTTTGGGCATACTCTTGATGATCTTCGTGGACCTCGTCGGGCTGTCGAGGAGGCTCCCCTTCAAGTATGGGAGAAGAGATATGACCCGCATCATCTTGCATGACTGGCGGCGTGTAATTAGGCGGCAATCCATAAGGGTAAGCCGCTCGGTTGTATCCCAAATGGGGGTTGCTGTTGTGCCCCAGTGTGTTCCTTCCTCGTCCTACCGTATTTGGGGGAAGATGGTGTGCGGTAGCTAGGAGAGTTGGGTCTGCTTCGGTCGCCGAACTAACAGCAGCAGCGGTGGCCTTGTTTTTCTCGATGAGTTGCCTCATTCCTAGCATGGCCTCCATCATAGAAGCCATTTGTTCTTTCAAAGCCGACATGTTGGCTTTCATCTGTTCCTGTGTCTCTTCTTGGTCACCCATCGTTCTAGATTTGGATCTGGTGCGATAGGGATGCCTTGTGGCACGTTTGGTGTCCGCCATTGCTTTGGCCTTGGCTAGCAATCGGGGAAGTTCTTGACTCCCGTTCAAGGTAAGAGCAAATCGGTCCATCCACTTGGTTGCCTCTTGGTGTAACGAGTTGATCACCCTTCCTCTAGCCTCCTTTTCCGCGTACACTTGGGCATACTCGTCCGCCACCCTATGCTCGTGGGCCGTGGCTAGACTTAGTTCCTCTTGGTACTTGCTGATGATGGCTAACATGTTGGTCTCTGTCTCGCATAAACGTTGAGACAAACTTCTCTTGGACCTCGAGCAACCTTCAACTCATCCTTCAAGATCAAACTGTCTACCCACGATTGGTCCCTTTCCTCCCTCCGGAGTTTAAGCTCGTTGTTACTACCCCACAGAGCCACTCGGAACTTGTTCCGGCCGTGCTCTTCCCTACGAGCCCTCTTGGTCTCTTGTTCCAAGGCCTTGGTGGTAGCTACATTTACATCCCTCAGTTCGGCATTCTCCTTTCGGATCCAAAGAACCACTGATTTGAACCTTTCTTTGACTGTTTGAGCTTGCTCGAGTTCTGTCCTAAGAGCCTGCACCTCTTCGTCTTCCTCCGGTGCCTCAACTTCCCCCCTTTTAGCGGTTC
This sequence comes from Glycine soja, assembly GCF_004193775.1. Lineage (NCBI taxonomy): Eukaryota > Viridiplantae > Streptophyta > Magnoliopsida > Fabales > Fabaceae > Glycine > Glycine soja. The sequence goes on along the minus strand of NC_041004.1, from coordinate 12,154,717 downwards.
TCAGACTTGGGAGCCAATCCAAACCTCGTGTACGAACTTTCAGCCATTCATGATAACCACCAATGATGCCATTACGAATGCCCCTAAGCTCTTTATCTTTCCTTAACGGGCTTTCCCACGCCTTATGGACTCTCTGTATAACCTTGAAATTTTGCACGCCGAAATCTCTCACAAGGAAAGGAGACAGGCTTTCTTCTGTCGGTGCTCCCCTCATGGGGTACCCTAACTGACTTATGGAAAGTGTGGGATTGTAGTTAATGCAACCCCTCGTTCCTATCAACGGGATGTTTGGGTAGCCCCCACATGAGAAGAGAACTCCCTCCTTTCCTTCTTTCCATCGTGGAAACCAGTTGACTGTTCTGCCTCCTATCCCAGCCAAGTGTTGGTCCCAATCTACTCTTCTTTTTTTGACACACGAGCGATGGCTTCGGAGCGGACATGGGTGCCTTATGTCTTGTTGGAATAAGTGCGAAACCAACCATACACAAAGAGCGGGTAAACAACAGATGATCCGTGCACTACTCTTTTCGCACCTTCGGTAAAATGTGTCAAATAAGTCCGCTAAGACAGCTACCACCGGGCTCTCTTTGCTATGGTGATATGCAAGGAAAGCATCAATCGCGGCTAGGTCCACCAAACCATCCACCTTTGGAAAGAGGACAACCCCAAAGATTAGCAATGCTAATACATCCATAAACGGGACCCACTCCTCTTGATTCGCCATATCCCTCGCCTTTCCTTCTAAGTACTTTCGTGGTAGGCCCACTATGTCGTTTCGAGTTTGCTTTACGCGATCCAATCCTCTCGCCGAATCCCTGACCACAACTGCAATTTTGCTCAAGGAGGGAAGAAACCTGGAGAAAAGATATGGTTTCCTTCCCCCGAGAGGACATCCTAGAATCTCCTCAAATTCTTCAATGGTCAGTACTAATTGGAAGTCTCCAAACGTGAAGCATCTCAAGGGCTGGTCATAGTATTGGGTGAGTGATGCAATGGCCTCTGTGGATATCTCTGCTATGGTCAAATCTAAGATCTTTCCGCACACCTTGTGGAAGGCTTGCATTTGGAGAGGTCCCATTAACCGCCCTAACTCCTTAATGCTGGTGATATCTAGGCCCTTAATCTTGACTTGATAAAACCTTTTGCCAATTTGATTTGTCCCCATGTTTACTAAAGTGAAACAAAAACCCGGTGCGAATCAAAACTCCGACATCTATCATGGGTGGAATGGATGAATGCATGAAGGAATGCACATGACACAGATGCCATTTATGAATACGGGAACCCAGGAAATTGTCTCCTTCTTAGATACAATGTCTTGGGGTAGCATAGTGCCCGACGTATGTATTTAAGAAGGTGACACGGACCCTTCGTTGGTTTGCAAAAGAGAGGGGATCAAGACAGAACCCGTGCGTGATGCATATGCGAAAGGCACAACACCGGAGTGTACAATATGACAATATAAGCAAAAGGGGTACATGACACTTATGCATGGCAGTGTGAAAAAATGGCACGCAGCGTGTTCACTTTGTGCCCCTATTCAAGGGACCTATATGGGAGGGAGCTAACAAGGCTTTTAGTGATAATTCCCAAGGTGGTTATATCTCTCTTGATGGTCTCTAGAGGTATCATTCTCTTCAAAGGACATATTGCAGCAATAGGGACTACTAGCAACAATATGTTATCAAAGAGAAAAACTCTAGATGAGGGTTCACTGTAATCAAGCAAGTCGGAGACCTAGCATGATCACAGATTCACCTCCACTCCTTATGTTCCCACGAACTCGGGTATAGGGCCCTTTTTTCAACTCACCGTGTCTGCAAATAGCGTTGGTGTTTGTGTGCATCAAATGAATAAATATTTACCTCATGCATACATTTTATAACGCACTAAAAGCATCAAAGAGTTATATATACAAGAACATAAGAAAAATAAAGGGAAACCAACAAAGGAGAAAGTCATGATAAAACATTGCACAAGATTAAATGGCCTAACTCTCTAAAAAATAGTCCCCAGTGGAGTCGCCAACTATCGCAACCTACCCTTCGGCGGGAGGGCGATGCATGACTCGCGGGTGCGTGTTCCAAGAAAAGAATATGCACGGAGTCGCCACCAACAATTATTTGAGGAAAACGTAGGAAAAACCGGAAAAGACGTGATCTACGAACTTTAAGTGAAAGGTTTAGGAGTTGTATTTACGCACGGGGAAGGTATTAGCACCCCACACGTCCGTCACAAGAGACGGCAGCCCTTAATCGAATGTGCAAATATGACTTCAATTTTATGTTATTTTCCCTTTTTACGTTCGTATGTCTTTTTTATGCCTTTTTATGTTTTTATCTTTTTGTGGTCGATAGGGGTGTTTCCCTTGCTCCTACGTATTCCTCAATTGTGATAAGGAAATCAGACCTACGTAGTTCTTTTGTGAACAAAGCATTTTGGTTATTTTTTTATCCTTTTTTGCAAGATATGTTTTTATTGAATGAAAGGTCATTTAAGGCGTTGGACCATTAGACAATCTTTCAATTTTTTTGAAAAGTGAGAAAACATTTAAGGCATTGGACCATTAATGATTTCTTTATTTGAAAGAGGTAACAACGTTACATATTGATTTTAGGCTTGTTAGAAATCTACACTTAACCAATAAAAGCGGAAAAGACCATTTCAAGGCGTTGGACCTTTGAAAATGGCTTTTTTAGGCGATGACAAAAGTTTGGTTTATGAATTGATTTTAGCCTTAGTTTCACTTTGGTTATTAGTCGATTCGATTAAGAAAGAGAAATCCCAAAGAAAAACGTCCGATTGATTTTTTTTTTATTTTACTAAAAGATATTTTTTATTATTATATTATTATTTTACCTCTTTTTGATTTTGAACGTGGTTACGGCATGACCGTACGGTCGGATTTCATTTTAACAGAAATTAACGGATGTTACAATTCAAATGATCGGTGGAAATTTATTTTATTTTTAATTAGGTGAGAAAATGACTTAAGTAAATGACTAAAGCACGTCAAAAGGGGTACGAAAAGTAAATGAAATGAAAATAAAAGCACGTGAAGACAAATGAGGACCACTAAGGGTACATAGAATGAATTGAAAAGCTCGATTTCGGGAACTTACCGGTTGAAGACCGAAGAACGACGAAGAACGAACGAAGAACGTTGAATAACGGTTGAAAATCTTCGCGAAATCACCCACGGAAAAATTACGGAAGCGCCTCGGCTTGGATTTTCTTCACGGAAACAATTTTTTTCACTAATTTCAAGTGATCTCGAATTACCAGGAGGGCTAAACATTTTTTTTCTTCACTTCTCCCCCTATTTATAGGAAAATAAGGGAGAAGCTTGCCACCCAGCTCACCCAGGCGATCTAGGTTGCTTCCTCCAGAAGCAACCGCCTTCTGGAGGAATATTCTGGAAGGCCCAAGTGGGCCTGGTTGCTATTTGAACCCCCATTTTTACTAAGTACACCCCCTGCCTTTTTTTGGTGATTCTTTTTCCGTAACATTACGAAACTTTACGAATTCCGTAACGATGCTTGTTTTCTTTCTGTAATGTTAGGAAACCTTACGGATTATGTAATCATCCCTTTTCTTGCCTTCGGGAACTTTACGGATTGCGCACTAACACTTCCTTTTAATTTTCGGCATGTCACGGAACTTCACGGATTGTGCTACAATGCCTTCTTTTAACTTCCGGCATGTCACGGAACTGCACGAATTGCCTAACGATGGGTGCCAAGTACCTCGAAGTGGTCAAACGAGGGTCACATCCCAACAACGGATGGTCCCCGGACGAAATTATGGTATGACAAGGCCGAATCAAGAAGAGACAGAACTCGTGAACTTAGGTACCCGCAGCGGAAAGAAGGAAGTAAAAGTAGGCACGGGTATGACCGCACCCATCCGTAAAGAGTTAATGGCCCTACTGAAAGACTACCAAGACATCTTTGCCTGGTCGTACCAAGATATGCCTAGTTTGAATTTTGACATCGTATAACACAGATTACCTCTAAATCCTGAGTGTTCCCCGGTAAAGCAAAAGCTGGGGAGGATGAAATCCGAGACGTCCCTGAAAATAAAAGAAGAAGTAAAGAAACAATTTGATGTTGGCTTCTTGGCTGTTGCTCGGTACCCGTAATGGGTTGCCAACATTGTGCCAGTCCCTAAGAAGGATGGGAAGGTACGAATGTGTGTAGATTATTGGGACCTAAATCGAGTCAGTCCCAAAGACAATTTCCCTCTGTTGCACATCGATATCCTCGTAGATAATACGACCAATTTCACTTTGTTTGCCTTCATGGATGGTTTCTCCGGCTACAATCAGATAAAGATGGCGCTAGAGGATATGGAAAAGACCACCTTCGTCACCCTGTGGGGAACATTCTGCTATAAGGTGATGTCCTTTGGGCTCAAGAATGTCGGGGCAACCTATCAATGGGCTATGGTGGCTTTGTTCCACGACATGATGCACCGAGAAATCGAAGTCTATGTAGACGACATGATCGCCAAGTCTAAAACCGAGGAGGAACACCTTGTCAACTTGCGGAAGTTGTTCAAAAGGCTTAGGAAGTATCAATTGAGGTTGAACCCCGCTAAGTGCACCTTCGGGGTCAAGTCAGGAAAATTACTGGGTTTCAACGTAAGTCAGAAAGGAATAGAGGTGGACCCCGAAAAGGTAAAAGCCATGCTTGAGATGCCAGAACCGCGTATCGAGAAGCAGGTCTGAGGTTTCCTGGGGCGTTTGAACTACATTGCTAGATTCATATCACAGCTCACAGCTATTTGTGAGCCACTGTTCAAGCTCTTACACAAGAACCAGTCCATCCACTGGAACAAGGACTGTCAAGAGGCGTTTGGAAAAATCTAACAGTTCCTTATGAACCCTCCCGTGCTTATGTCGCCGGTGCCCGGGAGACCTCTCATCTTGTACATGACGGTTTTGGACAAGTCAATGGGGTGCATGCTGGGGCAACACGACGAGTCCAGGAAAAGAGAGCGAGTCGTCTACTACTTACGTAAGAAGTTCACGGCCTATAAGATGAACTACTCCTTGCTGGAAAGGACATGTTGTGCTTTGGTCTGGGCGTCCCGCCGTTTAAGACAATACATGCTGAGCTATACCACCTAGCTGATATCCAAGATGGATCCAGTCAAGTACATCTTTGAGAAGTCTGCTCTCACGGGGCGGATCACTTGGTGGCAAGTTTTGCTATCCGAGTTCGATATAGTCTATGTCACCCAAAAGGCGATAAAGGGGAGCGCCTTGGCGGACTATTTGGCTCAGCAGCCCCTCAATGATTATCAACCCATGCATCCCGAGTTCCCAGATGAGGACATCATGGCCTTATTTGAAGAGAAGCTAGACAAGGACAAGGACAAGTGGATCGTGTGGTTCGATGGGATGTCAAACGTTCTAGGCAAAGGCGTTGGGGCAGCATTGGTCTCTCTGGACAATCAATGTATACCTTTCACGGCTAGGCTGGGGTTCGACTGCACCAATAACATGGCTGAATACGAGGCATGCGCTCTAGGCGTCCAGGCAGCAATTGACTTCAACGTCAAGCTACTCAAGGCGTATGGAGACTCGGCACTGGTAATTCACCAGCTGAGAGGAGAATGGGAGACTAGGGATCATAAAATGATACCCTACCAGACTTATATCAAGGAATTCACAGAGTTCTTTGATGAGATCTCCTTCCATCACGTTCCCCGAGAGGAAAATCAAATGGTTGATGCGCTTGCCACTTTAGCGTCCATGTTCCAGCTGACACCGCACGGAGACCTACCGTACATTGAGTTCCAATGTCGTGGCAGACCCGCACATTGTTGTTTGGTGGAAGAGGAGTAGGACGGTAAGCCTTGGTATTTCGACATCAAGTGATATGTTGAAAGCAAAGAGTACCCACCGAAGGCTTCAGACAACAACAAGAGGACGTTAAGGAGATTGGCGGCCGGTTTCTTCTTGAGCTGAAGCATACTATACAAGAGAAACCATGACATGGTTTTGCTCCGACGCGTGAACGCTAAGGAAGTTGAGTGCATGCTAGAGGAGGTCCATGAGGGCTCTTTTGGTATGCACGCTAACAGGCACGCCATAGCTAGGAAGATCTTAAGGGCGGGCTACTATTGGCTCACTATGGAGAGCGATTGTTGCCTCCATGTGAGGAAGTGTCACAAATGCCAGATGTTTGCGAATAATGTCAACGCTCTGCCCCTGCCTTTGAATGTTTTGGCCGCACCGTGGCCCTTTTCCATGTGGGGAATAGATGTGATCGGGGCCATAGAGCCCAAAGCTGCAAACGGACATCGTTTCATCTTGGTAGCGATTGATTACTTCACCAAGTGGGTTGAAGCTGCCTCGTACGCTAGTGTTACGAGGAGTGTGGTGGTCAGGTTCATCAAGTGGGAGATTATCTGCCGGTATGGTTTGCCGAGGAAGATTATCACGGACAACGACACCAACTTGAATAAAAAAATGATGGGGGAAATGTGCGAGGAATTTAAGATCCAACACCACAATTCCACACCCTACAGACCCAAGATGAACGGAGCGGTGGAGGCGGCCAATAAGAATATCAAGAAGATTATCCAGAAGATGACTGTGTCATACAAGGACTGGCACGAGATGCTCCCGTTCACGCTACGTGGTTACTGAACCTCGATGCGCACTTCAACCGGGGCAACGCCGTTCTCGTTGGTATAGGAATGGAGGTCGTGCTACCGTTTGAGGTGGAAGTCCCATCATTAAGAATCTTGGCGAAGTCTGGATTAAAGGAGTCAGAGTGGGCCCAAGCACGTTTCGATCAGCTCAATCTCATAGAAGGCAAGCGTCTGGCCACTATGAGCCACGGGCGTTTATACCAGAAACAGGTGAAGAACGCTTTTGACAAGAAGGTACATTCACGCAGGTTCAACGAAGGGGACCTGGTATTGAAGAAAGTCTCCCAAGCCCAAAAAGACAATAGGGGAAAGTGGGCCCCGAATTACAAAGGGCCTTTCATCGTAAAAAAGGCTTTCTCCGGAGGGGCCCTTGTGCTCGCCAACATGGATGACGAGGAACTACCTTCACCCGTGAACTCCGACGTTGTCAAGCGATACTATGCTTAAGACTTGGGGCAATTAAAGAAGTCACTGCATGTTTTTGTTTTCTGTGATTTCCCCCAAGGATTCCTATCCTCTGTAATTTTCTCGTCGCAATATTTAAAAGAATGTGGGATTGGGGTTTCATTGTTTTGATCCTCGCTTTGTGCCTTAAAAGACGCATAGTCTTTAATGACCCGAGCCTTTTCACTCAGTCCATGGGGATGCCCCAAGTGCTTAATTAAAATTGAACCTGATGAGCTCTTGCTAAAGAATTATTGCAGTTGAAAATGCTCATGCATACGCATACACATGCATATTTGTTATCTTGTGACAGGGACGGGATCGCTTTAAGCGATGGTCAAATACCGCGCCAAATCCAAGACAGTGATAAATCGAAGTAAGTGGTAGTGTGGCCACGATTTGCTGCGCAATGTCATTTCCTGCTTTCAGGTGCTCGGGGACGGGTACGAATGGGCGCTAGGCCCGTGATCAGCAGATCGTCGTCCCGCATCCGGCTCCGGACGATCAAGAAGCGCTACTGGGGGGCAGCCTAGTCCTTTAAATTCATGCCTATTATTATTATTATTATCTCTCTAAGGTGATAATCGGATATGCCTAACTTACCCTAGGGGTTTCAAGCAAGCGAACACCGACCCATAGAGAACATGTATATCTTCGCAAAAAAAATAAAAATGCACAGGGTTAGCTCGCCTAGGCGAGCACCCCCTGCACGAAATAGTTTAAAAGAACGGGGGGCAGTTTTTTTCACCCAAAACTTCTCCCCCTTACTCAAGAATGCCATCTCCCACGGGATTCGCCATCCTTCACTCCTAGGTCACCATTCTTTTGTGTTTCCAACTCCGTTTTGCATTGTTGTTCATCCCTAACAAGTAAGTACCTCATTCTTGGTCTCTCTAGTTTTCCATTGATGCTTTTTGGTGCTCTAAGTTGCATGTATTTGGTAAAAAATGTGAGCAAAGTTATCCTTGAATTGTTGCTTGTTTTTGTTGAGTTGAAGGGCTGTAGGCAATGACCTTAGGCCTAAATTTTATTCTGAAAAGATTGGGCATGCCACATTGCCCCCACCCCCTTGCTATTTGTGCCTAAACATGCGCCCATCAAGTGCTGGGTGAAATGCCTCAATGGCATTTGGGCATAGTTTTGTGAGGAATAGCCTATGAAGCAACTTGGTATGCGGATGTTCGCCATTTTTGGGCTTGTGGACGGTTTCCATAAGAACTAGAATGGAACTTTAGGCCTAGGAACCAAAGTTTGTTTTTAGGGGTGAAAGAAATACAAGAGTGAGTGCTTATGAGGCAAAGTTTGCCTTGTAAGCCAACAATCAACTTTGGGCCTAGATGTTTTGAAAAAAACTGCTCGTCATGCACTTGTAGGTATGGGATAGGTAACAAAATACCTCAAATACCTTAGATAGCAAAAATACCCCATTTTAATTTAGGCAAATGCCTTTGTCAATCGTGTGGGTAGCAAAAATATTTCTTTTAAATGTGTATATATCATTTGTTAGGTAGCAGAAGGGCCTCATGAGGTGTATATATTGCTTGGTAGGTAGCCAAAATACCATATTGATTGAGTTAACATGAGGTAATTTAATTAATTTAGCCTTACAAGGTATGCATGATTTAAGTAGCAAAAATGCTTGAACGTGCACGTACGCAATCCTTAGGTAGCCAAAATACTTTGAAAAAATGCGTGTATGTAACTAGGGTAACAAAATTCTTTGAATGTGTGTAAGTTTTCCCAACTTTACATTGGTGTTTCCATGTTGAAATGGGGGGGGGGGGGGTCAAATGCCCTTCCTATTTGACCCTGCTCATGAGATGGCATTTCTTTTTTAACTAACTTTCTGAACATTATTTTTTCGCAGGAGATGGCTCCGAAGAAACTCTTCATGAAAAGGTCTAGAAAGGACACCACAGGAGAAGGCTCCAGTGCTGCCTTGGAGTTTGATAGTCATCAGTTCCAGAGTGCCGAGCACCAGCAGCGCTTCGAGGCCATCAAGGGATGGTCATTCCACAGGGAGAGGCATGTCCAGCTTAGGGAAGACGAGTACCCTGACTTCCAGGGAGAGATAGCTCGTAGGCATTGGGCACGACTAGTGACCCTTATGGCTAAATTCGACCTGAAGATAGTCATAGAATTTTATGCCAATGCCTGGCCTACTGAGGAAGAGGTTCGGGACATGCGCTCATAGGCGAGGGGTCACTGGATCCCCTTTGATGCAGATGCCATCAGCCAATTCTTGGGCGACCCGCTGATTATGGAGGAGGACCAGCAATGTGAATTCAGCCAGAGGAGGAGCCAGGCAGACGGCTTCGATGAGGAAGCCATCGCCCAACACCTGTGCATATCGGGGCAGGATTTCTCCCGAACCACTGCGGGGAGGTGGGTGCGGATCATGCACACCAGCATGACTACCCTGACCCAAATATGGATGACACTACTGCTCAGCAATGTCTTGCCTAGTGACCACAACTTCGACCTTCCTCTGCCTAAGTGCCAGTTGGTGTATGCCATCCTGACACGGATGAGCGTTCACGTGGCCCAGGTGATTGTTGATGCCATTTATTTGTTTGTAGGAATGGCACCTACTAGGCACCCGTTGGACCCGGAGAAGTCCAACAGGGCCCCGGGGTTTCCGGCTTTGATCACGGGCCTCTGCCAGTTCTACGGAGTGCAGGTCGCCCCCAACAAGGTAATCTGATCGCCAATCACCCGAGCCTTCATCGAGAAGTACTGCACGCCTAGGCAGGCACAGGGTGACGCACATCAGGCCGCGGGCGCATCGCTACCACCTCGGCAGGCCGATTTGGTTGGACCATTGACCGTGGAGCAGTATCTACAACATTTGGTTTGCCAGCAAGCAGCCAACCACCATGGACAGGTGCAGATACATGAGTGTCTCGATCGGTTCAGCCTCAGCCAGCAGGGGCATGGTTCCGCCCCTTTTGTATGCCTTACCCCGAAGCAGTTTGGGGCTGAGGTCGTATGGCCTGGAGACTAGCCTGATACCCAGACAGGGGAGGAGCCTGCAGATTCCCCAAGTGAGACGGATGAACCCTGTATGGACAAGGATATGACGGACCTGCTCGGTTTCTTGGGAGGGAGCGGAGCCACATGACCAAGGTCGCCGCACTTTTTGTGATTTACATTACTGCTTTCAGTTATTGTTTTTGTTGTCATCTAACATTACTGCTTTCAGTTATTGTTTATGTTTCCACTATGATCTGACATTACGGCTCTCAGTTGTTTTGTCACTGTTTTTTCATTACGACTTATCATTTTATTTTTTCCGTTTACTTTATGATTTGACATAGGTAGGTCGTGTGTGCCCTCATCCGCATGACCTTTTCAGAAATGAAAAAATATGTATATGTGATTGCAGATATCAACTTTGTCAAAAAGAAAAGGAAAGATAATAATAATAATATAATAGACGAAAATAAATAAAAATTCTTTGGTTAACTAAAAGCCAGTACACTGTTGGAAAGAAATAACTTCCAGCTTTTCTTTGAAAAAGATTCACCAATCAAAACAAAGGGTTTGGTTGAAAAATGTGTATACACCTGAAGGGTGAATGCTGTGAAAATTTTCCTGAACACCCAAAATGGACTCGGATGAATGCATGAATTGCTAAAGGAGCATATTTTGGAAACACTGGGTTGACTTAAAAGAAAAAAAAATGAATCTTGAGCCCTAGTGTCACATGACCATAAAAACTTGATGCTTGAGTGTCCACATGGGTGGATGCATGACCAATTTTGCATAAAATTTCCAAATCACGTTGTTGCATGTGTGTCATGGAAATAATGTGGGACATCCCATTTATTCCTGAACCGCGGGCCAAACCAACACCCAGACATATATCATGTCCAGCCATTCTACAAGCCTTGAGCCAAAATCCCAACTCACCATAGACCTTGACCCAGGGTGAGAATGCCCATCCTTGCCCTCAGAAGAAGAGAAAGGAAGAAAAAAAAAGTTCCCGATCAAAGGTCGGAGGGAAGCAAAAGAAGAAAATTCCCAATCAAAGATTGGAAGAAAGCAAAAAAGGAAAGAAAATTCCTGATCAAAGATCGGAAGAAAACAAAAGAAATATACAGAAAGGTCTTTGGACCAGACACTATCTGAGCAATACATAATTGTCACAAGTAAACAAGAAAAGAAAGGAAACCACGACTTGAAGTGGTCCTCTCCCTTTGATCGCCAACCAAAATCCTGTGTGCTAGCGACTTTCTCGCCTCGCACTAAACAAAAACAGAAAAGGAAAAGGCCCAAACACTCAGAGCCAAATTCCTCACCAAAGCACCATTCCCGTAAAAGTCCTATTGATCCCTGATCACGCATGTAATCTTTGATTTGATAGGAAATGATTTGCAAAATCAAGTTATGACATATCTATGGTTCGGAATTAGGATAAAACACTTACCTGTGTGAGATTGATACACTTTGAGTGATTTTCTTCTATTTTGTTGGACCCCGTGTTTCCTCTAAATGGTTGTTTAGAAACGAAATGTTGACATCCAAAATCTCATTTATGGTTATGAGAAATTTTCATCAGCATACTCTTCTTCCCAATAGACACATTGTTTTTCATCAAAAATCATATGTAGGAGGTTTTGTGTCTTTCCTAAAGCATCTTCGCATTTTAGTGAAAGAACACCGAGACTATTTAAGTCTCTCAAAGCAAGAACTACGTAGGTCTGAGTTCCTCATCACAGATTGAGGATACGTAGGAGCAAAAGCCTCGCTTTTGTTGACCGCCCCACCTTTCGCTATCCTGACCCGTGAAGTCAGGTGGCATGCGGAGATACCCAAGTGGTTATCTGTACAAAATGATTTCTGTTAATCCTGACCCGTGAAGTCAGTGGCAGGAGGAGATACCCAAGTGGTTATCCGTATAAACACTCTTTCGCTATCCATCAGACTCAGAGTCTGGTAGCATGCAGAGACTAACGTCGTCATTTGCACCCTTTGTCAATTAGGGGCAAGCAAACCCATTGACACGTGGAGACTAACGTCGTCTTCTGCACCTTTGTCATCCAGAGACGGCGAATCTGATGACATGTGGATAAACCCAAGTGGTTATCCGTACAAACGATTTATGTTAATCCTCACCCGTGAAGTCAGGTGCCAGGCGGAGATACCCAAGTGGTTATCCGTATAAACACTCTTTCGCTATCCGTCAGACTCAGAGTACGGTATCATGCAAAGACTAACGTCGTCATCTGCACCCTTTGTCAATCAGGGGCAAGCAAAAGACTAACGTCGTCATCTGCACCCTTTGTCAATCAGGGGCAAGCAAACCCGTTGGCACACGGAGACTAACGTCGTCTTCTGCACCTTTGTCATCCAGAGACAGCGAGTCTGATGACATGCGGATATACCCAAGTGGTTATCCGTACAAACGATTTCTGTTAATCCTGACCCGTGAAGTCAGGTGGCATGCGGTGATACCCAAGTGGTTATTCGTACAAAATGGTTTCTGTTAATCCTGACCCGAGAAGTCAAGTGGCAGGCAGAAATACCTTATGGTCATCCGCACCTTTCGTCAACCAAGGCAAACGAGTTCAATGGTATCAGGATGTTGTTGGTCGTCCGATTCTGATTATTTTGAAAATTTTTGCAGGTTTTTACTCTCGTCATCCGGAGACATTCAAGCCCGGCGACGCACGAGATTCTTCTTTGCTAGGCAGGGGAGTTTGATAGCGTGTGGAAACGTTGTGATTATCCCATTTTATCGCTTTCAAGGCACTGAAGTTTTGCTAACGCTCCTGATGCCTTTGTTTTTCTTTCTGAATGACAGGTTCCGCAGGTAGGGATATTGATCGGCCAAATCATGTTCCACTCGAACGAAATTAGTGTCTTATCTTTACTTCACTTTTATCTCCAATAAAAGATAAGTAAAGAGGGACGACTGTCATACCCTAATTTCGTCAAGGGGCCATTATTTGTTGGCATACGACCTTCTCTTGACCGCCTCAAAATGTTTAACAAGAATTGTTGTGCAATCCATAAAGTTCCGTAACATTCTGAAATGTTTAACAAGCATTGTTGCGCAATCCGTAAAGTTTCGCAACATTCTGGAAGTCAAAAAGAGCATTGTTGTGCAAAACAAGCATCATTGTGGTGCCTTCTGGAGGAAGCAACCTAGCTCATCTGGGCGAGCTGGGTGGCAAGCTTCTCCTTCCTTTTCCTATAAATAGGGGAAGGAGGGAAGAACAAAAATTTTCAACCCTCCTGGTATCTGAGATTCACTTAAAATTAGTGAGGAAAATTGTTTCCGTGAAGAAAATCCAAGCCGAGGCGCTTCCGTAACGCTTCCGTGACATTTCCGTGGGTGATTTCGCAAAGATTTTCAACCGTTCTTCGTCGTTCTTTGTTCGTTCTTCTTCGTTCTTCGGTCTTCAACCGGTAAGTTCCCGAAATCAAGCTTTTCAATTCATTCTATGTACCCTTAGTGGTCCTCATTTGTTTCGTGTGCTTTTATTTTCATTTCATTTACTTTTCGTACCCCCTTTTGACGTGCTTTTAGTAATTTATTTAAGTCATTTTCTCGCCTAATCAAAAGTAAAATAAATTTCCACCGATCATTCATATTGTAATATCCTTTAATTTCTGTTAAAATGAATTCCGACCGTTCGGTCATGTCGTAACCACGTTTAAAACCAAAAAGAGGCAAAATAATAATATAATAATCAAAAATATATTTTAGTAAAATAAATAAAAAAAATCAATCGGACGTTTTCTTTGGGATTTCCCTTTCTTAATCGAATTGACTAATAACCAAAGTGAAACTGAGGCTAAAATCAATTCATATGCCAAGTTTTTTTCATGACCTAAAAAAGCCATTTTTAAGGTCCAACGCCTTAAAATGGTCTTTTCCACCTTTATTGTTTAAACATAGATTTCTAAAAAAAGGCCTAAAATCAACACATAATTTTATTACCTCTTTCAAAAATAAAGAGATCATTAATGGTCCAATGCCTTAATGTTTTCTCTCTTTTCAAAAGAATCGAAAGATTGTTTAATGGTCCAACGCCTAAAATGACCTTTCATTCGATAAAAACATATCTTGCAAAAAAAAAGGATAAAAAATAACTTAACCAAACGCTTTGTTCACAAAGAACTACATAGGTCTGATTTCCTTATCACAATTGAGGAATACGTAGGAGCAAAGGGAAACACCCTTGTTGACCACAAAAAGATAAAAATATAAAAAGGCATAAAAAAGTCATAAGAATGTAAAAAAGGAAAATAACATAAATTGAAGTCATATTTGCACATTTGATTAAAGGCTGTCGTCTCTTGTGACGGACGTGTGGGGTGCTAATACCTTCCCCGTGCGTAAATACAACTCCCAAACCTTTCACTTAAAGTTCGTAGACTACGTCTTTTCCAGTTTTTCCGACGTTCCCTCAAATAAACGTTGGTGGCGACTCCGCGCGCATTCCTTTCTTGGAAGATGCACCCGCGAGTCACATGTTGCCCTCCCGCCGAAGGGTGGGTTGCGACAGTTGGCGACTCCACTGGGGACTGTTTTTTAGAGAGTTAGGCCATTTAATCTTGTGCGATGTTTTATCATGACTTTCTCCTTTGTTGGTTTCCCTTTATTTTTCTTATGTTCTTGTGTATATAACTCTTTGATGCTTTTAGTGCGTTTTAAAATGTATGCATGAGGTAAATATTTATTCATTTGATACACACAAACACCAACACTATTTGCACACACGGTGAGTTGAAAAAGGGCCCTATACCCGGGCTCGTGGGAACATAAGGAGTGGAGGTGAATCTGTGATCATGCTAGGTCTCCGACTTGCTTGATTACAGTGAACCCTCATCTAGAGTTTTTCTCTTTGATAACATATTGTTGCTAGTAGTCCCTACTGCTGCAATATGTTCTTCAAAGGGGATGATACCTCTAGAGACCATCAATTGAGATATGACCACCTCAGGAAATATCACTAAAAGCCCTTTTAGCTCCCTCCCATGTAGGTCCCCAAAATAGGGACACGAAGCAAACACGTTGCGTGCCATTTTTTCACACTGCCATGCATGTAGTCAAATGTCGTGTACCCCTTTGATTATATTTGTTTGTGAATATTTTCGTACTATGTACATCCCCGTGTTGTGCCTTTTGCATATGCATCATGCACGGGTTCTGTCTTGATCCCCTCTCTTTGGCAAACCAACGGAGGGTCCGTGTCACCTTCTTAAATACATGCATTGGGCACTATGCTACCCCAAGACGTTGTATCTAAGAAGGAGACAATTTCCCGGGCTCCCGTATTCATAAATTGCATCTATGTCATATGCATTTCGTCATGCATTCATCCATTCCACCCATGATAGATGTCGGAGTTTTGATTCGCACCGATTTTGTTCACTTTAGTAAAACATAGGATCAAGTCAAATGCCTTCACTTAAAAAGAGGTTCTATCAAGTCAAGGTCAAGAGCCTAGGGATCACCAGTCTAAAAGAGTTATGGCAGTTGATGGGTCAGCTCCAGCGGCAAGCTTTTCGTAAAGCTTACGATAAAATCTGGGACCTAGCCATGGTAGAAGTCTCCACAGAGGCCATTGCCTCCCTCGCCCAGTATTATGATCAGCCATTGAGGTGCTTCACCTTTGGGGACTTCCAGCTATCACTCATGGTAGAAGAATTTGAAGAGATCCTAGGATGTCCTCTAGGGGGAAGGAGACCATACCTCTTCTCAGGGTTCCATCCCTCATTAGCTAGAATTTCTAAGATAGTCCAAATCTTGGCGCAGGAATTAGGCCACAGAAAGCAAGTCGAAAATGGGGTGGTTGGAATACCGAGAAAATGTTTGGAGGCAAAAGCAAGAAACTTGGCAGGCAAAGGCGAATGGGCCTCGTTCATAGACATTCTCGTGCTGTTGATCTTCGGAGGAGTCCTCTTTCCAAATGTGGATGGGTTGGTGGACCTAGCAGCAATCGACGCTTTTCTCGCCTTTCATAACCACAAGGAAAGCCCGGTTATCGCTATGTTAGCCGACCTATATGACACCTTCGACCGAAGATGTGAGAAGAGCAGTACGAGGATTGTTTGCTGTACTCCAACTCTTTATGTATGGTTGGTTTCGCACCTTTTTCGCCAAGAGGTGAGGCATGCTTGCCCGCTAGAAGGTCACCGTTCATGCACAGAGAAAGGAGGCGCAAATTGGGACCAACTCTTAGCAAACAAAGAAGGAGTGTCTATCAACTGGTTCCCTAGATGGAAAGAAGGAAGAACCGTAGTTCTTATTTCGTGCGGAGGATTTCCGAATGTTTCCTTGATGGGGACGAGGGGTTGCATCAATTACAATCTCGTTCTTGCTATAAGACAACTTGGCTACCCTATGACAGGGGCACCACTAGAGGAAGAGATCGCACCTGTCATTTCACGAGGTTTCAATAAGACCAACATAGAGACACTTCAGAAGGTCCGCAAGGCATGGGAGGTGGTGCGAAAGAAGGACAAAGAACTCAGGGGTAGTAACAATGGGCCCATCGGTGGCTACCGTAAGTGGTTGAGAGCCCACGTGCAAGTATTGGATTGGCTCCCATGTTTGAGAACTACTAAGTGGTAGGAAGTTGAGGCACCGGAGGAAGACAAAGAGGTGCAGGCCCTTAGGACAGAACTCGAGCAAGCTCAAACAGTCAAAGAAAGGTTCAAGTCAGCAGCTCTGAAGATCCAAAAGGAGAATGCCGAACTGAGAGATATAAATACAGCTACTACCAAAGCCTTGTAACAAGAAGCCAAGAGGGCTCGTAGGGAAGAGCACGGCGGGAACAAGTTCCGAGGGGCTCTGTGGGGCAGTAACAACGAGCTTAAGCTCTGGAGAGAGGAAAGGGACCAATCACGAGTAGACAGTTTGATCTTGAAAGATGAGTTAAAGGTTTGCTCAAGGTCCAAAAGAAACCTGTCTCAGCGGTTATGCGAGACAAAGACCAACATGTTAGCTATCGTTGGCAAGTACCAAGAAGAACTAAATCTAGCCACGGCCCATGAGCATAGAGTGGCGGACGAGTATGCCCAAGTGTACGCGGAAAAGGAGGCTAGAGGTAGGGTGATCGACTCGTTACATCAAGAGGCAACAATATGGATGGACCGATTTGCTCTTACCTTGAACGGGAATCAAGAACTTCCCCGATTGCTAGCCAAGGCCAAAGCGATGGCGGACACCTACTCCGCCCCCGAGGAGATCCACTGACTTCTCGGCTATTGTCAGCATATGATAGATCTAATGGCCCATATAATTAGAAATCGCTAGGAAACTTGTATTGTCACTCAGATCTTGACTAGTTATAACTTTCTGAATAAAATGAGTTTATCCCATATTTTACTCCAAAAGTCAGTGCTAATCAAATCACTCCTGCATTTTATCTCTAGCATGCATTCATTATTCTTTACCTACTCCTCACATTTGGTTTTTTAGGAAGTACACCATAACTAAACGCGCCCCAAGGCATCCCTATCGCACCAGATCCAAATCTAGAATGGTGGGTGATCAAGAGGAGACACAGGAACAGATGAACGCCGACATGTCGGCTTTGAAAGAACAAATGGCTTCCATGATGGAGGCCATGTTAGGAATGAGACAACTCATGGAGAAAAATATGACCACCGCTGCCGCTGTTAGTTCGGCTGTCGAAGCAGACCAAAGTCTCCTAGCTACCGCGCACCATCCTCCCCCAAACGCAGTAGGACGAGAAAGGAGCACACTGGGGCACAACAGCAACCCCCATTTGGGATACAACCGGGTGGCTTACCCTTACGGATTACCGCCTAATTACACGCCGCCAGTCATGCATGACGATGCGGGTCACGTCTCTGCCCCCATCCTCGAAGGAGAGCCTCCTCGACAGCCCGACGAGGCCCATGAAGATCATCGAGAGTATGCCCAAGGGGATATCGATTTCTACCCCCGATCCCCGTCGAGGGGCCGGCGCCCAACACATTGCCTCAGCCCAACCTCACGACACAACCAATATTCTTGTCCACAGAAGGACTACCCCCGGCGGCCGAAGAAAGAAGGAAACTCGATCTCCTCGAGGAGAGATTGAGAGCTGTTGAAGGCTTTGGTGACTATCCGTTCCCGGACATGACGGATCTTTGCTTGGTATCGGATGTCGTCATCCCCCCAAAATTCAAAGTGCCCGATTTCGACAAGTATAAAGGGACGACTTGTCCTAAAAACTATCTCAAGATGTATTGTCGCAAAATGGGGGCGCACTCTAGGGATGAAAAGTTGTTGATACAATTTTTCCAAGATAGCTTGGCTGGAGCCGCGATTGTTTGGTACACTAATCTGGAAGCTTCCCACATCCGTACTTGAAAGGACCTGATTACTACTTTCCTAAGGCAATATCAATATAATTCCGATATGGCTCCCGATCGCACTCAGCTACAATATATGTTTAAGAAGGAAGGTGAGACCTTTAAAGAGTACGCACAACGGTGGAGAGACCTGGCAGCACAAGTGGCCCCTCCCATGGTCGAAAGGGAGATGATTACCATGATGGTAGACACCTTGCCAGTGTTTTACTATGAAAAGTTGGTAGGCTACATGCCTTCCAGCTTCGCGGACTTGGTATTCGCCGGGGAAAGAATCGAAGTAGGGTTGAGAAGAGGGAAGTTTGATTACGTTTCATCCACAAGTGCCAATGCTAAGAGAATCGGAGCAACTGGGGCAAAAAGGAAAGAAGGAGATACCCATGCCGTCACTTCAGCGCCCGCATGGGTCTTGCCTCCGCAGACCTCTCATGGTACACATCAGTACGCGCAAAATCATCCAAGCTTTTCAGCTTGCGCCAGGAACTCCTCCAATTCAGCACCCGTACAGCCTAAGGCACCCGCCCCCATCCAGAGGGAGGCCCCCCAAGCTCCGGCTCTAACCACGACTCGTCTGGCCGACAACGCTTACTTTAGCGCCGGTTGCAATGAATGATAGATCAAGGCCGATTGGAAGTCGGTGATGAGGGGAGGGAAGAGCAGCATATATGTATGCAGTCCGCGGATGAGAGAAGTTTTGGAAGGCCTAAACCTTTGGTGATATATTTCACCATGGACGTAGCTTCACAAAAGCCCTAATATCCCTCGGCAGCTAAACCTGATCCTTTCCCATACCAAAACAGCCACGCAGTCCCGGGGAGGTATACACCTCCGAGTGAAAAGGAAGAAGAAGCCACCAACATCATCTCGTTGTCGGCCAAGGTAACCAACATCACGGGGCTGAGCGGTGTGACCCGCAGCGGTCGCGTGTTTGCACCCCCCGACCTGCCAACACAACCCGCAAATGTTAAGGGAAAGGCAAAGATGGTGGAAGAACAAAATGACAAGACGACAGTCACTCCAAACAAGGATATTCCAGTGAAAAGTCTTCCAAAGAAAAAGGATGGTTGTGGCAAGAAGGAAGTGTCGCTAGAGGAAGCAAGCGAGTTTCTCCGCATTATTCAGCAGAGTGAGTTCAAGGTCATTGAACAACTCAACAAAACCTCGGCCAGGGTCTCTCTTTTGGAATTACTCATGAGCTCTGAGCCTCATCGGGCTTTGCTGGTAAAGGTCTTGAACGAAGCTCATGTGGCCCAAGATATTTCTGTAGAAGGCTTTGGAGGAATCCCTGCCGAGGGGAGAGGGCATAACAAGGCTTTGCATATATCAGTCAAGTGCATGGACCACGTCGTAGCCAAGGTGCTCATCGATAACGGTTCCAGTTTAAATGTAATGCCCAAAAGCACTTTGGAGAAATTACCGTTTAATGCTTCCCATCTAAAGCCGAGTTCCATGGTAGTCCGTGCCTTCGACGACACCCGCCGAGAGGTTAGGGGGGAGATCGACCTCCCTGTACAGATAGGCCCCCATACCTGTCAGGTTACCTTTCAAATAATGGACATTAACCCCGCTTACAGCTGCCTTTTGGGGCGTCCGTGGATCCACTCGGTGGGAGTCGTTCCCTCCACACTCCACCAAAAATTGAAATTCGTAGTAGAAGGGCATTTGGTTATCGTATCGGGCGAGGAAGACATCTTGGTGAGTTTCCCGTCCTCTATGCCATATGTGGAAGCTGCAGAAGAGTCATTAGAAACAACCTTCCAGTCTTTTGAGGTGGTGAGCATTGCCTCTGTAGATTCTTTCTTTGCGCAACCATGTCTGTCCAATACGGCAATAATGGTGGCCCGAGTGATGTTGGGGAATGGTTACGTGCCCGGAATGGGTTTAGGCAAAGACAACGACGGTAGAACCAGCCTGATAAGCGCCAAAGGAAACCGTGGGAAGTTTGGGTTAGGCTATAAACCCACACAAGCGGACATAAGGAAAAGCATTGCAGGAAGGAAGAGCGGGGGTCAAGGCTCGCGATTGGGACAAGAAGTCGAAGGAGGCTCGCCCTGCCACATCAGTAGGAGCTTTATAAGGGTGGGTCTAGGACACGAAGGCCAAGTCGTTGCAATATGCGAAGATGATTCGCCGAGTGGGTCAGATTTGGTACGACCATGCCCTTATGGTTTTCGACTAGGAAATTGGCGAGTGGAGGAGTGCCCGGACATTTACGCAACAAGCATAATGTAACCCTTTGTGGCTTTTAAACTCTACAGTTGGGCCTAAGCTTTAGAGTTTCCTTTTGTTAAGGCTTTATGTCTTTTTTTCCTGAATTTATAATACAAAGATCTTTCTTCATCTGTTCATACGTCTCTACCCATTCTCATCCATTTGCATGTTTATTTCTTTACGTTTGAAACGCCAGATCCGACGATGAGTCCCTCAAAGGTACTAATACCTGGGACCCGACCATCGATTTCAAGCAAGAAACGAATCAGACGGAGGATGAAGAGGACGAGGATGTGGGACTTCCCCCAGAGTTGGAGAGGATAGTCGCCCATGAGGACCAAGAGATGGGGCCTCATCAAGAAAAGACGGAACTAGTGGACTTAGGAACTGGCAGTGGGAAAAAAGAAGTAAAGATAGGCACAGGTATGACCACACCCATCCGTGAAGAATTGACAGCCCTGCTAAAAGACTACCAAGACATCTTTGCTTGGTCGTACCAAGATATACCCGGTTTGAGTTCTGACATTGTACAGCACCGATTACCTCTAAATCCCGAGTGTTCCCCGGTAAAATAGAAACTGAGAAGGATGAAGCCCGAGACATCCTTGAAAATAAAAGAGGAGGTAAAGAAACAATTTGACGCTGGGTTTTTAGATGTCGCTCGGTACCCAAAATGGGTTGCCAACATTGTACCAGTCCCTAAGAAGGATGGGAAGGTGCGAATGTGTGTGGATTATCGAGACCTGAATCGGGCCAGTCCCAAAGACAACTTTCCTTTGCCGCACATCGATATCCTTGTGGATAATACGGCCAATTTCGCTTTGTTTTCCTTTATGGACGGGTTCTCCGGTTACAATCAGATAAAAATGGCGCCGGAGGATATGGAAAAGACTACCTTCGTCACCCTGTGGGGAACGTTCTGTTACAAGGTGATGTCCTTTGGACTCAAGAATGCCGGGGCAACTTATCAACGGGCTATGGTAGCTTTGTTCCACGATATGATGCACCAAGAAATCGAGGTCTATGTGGATGACATAATTGCCAAATCTAAGACCGAGGAGGAACACCTTGTCAACCTGTGGAAGTTGTTCGAAAGGCTTAGGAAGTATCAACTGAGGTTAAACCACGCTAAGTGCACTTTCGGGGTCAAATCAGGGAAGTTGCTAGGTTTCATCGTAAGCCAGAAAGGGATGGAGGTGGACCCCGAAAAGGTGAAGGCCATCCTTGAGATGTCGGAACCCCGTACCGAGAGGCAAGTCCGAGGTTTCCTGGGACGTTTGAATTATATTGCCAGATTCATATCACAGCTCACTGCTATTTGTGAGCCGTTGTTCAAACTCTTACGCAAAAACCAATCCGTCCGCTGGAACGAGGATTGTCAAGAGGCGTTTGGCAGGATCAAACAGTGTCTCATGAACCCTCCTGTGCTTATGCCACCGGTACCCGGAAGGCCTTTCATTTTGTATATGACAATTTTGGATGAGTTGATGGAATGTATGCTGGGGCAACATGACGAGTCCGGGAAGAGAGAGCGCGTTGTCTACTACTTGAGTAAGAAGTTCACGGCCTATGAAATGAATTACTCCCTGCTCGAAAGAACGTGTTGTGCTTTAGTCTGGGCGTCCCACCGTCTAAGACAATACAAGCTGAGCCATACCACCTGGTTGATATCCAAGATGGACCCGGTTAAGTACATCTTTGAAAAGCCTGCTCTCACCGGACGGATCGCCCGGTGGCAAGTCTTGCTATCCGAGTTTGATATAGTTTACGTCACCCAAAAGGCGATAAAAGGAAGCGCCTTAGCAGATTATTTGGCTCAGCAACCTCTCAACGACTATCAGCCCATGCATCCCGAATTCCCGGATGAGGACATCATGGCCTTGTTTGAGGAGAAGCTAGACGAGGACTGGGACAAATGGACCGTATGATTTGACGGAGCGTCAAACATTCTAGGCCATGGCATTGGAGCCGTATTGGTCTCTCTAGACAATCAATGTATACCTTTCATAGCCAGGCTGGGGTTTGACTGCACCAACAATATGGCTGAGTATGAAGCGTGTCTCTTAGCCGTCCAGGCAGCAATTGACTCTAATGTCAAACTGCTCAAAGTATACAGGGACTCAGCACTGGTGATTCACCAGCTGAGAAGGGAATGGGAAACTAGAGACCCCAAGCTGATACCCTACAAAGCCTATATCAAGGAGTTGGCTGATTCCTTTGATGAGATCTCCTTCCATCACGTTCCCCGGGAGGAAAATCAAATGGCGGATGCGCTTGCTACTTTGGCGTCCATGTTCCAACTAACACCACACGGGGACCTACCATACATTGAGTTCTGGTGTCGTGGCAAACCCGCGCATTGTTGTCAGGTGGAAGAGGAACGGGACGGTAAGCCTTGGTATTTCGATATCAAGAGATTCGTTGAAAGCAAAGAATACCCACCGGGGGCTTCCGACAATGATAAAAGGACATTGAGGAGATTGGCGGCTGGTTTCTTCATGAGCGGTAGCATACTATATAAAAGAAACCATGACATGACTCTCCTGCGATGCGTGGATGCCAAAGAGGCGGACCACATGATCGAGGAAGTCCACGAGGGTTCATTTGGAACGCATGCCAATGGGCATGCTATGGCCAGGAAGATCCTGAGACCAGGTTATTACTGGCTCACCATGGAAAGTGATTGTTGCATCCATGTAAGGAAATGCCATAAATGTCAAGCGTTCGCGGACAATGTCAATGCTCTGCCTCATCCCCTGAACGTCATGTCCACCCCTTGGCCTTTTTCCATGTGGGGGATAGACATCATAGGGGCCATCGAACCCAAGGCTTCGAACGGTCATCGCTTCATTCTCATGGCAATAGATTATTTCACCAAATGGGTCGAAGCGGCTTCCTACACCAATGTCACGAGGAGTGTAGTGGTCAGATTCATAAAGAGGGAGCTGATTTGTCGGTACGGACTCCCTAGGAATATCATTACTAACAATGGCATCAATCTAAATAACATGATGATGCAGGAGATGTGTGCGAATTTCAAAATCCAGCATCACAATTCCACGCCCTACCGACCAAAGATGAACGGAGCCATGGAAGCAGCCAAAAAGAATATTAAGAAAATTATTCAGAAGATGACAGTGTCATACAAAGATTGGCATGAGATGTTGCCTTTTGCCTTGCATGGATACCGAACTTCTGTACGAACTTCTACTGGGGCAACACCATATTCCATGGTTTATGGAATGGAAGCGGTACTCCCATTTGAAGTAGAGATCCCTTCCCAGAGGATACTAGCAGAATCAGGCTTAGAAGAATCGGAGTGGGCTCAAACACGCTATGACCAACTCAATCTTATTGAAGGTAAGCGCTTGACGGCCATGAGCCATGGGCGCCTATATCAACAAAGAATGAAGAACACGTTCGACAAAAAGGTGCGCTTGCGCAAGTTCCACGAGGGGGACCTTGTGCTGAAAAAGATGTCCCACACTATTAAAGATAATCGAGGGAAATGGGCCCCAAACTACGAAGGACCTTTCATTGTGAAAAGGGCTTTTTTCAGAGGGGCCTTATTGCTTACCAACATGGATGGCGAGGAGCTACCTTTACCCGTAAACTTTGATGTTGTCAAGCGATACTACGCTTAGAATCTGGGGCAATTGAGGATGTCGCTGCATGTTCTTTTATATTTATGTGTTCTTCTTGGTTCCCCCCAGGGATTCCCGTCTGCTGTATATTTCTCGTCACAGTCTTTTAAAAGAAGAGAATATGAGTTTGAGACTTCAGTCCTCACTTTGTGTGCTTTAAACCATGTGCAGTTGTGATAACCTGAGCCTTTTTGCTCAGTCCATGGGATGCCCCAAGCACTTAATTAAAACTGAACCTAACCAGTTTTCACTAAAAAGATTGTTGCATTTGAAAACACTCATGCATACGCATATGCATGCATATTTTGTGATAACAGGGGCAGAATCGTCTTAGGCAGTGGTCAGATGCCGGGACGAAGCTGAAGGTAGAAACCAATCAAGGTAAAACGGTAACGCGGCCACAGTTTGCCGCGCAATATTGTTTCCTACTTTCAAGTACTTAGGGACGGACGCAAGTAGAGGCTAGGGTCACGACTGATAGATCGTCGTCCCTTGCCCAGCTCTGGACAAACTGAAAGCGCCGCTGGGAGGCAGCCTAGTATCCTTTAAATTCCTAGTAATTATTACTGTTATGTCTTTAAGGTAAATATTGGATGCCTAATCTACCCTAAGGGGGTTTGAGTAAGTGAACACCGACCCGTGGGAAGCAGTACCTATTTCTTCCCAAAAAAAAATTAAAATAAAAGTACAGGTTAGCTCCCCTGGGCGAGCACCCCTGTACCTGGAAATATAAAAAATGAGGGAAGGGGAATTTTTCTACACCCAAAATTCTTCCCCCTCACTCAGAAAATGCCAACACCACGGGAATTACGGGTTTTTCACCCCTAGGCCACCATTTTTGCGCTTTTGCTTCCATTCTTAGTGTTGCTACTCACTCCAACAAGTAAGTATCTCATTCTTGAGCTTTCTAGCTTTCCATTGATGTATCTTGGTCTTCTTTTGGTGCTCTAAATTGTGTGAATATGCCCAAATCTGTGGGGCAATTTTGGCTTTGTTTCATGCTTGATTGGTGTGAGTTAGGGGGTTGTAAGGGATGGCCCTAGGCCTATGGTGCATTTTGAAGCAATGGGGCATGCCACATTACCCCCATTCCCTTGCTATTCATGCCTAAACATGCGCCCACTAAGTGCTCGGTGAAATGCCTCAATGACATTTGGGCATGGTTTTGTGAACTTTGGACTGAAGGGTTGTTTTGTGTGTATAAGGACAACATGTAGAGTTTAAAATAAGTGCCCAAATTAAGGACTTAGACCTAGGAATCCAAGCCTTTGGTTTTGAGTACAAGGAAACATAAAAACGAAGGCACTAAAATAGGGGTTTCCCTTTAGGCCAGCGGCTGATTTGTTGGGGCTGCACCATGATGTTTGCCTAGTTTGTATAAAGATGTTATTCACCATGTGCATGTATATATAGAATAGGCAGCAAGAGACAAATACCCTTCAAATGAAACGTGTACATGTTGAATAGGTGGTCAAGCGCTTTATGAATGTACACATGTTGGATGTGGAATTTCCTTTCAAGTGTAGATAGATGGCATGGAAATTCCTTTTCAAATAAATGCAAGTGTGTGCAAGACATGAGATTGGCTCTCCAATGTGCATATATGTATAAATAAGTGTGAATGAAACAACAAAATTTTTTTGTATGTTAATAAAATGCTTCAAATGTGCGTATGTAATTTTTGGTAGCAAAATACTGTGAATATGGACATGTGTATTTTTGGCACAATACCTTGAGCGTGCATATATGAATTCTTTTCAAAAGAATATGTATGGTAGCTAGAATGTTCTTGTATATTGATATAAATAGCTAGATATTTTGCGCGTATGCATGTCCATAAATGTTCTTCTTTAAGGAAATGTGTGCACAAGTTTGTTCTAAATCGAAAGGATTAGCATGTCGTTTTTGCTTTAAAATAGCATTTCCTTGTAAATTAACTTTCCAAATGTTTGTCCTCACAGGAAATTGCTCCGAAAAAGCTTTCCGCGAAGAGATCTAGGAGGGACGCCGCGGCTGAAGGGACCAGTGCCGCTCCCGAGTTTGATAGCCACCGTTTCAAGAGCGCCGAGCACCAGCAGCGTTTCGAGGCCATCAAAGGAAGGTCGTTCCACAAAGAGAGACGCGTCCAGCTCAGGGACGATGAGTACACAGATTTTCAGGAGGAGATAGCTCGCCGACATTGGACGTCGCTGGTCACTCCCATGGCTAAGTTTGACCCAGATATAGTCCTGGAGTTTTATGCTAATGCTTGGCCCACAGAAGAGGGAGTGCGGGACATGCGGTCATGGGTGAGGGGTCAGTGGATTCCCTTTGATGCAGATGCCCTCAGCCATTCCTGGGTGACCCACTAGTGTTAGAGGAAGGCCAGGAGTGCGAGTTTAGTCAGAGGAGGAACAGGGCCGATGGGTTCGACGAAGAGGCCATTGCCCAGCTATTATGCACACCGGGGCAGGATTTCGCCCGGACCGCTGCAGGGAGGTGGGTGAGGAGCATGCGCACCAGTATGACCACCTTGACCCAGATGTGAATGACATTGCTGCTCAACAATGTCCTGCCTAGTGATCATAACTCCGACCTTCCTCTACCGAAGTGTCAGCTGGTGTATGCCATCTTGACACGGATGAGCGTCCATGTGGCTCAGTTGATTGCTGACGCCATCTATTTATTTACTGGTATGCCACCCACCAGGCACCCTCTAGACCCAGATAAGTCTAACAGGGCCCTGGGGTTTCTGGCATTGATCACGGGCCTCTGCCAGTCATTCGGGGTTCCCGTCACTCCTAGTAAGGTGATCCGACTGTCGATCACCCGGGCCTTCATTGAGAAGTATTGCACGCCTAGGCAGGCGCAGGGTGATGCACCGCAGGCCGCAGACGCACCGCCACCACCTCATCAGGCTGATCCCGCTGGGTCATTAGGCATGGAGTGGTATCTACAACACTTGGTTCGCCAACAGGCGGCCAACCACCGGGGGCAGGTGCAGATACATGAGTGTCTCTACCAGCTCAACCTCAGTCAGCAGGGCCAGGGTTTCACTCCTTTTGCGTGCCCTACTCCAGATCAGTTTATGGTTGAGGTCGCATGGCCCGGAGATTGGCCCAAGGCCCAAGCAGGGGAGGCGCCTACAGGAGCTCCCGGCGATGCAGAGGAGGCCCGCATGGATAAGGAGATGATGAACTTGCTCGGTTTCTTGGGAGGAAGCGGAGCCACGTGACCAAGGTCACCGCACCTTTTTATTGACATTACTGTTTTTGTTAGTTTGCTGTTGACGGTTTTTGTTATTGTCTATATTGCTGTTGACATTACTATTTTCTGTTTTTGTTCATATGGTTACTAACATTACTATTATTATTGTTCGTTTGTGTTAGAAATTTTTGGCGTTATGGCTCTCAGTTATTTCGTCACCATTTTTGCGACTTACCGTTTCGTGCATTTTTTGTTTACCTTGTGGTTAGACGTAAGTAGGCAGTGTGCGCCCTCGTCTGCACGACCTTTTCAGAGAGAAAAAGAGAAAAAAGAAAGAAGAGAGAGGAAATGAACAAATGATAAATAACTTAAAAAAGAAAAAGAGGAAAAGGAAAAGAGAGCAAGTAAGAAAAGAAAAAGAAAGAAGAAAAAAAGAAAATATTAAAAATAAAAAGTTGTCTAGCTAAAAAACAACATGCTTGTGAAAAGAGATAACTTCCAACTTTTCTTTGAAAGAATTCACTGATCATAACCAGTTTTTGAAAAAAAAATGTGTATACATTTGAAGGGTAAATGCTGTGAAAGTTTTTTCGAACACCCAAAATAGACTCGGATGAATGCACAAATTGATAAAAGAACATATTTTGGAAACACTGGGTTGACTAAAGTAGAGATAATGAATTATGAGCCCTAGCATCACATGACCAAAAAAATTTCGACACTTGGGTGTCCACATAGGTGCATGCACGACTAGTTTTGCATAAAATTTTCAAATCATCATTGTTGCATTTGTGTCATGGAAATAATGTGGGACATCCCCTTTTATCCTTGAACCGAACAAAACCCTGACATATATCATGTCCAGCCGTGCTACAAGCCTTGAGCCAAAATCCCAATTTACCATAAACCTTGCCCTCAGAAGAAAACAAAAAAAGAAAGGAGATTCCCAATCAAAAGAGCGGGAGAAAACAAAAAGAGAAAATTCCCAATCGAAGAGTGGGAGGAAGCAAAAAAAAGGAAAGAAAATTCCCGATCAAAGATCGGAAGAAAATAGAAGAAATATATAGAAAGGTCTTTGGACCAGACGACATCTGAACAAATACAGAGTTATCACCAAGTAAGCACAAAAAGAAAGGAAACCATGACCTGAAGTGGTCCTCTCCCTTTGATTGCCAACCAAAATCCTGTGTGTCGGTGACTTGTTCACCTCACACTACACAAAAACAGAAAAGGAAAAGGCCAAGAACACTCAAAGCCAAAGTTCCCACAAGAAACAAACCATTCCCCAAAAAAAGTCCTATTGATCCATGATCACGCATGTAATCTTTGATTTGATAGGAAATAATTTGCAAAATCAAGTCATGGTATATCTATGGTTCGGAATTAGGATGAAACACTTACCTGTGTGAGATTGATACACTTTGAGTGATTTTCTTCTATTTTTGTTGAACCCAGTGCTTCCTCTAAATGGTCATTTAGAAACGAAATGCTAACATCCAAAATCTCATTTATGTTTATGAGAAGATTTCATCAGCATACTCCCCTTCCCCGGTAGACACATTGTTTTTCATCCGAAAAGCATATGCTGCTCTGATTAGTTGGAAGTTTTGTCTCTTTACTAAAGCATGTTCGCATTTTAGTGAAGAAAACACCGAGACTATTTTTAGTCTCACAAGTTATCCAGAACTACGTAGGTCTGAGTTCCTCATTGAGGATACGTAGGAGCAAGAGCCTCGCTTTTGTCGGCCGCCCCACAATCTCTGTCATACTGACCCTGGAGTCATGTGACAGGTGGAAATACCCAAGCGATTATCCGTTTAAACTTTCTTTTGCTATCTCTAAGACTCAAAGCATGATAGCACGCAGAGACTAACGTCGTCTTCTGCGCCTTTTGTCATCCAGAGGTGGCGGGCCCGATGACATGCGGGAACCATTTGGTCCCGCACTTTTAAACTTTCTTTTGCTATCTCTAAGACTCAAAGCATGATAGCACGCAGAGACTAACGTCGTCTTCTACGCCTTTTGTCATCCAGAGGCGGCGGGCCCAATGACATGCAGGAACCATTTGGTCCCGCACTTTTAAACTTTCTTTTGCTATCTCTAAGACTTAAAGCATGATAGCATGCAGAGACTAACATCATCTTCTGCGCCTTTTGTCATCCAGAGGCGGCGGCCCCGATGACATGCGGAAACAAATTACGGTCATCCGCACCCTCGAGGAGTGATAAACGTGCAGAGACAAATTTTGCGCCCTTTGTCATTCAAGAGCAGCAAGTTGAGTGATAAACGTGCAGAGACTAACATCTTCTACGCCCTTTGTCATTCAGGAGCAACGAGTCGAGTGATAAACGCGCAGAGACAAATTATGGTCATTTTCTGCCCTTTGTCATTCAGGTTTCGCAAGTCGAGTGATAAACGCGCAGAGACAAATTATGATCATTTTGTGCCCTTTGTCATTCGGGGACAGTAAGTCGAGAGGTGGGGGAGACAAATTATGGTCATTCCGTACACCTTTTTGCCATCCGAAGGCGATCGTGTCCGGTGGCACGCAGAGACAAATTATGGTCATTCTGCGCCTTGCCGCCCAGGCTCGATCGCGTCCAAAGATACACAGAGACAAATTATAGTCATTCTACACCTTGTGTCAACTAGGAGGAACGAATTTGACAGTATCAGGATGATGTGTCGGTACTGATCATTTTAAAATTTTTGCAGGTTCCGCTGACAGGGAGATTCACCGGCCGAATGGTGTTTCGCTCGAACAAAATTAGTGTCTTATCTTTACTTCCCTTTTATCTCCAATAAAAGACAAGTAAATAGAGGCAAATGTGATACCCTAATTTCGTCCAAGGACCATCCATTGTTGGGATGCGGCCCTCGTTTGACCACTTCGAGGTACTTGGTACTCATCGTTAGGCAATTCGTGAAGTTCCGAGACATGCCGAAAGTCAAAAGAAAGCATTGTAGCACAATCCATGAAGTTCTGTGACATGCCAGAAATTAAAAGGAAGTGTTAGTGCACAATCCGTAAAGTTCCGTAACATTCCGAAAGGCAAAAAAGGGATGATTACGTAATCCGTAAGGTTCCATAACATTACGGAAGGAAAACAAGTATCGTTACGTAATTCATAAGTTTCCGTAACGTTACGGAAAAAGAATCAGCAAAAAAAAGGGCAAGAGGTGTATTTAGTAAAAAAAAGGGGGGTGCAAATAGCAACCAGGCCCACTTGGGCCTTCCAGGAAGTTCTCCAGAAGGCAGTGCCTTCTGGAGGAAGCAACCTAGCTCGCCTTGGCGAGCTGGGTGGCAAGCTTCTCCTTCCTTTTCCTATAAATAGGGGAAGGAGGGAAGAACAAAAATGTTCAACCCACCTCGTATCTGAGATTCACTTAAAATTAGTGAGAAAAATTGTTTCCGTGAAGAAAATCCTAGCCGAGGCGCTTCTGTAACGCTTCCGTGACGTTTCTGTGGGTGATTTCGCGAAGATTTTCAACCGTTCTTTGTTCATTCTTCGTCGTTCTTCAGTCTTCAACCGGTAAGTTCCCGAAATCGAAATTTTCAATTCATTCTATGTACCCTTAGTGGTCCTCATTTGTTTCACGTGCTTCTATTTTCATTTCATTTACTTTCCGTACCCCTTTTGACGTGCTTTTAGTCATTTATTTAAGTCATTTTCTCGCCTAATCAAAAATAAAATAAATTTCCACCGATCATTCGTATTGTAACATCCTTTAATTTTTGTTAAAATGAATTCCGACCGTTCGGTCATGCCGTAACCACGTTTAAAACCAAAAAGAGGCAAAATAATAATATAATAATAAAAAATATCTTTAAGTAAAATAAATCAAAAAAATCAATCGGACGTTTTCTTTGGGATTTCTCTTTCTTAATCGAATCGACTAATAACCAAAGTGAAACTAAGGCTAAAATAAATTCATAAGCCAAGTTTTTTTCATCACCTAAAAAAGCCATTTTTAAGGTCCAACGCCTTAAAATGGTGTTTTCCACCTGTATTGTTTAAACATAGATTTCTAAAAAAGGCCTAAAATCAACACGTAATTTTATTACCTCTTTCAAAAATAAAGAGATCATTAATGGTCCAATGCCTTAATGTTTTCTCTCTTTTCAAAAGAATCGAAAGATTGTTTAATGGTCCAACGCCTTAAATGACCTTTCATTCGATAAAAACATATCTTGCAAAAAAAAAGGATAAAAAATAACTTAACCAAACGCTTTGTTCACAAAGAACTACGTAGGTCTGATTTTCTTATCACAATTGAGGAATATGTAGGAGCAAAGGGAAACACCCTTGTTGACCACAAAAAGATAAAAATATAAAAAGGCATAAAAAAGTCATAAGAACGTAAAAAAGGAAAATAACATAAATTGAAGTCATATTTGCACATTTGATTAAAGGTTGCCGTCTCTTGTGACGGACGTGTGGGGTGCTAATACCTTCCCCGTGCGTAAATACAACTCCCGAACCTTTCACTTAAAGTTCGTAGACTACGCCTTTTCCGGTTTTTCCGACGTTTCCCTCAAATAAATGTAGGTGGCGACTCCGCGCACATTCCTTTCTTGGAAGATGCACCCGTGAGTCTCGCGTCGCCTTCCTGCCGAAGGGTAGGTTGCGACACATTCTATGCACCCTTAGTGGTCCCTACTTGTTTCGGGTACTTTTATTTTCATTTCGTTTATTTTCCGTACCCCC
This sequence comes from Glycine soja, assembly GCF_004193775.1. Lineage (NCBI taxonomy): Eukaryota > Viridiplantae > Streptophyta > Magnoliopsida > Fabales > Fabaceae > Glycine > Glycine soja. The sequence continues at coordinate 12,122,523 of NC_041004.1, read as the reverse complement.
TTTTAACGTGCTTTAACCGTTTATCTATGTCGTTTTCTCGCCTAATAAATGATAAAATGAATTTAAACTGATCATTTGCGTTGTAATCTTGTTTAACCACCATTAAAGTAAAATCTAATCGATCGTTCACACTGTAACCACGATTAAATCAAAAAAGAGCAAAATAATAATAAAATAATCAAAATATCTTTGAATAAAATAATAAAAAAAAATCAATCGGACGTTTTTCTTTGCAAGTTTCTTTGAATGAATTGACTAATAACCAAAGTGAAACTAAGGCTAAAATCAACTCATAAATCAAGCTTTGTCCGCAAAAATCACTAAAAAAACCGTTTTAAGGTCCAACGCCTTAAAAGGTCCTCTTTGCTTTTATCGGTTAACATGGACCGTTCAAAAGCATAAAATCAACATGTAACTTTACCGCTTTTGTCAACCACCCCAAGAGATCGTTAATGGTCCAACGCCTTAACGTTTCTCTCCTTTCCAAAATTCAAAAGATCATTCAGTGGTCCAATGCCTTAAACGACTTTTGTTCGGTTAAAATATATCTTGCAAAAAAAGATAAAAACAACTTAACCAACATTTAGTTCTCAAAGAACTACGTAGGTCTGATTTCTCATCGCAATTGAAGATACGTAGGAGCGAGGGAAACACCCTTGTCGACCCCAAAAAAGATAAAAAAATACAAAAGGCATAAAAAGACATAAAAAACGTAAAAAAGGGAAAATAAAACAAATCGAAGACATGATATTGCACACTTGGTTAAAGGCTGTTGTCCCTTGTGACAGACGCGTAGGGTGCTAATACCTTCCCCGTGCGTAAAAACAACTCCCGAACCTTTCACGATTAAAGTTTGTAGACCACACCTTTTTGGTTTTTCTGACGTTTTCCTCAAATAAACGTTGGTGGCGGCTCCGTGCATTTTCCTCCCTTGGAAGATGCACCTGTGAGTCTCGCGTCGCCCTCCTGCCAAAGGGTAGGTTGCGATAGTACCCCACCTAAAATTGTTCATCATTTTCATAATTTGATCTTCAAGAGAAGCCGGTAACAGAAACACACTCATGCAATATGATGGTATGGTTGAGTGCAAGATTTGATAAGTATTTCCTTACCAACCTTAGACAGATGACGAGTTGACCAATGGTTGACACATGTCCATACTCAATCTTTGACAAAGCTAAAAACAACTTTCTTGCTCCTCTCAATAATAGAAGGTAGGCCCGAGAGTTGAGGAGATGTGTCTGAGAGTTTGAGAGGTATTGGTGCTCAAAAAAATCCTAGATTTGTGGAGATTTATCATCTAACCAGAAGCTTTTCCATAAGTATCAAGAATCTCCTTCATTGTGTTTACTTCATTTTCTTCTGACCTACAAAATAAATAAAAAATCAATTAGCAAATAAAAGGTGTGAGAGACTCGGAGCCTCTCTACACACCTTCACTCCATGGATTTTCCTTCCTTCTCTACACTCTTTAGTAAAATGGATAAACCCTATGTGCAAATAATGAACAAATAAGGTGACAGTGGGTCACCCTATCTAAGTCCTCTCCCTGGAGATATAGGTCCAACAATTTTCCCATTTATCAAGACAAAATATTTAATTGTTTCCAAACAAAGTTTCATACAGCTAATTCGTTTATGATGGAATCTAGTTTTTTACATGACACACAATAAATAGTACCATTGAACCATATCAAAGGCCTTGCTAATATCAATCTTCAGAGCCAGTTCACCTTTTTCCCCTAGTTTTGCATTTCATATGATGAATAATCTCAAAGGCTATGATTATATTGTCAAGGACGGATCTGTTCTCAATAAAAGTTAACTGCTTCTTAGATATACATCTTTCTAGGAGAGGTTTTAGGCAGTTGTCTAAGGTTTTGGATATTATTTTGTAAATGATATTGCAAAGGGAAATGGGTCTATAATCTTTCATAGTCTTTGGGTTTTGGATTTTTGGGATGGGAGCTATAGATGTGGAGTTTATTTGGGGTGGGAAATGGCCAGTTTCAAGCCAAGTGGATGCTGCAGACAAAATTTCAAGTCATTTGGACATCATTTGATGGTAGCTGTAGTTCAAACCTACATTGTTACTTGCATAAGAAGGCAACTAGTTGTGCATGCTGAATGTAGTGTATGACTAGAGACAATCCATCTGACTTACAACCCTTTGGTCACAAGCTATTATATTTTATATAGCTAGTATCTATTTGATTCTAATTACTAATTAGTTCTTTGGTCTGATGACAATGCCTTGGATGACAAGCCTTGTCTTCCACATTAGAAACATAGAAAGATAGTTAAGTTACTTAAAATAAGATTGATCTTGACCTAAAATTAAAATATAAAATTAGATTTGACCTATGTGCCTTAAGTAATAATTAATTATAAAATAAGTAAAAATTAATTAAAGATAGATAACTTGGTCATCGTGCCACTACATTAAAGAAACCTACAAAGATAGATAACTTACTTAAAATAAGATTGATGGGAACTATGTCAGATACATATTTAAATTTAATTTGTGCGTCAAAAAAATAAGTCAAAATTATACTACAAAGATAGAAAACTCTAATGTGAGATTAAAATTCATAACGATCAGGCATTAGAAGCTACATGTTCAATCTTCATTTATGTCAACATAGTCTCTTTTGAACATCATAAAGCTTCGGTACTGTTGCATTCTACTAATATATGGAGTTGGCCACTGCTTTGCCTGAGGATGACAATTCCTAGACCATAACAATGCTCGAGGTGGTAAAGGACAACGATCTTTTAAATAAACCTGTTGTACATGAAGAAACAATATTAAGTCAAATGTACACAAGTGATTGCATAAATTTAAAAATAACACTATCTATCTTCAATTTACCTGAACAAAATGATTTTCATAGACGTGATCGATACAAATTATGCGATGCACAGAAGAATCTGTTGGTGGTTGACTTCTAAGAGGAAAGAACGTCATGCTTTGTTGTCGGGACAACGATACAAGGATTACATTATACCTTGATGCAATGACATATCCCATCTCGGTTATATCCATCCATTTATCCACAGTAACCTGAATGAAACAAATATACACAACAAAGTTATTTTTAAAGTTAATTCTTAAAAAGCAAAACATAAATTACATACCTTGGATAACCCATCAACAAGTAGGGACCTCCTTAATTCGTCGAATCTGCCTGTGCCACCGAAGAGCTTGATGTAGTCATCTGAGAATTTGGAAAGTTCTTTAAGCAAATGTTTATGCACCAAGGACCAAGAATCTTCACCCATACCTAATAAAACGGCAATTAACCGATATCCACAGTTACTGTCAGTTTTGGCATCTACAATGTTGTCAATGAAATTGTGTATAAATGGTTGAAATTGATCCAACATCGGCATGATCCTTCTTGTATTGGGCTGGTCAGAAGATGATGCACTATGTGATGCAATCCTACCCTGCAAGGGCATTGGATAGAAGACTCCAGGAAGATTGGGCCATAGATGCAAGAAAAGGCCTTAGGGTTCTCATGAGCCTTAGGGTAGATTTCGGGCCCATGGGCTAAGTATGAGCCTGCTTATCTTTGTACATATTAGATTAAGGTTTCATTATTTTTGGGCCTTGTATTTAGGGCTCCATAATATAGGTAAGGTACCCTAGAAATGTAGGATTTTTTAGCCCTTGTATTTTAGGGCACCTAGACTAGTTTTTGTATTAGGGGCAGTTTTGTAATTTCACATGCATTAAGTGAATATTTGATGTGTGTGGTTGGAAATAAATTTAATTGAATTGGGAGAAGCCCAATCCAATTAAATTTTAGAGGTGGAGGTGAGAATTTGCTTGCTACACCTCATTGTCACATCATATAGTCACACTTTGTGCATGTCCTTCATGCTTTACATGCCTCATGACACCTAAGCACACTTAGTGGAGAATCTTGGACTTGATCTTGGATTAGTGGGCTGAACCATAGCTAAAATTCACTAATCATAATTAGTGAAATTTTGGCTCCATAAATTCAATTTCAAATTCAAGTGAAATTTGAATGGAAATTCAAATTTCCCTCCAATTTTGTGTGACACTTAGGCTATAAATAGAGGTCATGTGTGTGCATTTTTTCAACTTTGATGATTTGAAAATTAAACTTTAGATTTCAGAGCTCTTTTAGAGCAAAAAATTTCCTACTCTTCTCTTCCTCTGCCTTCATTCATCTCCTTCTTCCTCCAAGCTCGTATCTATAGCCTCCTATGGTGGTGAGCTTCTTCTAGACTCATCTTCTCCTTGAAGTGGCGTCTCCTCTCTCTCTTTCTTCTCCATTCCACTTATAACATCCCAATTTTCACAAAGTAATTTAAAAAGGATTGTTATTTGTAAATAAATAGAGTTTTAGAAAAAAAAATGATGAGGTTTTATAATTAAATAAAGTAGCCTTTTGCCCGTGCGGACGCCCGGGCTCATACTCCTATTTGAATATTACCAACACATGTGTTCATTCTCAGATTTGAGGTTTCTTAATTGTTAAATATTACTAATCTTTAAAAAAATTTCTAAAAAATTAATTTGTATATTCAAACATATAATAAATAACCCAATATATAATAATATGATTCAGATTACAAAGATGAAACATTGTCTAAAAAGGCTGCTAATGTAATTACAATTCAAAGTACTATGACAGACACACATAACATATGAAGTTCCATCTTCAATTAGTGTCTCTGATCCCAAACAATAAACCTCGACAACTTTAATCCACAGAGAGGAAGGCACTACCGAGTGTTAGTGTTGGATCAATGGTCTGCAACAGTAAATGTATACAATAAGTTAATAAAAATCAATCACAAAGTAGACAAAGAAAGATAACTTACATGTACTTCAAGCATATGAAGCTCTACATTTCATTGTCTCTTGGTTCTGCAAAGGTGAACAACCACTTTCACTAAAGTGCAGGCTTTTTTCAAAAGCCCAGCTCATATTATTTGGAAACAACCAACATTGAATATAACAAAATAATAAATATGGCATAGAAAAATTGAACCCACAAACATAGAATATAACATAATAATATTTGTAGTTTTGCTAACAATGTTCAACAAAAACAAAACAAAAAAAATTGTTCGTTACCTGAAGGTAATTAAGTTACAAACATAATATATAAAAATAAAACAAACACAAATAATTAGATAGTTCTTCAAGTGGAGTCAGCTTCATCCTCTTCCTGATCCCATTTAACTTGCTTCCTATAGAGGAACTCCCATAAATGTTGGTCAATGTTGTAGAAGAAGACGACCTCATCTCCAGGCTTCAAATGAAAGTCAGCTAAATAATGGATCCAGGACTCAGAAACACATGATAGGCCATTATTCATGGTGATCATCCATTCGTGATGTCTACCACGACCACAATCTACAATCATATATTTTTTTTTATGCAGTTAAATATATTGAAGCCTCTGGTGGCAGAACCTAGGTTAGAAGGAACACAGTGATTAAAGATAAGATGTCAACAATAAATAATATAAAGGATTATGATTATATTAACAAATACCTACCAATTGATAATTGTGTTGTATCATATCCTCAGAGACATCAATGGTAAAAACATGGCGCCTAGTGGTTGTGGCTGCCCTTTGGTGTGTTTGTCTATGTAGAGGTCCCACAACGTCCACACTGAAAGTAGTATTTTTGTCCCATGCAACAAAATGCATGACAACACTTTCGTGAATGCCATGGGTTCTCCTAAGTTCCTTCAGTCCATCGCCAAAAAAGAATCAGTTAGCATATTTATGAAGCTTTATAAAGTGCTTGTTTCCTTCGTAGTCGAATAGCACATAAGTTGGATAATTTAGAGACCATTGTCTATGATAAGCAAAAGGAACCTCAATGATGTTCTGCATGTTAACATTTCAAGCATATTATTTATTTGAGATTAACATAAATAAATAAATAAATGTTTAGGGGTGAAATTCGTGGCCTTCTCAAGATGGAATGACGCCTCAAATCTGTGCACAATTCTTGGTACATGTAAATTTGATGGGCCCTAGATGAGAAACATTTATGTAATAAGTAAGTGAACAAACTTGTACCCATTGAAAGGAGAAGATAAATATGTGCAATATCAAACGTGTACTATGAACGAAAAGAGCAAGCATAGAAGGATGAAGGATGCATGATGAAGCAAACTCGAACATATACTTATAAGAAGGTAAACATAAAGGATAGAAAAGTTAAACTTACAACATCAGACGCGTTCGATGATGATGTATTCATAGTGTTTTGTGTTTGGAGATGTTCTTCGAAAAATGGGTGAAGATTTGGTGATATCGGGTGGTTATGGATTGATATAATACTATGTTTTAATTATGGAGGGGGGGGAGGGTGAACAGTTATAAAGAATAGTTAACAATGTACAAAGTAACCGATAACCTTTTACACTTCCTGTGCTAGTTTATTATGATTACTGTTGTTGTGTTTTTATTGCGAGGCTATTACACTTTCCGTGCTAGTTTATCATGACTACTGGTGTATAATTAAATAATAATAATAAATAATTTCATCCAAAGCTTAAATTTTAAAAAATAGTAACAGTAACTGTTAATCAAAAACAATAATTATGTGTATATGGAAAAGATGATGTTTTTTACTTCCCGATGTATGAATAGACAGGTAGTATTTTGGCATTGGAAAATTGCACCTCAGCAAACATCTAGTAGTGTATTAATTACATGGGAAATTACACGTCAGCAAACATCTAATAGTGTACTCTAATAATTATTATGAATGTGACATCCCATTTCAAAAATTGAAATCAGAATATTGACGGTCACTACACAAAGACTATTAATTTGATACGTGCTTATATCCACAGGATAAAGTGCTGGAGTCATTAGTACCTATATAAACACAAATTCCAAAAAATCCGCTGACGGGATTTTGTAGGCATCTATACGTTACCTTAATAACACAAAAGAAAGAAACACAAAAAATCAATATTCATGCAACATTATTTGTACACCAAACTAAATTTTCTGGTTAAACATACAAAAAGAAGGTCTTAAACATACAATTTAAGATGTAAATATTAATTTGGGTCAACCTAACAAACTCTAAAAATTCAAATAATCACGCAATTGAAAAGCATTCAAAAATCCAGCCAAAAGAACATCTCCACCATGAACTCATATTTAAGAACCATCTCTCTCACCCACAAACTTGCACTTGCAACAAATTAAGTATACCTGACATCAGCAGAACATACTCATTAAAAAGGAAGGGCAAAACGGGATACCTTGTTGAATTTGGATTACTTCAAAATAGAATCATCGCCGGTGACTCTGAGATTAACAATCACTGCAACAAAGACCAAACTCAATTCAGAATAATAAAGATTGCAAACAATATTAAAATTTCAACAAACCTGTACTTGAAATGCCGGACACTATTAGTTGTGTAGTTTGTTGGTCTCGGTCAAAATTAAAAACCAATGTCAGTTAGGATATACCAAAATATAAACAAAATTAACTAAAGAATACAATACAAATGGCGCAAATGGATACACTATATGTTTAGAAACTATATCATTTAGATAAGCAACACTCATCATTGCACATGTAAGAATGAAAGCCAATATGTTTCAAGGCATACATGGATACAAATGGTGCAACTTAATTTTTCAAATACGAAAGTTGCAATTTAATTTTTCAAAATGAATACAAATTCAAGCCAGTGGCATCAATCATTATAAAGGGCTGATGAACATAAATAGAACTCATGAAATGACATAGAAAGCTTAGGTAAAATCAAACGAATAAGGAGGAAAACTACAATGGAAACAACCTAATATAATACACAGGAAATGTTGAAGAAAAAAAAGGCAATCATAGACATGCACCAAAAAAAGTCATTCACAACTGAGGTAGAACACAAATAAGCAATCTGTTTAGCAGCAATGGATACAATAGGTACAATTTAAGGTGCAACCAAATATAATACACAGGAAAGGTAAAGTCAAAAGGTGCAATTTAATATTTGAAACAACAGAATACACACACAATAATAAGTAGCTGATACAAAATGCACCACTGCTACAAAAGCAAACAAAGTTGGCGTATCATTTTTGAATGATAGACAGACATACGAATAAAAACAAAATTATCATCTACAAATAAGGTAGAACACAAATAAGCAATCTACCGAACAACAATGAACACAAAAGGGGCAATTTAACATTTGAAACACAAAAGGTCCAACCAAATATAATACACAAAAAAGGTAAAAGCTAAAGAAAAAAGAATGATAACCAACAAATGCCAAAGACACTAAAGCAACAAAATATTAGGGCTAACATAGAAGGCGTAGGAAAAAATCAAACAAATAAGGGGAAAACCTACATCGGAAACAGCCTAATATAATACACAGGAAAGGTAGAAGCAAAAAACAAGGAATCATAGACATGCACCAAAAAAAGTCATTTACAGCTGAGGTAGAACACAAATAAGAATTCTACCTAGCAGCAATGAATAAAAAAGGTGCACTTTAACATTTGAAACACAAAAGGTCCAACCAAATATAATACACAGGAAAGGAAAAAGCTAAAGAAAAAAGAATGATAACCAACAAATGCTAAAGACATTAAAGCAACCAAATATTAGGGCTGACATAGAAGGCTTAGGAAAAAATCAAACAAATAAGGGGAAAACCTACAACGGAAACAGCCTAATATAATACAAAGGAAAGGTAGAAGCAAAAAAAAAAGGGAATCATAGATATGCACGAAAAAAGTCATTCACAACTGAGGTACAACACAAATAGGAAATTTACCCAACAACAATGGATACAAAAGGTGCAATTTAATATTTGAAACACAAAAGGTCAACCTAAATATAATACACAGGAAAGGTAAAAGCTAAAGAAAAAGGAATCATAACCAACAAAAGCTAAAGACACTAAACCAACCAAATATTAGGGCTGACATAGAAGGCTTAGGAAAAAATCAAACAAATAAGGGGAAAACCTACAACGGAAATAGCCTAATATAATACACAGGAAAGGTAGAAGCAAAAAAAAAAAGGGAATCATAGACATGCAGGAAAAAAAGTTATTCACAGTTGAGGTAGAACACAAATAAGCAATTTACCCAACAGCAATGGATACAAAAGGTGCAATTTAATAATTGCAACACAAAAGGTCCAACCAAATATAATACACAGGGAAGGTAAAAGCTAAAGAAAAAAGAATGATAACCAACAAATGCTAAAGACACTAAAGCAACCAATTATTAGGGCTGACATAGAAGGCTTAGGAAAAAATCAAACAAATAAGGGGAAAACCTACAACGGAAAGAGCCTAATATAATACACAGGAAAGGTAGAAGCAAAAAAAAAAAAAAGGAATCATAGACATGCACGAAAAAAGTCATTCACAGCTGAGGTACAACACAAATAAGAAATTTACCCAGCAGTAATGGATAAAAAAGGTGCAATTTAATATTTGAAACACAAAAGGTCAACCTAAATATAATACACAAGAAAGGTAAAAGCTAAAGAAAAAAGAAGGATAACCAACAAAAGCAAAAGACACTAAAGCAACCAAATGTTAGGGCTGACATAGACGGCTTAGGAAAAAATCAAACAAATAAGGGGAAAACCTACACCAGAAATAGCCTAATATAATACACAGGAAAGGTAGAAGCAAAAAAAAAAAGGGGGAATCATAGACATGCACGAAAAAAAGTCATTCACAGCTGAGGTACAACACAAATAAGCAATCTATCCATTAGCAATGAATACAAAAGGTGCAATTTAACATTTGAAACACAAAAGGTCCAACCAAATATAATACATAGGAAAGGTAAAAGCTAAAGAAAAAAGAATCATAACCAACAAATGCTAAAGACATTAAAGCAAGCAAATATTAGGGCAGACATAGAAGGCTTAGGTAAAATCAAACAAATAAGGGGAAACCTACAACGAAAACAGCCTAATATAATACATAGGAAAGGTAGAAGCAAAAAAAAAGGGGAATCATAGACATGCATGAAAAAAAGTCATTCATAGCTGACGTACAACACAAAAAGCAATTTACCCAATAGGAAAGGATACAAAAGGTGCAATTTAATATTTGAAACAAAAAAGGTCCAACCATATATAATACACAGGAAAGGTAAAAGCTAAAGAAAAAAGAATCATAACCAACAAATGCTAAAGACACTAAAGCAACCAAATATTAGGGCTGACATAGAAGGCTTAGGTAAAATCAAACAAATAAGGGGAAAACCTACAATGAAAGAAGAAAGGTTCAATAAAATTTAAAGGCCAAAAATATAATCACTTCTGCATTAGGCATGGATGAATTTTTTAGAGTCTCAAATTGTAAAAATGCAAAAGAAATGTGGGATACATTGCAAGTAACCTATGAAGGCACAACTAATGTCAAAAGATCTAGAATAAACACTCTCACACATGAATATGAACTGTTCAATATGTTTCAATATGAGACCATAGAAGATATGCAAAAGAGATTTACTCATATAGTTAATCATCTTGCATCATTGGGAAAAATATTTCCTAATGAAGATCTTATTAACAAAGTGTTGAGATGTTTAAGCAGGCAATGGCAACCAAAAGTAACAGCAATTGCATAATCAAGAGATCCCACTAATATGTCTCTTGCCACTCTCTTTGGAAAACTTCAAGAACATGAAATGGAACTTATGAGACTCCATCAACATGAAGAGAATGATATAAAGAGAAAAAGAATAGCATTCAGAGCCTCATCATCTTTTATTCAAGAAGAAAGTGACAAAGAGGACTAGACTGAAACAGAAGAAGATGATGATGATTTCAGACTCTTTGTGAAAAGGTTCAATAAATTTCTGAGAAACAAAAGAAATAAAAGAAAATCAAACATCAATACAAAGAAGAAAGAAGAAGACTCCTCCTTAGCCCCATCATGCTATGAAAGTAATCAACCTTGGCACATGAGATCCGATTATCTTGTCTTTGAAAGAAGAATTGAAAAATACGACAAGAGGAATCTCAAAGAAAAGAAAGAAAAGAAAGCATAGATCACTTGGGAAGAAAATAAAAAAAAAATTCAAGTGATTCAGAAAAATAAAATCATAAATCTGGGTATCATGATGAAAGACTGAGAAAACGAAGAAGAGAAAAGGTGATACATTGATAGCAATTTCTCCAAACACATGGCATGCATCAAAGTTTATTCATATTTCTCCCCAAGACAAATGGATATGTGATTTATGGAGACAACAAACAAAGGCCACTTGATCAACAAGCCCAACAAGTAATATCAAATGATACCAACAGGTCACTTGTCATTGATTGATTACTTTGATGATTTTTGTCTATGATTGTTAACTTTTGATTGAGTTTTTGATGCTTGTTTACTCCTTAAGTATTTGATTGTCATTAATGTTTTTGATTGATAGTTATGTTGATTATTGTTTTTGATTATGTTTTGATGATTGCTTTTGTTAGATTGTGTTTAATTATAAGTATTTGATTATATTTGATTGGTGTGTGTTAATTGTTTGATTAATACTTGTTTGAATGAATTAAATACATATTAGTGATGATGATTGATAAGTGTTAGATGTATTTAGCATAAACATAGGTTACTTTAGAGGAACTAGCCTAGTTTAAGCTCTGGTAATCGATTACCATTCACTGTAATCGATTACACATGAACAGGCAGCCTGTAATCGATTACAACATCCTGTAATTGATTACCAGTAGGCTTATTGGTCCTGTAATCGATTACCAATCCCTGTAATCGATTACAATACGTCCTCTTCTATAAATACTCACAAAATTAGAGCTGCTGCGCAGCCAAAGCCTCCTCCACGTTTTCCTCCATACCTAAAACTTCAAATCTTCGAATCTCACTCAATTCTTCACCAAATCACGTCCCGTAAAGCCCAATCTTCCTCTTTTTCACTCCTCTTTCACTTCCACCGATCAAAATCCACAAAAACTTCATCAAATGGCAGAGCCATCGAAGAAGAGAAAGGGATCATCCTCCACCGCTGCTGCGGCTGCCCATCGCCGCCACGGCCCATCCGGAGCACCCACAACACCTATTCATCCTTCTTTGTCATCTCCAAGATCATCAACATTGTTTTCATCCGATGATCAGCGTCTACAGTACCTTTCTTAGTTTTCTTCTAGAATAATCTTAGACCCTAAGTACCTAAACGTAGAATTCTTTAATGATGAAACGTTTGATTGCTATCAAGTGTTTCAAAATTCTGGTCTTGTTGATTTCATGTCATTAAAATTGCCATATTATCCTGAACTTGTAAAGGTCTTCTACTGCAATTTAAAAATTCAGGATGACATTATTATTTCTGAGGTGCATGGTATTTCTATGATCATTGATCAGTCACTGTTCTTTTCTTTGACTCATTTACCCAGTCAAGGTGCACCTTTTGAGGGCACCATTGTTGATGACTGGAAACTTGATTATTCGAGTCATGATGCTCGTCGCATGGTCTGCAATGATCAAGTTGAAATGACCGGTAGATTGCTGACCAGGTCATTAACATTTGATAATCGCATAATGCACTATATAATTGTTAGGATTTTGCTTCCTCGATCTTCAAATTTAGCACAAGCCTCTGAGGAGGATTTGATTCTTATGTGGGCTTTTCTTACCAGTCGTCAGATCGACTGGGCCCATTTGGTTCGGTACCGAATGCATAAGGCATTACGGGCCAATGCACCTCTTCCTTATCCACATTTGATTACTCTGTTTCTGCGTCATTTTCAAATTCCGCTTGATGATGAGCCATTTGTTCAAGTCAAGCGTTCCTTTGCTATTGGTGCTGGTGCTGTGACTTCCTTTGGTTACCGTAAAGATCGGAATGGTCAATGGCTGAAGAAGGATGCACTTCCTCCTCAAGATGAACGTACTCCTTCACCTCCTCCTCCACGCGAAGATTCCGCACTCATGAATGAAGTCCTTACCGAATTATGAGGTCTTCGTTCTTATGTTGGTGAACGTTTCGACTCATTGGATACGCGCTTTGCCGGCATGGATATTCGCCTCACACAAGTTGAAGAAGATGTCTCCTTCATCCGTACTTGCTTTGATCCATCACCACCGCCTCCATCATCCTTTTAGATTAATTATTATTATTATTATGACGGAGTCTTATTAGTAATTAAGTATTCTTAGTACTTTGTTTTATCGTCGTGTATTTGGCTTTTTGTTGCTCTAGTTATCGTACTCTTGCACTATTATTATATTTCAGGACTTTGCTTTGGTCGGTTATAACAATGTGTGGATTTATTTTGGTTTCATGTTTGGCTATGTTTGGTTTTTGTTTGTATTGCTTAGTTCTTTTTGATGTTGACAAAGGGGGAGAGAACTTGAGAAAGCTTGGGTTAGAAATCAATTAGAATTAAGTAAAATTAGGCATACATGCCAAAAGATAGGGGGAGTAAGGGTTGTGTAAACGTGCTATCATCTTGTATATAGCTTGTCTTGATTTCAGGGATTGTCATCATCAAAAAGGGGGAGATTGTAGCAGGAGATTGTAGAATATCTTTGGTGTTTTGATGATGATCAAAAAGCTTAGAAATCAATTGATAGAAGTTAGAAATCAAGTGATCATCAATTCCAAAACATAGGGGGAGTAAACGCAAATTTTATATATATACATTGTTTGCTTGAATCTTGATTTCAGGACTTATATTGTCATCATCAAAAAGGGGGAGATTGTAGAAGCAAATGACTTTGATGTTTTGATGATGATCATGATGATTTGATGCAAATGATGCAAATGCGCTTTTCAAGTTTAAATTCAAGACAATGATTCAAGAATACAAGACACAAACATTAAGATGATCACTTGTACATTAGGAAGGAAATTCCTAATTGATATAGCAAAAGGTTTGGCCAAGTAATGCATGTTAAAAAGTGTTTTTCAAGAGATTTACTCTCTGGTAATCGATTACCAGAGGATGTAATCGATTACCAGTGGCCAAAAATGGTTTACAACAGCTACTAAATATTTGAATTCAAATTTTAGACTGTGTAATCGATTACACCATATTGGTAATCGATTACCAGCAGTTAATAAACGTTTTAATTCAAATATTAAAGCCTGTAATCGATTACACAATTATTGTAATCGATTACCAGAGGAGATTTTTAGAAAATAACTTTCAAGAGTCACATCTATTCAAATGGTTTATGAATGGCTATCAAAGGTCTATTTATGTGTGACTTGGAAACACGAATGATGAGAGAGTTTTTGATTGCCCAAAAAGTTTTATCCTCTCAAAAGATTAAGAGAGTTTTTCTAAATTGAAATGTCTTATCCTCTCAAAGATTCCTTGGTCAAACACTTGCATATTCAAATAAGGAATTGTGATTGATCTTCATTGTACAATCTGTCTCTTTCAAGAGAGATTTCTTCTTCTTTTCTTTTTACTTCTGAAAAGGGGTTAAGAGACCGAGGGTCTCTTGTTGTAAAGGATTCCTGAACACAAGGGAAGGGTTGTCCCTGTGTGATTCAGACTTTGTAAAAGGATTTTACAAAGAGAGTGGAAAATCTCAAGTGGGTTGCTTGAGGACTGGACGTAGGCATAGGAAGTGACCGAACCAGTATAAATCAAGTTTGCATTTCTCTCTTCCCTTAAACTTCTTTTAATTATTGCTATTTATCTTTTGAGAAGTTTATTCTGAATTGCCTTTTTAGTAATTCATGTTAAGGGTGCATTGTTAATCTAAAAAGAGAGAGCGAAATTTTAAATTAGGGAATAGTTATTGTTATCTTAATTCAACCCCCCCCCTTCTTAAGATAACTGAGGCCATTTGTCTAACAGGGTGCAGGGAGTAAGATTCTGGTGAGGAGCCGCCAAGCTGACGTGATGACGTTGGCGTTATTTTGGGAGAGAGTTGTGTTTTTTAATCAACTCCTCCATAGTTGGTTTTTAAGTTTTATTTTGTTGAGTTAAAGATGTAAAATTGGGATTTTAATTATATCTATGAACAAATTTAATTTTTGTTATGTGTATGACATGTACCGAATTATTGTTTCTATGTAATTATGCATATTCACTTGAGTAATGGCGTGTTGTTGGATGAATTTATGTTGTGACAAAATCACTTCTATTTTCATAAGCAAAAATTAAGGGAGTTCTTTTTATAAAAATTGAAATTATCGAATATTAGAGTGTGGATACCGTAGCGACGAGGCGGGTCGTTACATTTAGTGGTATCAGAGCAGGTCAAACCTTTCAGCCAGTGAGTTGTGAGTCTACTATGTTTTTCTGTGCATTCTCTGGTTGTTTTGTTGAATGCTTGGTGTTGGTTGTTTGCTGATGTTCGTTGTTTGCTATTAGCACTTACTCACTAGTTGTGTTTTAATGAGCTATAGAGATTTGATTGTTGTAGTCATATTGAATTTGTTTTTCTGATGTCTGCTATACCATGAATTTCAATGTCGGGTCATGGGTTATTAGACTGGCCATCTGTATAATTCATGAAGGGCAATGGAATGATATGGCAAGCGATCAAAAAATAAAAATGATGGAAATGGGTGTTAATGTCTCGAGGCGTCAACTCTCAAGAGTAACAGAGTAGGAATTTGTGATGGTTGTGATTGTTGTGTGGTTCTTTGTTTGTGTGTATTCCTTCCATGTATAACTCCCTGGTGTGTATAGGGAGTGATGGCTGGATGGAATGATCATGCGATAGCGGATGCCCTTCAAGCCTTAGCCTAGGCTATAAGGAATCCGAATAGAGGAGAAGCTGGTGGAGCTATTGAGTACCAGGGGTTGGATCGCTTCCAACGAAACAACCCTCCTTCATTCAATGGAGGATACAACCCTGATGGTGCTCAGAACTGGATAAGGGAAATTGAGAAAATTTTCTGAGTTATGGCATGTTCGGAGGGGCAAAAGGTTGCTTTTGGTACATATACTCTAGTGGAAGAGGCTGAGTATTGGTGGGAGAATACTCGCCAATGCCTAGAGGCTAAAGGTCAAGATGTGACCTGGGATATCTTCAAGAGAGTGTTTTTGGAGAAATACTTTCCCGAGGATGTTAGGAACAAGAAGGAGATGGAGTTTTTGGAGCTTAAGCAGGGAAGTATGACTGTGGCTGAATATGCAGCCAAGTTTGAGGAGCTGGTGAGATACTTTCCCCATTATCAAGGGAGAGATGGTGAAAGTTTCAAGTGTGTAAAGTTTCTAAATGGCTTACGACCTGAAGTGAAGCAAGCTGTGAATTACCAAGGTGTTCGTCAGTTCCCACTTTTGGTTAACATGTGCCGGATTTGGGATGAAGACTCCCGAGATAGGGCGGCCTATTATTGGAGTACAGGTCCAATGAGGAACAAAAAGAATGGGCCTCAACATTGAGGAAAACCATATTCGAAACCCCCTAAGCAATATGGTAACCGCCATGACAATCAGAGGACTGTTGCTAGGGGATTTGCAGGTGGTAGTGGTAGCAAGCCCAATACTTTCTCCACTCATATCATTTGTTACAGATGTGGTAAGCCAGGGCACATCTCCTCGAATTGTCCTGATATAGGCGCAACATGTTTTAATTATGGACAAAAGGGACACACTCAAAGAGATTGTTCACGACCCAAGAAAGAGCGAAATGGTGGAGGCCCGAATGGTCAAACTGGACATCCAAAGGCCACGGGAAGAGTCTTTACCCTTAATGGTGTTAAAGCTTCGAAATCCAAAGATCTAATCCAAGATAGATGTTTCATAAATGGGATTCCTTTGCTTGTGTTGTTTGATTCTGGTGCCACCCATTCCTTTATATCCTGTTTGTGTGTAGGAAAACTTAAGCTTTCTATGTCTTCCTTAAATAAAGATCTAGTGGTAGAGACCCCTACTAGTGGTTCTGTGTTAACTTCTGATGTGTGTTCGAATTGTCCTGTGGAGATTTCTGGTAGAACATTCTTGATTGATTTGATTTATTTTCCTTTGAGCCAGATTGATGTTATTCTTGGTATGGACTGGTTATCTTCAAACCATGTCTTGTTGAACTGTTTTGATAAAAGTGTGGTGTTTGATGATTCTGGAGTGAGTAAGGATATGATGTTTATCTCTGCCAACCAAGTTATGACATCTTTAAAGGAAGATGCTCAAGTGTACATGATCTTGTCTAGCCCGGATACGGAGACAAAGGTTTCTATGTGTGACCTCCCTGTTGTCAGAGAGTTTCCTGAAGTGTTTCCTGAGGATATAACCGGTCTGCCACCTGAGAGAGAGATAGAGTTTTCCATAGACTTAGTACCTGGTACTGGACCCATATCCATAGCTCCTTATAGGATGTCTCCTATAGAGTTAGTTGAGCTTAAGAAACAGGTAGAGGAGTTGTTGGATAAGCAGTTTGTTAGGCCTAATGTGTCTCCGTGGGGAGCCCCAGTGTTGCTAGTGAAGAAGAAAGATGGAACCATTAGGTTGTGTGTGGATTACCGCCAGTTGAATAAGGTAACGATTAAGAATAAGTACCCTTTGCCTAGAATAGATGACCTTATGGACCAGCTGGTAGGAGCTTGTGTGTTTAGCAAGATAGACCTTAGGTCGGGTTATCATCAGATCCGAGTGAAGTCTGAGGAAATACCAAAGACTGCTTTTAGGACCCGTTACAGTCACTATGAGTATCTAGTCATGCCCTTTGGTGTGACTAATGCTCCAGGAGTCTTTATGGACTACATGAATAAAGTTTTTCATCCTTACCTTGATAGTTTTGTGGTAGTATTGATAAACAATATTTTGGTATACTCCAAGACTAGAGAGGAACATGAAGAACATTTGAGGATTGTGTTGCATACCCTTAAGGACCGACAACTCTATGCTAAGTAGTCCAAGTGTGAGTTCTGGTTAGAGAAAGTTAGTTTCCTAGGGCATGTGATATCTCAAGGGGGTATAGCTGTGGATCCCTCTAAGATAGAAGTTGTTCTTAAGTGGGAGAGTCCTAAGTCTGTTTTTGAGATTAAGAGTTTTCTAGGTTTAGCAAGATATTACCAAAGATTCATAGAAGGTTTCTCCAAGTTGGCTATACCTTTGACTAAACTGACTCGTAAGGGTCAAGCTTTTGTGTGGGATACCCAGTGTGAGCATAGTTTCCAGACCCTTAAGGAAAGATTGACGACCGCTCCAGTGCTAGTTTTGCCTAACCCAAGAGAACCATTTGAGGTGTATTGTGATGCATCAAAGATGGGTTTAGGCGGAGTGTTGATACAGAATGGCCAAGTGGTGGCCTATGCTTCTAGACAGCTTAAGACTCATGAGAGGAATTATCCCACCCATGATCTAGAGTTGGCTGCTATAGTTTTTGCCCTTAAGATTTGGAGACATTATATGTTTGGCTCTAAGTTCCAGGTGTTTAGTGATCATAAGAGCCTTAAATACTTGTTTAGTCAGAAGGAGCTGAACATGAGACAAAGGAGATGGTTAGAGTTTCTTAAGGATTATGATTTTGAGCTTAACTACCATCCCGGTAAAGCCAATGTAGTGGCTGATGCCTTGAGTAGGAAATCTCTACATATGTCTGCCTTGATGGTTAGAGAGATGGATCTCCTAGAACAGTTTAGAGACCTTAGTCTTGCATGTGAGGTTACTCCTAATAGTGTAAGATTAGGAACTTTCAGGATTACTAGTAAGTTACTAGGTGATATCAAGAAAGGTCAAAAGATTGATCCTTTTCTAAGGACTCGGTTAGAGGCTATAGAGTCAGGAAGGGATAGTAGTTTCAAGGTTGGATCAGATGGAGTTTTGATACTTCAAGATAGGATTTGTGTTCCCAGTGTGCCTGAACTTAGGAAGATGATCTTAGAGGAAGGACATAGGAGTAATTTGAGCATCCATCCTGGTGCTACCAAGATGTATCAGGATTTAAAGATGATGTTTTGGTGGCCCAATATGAAGAGAGAGGTTAGTGAGTTTGTGTATGCATGCCTAATCTGTCAGAAGGCTAAGATAGAACATCAGAGACCTTCAGGGAAGTTACAATCTTTAGAGATACCCCAGTGGAAGTGAGACAGTATTTCCATGGATTTTGTGGTAGGACTACCTAGAACCCCTAGAGGTTTAGATTCTATTTGGGTTATTGTTGATAGACTGACCAAGTCTGCTGACTTCATTCCTATTAATATCAGATTTTCCTTGGAGAAGTTGACCTCCCTGTATATAAGTGAGATTGTTAGATTATATGGTGAGCCATCTAGTATAGTATCTGATAGAGATCCTAGATTCACCTCTAGATTTTGGGAAAGCTTGAACAGAGCGTTGGGGACCAAGCTTAGACTAAGTTCAGCCTACCATCCTCAGACTGATGGCCAAACTGAACGGACCATTCAGTCATTGGAGGAATTCGAGGTTGGTGATCATGTATTCTTGAGAGTCACTCCGTGGACTAGGGTTGGTCGAGCATTGAAATCCCGAAAACTCACACCTCACTTTATTGGTCCTTTCCAAATTTTTAAGAGAGTTGGCCCTGTGGCATACCGAATTGCATTACCCCCGTCTCTTTCTAATCTTCATAATGTCTTTCATGTGTCTCAACTCCGTAAGTATATCCATGATCCATCCCATGTAATTGAATGGGATGATGTACAAGTGAAGGAGAATTTGACATATGAAACATTGCCTTTGAGGATCGAGGATAGGCGAACAAAACACCTAAGAGGGAAAGAGATTATGTTGGTCAAGGTGATCTAGGGAGGTGCATCAGGAGAAGATGCCACGTGGGAATTAAAAATTCAGATGCGAGAAGCTCACCCATCCTTGTTTGAGTAAGGTAAATTTCGGGGACGAAATTTCTAAAAGGGTGGCAGAGTTGTAACACCCAGATATATATATCTATATATTATTAGTAATTATGTTTGATGTTTGATTATATTCGTTGTGTTATTTTTATACGTAATTATTTTCAAGGAGGTTAATTTAGTTAATAGAGGGATATGGGTAGATAAGGATCTAGCTACTCGAAGAAGTCTCTTGAGAAAACTTCTCAAAGAAGCCACGAGGAAGCTTCTTGAAGAAGCCTCTTAATGAAGCTTCTTGAGGAAGCTACATGAAGCTGCCTCGGTAAAAATGCTTCCCAGACTTCGTTAACCGTTGGATCTTTTCGAAATTCGGTCTGCAGCTTCACAAGACACTTGTCCACGATATGACCGTTGGGATCTGTGAGAAGGTCTCTGGAGTATGCGTGAAGCTTCCGTTCCCCAGAGCAATTCTCATTTGAGCGTTTCAGCCTTTGCTTTCGTGTAGCTTAGGAAAAACGTCATTTCTTCTCCTTTCTTCCTTCCAAAGCCATTTCCAATGACCCAAGCTTTTTCTCCATCACCCACAGCCACCATTAGCCACCACAAACCGCCGTTGTTCTCCGTTGAAACCCCACACCGAGAGGAACCCTTCAACTGAAGCGGAATTTTCCAACTTGGCTTGCGGTTTCGGTAGAGAACGAAACCCTAATCTGACCTTTCATTTTCTTTCGAGGTAACCATGGTTCTATGCTTGTTTGTCTTTGCATCTTTTCTGACTTTGGAACCACCATTGCATGTTTTACATTTGCTCTGAAAAACCCTAGAGAAGGAGACTTTTTAAACGTTATCTTTTCATGAAATGCATGTTATTTTCATAACCTACACTGAACCCCGGTCACATTGGCGTGGTCGGAATTTACAAATGATATCCCTTTGTAAAACCCAAAATGCTCTCAGCTCTTTCATGAAGTAACGTGGGTGTTTGACCCAGAGCATTATTGTTAGCTTTGTTTTCTAAAATCCATATTAAGTCTCCTTCGTTTTGGTATGGTAGAGGCTTGCGTGGAATCGACAAGCAAGGACAAAAAGGAATCTTCAAGTGACGCGACGAGGAACCCGTGGGGTAGCTCACGATAGGAGTTTTAGTGCATCTATTCAAAACCTTTTCTAGACTATCCAAACAAACATCAAAAGAGGATCCATATACAGTGAAATCATTCATAAACACCTCTATGCAATTTTCTAAAAATACTAATCATGCACCGCTGGAAGGTACTAGGGGCATTTCATAGGCCAAAAGGCATCCTCCTATAGGCAAAAGTGCCAAAGGGGCAGGTGAATGTGGTCTTTTTCTGATCCTCAAGAGCAATAGTGATTTGCATATAACCAGAAAAACCATCAAGGAAATAGTAGTGAGATTTACCTGCCAGGCATTCAAGCATCTGGTCAATGAATGGCAGTGGAAAATGGTCCTTTTTGGTAACCTGGTTCAGCCTCCTATAGTCGATGGAGACTCTCCAACTGTTCTGCACCCGAGTAGGAATCAGCTCCTCCTTCTCATTTTTTATCATGGTGAGGCCGATTTTCTTCGGGACTACCTGGACGGGACTCACCCATTGGCTGTCGGAGATAGGATAAATGATGTCAGCTTGCAAAAGCTTGGTTACCTCCTTCTTCACTACATCAAGAATCACCGGGTTGAGTCTTCTTTGTGGCTGTCTTACTGGTTTAGCCCCATCCTCTAAATTTATTCGATGCATACATGTGGATGGGCTAATACCAGGAATGTCTGCCAGGGTCCAGCCTATAGCCTTCTTATGCTTCTTGAGAACTGATAACAACTTCTCCTCTTGCTCATCAACAAGGGAGGCAGATATAATTACTGGAAAACTTTTGTTATCATCCAAGTAGGCATATTTTAAATTTGATGGCAGAGGATTCAATTCTAGTGTGGGCGGCTGGATAATGGTAGAAAGAGATGGTTTCTTAGCCTGTACCTCATAAAGAAAGTCAAAGGTATGTGTACTTCCTGAAACATGGTTAGTTCTATCTGACTCTATAAAATCAATCTCAAGAGGTAAAACATCACCAGACATGTAATCAATATCAAATTCAGATTCACTCTCAGCATCAAATTCAGACATATGACCAAGTACAAATTCAGATTCAATGCATGAAGAGTGACAGGCATGCATATTAGAATGAAGATCAGTCATGTATTCATCAACAACATGATCAATTATTTCAACATGAAATACAGAAAGATCTTCAGATGGGTGTTTCATAGCATCAAGGATATTAAAATGAACAGTTATATCACCAAACTCCATAGATAGTGTGCCTACATATACATCTATCTTAGTTCTAGTAGTTTTCATAAAAGGTCTGCCTAGAATGATGGGAACTGATCCTTTAGAAAGTCCCTCCTCCATATTCAAAATATAAAAATCAACAGGGAAAATCAGTTCACCAACTCTAACTAGGACATCCTCTATGAAACCAGTAGGATAGGCAACACTTCTATTAGCTAAATGAATTACCACATCAGTTGACTGTAAGGGACCAAGAGATAGAGAATTAAAAATAGACATAACCATCACACTAACAGAAGCTCCTAAATCTAGCATAGCATTGTCAAACTTATTGTTCCCTATAATACAAGGTATGCTGAATGTACCTGGATCTTTACATTTTTCAGGGATTTGGGGAACAGATTTACCAATCAATGCGGAGACATTTCTGCCCATACTAATTCTTTCACTTCCTTTAAGCTTCCGCTTATTAGTGCACAACTCCTTCAAGAATTTAGCATATCTTGGAATTTGCTTTATTGCATCCAGCAGAGGTATGTTTACTTCTACTTTTCTAAATATTTCCAAGATCTCCTTCTCTGTCTCTTCCATTTTTTTGTTGGAAATTGCTCTTGGAGGGAATGGAAGAGGGATATGCTGCTTCTCTTTAGAGTCACCTGCATAGAAATTGTTAGGTAACTTACTCTTTACATTTTTGTCATCATCTTTTTCTAGAGTAGAGTGAGGTTGGGCAGGTTCATTGGCTGGTTGAGGTTCTTGACACTGCTTTCTCGATCTCAATGTACTGGCACTCACATTTTTGGGATTCTGGATAGATTGAGAAGGCAATCTGTCAGAATTCTGGAACTGTTGTTGATTTAACTGTGTAGCCAATTGTCCCATCTGATTAGTTAAGCTCTGAATGGAGGCTCTGGTCTCTTGTTGAAACTGCATGTTTTGCATAGTCATTTGCCTCACAAGTTCTTCAAGGGAAGGTTGCGGAGGAGCCTCAACTGTTTGTTGTTTCTGGGGCTGTTGCTATTGTTGCTGCTGGATTGGTGGAGGAACGTATGGTCTGCTTGGGCCAACAGCATTCTGAAAATAAGGCTATTGTTGTTGCTGTTGTTGTGAAGGACTCGACCATCTAAGGTTGGGATGATTCCTCCACCCGGGATTGTACCTGCTGCTGGAGAGGTCACAATTGTTATGTTGTGGCTGATTTTGCTGCTTAGGTTGAGGAGGTCTGTTGTAGATGTTTGCAGCATAAGCTTCAGGCTGTTCAATTGCTTCAGATTGTTGCACAGAAGGGCAAAGGTCTGTGTGGTGGTCGACAGAGGAGCATAAACCACAGAGTCTGGCGACAGGTGCAGATTTTTTATTCATGGCCAGTTGGGTTACCAGGTTAACAAGGCATCTAGTTTACCTTCAAGCTTCTTAGTCTCACCTGATGAAGATGAATTCGTGGCTACTTCATGCACTCCTCTAATGACAATAGCATCATTTCTAGCACTAAATTGTTGGGAGTTGGAAGCCATCTTCTCAATTAAATTTCTGGCTTCAACAGGGGTCATGTCTCCAAGGGCTCCACCACTGGCAGCATCTATCATACTTCTCTCCATGTTACTGAGTCCTTCATAAAAATA
The DNA here is from genome assembly GCF_004193775.1 of Glycine soja. Classification (NCBI taxonomy): domain Eukaryota; kingdom Viridiplantae; phylum Streptophyta; class Magnoliopsida; order Fabales; family Fabaceae; genus Glycine; species Glycine soja. The sequence continues at coordinate 12,098,840 of NC_041004.1, read as the reverse complement.
TTGGAGGAGAAGCGGCTCAGAAATCTGGTGGTGAGGGCAATTGGCACATAGTTTCTTAAATCTCTCCCAGTTTTCATATAAGCTCTCTCCACTGAGTTGTCTAATGCTCGAAATATCCTTTCTGATGGTCGTGGTCCTGGAAGCAGGGAAATTCTTTTCTAAGAATACTCTCTTGAGGTCATCCCAGCTCGTGATGGACCGTGGAGCAAGGTAATAAAGCCAGTCCTTTGCCACTCCCTCTAAAGAATGAGGAAAAGCCTTCAGAAATATGTGATCCTCCTGGACATCTGGGGGTTTCATGGTGGAGCAGACAATATGGAATTCTTTTAGATGTTTGTGCGGGTCTTCACCTGCAAGGCCATGAAACTATGGAAGCAAATGGATCAATCCAGTTTTAAGAACATATGGGACATCCTTGTCAGGGTATTGGATGCACAAGCTTTCATAGGTGAAATCAGGTGCAGCCATTTCCCTTAGAGTCCTCTCACGGGGTGGAGATTGTGCCATGTTCTCAGAATGTTCAAAATCAGATTGTTCAAAATAATAATGCTCAAAATCACCAATAACAGGATGCTCAGGATGCTCAAAAGGTACTAAATGATGTCTAACTAATCTATGAAATGTCCTATCTATCTCAGGATCAAAGGGTTGTAAGTCAGATGGATTGCCTCTAGTCATACACTATATTCAGCATGCACAACTAGTTACCTTCTTATGCAAGTAATAATGTAGGTTTGAACTACAACTACCCTCAAATGATATCCAAATGACTTGAAATTTTGTGAGCAACCTTATAAAATGATGAGAAGATAGCCAAAAAATTTCAAACAGAAATTCAAAGTCTAACTAAGAAGCTAAAAATGACAAGTTAAGAAAAATAAGAGAATAATACTTGGAAAATAAAAAAACTTTTGATAGAATCGCAATTTTTGGAAGAAGGAGACCTCAGCCGGCCTATGGCGAGGTGCCATGGCATGGGAAATTTTTTTCTACCCCAAATACATATATAATAATTGCGATTCTGATAACCGAAGCAAAAGTTATGGCCGTTTGAAGTTTTGACAAAAATCGAATTTGCTACTTTTTTTAGAACTTTCAAATCTGACCAAACTAAGGGCTCCAGCTATTTTTCCCACAAAATATGGATCAAAAGAAGTGACCACAAAAAAATTCAGCCAAAAATAACAACTAAAGCTACCAAAACAAAAAATCCAAATTAATTCAGCAAGGGTGGTCTCTAAAATATGTCACTAAGGGATTTCCACTACTACCCTGTTTTCCAGTTCAACAAAAGTGGTCGCTAAATCCGTCGCAAAGCACTATTCACAGCAAAACACAAAACTGAAACAGGGGAAGCACTGAACAAAAAAACTAAAATAAAACATCACACTAAACAAAATAACAAGACACTAAAAAACACTCAACGCAACACGAACACAACACTAACACAACACACGAAAGCATAAAACAACGAAACATAAAACACAAATTACTAGCTATTATGAACCTTTGGACACTGCTCCTCGGTAACGGCGCCAAATTTGATTGAGGTCGTACCCGAATCAAATAAACATTAAAATGAGGGATGGTTGTTTGCTTTTGTAAATTAAACAGCGAGTAAAATTGAATTAGAAAATATCAGAATTAAAATGCGTTGCTTCCCCTTGATTCACAAGCAAGTCTCTTATCCTAGGTTGCGAGAATTTATCCTTTATCATTTTAACCACTTAATCCAACCCTAAATTAAATTACTAAGCGAAACATAACATAAGGCATTCATTATGTGATTAAGCAACACGTACACCAATTACTCATAAACGATCATTAAGCATGAACGTAAATTAAGCGCAGAGACAATTAATCAAGCACTAAGCATGCAGGAATTAATAGCAACAAATTCAGAGTAATTAGTGAAGAGGAAAAACTGAACAGAATTTAACAGTAATAATAGAACCTCAAAGAGAACTGTGCTTGATCCTCAAGAGAAAACAACGTTGGGGACTTAGCCTTCCATTAATCAATAGAGAACAAAATTATAGATTGAAGAACGAAATTTTATTGATAAAACTAAAAGTCAGAACTGCAATTGCCAAAAACTAAAAAAGGAGAAAAGAGAAGAGAGGGCCTAAACTAGAACCTTGGTGCTGTTATATAGTTTTCCAGCCCCAAAGCTTACAAATCTATTTTAAATCCAAGCCCATAAATAAAATAAAATCAAATCTAGATAAGATAAGATAAGATCTAGATGAAATAATATCTAGATGAGATCAAATCTAAATAATATCTAGATAAGATAAAGCCTAGATAAGATAAAATTTTGTAGAATAAAATAGCCCTCTTCAAGTCCAAGCCCAATTCTGGATTCAAGCCCAATGCTTCATTAATTCCTGAAATTAGATTAAAAACATCAAATTAGTTGAATGGGCCCAAATAATAAAACTGCCTAATTAATTTGACAATTAAGATTAATCAGTACTTAAAATGGTGCAAAAAGGGTTAAGAAATAGGAGAAAATAATGGCACATCAAAACCCCCCATACTTAGCCTTTTGCACTCCTGGGCAAAATGAAATAAAGAACAAAAGCCAAGGATATCAAAGAGGGACAAACACAAACATTTACATATTTCTCAATGAACATCAAGGAGTGAAAGGAATGGGTAACATCTTACATGAAGAGATCAAGAGTCAAGACATTCGTGAAAATCATCCAAGCAACCCAATCATGGCAAAATAGTTAATCAGCTCAAGAATGAAAAGTGATAAAGCCTCACAAAATATACACTCTATCTCTCAAGTGTCTAGGCTAATGTTTACTCTCGAAGCACCCATGAAAACAAACACCACATAGACTTGGCAAAATTCTAAAATTGACAACAACTTGACAAACACATGCACATGAGGATCAAAAGGTCTTTAAAGGTTGTAATGGGGCCAAGGACAAGGTAGGGAAGAAAAATATGGAATAAGTAGCTAAATCCCAAAGGAAACAGCCTAATATAATACACAGGAAAGGTAGAAGCAAAAAAAAAAAAGTGAATCATAGACATGCACGAAAAAAAGTCATTCACAGCTGAGGTACAACACAAATAAGCAATTCACCCAGCAGCAATGGATACAAAAGGTGCAATTTAATATTTGAAACACAAAAGGTCCAACCAAATATAATACACAGGAAAGGTAAAAGCTAAAGAAAAAAGAATCATAACCAACAAATGCTAAAGACACTAAAGACAAAATATTAGGGCTGACATAGAAGGCTTAGGAAAAAATCAAACAAACAAGGGGAAAACCTACAACGGAAGCAGCCTAATATAATACACACAAAAGGTAGAAGCAAAAAAAAAAAAGGGGAATCATAGACATGTACGAAAAAAAAGTCATTCACAGCTGAGGTAGAACATAAATAAGCAATCTACCCAGCAGCAATGAATACAAAAGGTGCAATTTAACATTTGAAAGACAAAAGGTCCAACGAAATATAATGCACATGAAAGGTAAAAGCTAAAGAAAAAATAATGATAACCAACAAATGCTGAAGACACTAAAGCAACCAAATATTAGGGCTGACATAGAAGGCTTAGGAAAAAATCAAAAAATAAGGGGAAAACCTACAACGAAAACAACCTAATATAATACACCAGAAAGGTAGAAGCAAAATAAAAAAGGGAATCATAGACATGCACGAAAAAAAGTCATTCACAGCTGAGGTACAACACAAAAAGCAATTTACCCAGCAACAATGGATACAAAAGGTGCAATTTAACATTTGAAACACAAAAGAACCAAATATAATACATAGGAAAGGTAAAAGCTAAAGAAAAAAGAATCATAACCAACAAGTGCTAAAGACACTAAAGCAACCAAATATTAGGGCTGACATAGAAGGCTTAGGTAAAATCAAACAAATAAGGGGAAAACCTAGAATTGAAACAGCTTAATATAATACACAAGAAAGGTAGAAGCAAAAAAAAAGTGAATCATAGACATGCATGAAAAAAAGTCATTCACAGCTGAGGTACAAAACAAATATGCAATTTACCCAGCAGCAATGGATACAAAAGGTGCAATTTAATATTTGAAACACAAAAGGTCCAACCAAATATAATACACAGGAAATGTAAATGCTAAAGAAAAAAGAATCATAACCAACAAATGCTAAAGACACTAAAGCAACCAAATATTAGGGCTGACATAGAAGGCTTAGTTAAAATCAAACAAATAAGGGGAAAACCTACAATGGAAATAGCCTAATATAATACACAGGAAAGCTAGAAGGAAAAAAAAAGTGAATCATAGACATGCACGAAAAAAAGTCATTCACAGCTGAGGTACAACACAAATAAGCAATTTACCCAGCAGCAATGGATACAAAAGATGCAATTTAATATTTGAAACACAAAGGTCCAACCAAATATAATACACATGAAAGGTAAAAGCTAAAGAAAAAATAATGATAACCAACAAATGCTAAAGACACTAAAGCAACCAAATATTAGGGCTGACATAAAAGGCTTAGGTAAAATCAAACAAATAAGGGGAAAACCTACAATGGAAACAGCCTAATATAATACACAAGAAAGGTAGAAGCAATTTAATATTTGAAACACAAAAGGTCCAACCAAATATAGTGCACAGGAAAGGTAAAAGCTAAAGAAAAAAGAATCATAGAAATGCACCAATGTCAGTTAGGATATACCAAAATATTAACAACCTTAAGTAAACAACAAAATATGTTTCAGAGTAAAAGAACACAGAATAAAAGATTAAGCAACTATTTAAATTAGCCCCAACAAATTGAAATGGAAGAAAATGCAGAAAACGGGGAGGGAAAACAAAGAAAGCGCCATCAAGGTAGAAGAAGGATCAAGAACACCCAAAAAATCGCAGATGTTGTCATAAAAATTTCTGCTTTTCTTGTGTGAGATAAAAATCAAAGCTTTAGTGTTCTTCGAGCTTCTATACGAAACAAAGTAGGAGAAGGATCAGGGACACCCAAACAATTAACCAAAAAAATTAAGCTTTGAAAGAACTACAAAGAAAACGCACCTGTTGTGATAAAAATCATTGTTTTTCTTGAGATAAAAATCAAAGCTTTAGTGTTCTTCGGGCTTGTATGTGAAACAAAGTAGGAGAAGGATCAGGAACACCCAAGCAATTAACCAAAAAAATTAAGCTTTGAAAGAACTACAAAGAAAACACACATGTTGTGATAAAAATCGCTGCTTTTCTTGAGATAAAAATCAAAGCTTTAGTGTTGTTCGGGCTTCTATGCGAAACAAAGTAGGAGAAGGATCAAGAACACCCAAACAATTAACCAAAAAAATTAAGCTTTGAAAGAACTACAAAGAAAACACACCTGTTGTGATAAAAATCGTTGTTTTTGTTGAGATAAAAATCAAAGCTTTAGTGTGTTGGTCGACCTTCTCTGCGAAACAAATAACATGCAAGATAAGTTTAAGCAAAGCAACATCATAAAGCTTTGAAGGAGATCATTATAAATGCAACTGTTTCTCTGCGAAACCAAAAGCATGCAAGAAAACTTTAAGTATGAAAAACCGCAACAAATCGACATAATAGAAAATGCAGAAGACGGGAAGGGTAAACGAAGCACATCAACGTCGGAGCAACAAAGAAAACACTCTCGTACTCATCAAAATCGCAGCTTTAGTGTGTTCGTCCACCTTCTCTGCCAACCAAAGAACAGAGGAAGTAAAATGAAAAAAAAAACAAAAAGAAAAAACGCAGAAGACGGGTGGGCAAATGAAAACTTACGAAGGGTCCGTTCATCAAAATCGCAGCTTTAGTGTGTTCGTCCACCTTCTCTGCTAAACAAAGAACACAGAAGCGAAATGGAAAAAAAACAAAAAGAAAAAACGCAAAAGACGGGTGGACAAATGAAGAGATGTCGTGTTAAAAATCGCATATTTAGATGTAACAAAAACACAGAAGACGGAGAGGGAAATGAAAACTTACGAAGGTTCTGTTTATGTGTCTATGCAGCTACGGTGAAGGAAAGCTAGTGGTGAGATAAGCAAGAGCATGAGCAGCAAAGGAGACATCCGAAGCTTCCAACGCATGTCTTCCATGTTTTTTTATCACAGGAGAGAAAAGAAACACGAAACCAAGTAACAGGCATGCAACAGGAATGCGAAATGACAGTGTAACCCGAAAATGCAAAACGGAAACAATAAATGTCTTGGTATTCGTAAAATAAAAAAAAACGTAAAAAAAGAGGATAGACAAAAGTGCTACTTTTTTGTAGGTATTGTAGCACGATGTGACATTTTTAGGCGGGAAATGGGGCAACATACGCTTGACACGTGGCCACTCAGGGCCTTGTTTGTATAATGATAGATGATAAGGGGAAACAACTTTATTAATTAAAATAATGGTTTGAGAGAAAATAAAAAGAGTATTTTATTATTCATTTGATAAAGAATAAAATAGAGTTTCTTTTTTTATAAAATAAAAAAAAAATAGAGTAAATAATAGGTCGTGAATACCCCTAGCTATAAATAGAAAAATGCTAGGTCAATTTTCAGACTGACTCCTCAGCTGCCTCCTCCGCCTCTCAATTTCGTTTTCCCTATTCAACCTCTCTTTTCCCGCAGACCACCAAACATGTCTCAGAAAAATGACGACCATGGACTCATTCATCGTTGGATCGTCATGAAATTTAAGCACCAGGTTTGCAACCCAATTCCGAGAATTCTCATCATTGGGAATTTTAAAATCATGTCTGAGCCTAGAGGAATACCCTTCGCATTGTACCCTTTTATTTTCTCGCAGAAACCCAAAACTATCTCGGTAAAACTACGATCCTGAATTCGTTAACCGTTGGATTGTAGTCAAATTTGTATGTGTTGTTCAAAATGAAATTGCACACACTTTCACTGTTGGGATTTTCAAGTTAATATTTGTGGAGGGAGAAAAAGGAATCTCATGAAAATAGTACAAATGGAGGCTTCAATCCCTTCTCATTCTCTCTAACGTTTGGGAACCCTATCAGAGCAACTAGAGGAATCTCAGAAATTTGTTAGAGATGTCTCTATCGCTGTCAGAAGACACATGAGCCCACTTAGAGGTAAGGGATGAGTTATTCACAATTGGGGATTAGTGAGAACATGTGTAGGGATCCTTAGAGTATCAATTGGAATGGGTTTTTGGGTGTTTCCATCATTTTTTTATTCTATCGTTATAATTATAATTGTGAATTATATATGTTTGACAAAATAATTGTTGTGAAATTGATATGCTATTGTATCGAGTGTGAACCCTATAAATCGAGCCTTTTTCTAATTAGCATGAATTGATGAAATAAAGTAAGGAGAAATTTAGAATGAGATATTGATTTTGTATTTTCTCTTTTCATGCTTTTTAGGTTTTTTTTTATATAGTTTAAAACTAATATCATAATTGAAATTGACCAAAGTGTTCATATAATTATTTAGAATTTGCGCATTGAAAGCTTACTTTGAAATTCGTGATCTAATATGATGTATGCTAGTTTATATATATAGAATTAGTTATATATTTATTTATATTAATATTTTATGTAAATAATATTGTAGAGTTGTTATAGTATGATTCCAAAAATTATTAAGTGTTGGAGTTTAAGAATATTATGGTTAGATTTGATGAACATGTGTATGTTGTACCTTATGAATATCATTAGAAATGTTATGAGATGTTAAATTGTGGGTATGATATTTGGTTGTGAATAAGTGGATGTGTTTAACACTTGATGTTATAATAATGGTATTGTGAGCTGTGAATTATACAATAACCTGACCAGTGTTTATGCACAATGTTAAAGAGAAAGTGTAGGTTCCTAGTTAGGAACCAGTGTTAAATTGTAGCACAATGTGTTAAACGTGTTTGAAACTGAGTGTGAGGTCGTGGTATTGCGTAATTCATGAGTAGTGTTTATAAATAGAATATGTGATGAATTGTGGAATAACATGTTGCTTTAAGATTATAATATTGTTATTGAGATTGAGCATAAGTGTAAAGTTGAACATGTGTTAATTTGTGAGATACGTGTAAACATGTGATGGTGGATTGTGACACTGAGATGTGAAATTGTGAATGAGTTTTGGTTGTGGATAAGTGTGTAGTTAACACTTGATGTGACATTACTTGTGTTGTAAGCTATGAATTGTACAATAACTCGACCAATGTTATCTTGAGAAAAGCGTTGATGCGCAGTGTTAAAGAGAAAGTGTAGGTTCCTAAGTAGGAACCAGTGTTAAAGAGAAAGTGTAGGTTTCCTATTTAGGAACCAGTGTTAAATCATAGCACAATTGTGTTGAACGTGTTTAAAACACGAGTGTGAGGTCGTGGGTATTGTATAATTCATGAGCAGTGTCTGCATGCAAAATTATTTTAGGGGTTGGACTTGAATCAGGAGGGAGAGGCCCTGACGAACCCTTCGGAGTGTAGGCCTTGGGGGTCACCGGGTTTGAGTGCTCCTTTAAGCCTATGCTGATCTCATATGGTTGGAGCATTCTCACAAAACATCGTGACCCTGACTGGTCTCCCTTTAATCTTACTTAGTAAGAGTGACCTAACAAACTCATTGTGTGGTGTGTCTTGTTATGTACTCCTAAGCACCCCAAGATGGTTTTTCCCTGACATGGTACCACATTGCATATAGGTTTGAGTCTTAGCATAACTGTTGCATATGCTTGCTAATTGTTTATTATGAAATTGATGTGTTATTATGTCTTGATCGAAATGTGTGATTCTTGTGTAATGTGATTGATGAGTGAAAAAGTGTGATTGATTATTGAAAAGTGAATTTTTATTTTATTTTATCTCACTAATTTAACAAAATATTTTTATAAATTTTGACGGCCTTATTTTGTGCCAAATATGTTTTAATAAGTTTTAATTGATAATAGTGAAGTGAATGTGAACCTTTTACCCGTGTGAATTTGGTTACCGATATTTTTATATATTTTATTTATTTATATATATGTTGGGGTAGAGGGTGTCACACTGATGGAAGCTTGCTTGTGGGGCTTCTATGGAGGCTGGATCTTTGAGCTTCAATGGGGTCCTTTAATGGTGATTTTCCACCATGGAGATGCAGCGGAAGACAAAGGAAAGGAGGTGAGAGGAGGCGCCATCCATTAAGGAATAAGCCATGGAAGAAGGAGCTTCACCACCAAGATGAGCCTTGGATAAGAAGCTTGGAGAGGATGCTTCAATGGAGGAAAAGAAAGAGGGAAAGAAATAGAGAGGGGGGAGCACGAAATTGAAGGAATAAAAGAGGGAGAGAAGTGGAACTTTGAAGTATGTCTCACAAGACTCTCATTCATCAAAGTTACAACAAGTGTTACACATGTTTCTATTTATAGACTAGGTAGCTTCCTTGAGAAGCTTTCTTGAGAAAACTTCCTTGAGAAGCTTCTTTGAGAAAACTTCCTTGAGAAGCTAGAGCTTAGCTACACACACCCCTCTAATAACTAAGCTCACCTCCTTGAGAAGCTTCCTTGAAAAGATTCCTAAAGAAGCTAGAGCTTAGCTACACACACCTCTCTAATAGCTAAGCTCACCTCCTTGAGATGAGAAGCTAGAACTTAGCTACACACCCCCTATAATAGCTAAGCTCACCCCCATGACAAAATACATGAAAATACAAAAAAAAAGTCCATACTACAAAGACTACTCAAAATGCCTCGAAATACAAGGCTAAAACCCTATACTACTAGAATTGCCAAAATACAAGGCCTAAATGAAGGAAAAAACCTATTCTAATATTTACAAAGATAAGCGGGCTCATACTTAGCCCATGAGCTCAAAATCTACCCTAAGGCTCATAAGAACCCTAGGGCCTTCCCTTGGATCTCTGGCCCAATCTACTTGGAGTCTTCTATCCAATGCCCTTGCGGGGTAGGATTGCATCACACACCACTGCCATTCATCTTCCAAGATCATCTTAGGCCTACAAGCTCCAATGGAGCTTACATCATGTGGTATCAAGAGCATCTTCATCTAGGTGATGTTCTTTTGCTTCCTCTATCTTTTTGTTCGGTGAATTCTCTTTAATTCCTTGTTCTTCATATTATTCTCCATGTATATCCTCCATTGTCTTGTGGTTTGGTGCTGTTTAGAGTAGATTAAAAAAAATAAATCGATTAAATCTTAGATCTACACTTGTTCTTGCATTTCTATGGTTCAAATTTTGTAGATCTACTCTTGAATCATGTTTTTGTGTTGATTTTAGGTTCTATCTTTTTTCATTCATAATATTCTTGTGCTAAACCTGTAGATCTAAATTTTCTTCCAAAATATTGATTAGAAAAAAAAACACAAAAGTCTAAGTGTAAATCACTTAATCCATGTTGTCTTAGAGTCATGTTTAGTCATAGTAATTGTCATGTTATATTCTAAGTTTGTGTTGAATTTTTATTTTGTTGATTGAATTCTAGATACATTTTTTCATGTATTCTTGTCATTCTTAGCCTATATTTTGAATTTTTAGTCTAATTCATGCATGTTATTTAGTTCATAACATGTTTTAAATCAATTCCTAGAAGTAGTCTTATTGTTGAACTCTTTTTTTTTTGTTTTCTAAGTTTCCTACATGATGCCTATGATGAAGTTGAGTTGTGGTGCTGAGTTGTGGCTGGATTTGTGAATCAAAATAAGTCTTAAGCTCTCTTGAATTGTGTTATTTAAGATAATTGAGAATAAGCAAACACAAATTGTAACTATCCAAGCCTTAAGCAACATAAACATTACTCTTGATTTCTAGGTTGAAATCGCTGGTGCTGGCAGCTTGAACATACGAACTTGTATAAATTAATGGGAATTCGTCACTACGTGTTTTGAGCTGAAATATTTACTGAATTTTTTAGACATCTAGATCAAAATTATGAAAAAAGAACCAAGCGATTTGAATTAGAGGAAAAAATAAGAAAAATCACACAAATTGGGAGAAAAATCAGTGTCTAGGAAAAAAAAGTGAAAGGGAAGTGTGCTTGTTGTTTTGGCTCAAAATTTGTTCTATAATTGGTGCCTATTTTATAACAATCCTAGTTCTGAAATTTCAATTGAAAATTAGTGTGAAAAAAAAGTTCCAAAACTAGAGGTTTCTTGAGTCTTTTTATTTTGATTTTTTTACTCTACTCTAGTGCCATTCTAAGTTTCTATAAGTCCTAGCTTGCTTTTATGTGCTTTTCATTGCTTTGATTGTTGAAAAATCCCTAAAAAAAATTTCTTGTTAAAACTCAATTGGTTTAGCTTTCATTTCATTTTTTGGGTCTTTGGTTATTGCTTGTCTCTTTGTTTCCTTGTTTGTGAGTTGCCATATAGGGAATTGGAAAGGAGGATTGGTGCCATCCCTTGAAGAATTTGAGTCAAGAAGCAAGGGGAAAACCACCTTAAGAGCTATTGGATTAAGAAGCACTTCAAATTAAGTGAATCGCCAAAGAGATAACAATCACCAAAAATTAAGGACCTTTTTGTAATTTTTTTAATTAAGAATTTACTTACCTTCATTGCTTTCAAATTTTGTAACAAAAAGGCCTTTCATTGGAAGTAAGTTGGGAGCCTCCAATAGGTCACCCTACTTCCATTTGTGTGTAATAATTTTAGGCAATTTTCCCTTAGGATAGTGAGTGTTTTGTTGGGAACCTTAAATGAGGTCATCAAAACACTTAGGATCCGCCTAGTTTTCATTTCTTGCTCTTTAATTTCTTGCTTACTTTCATAGCTTATTTCCTTTACCTTCCATTGTCAAACTGCCTAGATAGCTTACCTTTTACCAATTAGTTTTTACCTTATCTTTCACACCTCTTTTAGTATTTATGTTGGCTAGTTTCAACCATAGTTTTTTTTACCTTTTGCTTTCAAACCCCCAACAAGCCATAACTTAGGAACCAACATGAGTCTTCATTCTTCATCTAGTGTTAATGGTGAGGGTTCTACTCCTAAGGACCCCTTGTATAAGATATTAGGTGAGTTGAGATCCCTTAAGTTGTGGAAAGAAAAACAAGAGAGAAAAGAAAAAGGTAAAAAAATAGTAGAAGAAATAAGTCAAGATGAAAGAGAGAAAATAAGAGAGGAAGAAAGAAGGGAAATACTAAAAGAATTAAGAAAAGAAAAACATGTCTCCTATAGTAGTCATAACTCTTGCAAGAGCCTAAGTGAAGAACTTTATGACTATTATGAAGGAAGGCATAGGTCACATCTTATACCTCACTCCCATATGAGAGAAAAGGAAAGAAAGCCTCAAGAGGCTAACATTAACCTCTCATACTTCCATGGGAAGGACAATGTAGAGGCTAACTTAGATTGGGAAATAAGGGTAGAGCAACAACTTAAAAGGAAGTCTACTTCAAAATCTTATGGCTCTCACTCTTATCCAAAGAAAGACCAAGGTCAAGGCATCTTAGGGGTGACACCTTCTAAGCCCAAAGATGATAAGGGGAAGACAATAGAAAGGCAACCCCTTAAGGCTAGTATGCAAGAGAAGACTAGATTTATAAAGTGCTTTAAATGTCTTGGAAGAGGACACATTACTTCTCAATGCCCCACCAAGAAAACCATGATTATGAGGGGCCAAGACATTTATAGTACCCAAGATGAGGCTACTACTTTTCCTTCCTCTAGTGAAAGTGAAGAAGCAAAAGGGAAAGAATCTAGTGAAGAGATCTACCCACAAGAAGAAGGACAACCTTTAATGATTAAGGAGGAGTGTAAGGAGGCAAGTGTCTCCTCCAAGAGGTTAGCTAAGAAGGAAAGGCATTTTGAAATAAAGACAAATATTAAAGTTATTTCCCCTCTTAGAAAACCTCCACATTTTCTCCTTTGTGAAAAGACACTTGTTAGCATTGCCACACCTCTTAGGCTTGAGTTTATTCCTCAAGTAAAGGAGTTGTTGGATGAGGGTTTGGTTCGCAAGAGCTTAAATCCTTGTGCTTTGTTGGTGCCCAAAATAGGTATTATTAGGCATCAAATCCCTAAAATAGGTGGTATGATGAATGTTTTGAGTGGTACAACCCTCTTTTGTAAAATCACTCGTGCACCCAACATCTTCATGATTTGTGTACATAGGGACTCATTAGGTAGGTTTGTTCTAATTTTAAGTTTCAATACAAACTTAGGTACTTATATGGGACACCTTAGGCTTGTCATACTTTTTTGTAGGAATAATCAACATGAAAATACAGAAAAAGGTATGTTTTATTGCATTACTTTTCTTAATTTTTTAAATAGTGATCAAGGGGTTCCCATCAACCCTAAGAGAATAAAGGTCAATCCTGAGTGGCCCACTCCACCAAGTATAAGAAAAATTTGGGGCTTCCATGACTTAACAAACTTTTACAAAAGGTTTGTCCCATATTTTTCTATACTTGTAGCACCACTCATTGAGTTGGTGAGGAACCATGTTCCTTCATGGAAAGATACCCAGGAAATGGGTTTTTAGACCTTACCTTACTTCAACATACCAAACACCAATAATGCATATGTTTTTGTTCTTTTTACAGGTGTTGAGGAAAAAAGCCCAAAGTTTCAAAAACCTCGGGATTTGAGGTCAAATCCTTTTCAAGGGGGAAGGAATGATGCAATCCTACCCCGCAAGGGCATTGGATAGAAGACTCCAAGAACATTGGGCCACAAATGTAAGAGAAGGCCTTAGAATTCTCATGAGCCTTAGGGTAGATTTCGGGCCCATGGGCTAAGTATGAGCCCGCTTATCTTTGTACATATTAGATTAAGGTTTCATTATTTTTGGGCCTTGTATTTAGGGCTCCATAATATAGGTAAGGTACCCTATAAATGTAGGATTTTTCAGCCCTTGTATTTTAGGGCACCTAGACTAGTTTTTGTATTAGGGGTAGTTTTGTAATTTCATATGCATTAAGTGAATATTTGATGTGTGTGGTTGGAAATAAATTTAATTGAATTGGGAGAAGCCCAATCCAATTAAATTTTAGAGGGGGAGGTGAGCATTTGCTTGCTACACCTCATTACCACATCATATAGTCACACTTTGTGCATGTCCTTCATGCTTTACATGCCTCATGACACCTAAGCACACTTAGTGGAGAATCTTGGACTTGATCTTGGATTAGTGGGCTGAACCATCGCTAAAATTCACTAATCATAATTAGTGAAATTTTGGCTCCAAAATTTGGCTCCACAAATTCAATTTCAAATTCAAGTGAAATTTGAATAGAAATTCAAATTTCCCTCCAATTTTGTGTGACACTTAGGCTATAAATAAAGGTCATGTGTGTGCATTTTTTCAACTTTGATGATTTGAAAATTAAACTTTAGATTTCAGAGCTCTTTTAGAGCACAAAATTTCATGCTCTTCTCTTCCTCTCCCTTCATTCATCTCCTTCTTCCTCCAAGCTCGTATCCATGGCCTCCTATGGTGGTGAGCTTCTTCTAGACTCATCTTCTCCTTGAAGTGGCATCTCCTCTCTCTCTTCCTTCTCCATTCCGCTGCCATTCATCTTCCAAGAATCAAAGGAATCCATTAATGAAGAAGATCCTAGGCCTACAAGCTCCAATGGAGCTTACATCACTACGCTTCACTGAAGAATTGCTAATTTGCACAGAATGTAAAGCATTTACATACTCCTAGTAAGACGGATCACGCTTTGTTGATCTTTGGTTTCTATTCATTGGTTTCTTCGGTGCACCTTTAGTGTTGACCTTTGCTGGAGGAGGACACATAGAGTTTACTCTAAAGAGTAAACTTACCACAAACATCAAGTTCCTCAAATCTTTTAGATATAGTTTCCATCTCTTCCTTTATGGTCACTTCCGGCTCAGATAATCCTTGGTCTGAAAAATTGAGTCTCCTCCAAAACATATGGATTGAATCTAGTGGGATGCTACCAAGAACATATTTAGATAGCTCACATGCACAAGGAAGACCGTGCATAGTTCTCATGACACAATCACAAGAAGAAGGATTCTTGCCAGCATAATGTACACACTCAAACTCAGCAGCAATCTGATTTAAAGCATACCTTGAAACCATTCCAAGAAGCTTCTTGTATAAGGTAACTTTAAAAACATGTCCAACCACATGTGTACTTGTTTCAAAGGATGCTTTAATTTCAGTGTGTTGCAGTGTGATTATGTTGTTCATGGCATCCCAAATACTACATAAGTCTCCAAGGTTATTCTGTAATACTATTTTTAAAGTCCAATGAGCAGATTCAACCCTACATTTCAAATACACAAAAAATAATAAACATATACAATAATTAAATTCCATCAATTCATCAACCTTAATAGAAATAATTGAACATTTTCATACCTGTTTGTTGTTGTGTTTCTTAAATGCATCACCTTATTCGTCCAGGCTGTAACAAATTTTTCCTTGTGGGGGATTATCCATGTTTCATTAACATAGTCAACAAACATTGGCCAAGGTGAACAAGCAATTTCAAACTTCTTAAGGCATTCATCGAACTGTTGTTCCGAAGGACAATCAACCAGACTTCCCCAGGCATCCATGACATACTCCCAAGCATTTTTTTGACCAATTAGTGATTTACATTTTGCCTTGACATTCTTGTCGATGTGAAATCTGCACAATAAGTTTGTACACTCAGGGAATACAGATTTCACTGCATTCATCAATGCTAGGTCTCTGTCAGTCATAATAACTCCAAGGAGGGAATTACGTCTTAGAAATATACCTCAAAACCGTTCTAAAGCCCATACCACATTATTAACACGTTCACCCTCCAAATATGCAAAACCAGCAGAGAATGTCATCCCCGTTGGTGTCACACCAACAAAGTCAAGTAGTGGGAGTCTGTGCCTATTTGTTTTGTAGGTAATGTCTATCAAAAATACCAAATTACATGCATTGCATAACTTCACTGCATCAGGGTGACACCAAAAGATATCACATATCACATCTTCATCCTTTAATCTATGCCAATGAATATATTGATCCCGTTCAAGAAGCTTCATTTGATGTTGCATTTCAGTATCACTTCCTCTAATGAAAGAACAGTATGCACTTTTTGCATTATATATTTGTTTGATTGTTGTACAACTATTGACATTGTGCTCCTTCAACGTTAGTAGAATGTTTCTTGGTTTCACCATTGACTTGGTCATATCAGCAATAATTGTCTTTTCATCCTTAGTCAATCACCCAGCGGCCAGCGTATGGATGTCCAACTAATGACTTGGCCAATTCATGATTATGAATCCCACACATCAACTTCACCATCCAACTTTTCCCTCCAACCATTGGTTTCCCGTGAAGCTTGAAGGGACACCTACATTTCCTACTTCCAGTATCTCTTCTAACAAAATCTTTCTTCCTAGACATATATTGACCACTCCTTTCACAACTAATTAACACAAATGAAGTCCTTCCTCTACTACTAGTGTTTGTGTCAAACCTCATAATGTCCGCCACAAATTCATTTTCATGAGCAACGAATCGAGCCCACTGCAAAACATCATCTCGAGTACCAAACACATACAACGCAACCCACACAATTTTAGTCTTCTAAGGGACATTGATTTTATGAAATTAATAACAATCATGAACATTATTACCTGAAAAGTATTGAACGCATCCGAACAATCAACATGTTGTTCATTCACACCACATTCTTGTTCATTTTGATCATCCATATCAACTTCTTCAGACATTATATTGTCATACATCCATTGATCTTCACTCATCTTAACAACAAATCAAAAATTTCAACATGACAGACATACAACATCTAACCGCACTATACATATAATATCATACAAAACTCTACATAATCTTTTACTGCGCACCATTTTATAAACATTACAATTGATAATCATATAAAATAAAATGCAAAAACCCTATATCATTCTACATACGAATTATTTCAATTACACATATAAACAATTAATTTATTTTTAAAAATGAGCATACAAAAATAATAATAATTAAAAAATATTAAACTTAAAAAATGTTAAAAAAATTCAAAATTTGTACAACTTACGGATCAAGTTGATCCGTAAGGTTTATATGGATCAAGTTGATCCGTATAAGCCTTACGAATCAACTTTATACGGATCAAGTTGATCCGTAAGGTTTAAATGGATCAACTACATTCGTATGTGTAATATCAACATACGGATCAACTTGATCCATATGTCGACATTCCACTCATGGATCAACTCACACACCCAGCAGAAATGTTTACCTCGTATGCCGACGACGACGAACCAACCATCGCAACAATGACCACCGACCCCTTCACCTTCACCCAAGCTCACCTCTCTTAAGAAAAAACCACACAAAAGAGAGAAACGGAAGAAAAAAGCATGGAGGCGTAAAACACTACAGGAACCACCTTAAAAAAAAAAAAAAAAGATACAAGAGGGACATTTTTTGCATTTTTTTAAAATGCTTGGTGCACAAGCAATTATGCTGGTGCACCTAGCATCAGCCATCCCTACAACATCTTGCAACACCCCAAAGCCCAAATTTTGAGTACACTTTTTTAGGCATTTTCTATATCCATTTTCCTTGTTTTCTAAGTAAACTCCATTTCCTTTTTTCAAAAGCCAAATTACGTAAATGGCCTTTTTCTTTTAAAGCTTCACAGCAGAGACACTCCCCCCTCTGTTTTATCCCATTCTTCTTCCCCAAATTTATTTGCTGTCTCATAGCAGAGCCACCCCCTCCCTCTTTAAAGTTGTTTTGTGCATGTTGCAAGCCCTCTTAAACATTAGCATGTTGGGTTTTGATTCGTGAACGAACAAAAACTCATTCCAGGCGGGTGAACGACATGCTCTTGTAAGCTCTTCTGTCGTTTCCTTTTTAAAAAACAAAATTAATTATTAATTAAACTCTGCAAATATGTGCACGGTGTCACTTTCATTGAAAGCACGCTGTTTTTTTTTTTAATTGTTGTTTACTGTTTAAAGTTATTTTCAACAATTGATTTTAGATTTTGTTTTCCGTCAGTCTGTGGTTTTACCAATTCATAATATTTATTTATCAAGTGGCTTGAGCACTGCTTAAATTTCCCAATTTGATGTGTTTGAAGTTTTAACTTTTTCTTTTATGTGAATAACGCTGCTTACATTTGTTCACAGGAGAAATTGTATGAATGAATTCTCAGGCAATAGCAAGAAGGATCTAAGGTGGCCACCATTGATATTGTTACCCATTTGCAGGTTGTATTTTCTAGTCTCTGCAATGTTTACTGATATCTTTATAAATTTCAGACTATAGATTCCGGAACTTGTATTTTGTATTTTAGAAAGTACTTTCTAAAATAAAAAATCTTCAAAGAAACAACTTTCTACAATACTTCCTCTGATATCCATCATAAGCAAAAAAGAGCATACTTCACACTTATTTTGAACATGAGTTAATTTGATTTAATTGTGTAATTTTTAATAAAAAAACAAACAAACATTTTTTCTAAATTATACTTAATTTGAACTTGATATTAAGCATAAAAAAGTTCTTAACCTTATTAAATGAAAAATATTTTAGCGAGAATCTCATTAAATAAAATATAGGCAAAATTGCAAAATTAGTCATCCACTTTATCTTCAATTACGAATTTGATCCCCCTATAATTTAATTCACAAATTTAGTCCCCCATTTTTATAAATCCCTGCAAAATTGATCCTGAAAGCCCGATTTGGACGTTGACCGTTAACCTCAGACGTTGACTGCCACGTGTCAATGTCATGTGTCAACGTCTGAGTGGTTCCCTGTAAAAGCTTCATTTTTTGTAGGTAAAATTACACTTTTGGTCCCCCAGTTTTACTCCAATTTCAATTTTGGTCCCCCTATAGTTTAATTCACACATTTAGTCCCCCAGTTTTATAAATTCCTTTATAAATTATTCTTGTAAAATTGGTCTTTTGAATGGTTTAGCCACTGGTGGTAGAGACATGGTAGATCTTGATAAATCTCGCACTTCTTTTTCATCGCAAGTTTTTCACTCACTTGAAATCTAGAGAAAAATCACTATTTGTCTCTCTCCCACTTCCGGGGTTGTTCAACTTGGAAAAGTGGCGCATGAATCTCAACCTAGGTCTGAAATTTTCAGATCTCTTACTTTAACAGGTTCTGTAATAACCCCCTATTTTTTTCTTTTTATCTCCCCCATGCGGTATTATGTGTATACGCTTAAGTGGCCTATGTATGACAATGGTATTTTTGTTTGAAATTTGAAATACAACTTCTCTCATAATAAAATTTGGTTGAATTTATAAAGGAATTTATAAAACTAAGGGACCAAATGTGCGAATTAAATTATAAGGGGACCAAAATCGAAATTGGAGTAAAATTGGGGGACCAAAAGTACAATTTTATCTACAAAAAATGAAACATTTACAGGGAACCACTCAAACATTGACATGTGGCATTGACATGTGGCAATCACACGTGACACATGATAGTCAACGTCCAAATCGGACTTCCAAGACCAATTTTACAGGGATTTATAAAACTGGGGGACCAAATTTGTGAATTAAAATTATAGGGGGGCCAAATCCAAAATTGGAGATAAACTGGGGGACCAAAAAAGCAATTTTGCTTAAAATATAAGTAAAATTTGTTTATATGAGACCAAAAGATAAAAGACTTTTGTTGGTTATAATCGAGACTAGATAATTTATATTTCTTATATTTTAAGAAGTAATTTACAAAATATTTTTAAAGATTTTCTATTTCATAAAATGCTTTCCAAAATACATCTAAACCAACATTACGAAAATGAATTTCCAAAGTAATGATTAAAGAGTGTTTCACCATTCCAGAATAAAAAAAATTGAAAAAGGAAAGAAACAAAGTTTTGTGCACATACCTGATATCTCATAGTTTCAATCGTTGTGTATTCTTAATACCTTCAATTGACAAAAGATGAGAGGAGGAAAAATTGATTAGAAAGGATGAGAAGGGTTTACATACATTTTTTATAATAGACTTAATTGTAAAATTTATTCTCTTATTTTGCCTATTTCATCAAATCGATTATCCTATTTTTTAATTTATTATTTGAATTTTTATATATTTTCAAAAAAGATAAGAACTATGATCCTTGGAGTGAAAGACATATACTCTTTTACCGTTACACTCACGTGATCATTTAGATATTTTGTGCAAAATATAATATTAATATAAGTTTTATGTGAAAATAGTTCAAAATTCAAACTTTACTCTTTTTTAATTTATTATATTTTTGTAATCTTATATATTTTTATCACATGATTCAAAACTTATTTTATACAATAAATATATAATATAAATTTTATCTTTGATGTATATATTTTTATATAAATTATAACTTCATAAAATGATAGTATTTTATTATCTTTTAAAATATTTATATATATGATTTAATGATAGTATTTTTTACCTATATTAAGATATTTTTTATTTATATTTAAATTTATTTAAATTATATAATAAAGATACATAATTAAATAAAACGATAGTGTTTTCTATTCTTTTAAAATATTTATGTATGTGATTTATTGGCATTATTTTTTTATCTATATTACAATAAATAACATGAAAATATTAATATAGATAAAAAAATATTGTCACTAAATCATAAGCATTATTTTAAAAGTTAATATAATATATAAAATAAAAATAATACTTATATAAATATACATATTTTAATTTATGTGAAAATAGAATTTAATCTTACATATTATATTTTAAAAGATAATATATAAGATTATAAAATATAATAAATTAAAAAGAATATAACTTGAATTTTGAACTATTTTCGCATAAAAATTATATTAATATTATATTTTGTACCAAATATTAAAATTAGCACTTTGGTGTAATAGTAAAGGATTGTGTCGTTCATTCCAAAGATCATGATTTTAGTCTTTCCTCAAACATTTTTTTAAGAAAATATTGGTCAACTTTTTAGTAGATTGAACATTTAAAATTAATAGTCGTCAAGTAATCAATGGTTAAAATCAGTTTTGGGGATTAAGATAGTAAATTTTGAAATATAAGAAGACGGATTTTGCCATTAAACCTTTATAATATATAAGGGGAGTGTAAAGGGGTATTTTGGGTATATAGAATATTAATAAGTAAAATTTAAAGAAATAATAAAAGGGATATGTACTTAGCCAAAAAGGGAAGTGAGTATAGCAAATTCCCTTTTTTTATTCAACCCAAAACTAACGTAGCTACCCACCAAATCCAATCACGTGTTCGTTTTTCTTTCTTTCCAAACCCATCCATATTCCATACAACTTAATTTCTTTTTTCTTAAAAATAAAAGAAAGAAAAGAAAAGAGGGCAAGCCGAATTTGTTAAGGACTTGTGGATAAGATTCAAATGAATCCGTCCACAATGATAAGACCTACAGAGATCCAAATGGGTAGTTTAAATATTAATTTATTTAGGTATTATCCTTTTTAAAGTATTCAGTTTTATTTTATATTTCTTAAAATTAAATGAGAACACTTGTACTATTGTTATTGACGGTCACTAGTTAGGAGTATATATATATATATATATATATATATATATATATATATATATATATATATATATATATATATATATATTGTAATTCCTCATTTTGGCTATTATCATCAATAAAAATATTTGAGTTGTTATTTTCTTTTCTTTTTTAGTTTTGGTAGAATGATACAGGTAGTGATAAAATAATTATCTTGCACCAACCATCATGCATTATTACAGTGTGTGACAGATACGTCCGTTGAAGATGAAGCTATGCACCAGAGACGTTCAGCAAGGACAAAGCAGTTACCTAAGCATTGGGATATTCACCAATTAGGATAGATAAGCCTGGGAAATGGGGTACACGCTGTGGGTAGAACGTGGCAGGAAAGGTAGTTACGTATTGTTCATATTGTTAGGGTTTAGCAATAACAGCTAACCATTTACGGTTAAGCATGGGTCCTCACATTATAAAAGCTGTAACTAACTTGAAGAGGATATGAATAAGAATTTCCAGAAATTTCCTTTCTCTCGAAGCTCATTCTCTCTCTCTTTTCTCAGAACCTGCGTTTCCTTCTTCTCCACGAGGCTTCAAGCTTTTCGTGGGGTCACGCGCAGTGTGGAGGTTCCCTTGCCCTCGAATGCTAGGTATCATTGGTGCTTTCATTGAGCACAAAGTTGTGACGCATGGCGGCAGGCACGAGATCAAAAGCTTTATCATCGAAAAAAATGGAGGAATTATTCGAGAAATTCGCGGCGACGGTGGAGGCGAAAATGGAGACTTTATCGGAGAGACTAGCACATCTTGAAGCTAGTAGATTCAATCCTTCGCAAGCATAGCCAGAGGTATCTTCGTTTCCGGCATCGGGACCTCTTGCAGCGCCGCATCGGATGAAGCTGGATGTGCCAAGGTTTGACGGCTCTGATGCTACCGTTGGATCTTTAAAATTACGCAATTTTTTGAGTATCACACAACTCCAAATCACGAGAGGCTCACCATCGCATCATTTTATATGGAAGGACAAGCATTAGCTTGGTTCCAATGGATGCACCGAAATGGTCAATTATCGTCTTGGACTGCATTCCTTCACGCCCTCCACTCACGATTTGCTTCAACCACTTATGAGGATCCAATGGGATTGCTATGCAAACTGCAACAGAGATCGACGGTAAGCAACTACCTCTCCGATTTTGAAACCCTAGCTAACCGAATCATTAGTTTACCTGCTCCCATGGCTTTAAGCTGTTTCATCTCGGGTTTGATACCTTCGATTCGCCGAGAAGTTAAAGTCATGCAACCAACCACCATAAGTCAAGCAGTAGCCTACGCTAGGTTACACGAGGAGAAACAAATTGATGCGCGAAGAACGTTTTGACCTACCACAGGAGCATCCTCAAGCTCTCGACAACCTCCAACATCTACATCTTTAACTACTCCTCCATTATTACCGACACCGGCATGTACCAACTCTTCCACAGTTCCTTTTAAACGCCTCACGCTGGAGGAACTAGCTATGCGCAGAGAAAAGGGCCTATGCTTCCAATGTGATGAAAAGTATTCACGCGGCCACAAGTGCTCTTCCTCCTTGTTCCTGCTCATTATGGAAGATAGTGATGAAGTACTGGAACCACACGATCCTCAGTTGACCTTGCCGGAGATCGTGCCTGAGCCACCGCCTGCACAGTTAAGCTTCAATGCATTATCTGGACACGTGGTACCAAAAATATTACGTATGCAAGGGTATATTCATGGCTAACCGGTGAGCATATTGATAGACGGTGGTAGCATGCATAATTTCGTGCACCACAGGGTGGTTATGTTGGTGGGCTTAACGACGACTGTGACTCCACCATTGCGGGTCACGGTTGGCAATGGCGAGGAACTTCAATGCCAGCAGACATGTCCTAACGTTGAGGTAACTATCCAGCGACACCCCTTCGTCATTGATTTCCATGTTTTGCCTATCTGTGGTGCTGATTTAGTCTTGGGAGTACAATGGTTGAAAACGTTGGGGCCGGTGTTGACGGATTACACCACCCTCACCATGAAATTCATAACCGTCGGCCACCTTGTGGAACTACGTGGTGAACACGAACAGGCTCTTGAACCTATCTCTTCCTCTCAGCTTCGACGAATGATACATACCAATGGCACCAGTATGATGTTTCACATTCAATTGGAACCATGCCAAACTTCACAACCTGACATAAACCCGATACCTCTCGAAATTGAAGAGCTGATTAACAAATATTCACAACTATTTCAGCCATTACTGGAACTACCACCCTCACGAGACACTGACCACGCTATTGACATCCTTCCCGAAGCAACACCAGTCAACGTGAAACCATATAGGTACCCCCATTACCAGAAAAAAGAGATAGAAGACCAGATTAGCTTGATGTTGGACAAAGGATTCATACGACCCAACGCCAGTCCCTTTTCATCACCCGTGTTACTGATAAAGAAGAAGGACGGGTCATGGAGATTTTGTGTTGATTATAGGGCTCTCAACGCCATCACCATTCGAGATAGGTTTCCTATACCAACCATTGACGAGTTGTTAGACGAACTCGGCGGGGCACGATGGTTTTCTAAGTTGGATCTCATGCATGGTTACCACCAAATTCTTATGAGAAATGACGATATCCCTAAAACTGCATTCAGAACACATCAAGGGCATTACGAGTTTCGAGTAATGCCCTTTGGTTTGTGTAATGCCCCATCGACCTTTCAAGCAACTATGAATCAGCTCTTTCAGCCTTTTCTGCGCAAATTCATCATCGTCTTCTTCGACGATGTGTTGGTATATAGCAAAACAATGGCGGATCACTTGGGTCACCTCGAAACAGCGTTCAAACTCTTGCTCTCAGGGAAGTTTTCCTTGAAACGACCCAAATGCACTTTTGCCCAGTCCCAACTAGAATACCTGGGACATGTCGTCTCCAGTAACGGAGTTGAACCAGTCCCGGAAAAGTTACATGCTATTCAGGAGTGGCCTCTACCTCAATCAGTGAAAGCATTGTGAAGTTTCCTCGGATTGGTAGGCTTTTATAGACGATTTATTAAAGGATATGCGAAGATTGTGGCACCTCTAACCCAGTTGCTCTGTAAGGGTCAATTTCAGTGGTCAGAGTTAGCCACCACGGCCTTCATCTCCTTAAAAGAGGTGGTCTCCACGGCACCCGTATTGGCACTTCCTAACTTTGATATACCTTTTGTGGTAGAGACAGATGCATCAGGCACCGGCGTCGAAGCAGTCCTCTCACAGAATGGACATCCTATAGCGTTCTTCAGCAAGGAATTTTGCCCAAAGCTTCGCGCCTCCTCCACTTACATTCGAGAACTTGCAGCTATTAACATGGCTGTTAAGAAGTGGCGACATTATTTGTTAGGTCACCCTTTCGTGATCCTCACTGATCACCAGAACCTGAGGGATCTTATGACTCAGGCAGTACAGACGCCAGAGCAACATCGATACCTCGTTAGGCTATTGGGATTCGAATATAGTATTCAATATCGGCCAGGGCGTGAGAACGGAGTCGCAGACGCATTATCGTGAGTTGCTGCCGAAGGCACCCAGGCTTCTTTGTATCTACTATCCATACCCCAATTCACTTTTCTTGTTGATCTTAAGAAGGAGTTAGTCACTCATCCTGAAGCCTTGACTTTGCTAGAGAAAATCCAAAAGGATCCCACGATAGCCTCTGAGTACAAGCTTGAAAATGGCCTGATTATCCACAAGCAGCGTCTTTGGCTTCCAGAGGGATCCGCCATCATTCCATTACTCATGGAATTGTTTCACAGTACGCCCACGGGAGGCCATTATGGGATTCAGAAAACACTACAACGACTTCAGGAGAACTTCACGTGGAGCTCCATGCGCAAGGATGTCTGTAACTTCGTCGCGGCTTGTGTCACATGCCAGCTGACGAAATATGATAATCGCAAACCGGCAGGACTCTTGTGCCCTCTTCCGGTGCCATATCGGCCATGGGAAGACCTTAGCATGGATTTCATTGTTGGGTTACCATCATATCGGGGCAATACGCGCATTCTCGTCGTGGTGGATCGCTTTTCTAAGGGGCTCCATTTGGGCATGCTACCCACTAAACACTCTGCAAGACGAGTGGCGGAGCTGTTCCCGACCATGATCATTCGTCTTCACGGCTTGCCTCGTAGCATTATCTCCGACAGGGATCCTTTATTTGTCAGCAAGTTCTGGCAAGACTTA
Source organism: Glycine soja (assembly GCF_004193775.1). NCBI lineage: Eukaryota > Viridiplantae > Streptophyta > Magnoliopsida > Fabales > Fabaceae > Glycine > Glycine soja. Next base: position 12,073,162 of record NC_041004.1, on the reverse strand, counting down.
TTTTCTTTAAGTGGTACCAAGCTTCGTCTCAGCTCCTCCTACCACCCGCAGACCGATGGGCAGACGGAGGTTGCCAAGCGCATCATAGAACAGTACCTACGGGCCTTTGTTCACCGTAAACCGGTGTCGTGGGGGCAGTTTTTGTTATGGGCCGAATGGTCTTATAACACCTCGTGTCATTCCGGTACTGGGGTCACCCCCTTCGAGATCATCTATGGTCGAAAACCACCAGCCATTCCAGAGTATTTGGGGGGCGCTGCAGCAATGACGGAGGTCGACGAAATGCTTCGTCAACGAGAAGAAGTTTTGCAGTTGCTTCGTCGGAAACTGCTTAAGGCACAGCAAAAGATGAAACTCGCCGCCGATGCTCGCCGTAGACCCCAGGAATTCAGTATCGGGGATTGGGTATTAGTCAAATTGAGACCCCACCGCCAAGTCTCAGCTTCAGAAACCACATACTCGAAGCTCACTAAGCGCTACTATGGACCTTTCGAGGTGCAGGAACGATTGGGTAAAGTCGCGTATCGGCTGAAGCTCCCTGCTCATAGTCGTATTCACCCCGTATTCCACGTATCATTGCTCAAAGCTTTCGTGGGAGACCCTAAAGCAGTTCACGCAGATCCCCTACCAGTCATGGGGACCGAAGAGACCACCAACACTCATTTCACGATCATTGACTCCAAGCTGATTGCCGCCGATAACGGAATGCGCCGTGAGGTGTTGGTACAGTGGCCAGGTTCGTCCCGACAAGACGCATCATGGGAAGACTGGCAAGTGCTTCAAGAACATTACAACCTTGAGGACAAGGTTTTGCTGAAGAACGGGGGGATGATACGTCCGTTGAAGATGAAGCTATGCACCAGAGACGTTCAGCTAGGACAAAGCAGTTACCTAAGCATTGGGATATTTACCAATTAGGATAGATAAGCCTGGGAAATGGGGTACACGCTGTGGGTAGAACATGGCGGGAAAGGTAGTTACGTATTGTTCATATTGTTAGGGCTTAGCAATAACAGCTAACCATTTATGGTTAAGCATGGGTCCTCACATTATAAAAGCTGTAACTAACTTGAAGAGGATATGAATAAGAATTTCCAGAAATTTCCTTTCTCTCGAAGCTCCTTCTCTCTCTCTTTTCTCAGAACCTGCGTTTCCTTTTTCTCCGCGAGGCTTCAAGCTTTTCGTGGGGTCACGCGCAGTGTGGTGGTTCCCTAGCCCTCGAATGCTAGGTATCAGTGACGCACTTGAGGAGGGGATGACTTCTTTGATAGAGACGAGTTGATTTTTCAAAATCTTTTTTTTTTTTTTGTTTCATTTTGTATGTTTCTCTCGATTGCATATTTATTAGAATGACACTAATACGTATAACTAAACAAAAAAAATAAAAATAAAGTTAAATTTCTCGAAATTTTTAATTTTCTCTCGGTTTATTTTGTGTTTTTGTCTTTTAAAATTACTAGTATTCGCTAGAAGTTTTATTTTATCTTTTAATAGAAATTCATAAGTATTTTAAATAATTCAATTAATATTTTATAAAAATCCTTAAAGTGTTTATTAAATTTTGTTTATTCCAATATTCTTAAATTTTTAACATATTTAACACTAATACTATTTTTATATAAAAATATATTTACATATATTTATTTATTTATTATATATATATATATAAAATAATGAAAAAATGACTTTTCAATCTCTCACAAGAGACCAAAACACAATTTTATTTTTTCAAATTTTAAAGATTCAAACCATTTTTTATAAAAATTAAAACCAGTATAATATTTTCAAGGAACAAAGAATATATTTTATATTGAAATTTATTATTTCATTAATCTTATTTAATCTCATTTTTCAAATGTATAACATTTATCATACAGATAACAGTACCCAACCACACATATATATTGAAAGTTTAATTTAAACTTTTCTCGGAGAGGATATTATAGAAGACCATTAACCCTTCGTTTTTCAACTTGATCTAATCTTGTAGCCGAAGTCCAAGAACACAGTAGTGCCTATCATGAGATCAATGAGTGAAACTGGGGAAGCCTGGGATGTCTTCAATTGTTTCCCACTTTATTTTTTTTAATTATTTTTACATTTTTTTACGCAGTCAGCTGTAAAAAAAAATAATATATAACTCAACTATTAATCCAAACCAACTTTTTTCTAAATTGATTTGATTCGATTTAGGTTAACTTGCCACCAAGAAATTTCACCAAAATAATCCAATCTAAACTAATCCAAATTAATTGGTTTAGAAACGATGATGCTTATATAATTATACTCCATTACCAATATGTTAACACATGATTTTTTTTCGAAAGTATAGTAAAATTTTGGTAATGACAACTTAGAAAATGGAGCATAAGTTTTTTTTTTCTTGTGTTGTCCAGGACTACATGTGTGTTCTGAATCAAATATAAAATTTTATTTATGATACGTGATTGTTGTTTGTAAAAAAAATTATAATTTACATACTGTGGATAAGTTTGAAAAGTAAAACTAAAATAAAAGAATGTAAAATATTCATAATCATGCCTTTTATTTCCCCAAGTGGACAAGTGGATAGGCAAAGGTAGTGCTCATTGTCATCAATGGAAGGCACTTGTTTAATTTGCCCCACTCGCCCGCATGTTCACTTGAAAGGGACAAATCAATCAACCCTCAGTCTCTTCTTTAACCTACCAAATATATAATTAGCATGAATGCATCACGAGACAACAATAGTTGCATTGTAACATTTCTACGAAGGCAACTACAATTAAGAATCCAGATAAAAGTACACCCTTTTAGGCTGTATGAGATCTAGATGAGATAAAAAAAAAAAAATAAATAACGTATAACGAGAAAAGAAAAAAAGTAAAAAGTAAATGAGAAAGAAAAAGGAGAAGGAAAAAAAAATACAGGATTAAAAAACGAGACTAACTAGTGTAATAAAAGATTAAAAATACAGGATTAAAATGAAACTACGGTAATACGTTAAGAATTTTATAATTCCTAATTAATAATTTTATAATTCCTAATTAATTAATATGGGTTACATATTATATTATAACATTTATTTAGTTATTTATATTTAGATAGGTTTAATATAAAGTGATTTAATTCAATGGATTTATTAGACTGCCAACAGAAAATTAATATGAGTTTAATGAGCAGAAACCAGTTTGGCCCATTCAGGGATAATAGAAACCCTAATAGGTTAAAAACCTAAGGCATGGTTATGGTCCTTAGGACACCAAATCAAGAAACAGTTCCTCCTCTCCCTATCTGAAGAGAAAATGAAGGTCCCAAAGGAAGAAGGTGATTTGGTTGAGAAATGTCATTAAACTAATTGTTCATGATCGCCATAAATTCTGCTGCGTGTTGATCAAGCTCTATGGATTCAAGTATTCCTTAAAACCTCTTGATAATATGTCATAATGTGTTTTGGTGCTCATATGGTATTTTATAAAGTTTATTAAAAATTCCAACAAGTGGTATCAGAGCCGCCATTACTGTTAGATTATTGGGATTTAAAGTTATTTGATATGTATTATATTTGGATCATTTTAGTTATATGAACCCTAATTTTATTTTGGGGAGAAACTATTTTGATCAATAAAATTGTAAAACCCACAAATTTATGTGTTATGGTCGTAAATTTTTTTTAAATGAATAAAAGGCCTTTGCATTTGATTTACGGGTTTGTATACAGTTTTTTTATGTCACGTGTGCTTTCATATTATTCTATTTGGGATAAACTATGTATCCGACATTGGTTTTCTTGAATAGTATATATTTCGTGAGTAAGAAAGTTTTTTTTTTGTTTTATACAGATAAGGTTTTCGAAAACTCTTTACGTCAAATACAAAGTTGGTATTTTGTACTTGGCACAATTTCATTTATATATATATATATATATATATATATATATATATATATATTTGTTTATATGAATAAGTAATAAGGCAATGGTCTTTTGTCTTATATGAATAATTTATTGTTTTTTTGCCAACTGGTTTTCCTTCATGAATCGGTGATAGACTGATAGTTTATGATATTCATGTGGTTAGTATAAATTTGTGATAGTACCGTGGTATGTTCATTTCGGATGCATAATTAGTTTACCATGATGTTGTTTTCAAATATTTACTGCTGTCATAATTGGGAGCAAATTTAACCATTACGGATCCTTTCCATTTATTTGCATGTCCGATAATTTTAATTAAATTGATTGAACCATTATGTTGCTAAAGTAACCTCTACTGTGTAAATTGATTTAATTAAATTGCATGAATGTTAGTATGGAATTATTTATGCGAATTGTGCTCGGTCCAAAGGAAGACACAATTTGGCCAAATAATAACATATATGTGATGATAAATATGTGACAATTGTAAAGTTTTTTTCATGAGAATAATAGTCGGTCCAAAGAAAGGCTATTATTTGACAAAACTAATTGTCAATATTTGATCATTGCATTGAGAGTACCAATTACAAATTAATTTCTCTGTCCAAAGACTAGAATTAATGTTGTGCTGGGTATCTTGTGATGGATCTGTTATGGAAAATATTTGCATGTCTTATTATATATATTTTATATGACTTGCTTGATTATTTGTGAACATGTTATTAATTTTTGTTCTTTGTTTAGTTAATATTGTCAATGCTACAAATGTTATTGCCCAATTGAATTCTATCTCAATGTTGAATGGGACAAATTTTAAGGTCTGGAAGGAAGCCGTAGAAATTATTCTTGGCTATATGGATTTGGACTTGGCACTGAGGACGAAATGATCCATTTCCACTCCGAAAACCTCTAATAAGGTAAAAATTGAGAAGTGGGATCGGTCCAACCGAATGTGCCTTATGATCATGAAGCGCTCTATTTCAGAGCCGTTTCGAGACTCTATATTTTAAGGTCAAAGTGCAAAGAAATTCCTTGAGGAAATTGAGCAATACTTTACCAAAAATGAAAAAGCGGAGACGAGTAACATTTTGGCTAAACTCATCTCCATGAAGTATAAAGGCAAAGGGAACATAAAGGAGTACATTATGGAGATGCCCAATCTCACATCGAAACTCAAGTCACTTAAGTTAAAGCTTGGTGAAGACCTGCTCGTGCACTTGGTTTTGATCTCGCTTCCTACACACTTTGGGCAATTCAAAGTGAGCTATAACACTCAGAAGGACAAATGGTCCCTCAATGAGCTTATATCTCACTGTGTGCAAGAGGAGGAGAGGCTGCAGAGAGATAGGACAGAAAGTGCTCACTTGACTTCGACCTCTCAGAATAAGAAAAGGAAGAAGACTAAGGGTGTTGTGGAAGGGACTTCTCAGCAAAAGAAACAAAAGAATGATGAGGAATTTACCTGTTACTTTTGCAAGAAGTCGGGACACATGAAGAAAGAGTGTCCCAAGTATGTCGTATGGCGTGTGAAGAAAGCTAAATTTCTTACTCTAGTTTGTTCTGAACTTAATTTGGCTTTTGTACCTAAAGATACTTGGTGGATAGATTCTGGTGCTACTACTCACATAAGTATGACTATGCAGGGTTGCCTATGGAGCCGACCGCCAAGTGATGATGAAAGGTTCTTCTTTGTAGGTGATGGCGAGAAGGTTGTGTACATCTCATTTTTTTCATAAATAAATTTAAAAAGTTTTTTAGTAAAAATAATAAAAATAAATAAATAGAATAAATAATAGGTCGTAAATGCCCCTAGCTATAAATAACAACATGCTAGGTTTTTCAGACTGACTCTTCAGCCTTCTCTGCCTCTCATTTTCGTTTTCCCCCTTCTCCTCTCAAAACCCATTCTTTTTCCCGCAGCTCACTGAACCTGTCTCAGAAAAATGACGATCTCGGACTCATTCACCGTTGGATCGTCGTGAAATTTAAACACCAGGTTCACAACCCATTTGTGAGAATTCTCACCGTTGGAAATTTCAAAATCATATCTGAGATTATAGGAAAACCCTTCATATTGTAGCCTTTTAATTTCCCGTAGAAACCCAAAACTGTCTCGGTAAAACTATGATTCCGGTTTCACTAACCGTTGGATTTTCATGAAACTTGGATATGTTGTTCGAAATTCAATTGCACATACGTCCACCGTTGGGATTTACGAGATATTATTCGTGGATGGAGAAAAAGGAATCTCATGAAGACAGTACAAGTGGAGGTTTCAATCTCTTCTCAGTCTCTCTGACGTTTGAGAATTCTATCGGAGCAGTTGGAGGAATAACTGAAGGAATCTCAGGGAACCGCTAGAGATGCTGCTATCACTGGCTGAAGACACGTGAGTCCGCTCAGAGATAAGGGATGAGTTATTCACAATTGGGGATTAGTGAGAACATGTGTAGGGATCCTTAGAGATATCAATTAGAATGAGTTTTGGGGTATTTTGCAATTTTCATTTTATCCTTATAATTATTACAGTAAATTATATATGTTTAACAGACCAATTGTTGTGAAATTGACATGCTATTGTGTTGAGCATGAACCCTATAAATCAAGCATTTTTCTAATTAATAAGAATTGATGAAATAAAGTATGGAAAAATTTAAAGAGAGATATTGATTTTGTATTTTCTACTTTTCTTGCTTTTTTAAGTTTTTATATATAATTTAAAAAATTGATATCATAATTGAAATTGACCAAAGTGTTCATATAATTATTCAGAATTTGTGCATTGAAAGCTTACTTTGTAATTTGTGATTCAATATGATGTATGCTAGTTTATATATATAGAGGTAGTTATTTATATTAATAATTTATGTAAATAATATTGTAGAGTGTTATAGTATGATTTCAAAAATTATTAAGTGTTGGAGTTTGAGAATATTATGGTTAAATTTGATGAACATGTGTATGTTGTACCTTATGAATATCATTAGGAATGTTATGAGAAGGTTGATGTGATGTTATGAGATGTTAAAGTATGGACCTGATATTCGATTGTGAATAAGTGAATATGTTTAACACTTGATGTTACATTAATTATATTGTGAGCTATGAATTATAAATGACCCGACCAATGTTTATGCGCAGTGTTAAAGAGAAAGTATAGGTTCCTAGTTAGAAACCAGTGTTAAATTGTAGCGAAATTGTGTTAAACATGTTTGAAACATGAGTGTGAGGTCGTGGTATTGTATAATTCATGAGCAGTGTTTATAAATGAAATATATGATGAATTATGGAATAATATGTTGCCTTGAGATTATAATATTGTTATTGAGATTGAGTAAAAGTGTAAAGTAGAACATGTGTTGAATTGTGAGATATGTGAAAACATGTGATGGTGGATTGTGACATTATGAGATGTGAAATTGTGAATGAGTTTTGGTTGTGAATAAGTGTGTGATTAACTCTTGATGTGACATTATTTGTGTTGTAAGCTGTGAATTGTACAATAACCCGACCAGTGTTATCTTGAGAAAAGTGTAAATGCGCAGTGTTAAAGAGAAAGCTTAGGTTTCCTATTTAGGAACCAGTGTTAAATTGTAGCGCAATATGTTATACATGTTTAACACACGAGTGTGAGGTCATGGGTATTGTATAATTCACGAGCAGTGTCTGTGTGCTAAAAATGATTTTAGGGGTTGGACCTGAATCAGGAGGGAGAGGCCCTGACGGACTCTTCGGAGTGTAGGCCTTGGGGGTCACCGGGTTTGAGTGTTCCTTTAAGCCTATGCTGATCCCATATGGTTGGAGCATTCTCGCAAAACATCGTGACCCTGATTGGTCTCCCTATGATCTTACTTAGTGAGAGTGACCTGACAAACCCATTGTTTGGTGTGTCTTGTTATGTACTCCTAAGCGCCCCAGGGTGGTTTTTCACTGACATGGTACCACATTGCATATAGGCTTGAGTCTTAGCATAACTGTCTCATGCGCTTGCTAATTGTTCATTATGAAATTGATGTGTTATTATGTCTTGATCAGAGCGTGTGATTCTTGTGTAATGTGATTGATGATTGAAAACTGGACTTTGAATGACAAAGTGGTGGAATTACGTGAATTACGTGTAACTAAATTTTATTTGGTTTATATGATATGTATATCTAGTTGTCTTGTTGCTCTATTAGTTAGGAATGTGATAACTTACTCCTCGTGTGTTGTTTGTGTTTGGATCCTGTGATGATCTTGAACTTTGTGTTCGGGGGAGCAGATGACTAGGTGAATTGCTTTAAGGAACCATGTGTTGAAGGACGTCGAGACACAACGCTCTGATACAATGTGACATTGGGGTATAGGGTTTTATAGACGGCCTTGTTTGAGCTGAAGTGAATTTATTATTTATTTAGAAAAGTTTTATGATGATGTTAGAAAGGTGAATGTGAGCTTGCTACCCTCTTGAAAGACTTGTATTTAAATATGTTTTAAAAACTTGAATTAAGTTTAATTTTTTTTAATTATTTCTTTTATTATTAGTGCATATATGTGTGGGGTAGAGGGTGTCACAGGTTGCAGTGGAAGCTATTGAAACTTTTAGATTATAGTCAAAAATTGGATTTTATTTAGATTTATTTGAGACTTTTGTTGTACCATCTTTTAGGTGGAATTTGATTTCTATTTCTAGTTTGAAAAAATTGGGATTTTCTTGTTCATTTGGAAATAATAAAGTTAGTCTATACTAAAATTCAAATATGGTTGGTTCTAGTTCTTTAATTGATAATCTTTTCATGTTCGATGTTGTTAGTTCCTATAATGAAATACTGCAAATAAGTTCACATGGTACAAAATGAAAGTTGAATGAGAATTCAGCCACCATATGACATAAGCGTTTAGGCCATATCTGTAAACTGAGAATTCAGAGACTTGTGTTGGATGAAATTCTTGACCCTTTGGATTTATCAGACTTTGAGGTCTGTGTTGAATGCATAAAGGGAAAACGAACAAACATAAGGAAATTAGGTGTCGAAAGAGCTAAAGATGTCTTAGAACTAGTGCATACAAACATTTATGGTCGTTTTCCCACAACTTCTTGGAATGGACAACAATATTTCATTAGGTTCATAGATGACTACTCTAGATACGGTTATCTATATTTGATACATGAGAAGTCCCAATTCCTAGACATTTTAAAGAATTTCTAGGCTAAGGTTGAACTTCAACTTGGAAAAAGAATTAAGGCTGTCAAATCTGACTGTGGTGATGAGTACTATGGCAGATATGATGGATCAGGAGAACAACGTCCAGGACCTTTTGCGATTTTCTTCAAAGAGTGCGGAATTGTTTTGTAATACACTATGTCGGGAAAATCTAGCATGAATGGTGTAGCAGAACGAAGAAACTGAACTCTAAAGGATATGGTGAGAAGTATGATTAGTCATTGCTCTTTGCCAAAGTCACTTTGGGGAGAAGCCTTAAAGACTGCAGTTTACATCCTTAATAGGGTACCAAGTAAAGCAGTTAACAAAACCCTTATGAACTTTGAACTAGTAAAAGGCCAAGCATTAAACATTTGCACATTTGGGGTTGTCCGGCTAAGGCACTACCTTATAGGCCTTATGAAAGAAAGCTGGACTCAAAAACAATTAGTTGCTATTTTGTTGGCTATGCTGAACACTCTCAGGGCTATAAATTTTACAATCCCACCTTAAGATCCTTTTTCGAGACGGAAATGCGAGATTTCTTGAGGAAGTTGAGTTTAGGAAGGAAGAGAACATAAGGAATGTTGTCTTTGAAGAAGAACCTGTTATTTACAGTGATCAAGTCCTCGTACCTATTACTGTTTAAGACACAACTCCAGTAATATAAGACAATGTTCAAACTATTGACATTGCTCCAGAACAAGACAACAATAAGGTTCTCCCTCAAATACCTTTAGAGCAACCTCAAGAAGTGTCATTAAGGAGATCCATTAGAGAAAGGAGAATTGCAATCTCAAATGATTATATTATATTTCTCCAAGAACATGAGGATGGCGTTGGTTTAATAGACGATGATCCAATCAACTTCTGTCAAGCTATGAGCAGTTCTAACTCTCAAAATTGGATTGACGCCATGAAGGATGAGATGAAGTCTATGAAAGACAATGAAGTTTGGGATCTAGTCGAATTGTTTGAAGGTGTGAAACCTATTGGTTGTAAATGGATATTTAAAACCAAGAAGGATTCAAAGGGTAATATCGAGAGATATAAGGCTCATCTAGTTGCTAAAGGCTTTACTCCGAAGGAAGACATTGACTATAAAAAAACCTTTTCTCCAGTTTCTTCAAAGGATTCTTTTAGAACTATAATGACATTGGTAGCTCATTTTGACTTAGAGCTACATCATATGGATGTCAAGCAGAAAACTTTGTGTTAGGTGACTCAAAGTCCATGGTATGCAAACTAAAGAAATCCATCTATGGTCTCAAACAGGCTTCCCGTCAATGGTATTACAAGTTCCATCAAGTCATTACCTCATATGGTTTTGAGGCAAATGTAGTTGATGATTGTGTATATCATAAGTTCAGTGGGAGTAAATACATATTCTTGGTATTATATGTCGATGATATACTACTTGCTAGAAGAGATATAGGCTTCTTACAATAGACCAAGAGATTTCTAACGAAAAATTTCGAAATGAAAGATCTTGGAGAAGCTTCTTTTGTGTTAGGTATTAAGATACTACGAGATCGCTCTGAAAGTATCCTAAGGTTGTCACAAGAGAGTTATATCAATAAAGTACTTGATAGATTCGATATGAAAGATAGTAAACTAGGAGATACCCCAATAGCTAAAGGAGACAAATTCAGTCTCAAACAATGCCCCAATAATGACTTTGAAAGAATTGAGATGCAGAATATTCCCTATGCGTCAGCAATAGGAAGTTTGATCTATGCTCAAGTTTGTACTCGTCCTGACATAGCATTTGTCGTTGGAGTTCTGGGCAGATACTTGAGTAATCTTGGATTGCAGCATTGGAAGGAAGTGAAACGCGTAATGCATTACTTGAAGAGAACAAAAGGCTACATGCTCACTTATCAGAAGTCTAACAATTTGGAGATCACCGGTTACTCAGACTTTGATTTTGCTGAATGTCAAGACAGCAAACACTCCACTTCTGGATACATATATATGTTGGTTGGAGGAGCTATCTCTTGGAAGTTTGCTAAACAGACTCTTGTAGCTTCTTCAACCATGGCTACGAAGTTCATTGCTTGTTTTGAGGCATCTAATCACGGGATATGGCTGCGAAACTTTGTCACTAGTTTGTGTGTGGTCGATAGCATTGAAAGACCATTGAAAATTTATTGTGACAATAACTTTGTCGTTCTTGACTCCAACAGCAATAGGAGTACAACCATGGTTGTGAAGGAAAAAGTTCAGAATTGGCAGATTTCCGTAGAACATATAGGAACTGATTCCATGCTAACTGATCCACTTACTAAAGGTTTGGTATCTAGAGTTTTTCATGAGCACACTGCTCATACGGGTGTAGTTCCTAACAGTACCTTAGTTTAGTGGAAGTCCCATTTATGTTTTATATCTTATGTTTTTAAGATATTTGTATTGTTTGGCTTTTCTACAAAAATAAAGTTGATGTTTATCATTCTATTATGAGCTTTTTTTGTGTGCAATATTTGTATTGCACTTTGGATTGATCTCTATAAAGAATAAAGTTTGGACAAGTTGGAAATAAACATGATTAAGATCACATTATATGTAATTTTCATGCCGCTTATCCATATTTGATCTATGTCATCGAGTATGAGTAACAGTGGTGATCATTGTGGCTTAGTCACGTTGAATTGTGATGAAAACCGCAGTGGTTTCCTGTTGCTATATGAGATGAACCAGATTGTATAAAAGTAGTCTAAAAGTAAATAACATACGGTTGCACGTCTAAAGAATTTTGTGATATAAATGTCTAAGGTTAATATGAAGCCCAACTGAGAGATTGTTAGGAATTTTATAATTCCTAATTAATTAATATGAGCTACATATTATATTATAACATTTATATTAATTATTTATATTTAGATCAGTTCAATATAGACTGATCTAATTCAATGAGCCCATTAGACTACCAACAGAAAAATGATATGGGATTAATGAGCGGAAACTAGTTTGGCCCATTAGGGGATAATGGGAACCCTTATAGGTTAAAACCTAAGGCATGGTTATGGCCCCAAGACACCAAATCAAGAAACAGTTTCTCTTCTCCCTATCTGAAGAGAAAACGAAGGTCCCATAAGGAAGAATGTGATTTAGTTGAGGAAGGTCATTAAACCAATTGTTCGTGATCGCTGTAAGATTCCGCTATGTGTTAATCAAGTTCTATGGATCCAAGTATTCCTAAAAATCTCTTGATAATTTGACGTTATGTGTTTTGATGCTTATATGATATTTTATTGTTTATTAAAAATTCCAACATAATAAAGTCACATGATTTACTATTTATTATTGTTTGACTAGATAATTTTATAAATATAATTGTAAGACTAACTTTTGACTTTAGAGTAATTAATGTAAATCCCTTATTAAAGTTTTTCATTAATTTGATGTCATTTTTGAACCCACATTTTGATTGTTTGAAAATATATTTAAATAATAAAATTATGAGTGAAAATAATTTATTTTGTAAGATAATTTATATTCAATTTTTACTGTGTATAAATTATTTTTTTGAACTAACAACAATCATGAATCATGAATGAGATTAATTAATCTGTAACTCAATAAATTGAGTGACACTCGTCATATGTGACCCAAGAAAAAAAAAGGTGAAGAGAGGAATTAGTGAAGCCTTATTATTAAGGTAGTTACTTCAAAATTTGAACCTTTTATACCATAGACAAAATTCATCTTTAGTTACAGTTTATTAATATGAAGACTAACTTAAGATTGAGTGCTTGGCCGTTAGAACTTAAGAATAAAAAAATGCACAGTAACTTTTATTAACTTTCACAAAAACACAACAGGTATGAGTGATTTAAAATACCTTAGGGTGTATGTATTTGAAAATTTGTTTGGGAACTTGTAAGCGAAAAACCCCCCTTTTCTAAAGTAGCAAAAATAAAACTAGATTTGCTTTTTTTTATAAAAAAAAAGTAAAAATAGATTAACATTCAGTTGAACTCATGAATTTCAAACACATACTTAAATTTAATCATTTCATTGTCATCTTTTTACAATAAAACTAATATTGTATAACATATTGTTTTCTTTAGTTTAATTATAGTAGTCTCGTAATTTTTTTTTTTATAATAGTTATACGAAAGTAAAACTCAAAATGATGCAAGCTCCATTGGAGCTTGTAGGCCTAGGATCTTCTTCATCAATGGATTCCTTTGCTTCTTGGAAGATGAATGGCAGCGGAATGAAGAAAGGAAGAGAGAGAGGAGACGCCACTTCAAGGAGAAGATGAGTCTAGAAGAAGCTCACCACCATAGGAGACCATGGATAAGAGCTTGGAGGAAGAAGGAGATGAATGAAGGGAGAGGGAGAGAAGAGCACGAAATTTTGTGCTCCAAATGAGCTTTGAAATCTGAAGTTTAATATTCAAATGATCAAAGTTCAAAAAAATGCACACACATGACCTCTATTTATAGCCTAAGTGTCACACAAAATTGGAGGGAAATTCAAATTTCACTTGAATTTGAAATTGAATTTGTGGAGCCAAACTTTGGAGCCAAAATTTCACTAATTATGATTAGTGAATTTTAGTTATGGTTCAGCCCACTAATCCAAGATCAATTCCAAGATTCTCCACTAAGTGTGCTTAGGTGTCATGAGGCATGAAAAGCATGAAGGACATGCACAGAGTGTGACTATATGATGTGACAATGGGGTGTAGTAAGCAAATGCTCACCTCCCCCTCTAAAATTTAATTGGATTAGGCTTCTACCAATTCAATTAAATTTATTTCCAACCACACACATCAAATATCCACTTAGTGCATGTGAAATTACAAAACTACCCCTAATACAAAAACTAGTCTAGGTGCCCTAAAATACAAGGGCTGAAAAATCCTATATTTCTAGGGTACCCTACCTACATTATGGAGCCCTAAATACAAGATCCAAAATTAATGAAACCTTAATCTAATATGTACCAAGATAAGTGGGCTCATACGTAGCCCATGGGCCCGAAATCTATCCTAAGGCTCATGAGAACTCTAGGACCTTCTCTTGCATTTTTGGCCCAATCTTCTTAGAGTCTTTTATCCAATGCCCTTGGGGGGTAGGATTGCATCACAAAAACTAATAATCTATTAGTATTATTGAAATATTATTGTAAAAATTTTATTGACAGCAAATTAAGTAGTCAATCTTCCACGATAATTCTGGAGAACAATTTGATCATCTCTTTTTTCCTCTCATTGTCTTGGATCCGTGAGTCTAGTTAAACTTCTAATGTTCTTTTGCGAATTAATAATTTTTAATTAACATGATTTTGTATCTCTCCACAGTTGACTCTAGCCAAGGCTTGAATGACTTCGTGATGAACTTGTGCCAAGAAAAAAATAACAGAAAAGTTATAGTCAAATAAATTAATTAAACATTATATATAAAATCTTAAGTTGTTACTTGTTACCCCACTCTCTTACTTTCTCTCTCACTCTCTTGATTTAAAGTTTAATAATCTAATTAATCATTATTAAATTGTTAATATTTAAATAATATTATTTTTGGTTTTAATATAATGTATTGAATAATATTAAACAAAAAATAACATAATTTTCATAATTAACTTTATAATGCTAAAAATTAAACAATTTATAAATGACATTTTCAGGGATAACAATGAATACCTAGGTTACTAATTAAATAATTCATCTCCATATCCACATTTGAATAAAATACGATACTGACACTCATTTAGATACTTACAGCAGTAGAAACTTTAATTCTCATCCATATATTCGTTGCATATATACTTATATGTTAAAAATGCAAAAATAAAGATAAGGGAAATTAAGAGGAAGAAGAGAGAACAAAGAGAAATGAAGAGATAGACTTTATTCTAATTATAAAAATCTGAATGTACAATGGTATAAAAGAAAAAAAATACAAGAACAACAAGCAATAAGATCAAATTATCCTAAAAAATATTAAAATATATAATAAAAAATATAAAAAACTTATAGTTGATAAGTGTCATATTTCAGGTATTTTTGGAATTAAAATGTTAACACTTATCTTTCCATTGTAATTATTTTTTTATAAATTACCCTTAAATCTAGTTGTTTTATATATACTAATGTTTTTGTTTAAATATGAAAGATTCATCCATGATTTTATAGATTTTGATATTTGTTTGTAAGATATAGAAATAAATTAAAAAAGGAAGGATAAAATAGTTATTTTTCCAAGATTTTAGACATTCATTCGCTCTGACTATAGCACTAAACAAGAAATTATCCTAGGTGAGCTACTGCTCGCCTAGGTGAATTTGTCTGCACCTCTTGGCTCTTTTCTATAAATAGTCGTGTCTAGGAAGATGAAAAGGACATCCAGAAGCAAAGAGAAAACGTGAGAAGTTGAGGAAGTGAAGAAGAAAGTGGAAAGTGGAGCCCAGACGCTATAGAGTTGTGACTGTGAATCGCATCCTTCGTCATTTTTCTTGTTAGTCCTGTGTTCTGCGCAATGATCGTTTAATTTTTCTTAAGGATTGAATGTAATCTTTGTACCCTTATGTATCTCTTTTGATATTATATATGTATGAATATTTTATACTCATTATTTGTGATTTAATTTTGTTCGTAATGCATGATTTTATTTGATCACTAGTTTCATGAAATTGAATTTTAAGTTTGACCGGGAAGTACTCTTAGAATTTGAACTAAATGAAGTTACTCTTTACGTTACATTGCTAGGAATAGAGCACAACGTTTTGATTGCAAAAAGCACGAGATTATGATTGTAATGTTGGGGTATTTACTTCATATGCGAGAGATCGATATTCGTTAAATATTCTTAGGTCTCAAGTGCGAGGGACCGACTCAGGATAATTTAATGCGTGCATCGGTAATGTTAAAAAATGATTCATATATATTAATCTTATTAGGATACTGAGGGTATGAACGATAAAATTCAATCCTACGTTTTCTTGAATTAATTAACTTCATTTTTATTGTTTTTGTAATTTTATGTATTTCTGACGTACTAAATTCTATTAATTTTGTTATTTCTGTTATTTTGTTACTTTAAGTTATCTTTCATTAGTTAAACAAACCCATGATATTTCAACTAAACTTGTACATAATTATTGAACTATCCATGTAGAGACGATATCTTTTTATAAATCTATAACTTGAGACGACAATTGGTGTGCTTACGAAAAGTCTAACAATAATCTAGCACTACATACTATACCTAAGTTCATTATCAATCATACTTTACTATGTGGCGTAATGTCAATAAATTAATAAAAAATATTAATAAAAATATACTAAATTAAAAATTCACTCTTAATTCATCCAAACATAACTTCAAAAACCATCATAATTAAAAACATCCAAAACCTAACCTTAAATCATTTAAACATAAGTTACAACCAAATAACATTAGCAACATAATCATCTAATATTAGATAGGGTTCACTTTCATGTCTTTTATTTTTTCAAGGAACTTCATGACTTTAGTAATGCTATGTTTTAGTAATTGAATTAATAATTTATAAAATATATAATTGTATATATGATATTTTAATTAAATTATCATATATCGGAACCAAAGACACAAAAGCATCTATACCCCATTTAATGCTGTGATGATAACAAATGCTGTATATTAAAATTTATCGACTATCAACAATATGTTTCATGTGTAGTTATATATGATTTACTATAAAAATGTTGTTTACTACACTTTGTAAAGAAACAAATTTGTATTTAAAATGGACTTCATATAAAAAAGTTTTATACTAAGCATCCAACAAATGTGTATGTTTCATGAATGTGTACCTTTTAGATATAAACTATCGAATCTTAGACTGCTACACCTTTTATATCTTCTTTAGAAAATACAAGTAAATCTATATTTACGTGAAGAATGTGCCCATGCATTTAATGCACCAACTGAATGAGAAGATAATATTTTCGAACGACTAAGTCTTCATCACCATTCACCAACTATAAAGAGAAGAACAAAAAATAGAGACCAATACCGTTTAGCGAAGTTTATATTTTAAGTCTCAAAAACTTTGGTCTTTATGGATAATAAACGCTAAAGTTAAAAAATTCATACTTTGCTTTTGCAAAGCTTTTGTAATGTGCTATTTATCTTGTATATATTTTCTTTGTTGAGAGTTATCTTATAAACCTATAAACTTTTGCGGTCTTTGAAAGCTTGGCGAGGTTTAGCGTTAAAAACCAATACTTGGGATAAGTGATCTTAGGATAGGATCATGTTGTAAACTTGGGATAAGTGATGTTAGGATAGGATCATGTTGTAAGGTCTGAAGAGGCTGATAATTAAAAATACTTGGTTGTAGTTAAGGGTTAATTAGTGAAAATTTCACTTAAAGAAGGAACTCGATGTCCCTAGTTTGAAGATGAAACACTATAAAATCTATTTTCTTTATCCCTTACATATTTTCCTTAGTGGCCCACTATTGGATCATACTAACAACTTTAATTTGTATACAATCCATGTTAAAAATTGGTGAAAGAAAATTAAATCGAGAAGAACACAAAAGAAAGAGATAAAGCAAAGATGGCAACTACTACATACAAGGCTCTTTTAGGGTGGTACGTAGCTGGTTGTGAGTAACCATGTGGTCAAGGGGGTCTCTCCAAGACACTGCAACAAAAAAGAGGAAGAAATTAAAAAGTTGAGGTGAAAGATAAACACTGGGGTCGCTACTAATACTAACGCTACTATGGCTAGCTACTACAATTCTTTCAAAGCACACACCCCAGAATAATGTTCACACTGGCATTCCACACTCTCCATCAACATTAACAATCAAATATGCTTTTTGTGCTAGGTTTTGCCTCTTGACTTCTTTTTCTAACTAAAGACGCGCAGTCCCTACGGGTGTAGTGAAGTTCAACTTCTATTGTGATTTCGAAATCAAATTCCCTAAAAATAAAGGGTGAAATCGTGATGAAGGCATAAAAATTTCACCTGAAACGGCACAGTGAGGATGACAGCTACTCTTCGTGATGGCAAGGGCGACACAGTGAGGATGACAGTTACTCTTCGTGTCTCAGCGGCGACGAGGGAGAGTGAGTGAGTGAGTGAGAGGAAGGAGCATCATCTCAAAACTTGAAATAATCCATTTAATTCCTGAAACTATGTATCATTCCCATTTTTTTTTTAATTTTATTTAAATCTTTTAAAATTGACTCTTTTTTCTTTTTCGTCGCTTTGGCCGTAGTCCATGCCTCAAGCTTTCCGAGTGCAGATGTGTTGCAGGTTTTTTCTGTTGAAAAAAAAGATATTGTTTTCCAAATTAATTTACTAATATGATAAAAAAAATACTAATTAGTAGTAAGGAATTACGAAATGAGGCATAATTTAATATTTTTGTTACTCTACGTCTCTACTCATAATTTAATATTAGTGACTGAGGCATGAGAGGTAATGTGTAAAAAACTAAATGATTTTTTATAAAGTAAATTTTTTAAAAATTGTTTTAGAAATATATTTGCATATTTTTTTAATTAATATAAAATAATTTAATATAATTATTTATTTATTTTTGCTTTCTTTTACGTTCATTCAAACAAGTAATATTAATATTTCCACTTATTTTTCTTTTTTTCTATTTGCCTAAACAACACTTTTTTCGACTATATTTATCATTAATTTTTATTTGTTTTCTTTCATTCCTTTTAATTTTTTTTCTCTTTATTAATCTAAACAGTTGGTAAACCACATTTGCACAGTAAAATCTATGTTGTAAAAATTAAATTAGAATGTTCTTAATTTTCCTTTTCTTAAAAAAAATTGTCCTCACCAAAGTCATGAAACCCCTTGCAACCTCATTTTTTTTTTGTTTAATTCCAATTTGAAGTCGTCAGTTTATCCATGATTTATTTCTTTCTTTTTCACATTTTTCTTACCTTTTATTAGTAAATAAATATTTTATCCTTAATATTAAAATAATCATATTAAATAAATTAAATAAATTTTTATTTTAATAATACTTATTTCAAAAAAAAAAGAAATCCCAACATATTCTACGACCTCTATTTCAAACATATTAAAAAAAAGGAAAACTAAAAAGTCACAGGCCCATCTACCAACGACTTCTAAAAAAATCAGATTTCATAATAAAGTCAAAGAAATTTTCACGACTTTTTAAAAAAAAAACAAAAATAAAAAAACTCTAAAGTCGTAAATGGTATCTACGACTTACCCTTGACTTGATAATTTTTCGAAATGTAACTCCATTTTGAAATTTTGGAAAATAATTGTCCTTTCTTGATAAAAAAAAAAAAAAGGAGCCAAACTTATCGTTGTTAACAGTAAAGTTAACTAACTTTACAGTAATGTGAATTTCAACTTAATGATTATAAGATTAGGAAAAGAAATAAGCTGACCATAGTTTTGATTTTTTTTTAATATCGTAGCATTGGATTTTATATTATTTATTAATTAAGATCGGTAGTATATGCGTGCAAGTGCAAAACAGATTGCATTATGTAATGTAGTATACTGCTCAATAGAAAGATAGATAAAAGAGTTTATTAATTCAGAGCCAAAGTCATATCTCAACTTGAGAGAAATAAAAAATGTAAGAGGTAAACTTGTCGGCTTTTTTTTATTAAGAGTAGGCAATTTTTTTTTCAAAATTACCCAATAGGGATATATTTCAAAAAATTTCCTAATCGAGGGTACGGTAAGTTGTACATGACAGTTATAACTCTTAAGTGAAAGTCGAACACCAATTTATGATAATTTTGTGGTCTATCAAATTCTATTGTGTTGTTTCTTTATATTTTTCTTTTGGAATATTA
This sequence comes from Glycine soja, assembly GCF_004193775.1. NCBI lineage: Eukaryota > Viridiplantae > Streptophyta > Magnoliopsida > Fabales > Fabaceae > Glycine > Glycine soja. Next base: position 12,053,274 of record NC_041004.1, on the reverse strand, counting down.
TTGTGTCATATTTTTTTATTTTTTGATGAATGATTCTTTGTAGTGAATATATGGATTAAAATATATTTTTTTTCGATGATGTTACAATGCTTCATAGTGGCTTTAGAAACATGTTTGATGATAACCAAAATAATTTTTATCATCTTAATCAATTAGATGAAATATTCTAGATTAATCAAATAAAATGGTTGAAGATAAAATGCTTAAAGATCCTACATATGAACTTGATTACCTGACTTTTTAAATAAAATGATTTCATATGTTCTTCCCTCTCAATCAAGAAATTATTAAGTGATTCGGACTATCATATTATCTATGATCCTAATCAATAATCATGTGACATATAGATAATTTAATATTTTAAATTAATTAAAATCCCTTAGATCAATGAATAATACAATAATTATTATTCACTTATTATGATTATTGGTCGGAATGATGGATGACATGATGGTCTTAAACTACTTAACAATATTTTTTTTCATCTACGAGATCCAAATCCAAAATCTTACTTTAACCCACTACTATTTGGACCAACAATTTATCGATATACAACTTAATATTTGATTTATTTTTCTATAATCAAAGTTTTCAAATAAAAATTAAAAAAAATCAGGAGTACATGGATACTTATGTTTTTTTTTATATATCTAATCAATATCTCTTATTTATCTCTTCATATCTCAAATCTCATTACCTATAACATTTATACTTTTTTTTTACTTTTCTTTCTCTCTCACTAGGTATTGTTAGCATATTAGGTATTTATCAATAATTTTTCTATTCTTTATTATATACTTCCTCCTCTGTTCTTAAAAATATAAGATTATTTTTAAAAAAAATCCTTAAATACAAGGCATAGTGTATTTTAATTATTAACAATTATTTTTTATATAATAAATTGTAAATTTTTTCTATTTTAAATAATCATCATAATTAAAGTTTTTAACTCTATAAAGCTCAATATAATTTTAAAAATTTGGATCTTTTTGAGCTAATCATTATAATGTTGATTAATTTTCATGGGATATAATCACATTTTTTAAAATATGTATCTTTTTAACGGCATGTATTTAGTATTATGCAAGAATCATATCTTAAATTAATTTTTAGAATTTTTTATAAATAACAATGATTTTATATTTATTCTGAAATATGCCCATTGAAATTAATTATTTTATCGATCAAAGAGATCTGACTAAACAATTATTTTTTTTTTGTCTTTTCTTGGTTGAATAATTATTATATATTTTTATGTTTAATTTTTACGAATAAAAAAATTAATCAATTCGACCCTACACTTACTTGGGTAGTAGTCACACACTACATTTGGACATTTGCGATAGACCGATCTTTGACAAAAAAAAAGTTACGCAAGATTTTAATTTCTATAAAGAAACCATGTAATTTTTTTATATCATTCATTAGTTAAAATTTATTATTACTACAATTTTTAGGATAACTAACATGAGAAAAAATTGTACATAATAATTTATTATTAAATATTAGTGTAAAAAATTAAATTATTAACATACACTATTTACTCTTTTTTTTAGTAGCATCCACTATTTACTCTTAACACAATGCATTTGGTAATAACCAAAATATTAAATTTCACCTCCATTTGTATGTTGGTCATTTAAGCAGTGAAGAAAAAACTTTGCTTAGTCAAATGACAAAAAATATGGTGAAGTCTGGTCAAATTTTGTTGATTAAATAATAATAAAATTAAAATTACGAAATTCATTTTAAAAATTTAGTTTAATTTTTAAATGCTTACCTTTTGAATTTATAATTGTTTATTAATTATTATATTTTTTTAATTAAAATATAATTAATAACGCAATATATGATTTTTTTTAAAATATATAAATAATTAAAAAAAAGTTTATATTAACATCGATTTTAAAAAACCGATGTTAACATATCATACGTTAACATCGGTTTTTCAAAAACCGATGTTAACCAAAAAACCGATGTTAATGCATACACGTTAACATCAATTTTTCAAAAACCGATGTTAACTAATGATGTTAACATCGGTTTTTGAAAAACTGATGTTAACGTGTATGCATTAACATCGGTATTTTGGAAAACCGATGTTAACATATCATACGTTAACATCGGTTTTTCAAAAACCGATGTTAACATCATTAGTTAACATCGGTTTTTGAAAAATTGATGTTAACGTGTATGCATTAACATCGGTTTTTTGAAAAACCGATGTTAACATATTATACGTTAACATCGGTTTTTGAAAAACCGATGTTAACATCATTGGTTAACATCGGTTTTTGAAAAACCGATGTTAACGTGTATGCATTAACATCAGTTTCTTGGAAAACCGATGTTAAGAAGGATACTTTATTTAGAAATATGACACCGCGTTTAACTTAATATCGATTTTGTCCAAAACCGATGTTAATAAGTCGATGTTAAAACTGCTTTTTGTAGTAGTGGTCTTTGCTTTAAATAATAATAACAATAACAATAATAATAATAATAAACAATTTTTTTAAATTAAGAATATTAATTATATTTCTTAGTATTTGTGTTAAAATCTTAAAAGCCAAATTAAATAGGATGTACAAAAAGTATTAAAGGGGAATTGTGTTTATTAAAATAAATTAATTTTTCATATATTAGGAAACCACATTTGAATAACTTCCATAATGAAAAGTGGGCGCAGCACATGATATGGTGGGAAAGTAATTTTTTTCGTGTAAACATTTAGATTGATATTAGTCTATAGTATTATGGTGTACCTTCTATACCGTATCATATGAAATGAACTAAGGTTTTATTTACTAAAATGAGGTAAAAATAAAAACTAATTATTATAATAAGTTGATCAAGAAAGTATTTATCATAATGGGTAATTTTTGTCATGTAAGAATATCGGACCCTAGCATGATATGAGCGTCAACATACATGTTTAAGATTATAAAATAAAAAAACTACTTATTTTATTAAATAAAGTATTTTTAAAAATAAATTTAAATAAACTCACCTTTTAATTTTAATTTTTAGTTAATATTATAAAATATAAGTAAAAATGAAGAATATATTAGAATTACAAAGTTTATAATAAAATATAATTATACAGTGAAAGATTAAACAATAATTGAAATATATTTCTTTTATTTTAAAAATATATTTGTTTAATAAAATAATGTATTTTATCATAAGAGTCTAACTCAATTGGTTTAGTATGATGTGGGTTGTTGTAAATCTCTTTGTTTGATTCCCACATATAAATATTAATAATAATGATATTTTAAATAAAACAATATTATAACCAAATGAATCTTCTTTATTGTAGCACAAATACATAATACAAATAAATTGAAGCCTAAAAAACATGCTGAGGAAGCAATGTCTTCCAGGATTATTTTGATGATGCCAAATAATCAAGAGTTAAGCAAAGTTTCAAGCAAAGATTCAAGAATCAAGATTCAAGAATCAAGATTCAAGAATAATCAAGATCAAGATTCAACACTCGAGATTCAAGAAACAAGAGAAGACTCAATCAAGATAAGTTCTAAAAAGTTTTTCAAAACATTGAGTAGCACAAGAAATTTTCACAAAATCATTACCAAAGAGTTTTACTCTCTGGTAATCGATTACCAGAAGGTAGTAATCGATTACCAGTGTTTTAAAACGTTAAGATTTCAAATTTCAAGAGTTACAACTTGTGTTTAAACATTTTCAACTTGTGTAATCGATTACACAATACTTGTAATCGATTACCAGAGCTTTTAAATGTTTTAATTTTCAAAATTTAAAATGAAGAGTCACATCTGTTGATGTGTAATCGATTACATCTTAATGGTAATCGATTACCAGTGACTGATTTTGAAAAATAAATTTTCAGATGTCACAATTCTTCAAGTGACTTGTTTCTAAAGATTTTTTCAAAACTCACAACTTTTTAAGTGACTAGTTTTAAAGAAACTGCCAAGAGTCACAAGCTTTGACTTGAGTCATCAAGAGATTATAAATATGTGACCATGACATGAATTTCAATAACTATCAATAATTTATCTTTCAATCTTCTCTCAACATCATTTAATATCTTTCAACTTTTTCTATTGAATTTTTTGATTCATTTTTCTCTTCATCTTTCTAAAAGTTTTTGTTCAAAACTTTCTCTTCCAAGAAAAGTTCTTTGTTCAAAAACTTGTGCTATTCATTTTCTTCATTCACTTCTCCCTTTGCCAAAAGAATAGAAGGACTAATCGCCTGAATTCTTTTGTGTCTCTTTTCTCTCTTTCCAAAAGATTCAAAGGACTAACCGCCTGAAAATTTTTTTGATTCTTCCCTTCCCCTTAAGCAAAAGATTTCAAAGGACTAACCGCTTGAGATATCTTTTGTTTCCCCTTACAAAGATTCAAAGGACTAACCGCCTGAGAATTCTTTGTCCCAACACATTGGAGGGTACATCCTTTGTGATACAAGTAGAGGGTACATCTACTTGGAGATTGTTACACTGAGAACAAGAGAGGGTACATCTCTTGTGGATAAGTTCAAGTGGAGGGTACATCCACTTGGGGATTGCTATACTGAGAACAAGAGAGGGTACATCTCTTGTGGTTCAGTTCAAGTGGAGGGTACATCCACTTGGTTTTTTAAAGAGAACAAGGGAGGGTACATCCCTTGTGGATCTTGGGCTTGTAAAGGATTTTACAAGGTTGAAAGAAATCTCAAGAACCGCAGGTTGTTTGGGGACTGGATGTAGGCACGGTTTGTGACTGAACCAATATAAATCTTGTGTTTGTCTTCTTCTTCCCTACACTCTTTAATTTCCGCTGTGTACTTTTAATTATCGCTTTTACTTTATGGTTAAGTTTCTATTTCTATTCTTTACTTTCTTAACTTAGTAGTAAAAACCTAATTGAATCTAGTAACATTAAGAAAGATAGATTTTTAATTAGTCAAGACACGTTCATAATTAATTCAACTTCCCCTTCTTAATTATTTCGAGGCCACTTGATCCAACACATGCCATTGAGATACTTGAAAGAATTGTGTATAAATGGATTAAAAAAAAAGAAAAAGAAAAATTTAGCATTAGCGATTAATTATTTAAAAAATTCAAAGCTTGCATTCTTTTGGTGAAGTGCATGAAATAAAGACAAAACTAACTATGTTGATTTAAAGCTTGCATTTTAAATGATCATATGCTCGTTTAGCTGGAAGAAATTTTAGCTTTTTCAACCTATTCTATCCTTCTAATGTTTGATTCCTCTCTTTAGGCTTCCCAAAATAATTTTTTTTTCCTAATTAGTTTATATGAAAGTTTTATTTTTGGGTCTTCATTCTTTGAAATCATTTTTTTTTCTAATTTTTCGGCTGCTTGATCATTTTTGAGGAAATTAGTTGCCATTTACGGAAAGATACTGAACCAAAACATTATAAATAAAAAAATTGAGGTTTAAATGGTTTTTTTTTTGTCTCAAAAAGATATTTTTTATTTGTTTTTTAAAAACCAAAATTTTCATTCAATATAAGACGGACAATAATATATAAAAAAAAGTATAAGGTGTCATATAGAATGACTTCTCCTACATTTATACCTAATAAATTCACCTATTTTAATAAATATTTTTTTACCAACCCATTCTGATAATTAGTTTTCATTTTTAATCAATTTTAGTAAAAGAAAACTTCAATCTAAAACCAGAAAATAATTATTTTTATCTATCATAATTTGTAGTATATTATAACAATACTATAATATTTGATAGGAGGGTATATCTTGTTATAGGACAAACAAAAAATACAAGATATTACGTAAGTCTCCTAATTTCTTACTAAGTAAAATCACGGGTTTTAATAAATACATTGAATAAACATTAACAGAGTTTGTTGAAACTACATGAGCAAGATTTTTTTTCCAAAGGTAGTCTAATTACTGTCACTATCCTCCCAATCCTCGTGCCTTCTAATTATAATATCACAAATTTTTTAATAATCTATACTAAGTCTTATAAAAGAGTTGTCTAGGGAAAAACCTATTGTGTCCATGCTCCTGCTGTTGACATGTGTCCAATTTATTGGTTTTTTTGGACATTTCCGCTTCAGTCTTTGGTTGGTCCACGTCATTTTGGCCTTGCTTCATTTGTTGACGTGTGTATTTTGGCCTTGCTTCATTTGTTGCCGTGTGCATTTCCTCTGCCTTCATCTCAGACGCATGCCACATAGAGATTGAGTCTGCCTTCATCTCACCACTCACCAACTGCATTTCCTTTCTTTCTTCTTCGTTGCGTTTTGCTTTCTTTCTTCTTCGTTGTCTTTGTTTCTTCTTCATTTTGCTTTCTCCGTTTCTTTCCTTTATTTTTTTTTTGGTGTTTTCCATGTCAGATCTGGGTTTTGTTTTCTTTATGCTTAAATACTTAAAGTTGTTTTTTTACTACCCTTTGGTTTTTCCCCTTTGTGAATCTTGAGACTTTGTGCATGGGTATGTATGGACTCTGGGTAATTTTAGTGTGTGATAGGTTTAAATTTTTTGTTGTTGTGGTTTTTGCTTTAGGGTTTTTGAATTTGATTTGGGTTTTGGATTGTGTGTATTTGGCAGTGGAATTTTTCAATTTGGATTAATGGGTTCCGACATTTGCATTGTGAATGGTTCGTGCACTCACGAATGGAGAAAGGGGTGGCCTTTGCGATCTGGTGGATTCGCTCAACTATGCTGCAAGTGTGGGTAAATTTGAGTCCTTTTCTCATACTATGATACTATAGCTACACTTCCCACTGTGTCTCACACACAGACTCACTTCAAGTTCCCAGCTTTTGCCATTTTTTCCCACTCTCCTTTTTTGCATGTCGATTTTTTTCCTCCATTAATTGGATTTAACCCCTTTGTATTTTTTTAATGGATTTTGGATGTAATAATAACTTCTTTATTTTTCAATTTGCAAAACTGTTGATTTGTATGTGCTTGAGCTTGATTATATAGTTTCTTTTCAATAAATAAATAAATTTTCAATTTTGGGTGTGGAGTGTTTTGACTAACTGATGCAATGCTCTTTTTTTTTTTTTGCTTGCATGTGCTTGGCCTGTTTTAATAGATGATTTTGTTGAGCATATGCACAGGTTTGATTTCTTTATGGCCAAACAAAGCATCTTAAATTTTTAGGCAATTTTGCAATAAGCCAGTTTTAGGCATTGTTCTGTGATTAATTTTATATGTATTGGATTATATTGTCCTGCAGGATGCAAGGATCGTATTATGATTAATTTTAGGCAATTTTGCAATAAGCCAGTTTTAGCCAATTTTGCAATAAGCCAGTTTGGTACATTGTCCTGCAGGATGCAAGGATTGTATTATGATAATTCCAACTTCCATTGTAACTGTGATGATCCAGGATCTCACCCACGGGTTTTTGATGACCCCCTTCGTGGTTAGTTTATTGATGACCCCCTTTCTATTTTTACTTTTATGTGATATATATATATATATATATATATATATATATATATATATATATTACCATGTGGCCTCAATTTGTAGATTCTTTTACTAATGCAAATGCAGATAACTCAGGTGTTGGGTCAAAGGATAAACGAATTGAATGGTCATTAAGGATAAAATAAATCAAGTTTGTTACTAAATTTCATAATTCCTACAGTACTCGAGAGTTTTGTAGACTAACTTGATAATTGATATTATATTATCTGTCATATGCAGGGTAAGTCAACAGAGAAGCAATGTCCCATTGTAATGAGTGTTAGTATCAGATTCTTGCCTTATCCATGACCAATGATTATTCTTTTCAAATTTTGTTAAGCTCAATCAAAATGGACTTAAGAGCACTGCATGTGCAGTCATTTGGAGTTCATTGTTTGTTGGTACTTTGTGGCACTTAATAAAATCAATTTGTTTAAAATATATTTTGTTGGTATCTGAGAGCACAATTGAACTTGATCCAGTCAATGCTTGTGATTCAAATTTGATCCACACTTGATATAAAGAATTCTACAAATTTTGTGAGCGTTATTTTGCTTTGTATTTAAAAACCCTGTTCAAAAGAAGTGTATATAACAATGTTTGAAACACACATTTTGTAACCTGTCCAAATTTTGTGAGCGTTATTTTGCTTTGTATTTACTGAGATCCATTTTCAATTATCTTTACAATGAGTTATGAACCTTTTTCATGTTAATGTAAACAAAACAAGTCTGAAAGCTTCTCTAAATTTATATTGCAAAACAGTATCTAGACATAGTTATACTCAAATATATTATGTAGCTAGCCTTAATGTTTTGTGTAATATATTTTCTGTTTCACCTCTGGCAGCTTAAACGATGGGAGCGGAAGGAGTGTAAACCAAACAGTCTTCCTATCTTGCACAAAATGCAGGAGATGCGGTGCAAGTCATATCTGGACGAGAAAGGGGGTAAAGTTGGGGAGATTACTAAAATCTTCAAGCATGACAATAGTGTTATAGTGAAAGATTTAAATTTGAAGACAAAGCATGTCAAGAGTAGAGAAGAGGGTGAACTGGGGCAAATTATTAAGGTTGTCTTCATTTCCCTTGTTTCACTGTTATAGTTATAAAGTCTTTTTTCCACTTTTGCATGCTCTTCAAGAAATGAAAGTAAGCTAAACAAACATCACAATTTTCCAAAATGAGGTCCTTTTCTTTGTGGAGTTGTTTGTGCTGCTGCCACACACAAAGGTCATTTCAATAACTAGTAATTCCATTTTTTGCGGTGCAGTTGTCATCCCAAGGGCCAACACATGATGAGATTGATTTCGAGTTTTTGCGAAACCTAAGTGGGGACCCTTATATTCTCCGCACAAACGTCTTCACCCAAGGCAAAGGTAATAGGGAGCAACAGTTCTATCTCTGGTTCGACCCCACCAGAAACTTCCACACTTATTCTATCATTTGGAAGCCCCAGCACATCATGTAAGTGATAATAAACAAATATTCAAAATACAAATTTTTGTTTATTAGTAAATAGTCTATCAACTAATATTGCAGAGTTCACTTTTCATTGTTTAATTTGCTTTCTAGATTATAATATATCTCATATTTATTGCTACTGGATGATACATAAATTAAATAAAAGGATGCAGACCTACATTTTGGAAAATAAAGAAGCATGGATCTACGGAAGATTTCTCGAGCCTTCCTTACATTTGCACATTGCTTAATTGCTCCTTATGGACTTACTATGGAATCATAAAGGCTAGAGAGTACCTCGTGGCTACTGTCAATGGCTTTGGCATTGTGGTGGAGACAATCTATGTTATTCTATTTCTCATATATGCTCCAAAAGGGATAAGGGTATGTAGTATATATTTCATTTTTTTAAAAGAACAAATGTTAATTATTAATATTCTTAGTTTTATTAGGAGAGAAAATCAAATTTATTTTTTCTCTCCTCTTTTTTCTTAACCATCCAACTTACCATATATGTACTATATTAATGAATTAATTATATTATAACTATATAAGCCAGTTTCTAATTAATTCACCTTACAAAATCCCGTTTATTGTTAAGTGGTGATAGATTAATTTGAATCTGATTTCAGGGTAGGACTGCCATTTTGGCTGTGATTTTGGATGTGGCAATTTCGGCAGAAGCAGTAGCTACTTCTCAATTAGCATTGCAAGGAGAAGCTCGTGGTGGTGCTGTTGGTGTTATGGGAGCAGGCTTAAACATTGTTATGTATTTCTCACCTCCCTCTGCCATGGTAAGTTATACTAAATCTTAGCTTGCTATCATTAATTTCCAAAGCTCCATTATATCTCACTATATAATATTTGGAAAATGTTTATCAATACGAATTTGTTCTGGCACAAAATTTTTTACCACCGTTAATTTGTGACAAAGGATTTGATTACAAAATTGTTCATCTAAACTCGACCAATCACATTTCAGCTTTTATTTTCTTAGTGTTCATGCATAAAACTTTCGTGCTACATAGCATTGCTGATAATATTTATAGAATTGAATTTATAGATAGATAGTAATTAATATCCATAAGTTTACACACAGATTTAAACTTAGATATATAATTTGCCTCTTATCCGACATATGGCAATTTCCAAAAATCTCAAATATCACTTTATTGATCACTCATTCATAGTCCTTCTCCATATAAGTATTTATGTTCTAGCATCTCTGCAACCAAATTGATCATTTCCCTGAGTAGTAATTTTCTTTCTCGTAGATATAATTTGATGACTTGTTGGTCATGGGTTCAAATCCGGAAACAGCCTCTTTGCATATGCAAGGGTAAGGCTGCGTACAACATCCCTCCCCCATACCTTCGCATAGCGAAGAGCCTCTGGGCAATGGGGTACGAAGTTTTTTTTTTAGATATAATTTGGAAAGATCGGACGAGGAAATATAGATTGATCATATTTGTTGAAGGAGACTACCAATTTAGGGTTGTAGCATGCGTTGAGATGCTTGAAAGGCCAAGTTAACTCTGTCATAAGGGAAAGGAGCTTTTGTTTTTACTGCAACAAAAATCTTGGGCATGATATGGACATCTACATGTACAGGTAATTGCTTTTTTCTGTATCCATCCCCATAAACAGCATTGCCATTAATCAATGGTAATATTATAGGCATGAATGCATGTCAAGCTCATGAAAATTTGACCTGTTTCTGGAATACGAATTTTAATCTCTGCATGGAATTTGATAGCATACCTATATCATATTGTTGATCGCTTGATGGACAAAGTTTCAAATTTGTTATCTTTTTCGCCTATTAACTGATGACAAAAATATTGTATTTTGCCTGCGTGATTGTTTTAGGATAAAAAGACTGATTATGAATGAAATTAAGTGAAAAAATATTGGGTGATTAATCTAAACAGCTTATGAGTATGATTATAATTCAGGGGAGAGAGGGCATTTTCAATCGTGAATGTCGTGACCAGGGAATGATGTTGGAGGAAGGTGGAGATATGCTAAGTGCATTTTGTGGCACTTTTAAAATTATTTATTTTTCACATGGGATATATTTTCATTCCAGCATTTTAATAGATTTGTATTTAGAATTGTATACTTATATGTGTATAGTTTTTTTAAATAACACTGATATTCGAGCACTATGAATATATATATGTGTATACTAGCAATGTATAGTTTGTATCCCCAAAAAAATTCCAATGCTTTTGTTTCGTCCTTCTATATTTCCTATGTTTGTGTCACTTTCAATCTCACTCCATCTTATACAGGATAGAGTAATTATCACAAACTAAACTACACACACAAGATTCGGGGTTTGATCAACCATCATGTCTGACGAAGTCAACAACGTTTTCAAGAAATATCTTAATCAACTTCAGCTTCATCCTCTCAGAACCAAGGTTTCTAATCTCCCTTTTCACCCGCTTTTCATTTTTCTCACTTTAATTTCTAAGAGAATGATTGGGTTGAATTGAGAGAAAGAAAGAAAATGTTTTTATGTATTTATTTTTCACTTTGGTTGTTAAGAGACTAATGGGGCTATTGAAAAAACAAAACTTTTGCGGCTTTAGGCGATTACTGTGGCAGTTTTAGCTGGTTTTAGTGATGCAGTGGCACAGAAGTTATCTGGGGCCAAGAAACTTCAGTTAGAAGGGTACTTCTTTTCATGGTATGTCCACTTGACTTAACTGTGCTTCTAAATCATTTATTATACGTGCGAAATCACTGTTTCAATTTCATTTTCAATTTTGACATTATCTATATGTCTGGACTGAATTTTCTAACAACCAGAATTTTCCATGAAGGTAACTAGAGTTTGGTCTTTACCATTAACCATTTCATAACTCTCAACCAATGACCATATGAAAAAAAAATACTATGCTACCTGTTTCACCTTTTCTGAAAAGATGAAGCAGAACTGAAGTTTGTAGTGAAATTTTTTTGAGTACTGAACAATTTTTGAGTACTGAAGCAGCTCTATGGTTTCGCCTACTCTAGCCCTTTGGACATTTTCTCCACAAATTCATGGATAAAATATTTAAGGGGGAGAAAGGCAATGACACTGTTGCTAATAAGGTATTGTAAGCTTGTGATGTTGTTGTTTGTTGGTTTGGCCTCTGGCTCTTTCACTTATAGGGATAGTATTTTGCGTTGTGTTATGTTCTGTAATTTGCTTGGCTTTGGTACAAGTTTCTAACTAATGCTCTCATGAATGAAATATACTATTATTAGGTGCTCTCAGTCATGGGTATTTTAGGGATCATTTGATGTAGCTATATGTTTAAGGACACCCTCCCAAGACCCATTAAACCTTGATGCCCTATAACTATACCACCCAGCTAACTGCATTTTGATGATGTCCATCAGTCACCTCGTCAGACACATGTAGGCTGAAGTAGTAACTTGTGGTTTTGTGGAATCGTGTCCCCAGGATTAGACCTCTCCAGAGGAGCATTTCGAAACAATTATTTGGTCTAGAAAAGGTACTTTGATGTAATTTTATTTTTGTCCTTTTGAAATTTCCTGCCTATTGAAGTAGAAATAAATCATATTTTGACTGTCTGATTTAGGTGGTCTCCAATGTTATCTTTTTCATGTCCATTCTTTGTTAATTTTAGTTAATCGCAGGTATATTAGGCATTAAAAGCTTAATAGATTGTAGAAGCTGCTCAAAGAACAGTTCCTGTCACTACTACAAAACTTGCTTATTACGACGCGCTAACAACGTCGGTCGATATACCCCTGTCTTTGAAAATAATGGAATGACACGCTCGTAATTAAATTATAAATTTAAGGACGGTCATTGAAAAGACCGTCGTGGTGCTTCTCTATACAAAGACGATCTTATCCCACCGTCTTTGAATGATTATATTTTTATTATTTTTTCTCTCTCTTATTTCGCTAGCAACTGCAGAGACCTATGACCCTTCATTTCTTTCCTTAGTCTCGCTTCTCTCTCTCTCTCGGGCGAAGAACTCTTTTGAGGATCAGAACCCCTCAATCCCTTCCTTTTCCCCTCAAATTCCACACCTCCTTCTCCTTCAAGTCTTCGACCTCAACCATCCGCGCCTTCTCTGACGCGAGGAGGACGAAGAAGACGATGAAGAAGAAGACCAAGATCCACTGAATGTTTCAGGCGAATGCCGAGGGAGATTTCGACGAGCTTGTAGATCCACTGAAGGTGGAGGACAAGATCGGTGTTGTGCCTCATGGCCTTTCAACCAATTCAGATGTTGTCAAGAGATGTGCGTTGTTTGATTTCCCTTTTTCCTTTTATGAATTTATTAATTATTTTGACACTTTTTCGTTAAAGGGTATCATTTTCTAGTTTTGGTTGCGGGAAAAATTTGCAAATGGAAGAAATGAAGGTTGATTTAGACTTGTTGGTGGGTGACCCTGCTTCACTGGAGAAGAAAATTGATGCAATTCGTTTCGGTGGTCCCTAGAAGCTTCAGGTTTTTGCATGCATTTGGTTGATAATTAATTTAAGTGTTGTATTGTGTATTCCATAATTATTTTTTTTGTGTGTGCGCTAAATGAATTGGCTCATTGTGATGGCTTAAAAAATGGGTTGCCTTCGAAAAATAGTTTTTCCCTGAACATTTTGTTTTCAGAATCAACTTAAAAGGCGACTCCATGCTTTAACTATTGCTTCTGCAACATGTTTTATGTTTCCTATTGCCATGTGGGACATGATCATAGTGAGTTCTTTGTAATTTTCACTTTTACGTCTATATTAAATAGGGTTATGTCTTTGTGGGATTCTTATATTGTTTTGTGGTTTTTGCAAGATTGACATTTGACAATTTTCATAACCCTCTTGTTCCCCCCTCTTTCATGTCCTTCAGGGATCATGATCTGAATCTGATAGCAACACAAAGCTTCCTTTTTCTGCTTGGGCCTTCTTGAGCACTATTCTGTTTGGAAATATTGTGATATTTTATGCTGACAGTATTGCAGAGGACAGGTATGCCATGAATGATAATAATCTTGCCATAAGTAAAGTGAGTAATGGGAAGATGTTTATGCATTTTGAAATTAGGTTTCTTATGCTCTTTAGATTATCAGACAAGGTTCTATAAAATAACTATTAGCAAATGGCATAAGCATTCCAGCAGTAATATTCTCCTAATCCTCATTAGAATCAATTATTCAATTTTCAGTTTTATGAAATTATAATTTCTTGTCTAGAAATTAATTAAGTGACTTATCTGACTTCATCAAATGTATATGAAAGAAGTTGGATAGAAATTAGGTCAAATTTAAATCCAATATTGATTTGGGAAGATTTGAATTGTATTTGAATTTTTAAGTTCTGTATGGTGCATGACATTTGGAACTCTTTGTTGTTGTGAAGTAGCTGAAAATTCTTACTTTTCTTTTTGTAGATTACACATGGTTTTCTCCTCGCCAAGGCATTTAGCAGCAGCTGGTGCGTGCATGGAATTATTTTAGAAAGCAGTTTTTGAAACCAAAAAGTGAGAAGGAAGTAAAACAGGCCCTAACTTGTTTTTATGATACTTTGCTTCTTGGATTCTATATACATTGGTTTTATCCCCTGGATTTTTAAATGACATTCATATTCTGGAAAAAGGTTAAATCTGTTTTAAACTCAGCTTATCTTGAAGCAATTCATGTTGAATTCTTGAACTTCACTGTTTTTTTATTGCCTTTTCTTACTAGTAATAATTTGATTTTTAAGGAGGCTCCAAAATTACTAGTCATTATTCACTACCATTCAACTACATTTTCCTATCTTCTAGAATTGAGCTTGTATTTCAGAGAGAGTAAATATAATGATTACTGAATTAAGGATTTCTTGTTTCTGTTTTTCTCTTTTAGTAGCTAATAATCTTAAATGTTCATTGTAATGGAATAATGTAGGGATATATGAAGCAACTTCATTGGAGCACAATAGAAAAGATTCTATCCGAAATTCAGATTTATCCAATGGAGAATTTGATGATGAGCAATCTCAGAGCTGAAGATTATATGATTTCAAAGATATCATAATTTTCTGTAAGTGCTAAATAATTGATGCATTTCTTAACTTCATTGCCTTTGCTGTCATAGTGGGTGTTTTTTGTAATTGTTTATGAATACTCCAACGTAGATTTGCTATTTCCTAGGCTTTTCTCTAAAGCTTCTGTCACCTTCTCCCCTGCTCCATTCTCTTTGCCTTGCCCTTCTTCATCCTTTCTTCTAAAACATTTTCAAACTAAATAATTGAGACTCATCAATACACTCATCCACACGCTGAATTTATGATCCATATCATCAATGAAACTTGAGTTAAGTGCCTTTTATTTTCTACTACTACTGTCTTCTATACACTACACGTTTCACTTACCCCCATTTCACCTTCTAATATATATATATATATATATATATATTAGAAGGTGAAATGGGGGTAAGTGAAACGTGTAGTGTATATATACATAACAACACTAATAACCTATAAAGAAAGATAAAATATATTTTAGTCTTTTATATTTCAATTTCTTATCATTTAATAATTTGATTTAATTCATTATTTTTTAAGTGAATTAAAATTCGCATTCTAATCATATCTTGGATGATCTCTTAGGAGTGGTTTTCATATTTTGTTTCTAATCATTGCTGATGATGATGATTCTAATCAGTGCCTAGCCTTCATGTATTTTAGTCTTTTATATTTCAATTTCTTATCATTTAATAATTTGATTTAATTCATTATTTTTTAAGTGAATTAAAATTCGCATTCTAATCATATCTTGGATGATCTCTTAGGAGTGGTTTTCATATTTTGTTTCTAATCATTGCTGATGATGATGATTCTAATCAGTGCCTAGCCTTCATGTTCATGAATTTGGTGAATCCTTGTTTGATAACAGCCAATGTCTCACGATGGAATTTTTTTTAATTAATTATTTTAACCATTTATATACTATGAATGAATTTGTACGGTGGTTGGTTTTTTGTTGTTTCAGGTAGTTTCTTTTCTTCTACTAGGAGTGGAGTATGGCCAGCTAATTGCTGGAAACTTCATATGTCTGTCAACTTTTTAGTGCTTAATAGTAGAAATTTTTTGTTATGCAACTGAGGGCTTCAAATCATGGTTGTTGGACACATGGTGTGAGTTCTGCTTGCTTCATATGTACTTATTTACATAATATTAATTTATTTATATGATGCTTAATTATATGTACTTATGATAATTAGTAAAAAATTAAAAGTCAAATAATTTTTAAATTTTCAGGTTATATTATGGTTTTATTATATACACAATTTACTATTTAATATTATATAATTCTTATATTATATAATTTAATATTATATACATAACTTTCAGCTTATGCATAATTTTTATATTTTTAATATTATATACATAATTTTCAGCTTATATATAATTTAATATTATTATATAATTTTAAAATTTTGACCTTATCATAATTACTTGACAATAATAAATTTTAAATTTTCAACTTATACATAGGTTTTAGTTAATTTAATATTATATTATTAATCTAACTAAGCATCATTTTATATAATCTTAATAAATATAAATAATTATTTTTATTATCAATTTATAATATTAAATTTATATATAAAAATTATTTTAGAAATAACTACTTTCTACATCGGTCGTTTAATAACCGATCTAGAATGTAATATTTTCTACAACAACGTAGAAAAAAATTACATTCTAGATCCGTTATTAAACGACCGATGTAGAAAGTAGTTTTTCCTGCTACGTTCCTATTCTTTGTAACCACTTGCTTAGGGGCGTCTTTCTAAAAAACGGTCCTGTAACGACTGCCGTTGAAGGATCCGTGCTATACAAAGTCGTCAGTTTCAAAGACGGGTGTCCACCGTCTTTGAAATGCTTATTTCACCGATGTAAAACGCAGTTTTCTTAGTAGTGTGTTTTCCTGTACCAATTGACAGATCACAGATGTTCTCAAAGCACTGGCTCTTGGAGCATTTGCTGTTTTCATAACTCATGAGTATATGAAAATCGTGCTCTTGGAGCATTTGCTGTTTTCATAACTCATGAGTATATGAAAATCTGAACACCGTAATATCAAATTAAAATGCTGAATACTAAATCCATTAAGTGACAAAATTGATACGAGTAGGTTGTCTTATGTTATCAACTCGCTGATAATTTAGTTTGTTCAATTAATATTAATGTATGAGAGATGTAGTAAATCATACTATCTTCTACAGATAAGGATATGAAGCTGATCTTAGATATTTTTTGGGAATTTGAATAGCTTATATGCCAAGGAAATGTTACCGTTTCTGATAGCAACCTGGACTATGAGGAACATGGAGAACATAACAACAAAGTGGACCACAACAGGCCCAATAGGACCATCAGAAAGCCTACATGCTTCAGGGATTTTATTTGAAGCCACTATCCCATTCCGCAATAAAGGAATGTTTTCATTCTGTTATGATAATTCTGTTATTAGTGATTAGCCCTACACGGCCAAAGTTAATTTTATCTTTGTATAGGAGTTAGAATATAAATTTAATAGAGTGAGAATGAAATAGACACAAAAAATATTCAGTTTTACCTTCCTATTTTTCCTCATCTTCTATCCTTTACTAAGCTTTGGGGTCTATAAGTTTTTCCCTACTAACTCGAACCTCAGATATATTATCCGAAATACTACTTTAGAAAAATTACTACTGTAGTTCCAACTAATTTTAATAACACTTAATTTAATTATTATTGGTTTTCCTCGGAAATTAAAAAACCCAACTACATGTTATATAGAGATAAATAAGAACTATAAAGACTTGCTAATACATGCTATCTAATAATTTTTCCTAACTTTGACAATTTGAACTCGAGCATATAATTAAATGTTTCAGAAGAGGCTACATATTAGCAATATGATCTTTCACTATATGGTCATGATATGCAATACCATATTTCGGGTATGAATACGTTTTCCCTTGGTCTCAACCCTAAAAGAATGAATAAAAATTAAATATGAGCTATTACTTGATTTAGTAAGTAGAGTAACTTTTGTACATAAAATAAAATTTACCAGCTTCTTATACTATTTTAATCTACGATAAATTTTCTTTTAATTATCTTTTAAAAAACTATTAATTATACTAACAAATACTATATTTAAGACTAATGTTATCTTTCTCTAGAGATGAGCTGGAGCAAAATGATTAACATGTATTGAGGAGAGATCTTCTCTTTTCAGTAACCGAACCATCCCACTTGTGGAAGGCCTCGGGAGCCAGGCTCTTGAGTAGCCACTAATAACTAATATATTGTACTATTTTTTTAAGATGTTAAAAAAGGCTTTGTTGTCGGGGAAGAATACAGTAAAAATTAATGATTTTAATTCTAATATAATATTTTTGTTTTAGATAGAAATAAAATATATTAGATTATTCTCATGAGAAAACTTAACTAAGATTAAGACAGATATAAAAATAATTTTTAAAAAATCATGGGTGGTCTAATTTAATATTTTAATAAACTATATTAGCTAAAAATTAATGTGTTTTATATTTAATAATTAATTTCTATATAATACAAAATTTAATTATATTTTATGGATTGAATTGGATTTAAAAATAAGATCTGTTATTCAACCTTTATATGAACAAGTCTAACTGGATTGAGTTAGATTTGACTCAATTCCTTACAAAACACAACTCAAATTGTTCAAGTTGATTTGAGTTTGAATTAATGATGTTAAGAATCATTCCTTTGTTTTGCATGTTTACTTTATGGAAGTAGCTAGGTTGACATATGTATATTTGACGGTAAAGTGAAAGGAAAAGAATATGATATGAAAATGGATTATAGAAATTAGCATTTCTGTCAATATTTTATAGTTTCAAGCACAATATTATTATAAATAGTAAGTTTCTTTGTTGTTACACACTATATTTCATTTTACATAAGCATGCTTCGCAATGGGTTTTTAGCTTTCCATTGATGCCTTTTATGCTTTGGATGGTTTATAATTTGGCCAATTCCGTGAGATAAATTGGGGCAAATTTGTGCTTTGTTTCTTTGAATTGAGGGGTTGTAGGGGATGGCCTTAGGCCTAGGTTGTGTTCTGAAATAATGGGGCAAGCCACATTGCCCCTATTCCCTTGTTATTGGCACCCAAAAGTGTGCCCACCAAGTGCTCGGTGAAATGCCTTAATGACATTTGGACATGATTTTGTGAACTTTGGATTGTGGGGCTGATTTGTGTATATATGGACAACATGTAAAGATTAAAATAAGTGCCCAAATTAAGGACTTAGACCTAGGAATCCAAGCCTTTGGTTTTGAGTGCAAGAAAGCATAAAAATGAGGGCATTGTGATAGGGATTTTTCCCTTTAGGCCAGCGGCTGATTTTTGGGGCTGCACCATGATGTTTGCCTAGTTGTTTGAGAATGTTGTTCATCATGCACATATAGAGGTAGAATGGGTGGCAAAATACCTCACAAGATATGTGTGTGTTGCATGTAGATAGCGAAGAGATACCTCACCAAAAACCTTGTTAAATTGAAATGTAATATGAGTAGCAAGATACTTGAATACGCATGAAATGTAATTTCTTTTGTAGCAAAGATTCTTTGAATATGCATGTGTATAAATTTAGCAAAGACATGTATGTATATGAGCTTGGGTAGCAAGAATATTTCAAGTATGCATGTGTATAAGTTTAGCAAAGAAACGTGCGTATGTAATTTTTGGTAGCAAAATACTTTGAATACAGACATATGTAATTTTGGCACAATACCTTGAGCATGCATATATGAATTCTTTTCAAAAGAATATGTGTGGGATATAGGTAGCTAGAATGTTTTGAATATCCTTGTATATTGATGTAAATAGCAGGATATTGAGTAATTTCCTTCTATTATAGGCGAGTAGCAGTATACATCTATAATAATTTTTTCATTCCTAATGATATTCATTATATTGTGGACACCATTTTGATAAATTGTCCTTCTTTATCCTTATATGTCTTTGTTAGTTATTCGTTTCTGTGATCTCTGCTCTCCACCATCAGTAGGTCAAGGCAACCACAGAATTTGAAGACGTTAGTGTTCCTCTCATTTTTAACTTGAATTTTTTTATAAAAAAAATTTCGTGCTCTGTTACACTCGCTGCGTATTGTTAATATTATTTTTATTATTTGTTCAATTCTTTGGTTTTGAAATAGGTAGCAACAATTCCTAGAGAGAAAAAGAGCCAAGAGAAAGAAATTGTAGAAGAAGATAACAAGCTCTGCTAAAAAAATATTTATATTATTATTATTATTGTTATCATTATTATTTAGGCTCTATTTAGTTTTTTAGTTTATTTTCTAATCATAGAATAAATAAAAAGGATTAGGAAAGAAAATAAATTGTTGATTCGTTGAGTGGATGTGCAACTTGAGTCGCAATATCAGCAAAAGACAAGTTGTTTCTATAGTTGCTTGTTTCATGTTTTTCCTTCCTCTTATACTGCGTGATTGAAATTGAGCAATAATAATATTTGAAATATATTTAACTTATATCAATTAATAATTAAAATTATTTTTTTCAAATTATTATATTTTATGCATTAATAATTGACCGTTCAATTTCAATAATTCAATATTTAATTTATGTATTCAATAATTTAATTTATCAATTGACCATTAAATAGTTAATTTGATATTTTATTTCAATATAATTATTTTAATTTCAATTAAATTATTTACAAAAATATTTTCCATACTAATTTTTTTAATTAAATACTAATACTGAATATAAATATGATTGTGAAATTTTTTAAATTAGAAGATAAAATAAAAAAATGATTTACATTCATTAATTATAAAATAGAATTTATAAAAATTAATTACTTTAATTATAATTACAATTATAAAAAATTGATTTCACTCGATTAATCATTTAATTTGGAGATAAATACGTAGACATGTATTTCAATTTATTGGATAATAGAATTATCCTTCTTATCATTTGTTATCTGAAAAGATAAAAAAAGATAGAAATGAATATTTTAAAATTAAATAAGATATAAATAATGATAATTAAGGAAAATTATGAAAGCTTAATTTGAATTGGTCTAATTCTTTTTAAAAAATTATACACATTTATATCTGGATAGAATTATCAGGTGTAAGGGATGGAAAGTATAGTAGATAGTATATATATATTTTTATACTGGACAAGGTAGGCGAGTAGCAGTATACATTACTTTAATTATAATTACAATTATAAAAAATTGATTTCACTCAATTAATCATTTAATTTGGAGATAAACACGTAGACATGTATTTTAATTTAATGGATAATAGAATTATCCTTCTTATCATTTGTTAACTGAAAAGATAAAAAAAGATAGAAAGAAATATTTTAAGATTAAATAAGATATAAATAATGATAATTAAAGAAAATTATGAAAGCTTAATTTGAACTGGTCTAATTCTTTTTAAAAAAATTATACACATTTATATCTGGATAGAATAATCAGGGGTGTAAAGGATTGAAAGTATAGTAGATAGTATATATATTTTTTATACTGGACAAGGTACGCGAGTAGCAGTATACATCTATAATAATTTTTAATTTTTTCATTCCTGATGATATTCATTATATTGTAGACACCATTTTGATAAATTGTCCTTCCTTATCCTTATATGTCTTTTTTAGTTATTCGCTTCTGTGTTCTCTACTCTCCACCATCAGTAGGTCAGGGCAACCACGGGATTTGAAGACGTTAGTGTTCCTCTAATTTTTAACTTGAATTTTTTTATATAAAAATTTTCGTGCTTTGTTACACTCGTTGCGTATTGTTGAAATTATTTTTATTATTTTTTCAATTCTTTGGTTTTGAAATAGGTAGCAGCAATTCCTAGAGAGAAAAAGAGCCAAGAAAAAGAAATTGGAGAAGAAGATAACTAAAAAAACATTTATATTATTATTATTGTTATCATCATTATTATTATTATTATTATTATTATTATTTAGGCTCTATTCTTCTATAGTTTCTTAGTTTATTTTCTAACCATAGAATAAATAAAAAGGATTAGGAAAGAAAATAAATTGTTGCTTCGTTGAGTGGATGTGCAACTTGAGTCGCAATATCAGCAAAACACAAGTTGTTTCTATAGTTGTTTGTTTCATGTTTTTCCTTCCTTATTGATTTTCCCATTTTTTTCCCCTTTCTGATTTTCTCACTTGCAAGGTGATCCACGAAAAAACATACAGCCGACAAGTTTCTTTCTTTATGCTTTGTTTTATGCATGTTTGTTATTATTATGATTATTATTATTTTGATGGAAGGTTCAAGCTATTTGAGAGGTACTTCAACTTCAAATTTCATGCTATTCTATTATAGATTTATATCTTCTTTCTTCATTCTTATTAATTCGTGTTTCATTTTCTTCTTTAAAATTGCAATCATGATATTCTCATATTTCTTCGTTCTTTATTCGCTTTTGTGATCTCTTCTCTTCACCATGAGTAGGTCAAGGCAACCCACGGAATTTGAAGACGTCAATGTTCCTCTCATTTTTTCACTTTAATTTTGTTTTAAAAAAATAATTTCATACTTTGTTATACTTGTTGCGTATTTATTTGCAATTGTCTGATTTTTGTTTGTTGTAAACATTTATATTATAAATGTTAAAATTATCTTTATTATTTGTTTACTTCTTTGGTTTTGAAAGAGGTAGCGACAATTCCTAGAGAGAGAAAGAGCCAAGAAAACATTTATATTATTATTATTATTATTATTGTTATTATTATTATTATGTAGGCTTTGTTCTTCTATAGTTTCTTAGTTTATTTTCTAATCAGAAAATAAATAAAAAGGATTAGACAAGAAAATAAATTGGTAATTAGAAGACAAAAGGATTGGGATGATAGTAATATTGATTAAACTACCTTTTGTAGCTTACAATTTTTTAGACATGTTATTGAATGATGTATTTTGAACAATTAGTTAATTATAAATATTTACTTTCTTCATAATTCACTTCTCAATTTAATTTTAAGCCTATATTGCAACTTGAAGAGCTGTACCTAATTAAATGAGCTTTTACCGATTTTTCTTGCTTTCTTTGTTCAATGTCGTTATAAATAAGTTCATATACAACGATATCATATAATTTATATGCAAGGATAACATATGCAGGAATGATTTATTGTAAGCAGGTCATACATTTTTGTGACAAGTTCATCCTTGAAGGACCAATTGAAAGGTATAGTTAATTGATATCAGTATTTGTTTTTAGCTCTTTTCATTTACCAGCGGATCCAAATTATGTACGGTTAACAATGTTTCTTCTTACAGGTGAATGTCTAACCTCTTTTATGTAGTTTCAAGCATATAAAAAACCAAATAGTAAGTTTACCGTCAATATATGAAAAAGGGATTATAGAAATTAGCATTTACCGTTAATAGTTTATAGTTTCAAGCACAATATTATTATAAATAATAAGTTTCTTTGTTGTTTCACACTATATTTCATTTTATTCCTATTATGTAATAAAAAATAAAAAATCAACTGACTCGTGCGTGTACGCATGGGTCACCAACTAGTATCTATAGTAAATAGAGATTTCATCTCCATCAAGAAAATCGTACCATGGTTGGACAACGCCTTTTCCACCAATAACAGGATTCAGGGTTTCAACTTTCCATTGCAATGGGGGGCAGATCGCCTTAAGACTGTCATGTGATTACCACAAGCTTTAAGAGGAACTTCTGTACAACGCGAGAGTTTCTATAAATAGGAAAAAGTAAAATTGTTAAACTGGTAAAAATGTGTTTAAAGAGATTAATGTATGAAAGTCAACTTACCAGGGGTTCAGGAGCATCCAGCATTTCCTGAGTAAGTCGAAGAGTCCAGATATGCTTTCTGGATGAATGTCTCTGCCTGCCACATGTTTGCCGCTCCAGTGGTGGTATGAAATGTATGTCAAATACGCAGTGATGGTCACAGGCAAAAAATTTGATGGTGGTTGACTCGTTGATTTTCAAATCTTTCCTGAAGTTTTCGAGTCCATCTACCAAATACACTTTTTCTTTGTGTCGTTTGACCCGTATTTCGTAGATGGCTCCATTGTATCTCAGATGAACAAACTCGGGATACTGTGGTGCCCATTATGTATGGTAGAACGTTGGAAGTTGTATGTATTCTGTAAAAAAAGTGAGAAATATAAATGCATGTATATGCAACGATAATATTAATGGAAGAATTGAAAAAAAAAAGATGTCTTTGTCGTTGTTGAAGGCAGCGATAAATTGGATGATCAATGGCGGTCCGATCATGGGATTTTTCATCTGCAATGACAGAGATATCGTAGTTTTAATAGATTAAGTGTAGATCTTGAAGAAAAGGAAGAAAAAATTGCTTGGTGTGAAGAGGAGAGTAGGAATGACTTACTTCACTTGATGCTGTTGAAGATGTGCTGTTCATTTTGTGGATGGCGTGAAAGTGGAGTCTGGACAGAAAAGTGAAAGAGGATTTGTAGGAGAAGGTAGATTATAGCGTTTTCTAGAGTGTGGTATTTAATATATGCTTGTTTCCAATGCCATAATTGACAGTTGATTTTATCATTGCTTTTAAACTGAGCATGGTTGTCAAGAGGTGTGAAGTGAATAATTGTGAATTGAAGAGGTGCCAAGTAAATGAAGAGTTTTTTGTTGATCCCAATGTTTCCTCTAAATGGTCATTTAGAAGCGAAATGCTAACGTCCAAAATCTCATTTATGGTTATGAGAAGATTTCATCAGCATACTTTCCTTCCCCGGTAGACACATTGTTTTTCATCCAAAAAGCATATGTTGCTCTGATCAGTTGGAAGTTTTGTCTCTTTACTAAAGCATGTTCGCATTTTAGTGAAGAAAACACCGAGACTATTTTAGTCTCACAAGTTATCCAGAACTACGTAGGTCTGAGTTCCTCATTGAGGATACGTAGGAGCAAGAGCCTTGCTTTTGTCGGCCACCCCACAATCTCAGTCATACTGACCTTGAGGTCGTGTGACATGCGGAGACAAATTATGGTCATTTCGCTCACCTTTCCGCCATTCAGACATGATCGTGTCCGATGGCACGCAGAGACAAATTATGGTCATTCCGCTCACCTTTTCGCCATTCAGACACAATCGTGTCCGATGGCACGCAGAGACAAATTATGGTCATTCTGTGCCCTTTTGTCATCCAGAGGCGGCGAACCCGATGACATGCGGAGACAAATTATGGTCATCCGCACGCTTTTGCTATCTGTAAGACTCGATGCCTGATAAACGCGCAGAGACAAATTATGGTCATTCTGCGCCCTTTGTCATTTAGGAGCAGCGAGTCGAGTGATAAACGCGCAGAGACAAATTATGGTCATTCTGCGTCCTTTGTCATTCAGGAGCAGCGAGTCAAGTGATAAACGCGTAGAGACAAATTATGGTCATTCTGCGCCCTTTGTCATTCAGGAGTAGTGAGTCGAGTGGTGGGCAGAGACAAATTATGGTCATTCCACACACCTTTTCGCCATTCAGACACAATCGTGTCCGATGGCACGCAGAGACAAATTATGGTCATTCTGCGCCCTTTTGTCATCCAGAGGTGGCGAGCCCGATGACATGCGGAGACAAAATTATGGTCATTCCGCACACCTTTTCGCCATTCAGACACAGTCGTGTCCGATGGCACGCAGAGACAAATTATGGTCATTCTGTGCCCTTTTGTCATCCAGAGGCGATCGTGTCCGATGGCACGCAGAGACAAATTATGGTTATTCTACGCCCTTTCCATCCAGGCCCGATCGTGTCTAATGGCACGCAGAGACAAATTATGGTCATTCTCACCCTGGGTCAAGGTTTATGGTAAGTTGGGATTTCGGCTCAAAGCTTGTAGAACGGCTGGACATGACATATGTTAGGGCGTGGGTTTGGCCAGCAGTTCCGAGATAAAAGGGGATGCCCCATATTTTTTCCATGACACAAATGCAATAATGATGATTAGGAAATTTTATGCAAAACTAGTCATGCATGCACCTATGGGGACACTCAAGTGTCGAAAAAATTTTGGTCATGTGATGCTAGGGCTCATGATTCATTTTCTCTACTTTAGTCAACCCAGTGTTTCCAAAATATGTTCTTTTATCAATTTGTGCATTCATCCGAGTCCATTTTTAGGCGTTCGGGAAAACTTTCACAACATTCACCCTTCAGGTGTATACACATTTTTCAAAAACTGGTTATGATCAGTGAATTTTTTTCAAAGAAAAGTTGGAAGTTTTTCAATTTTCAGTAATGTTAAATTTTTAAGTTGCTCATCATCAATCTCTAATTCTAAGAAATGATGAAGAAAATAGTTAAACAATGCCTATCTATGATGTTATTCAACATACAAAGTTACAAACTGATTAAAACTAACATGTGTTCAGAGTTGTTTTTTTATAATGATATGCAATGTCTTCAGCTAACGAATTCCATGTTTGATTCCAAAGTTCTTCAGGTTTAGTAATGGCACCTGTAAATAGCATTAAGACAAATAATTTCCTCAAATAATTAGTCGTGCCCCAGTCCTTAGCTTCTTTGATTGCTTCCACAAATTCTCTGTCATCTTGCAAAAAACCCATTGCGAAGCATGCTTCCCTATATGTAAGGTATAGAACATTTTCAACTGTTCTAATATCCTCAAATAAAGTAGGTCCTTTGCATGTAGTAAGCATTATTCTTAGATAAAACAATTCACCAGTGGTTGGTGGAACCCATATTAGTCTGCCAATTGTATTGCCTTTCTTTCTGAGGTTCCATGATCTAGCCTTTTGGTTGTACACGAATTTGGAAACAAATTGTGAATAAGTAAGATTTCTACCTTCTGAAAAACATTTGTTACTATTCATCCAAGCTAAGAATTTTGAATCTGAAATGTTTGGCTTTGATAGGATATCATCATCATCTTCATAAAGAACACTGTGTTGCCTTGGCAGATGAAAATGTAATCTCTCTACAACAGGCTTTCTAGCATGTATTGGAAAATAAAAAATTCTCCAAGTAGCTTCACACGGAGAAATATATCTGGCATAAAAAATTCATAATTAAAAAAGATAATTAAAGAAATAATGAGTAAATTAAGTATACATCTTAAATTAATATTACCTGCAATCTACATATTCTTTAATCTCATCATTTTGAGTGATAGGATTCTCAAGTGCACCATTAGCATCATAAACAACAACAGCAGTGACTCTGTCATAACCTTTGTTTATATATTTAAATAGATATTTAATGGAAGTATTTTGATTACACCATTCAATATTTATGTGTGCTTGGTATTTCCTCGGAAATTTTGCATTGTAAGGTATAGTATATCTATTATCAATAATAACTCCATTCTTTGAAATTGTACGACCATCATTTCTTCTACGATAGATTGGATAGCCATTTGAATCTAAAACAGTTTGAGGGTAAACATTTTAGGGTAAAAACGGCTACACTTGCCTTCTTTCATACATGGAGACTTAGATTGCATAATTTCACATGGGCCATGTACCATATGATTTTGGACTAATGTATAGAGTTCAGGGTCATTTTCATGTGAAGGAATTTCTGCTGATATTATCTGGTCAATGTCATCTGAAGATGAATATTTATTATCTGGGGGTGTAAGAATAGCAATAGATGCACATAAGGAAGTTCTCTTTTTTGAAATTCAATTGTGTGCATATCTGCAATTGTTAGCTGATCGTATTAATAGTGCAACAGTAATATAGAAATTCTGCATAGTTGTATCATATGAGGGAAAAACGAAAAGCAATAAACAAATGTATAAGTTTAAGAAGCACATTAATTGCAAACTCACATGCAACTACTTTTCCAAGTAGGTGTTTTTTTGTTAAGTCAAAAAGCATCTGTTCATACTTCAATATGAAAATACGTGAGATAACATCTGGTCTATCTGTTGCTTTTAGATTCAAAGGTGCAAGTACTCTACGAATTTCAGGCCAATTTGAATTACAGGTTAAAGTAATAAAAAGATTTGGAAAACCCACATGGTTGCATATTGCCATACCATCAAAGTAAAGTTGGTCCATATAACGTGGACTGCCAACAAAGGTAGAAGGCAAAATCACTCTTTTTCCTTTAGACGAGCCTTTACTGCTTCCAGCATCCAATGATGTTTGTAAACTACAATACTTGTCAACTCTAAGTTTTTTTTGGTTGTTCCTGATGTAGCTAAGTCTTTCAGACTCAACCATGGTGTATGCTTCAACGATGGATTGTTGGAATAGTTTTCTAGAATGCAACAAAGTTTGTGCTTCATTTGACCTGGACTGCAGTCTATAAGCAAACCACTCTCTCATCGTTAGACGATTTCTCTTCCTTTTTCTGCTGCTAGATGTAGAGCGGTGAAGTATATCAGGTATATATCCATCTTCACCATAAGGGAAGAGTAAAGGGTACTACAGTCCTAGATAACTAGAGTGCAATTCATGGATTCTTTGTAATTCTCCATTTTGAGTTTCAACAATAATATCCCTTCTTGAGTCTGCATCAAAATCACCAACAATCAGGGCAGCAACTTCAGAAACATTTGGGAGATTGTATGTACGACAATCTTTTTCACGTCCAACTATCAATCTCAATTTTACATTATCTAGTTGACTATCTGCCAATCTGTCCCTGGCCATTCTGAAACTTTTTGCATGGACATTGTGCTCATCCAACATTTGACTTAAAGTTGAAACAATCTCTGGTTGAATTACAGCATGTTGGCTGCAAAAAACAATATAAAAATACATCCATTGGTGTCAAAAAACATGTTTTCCCAATCAGAATTCTTCATATTTGATAATAAAATAAACAAAAGAACTACTACCTCATTGTATTAATTCTATTTTCAACTTCATTCTGTATATCAAAGATATATAATTGTGCAAATTTCGGTTGTTTTCCAGGCATTGGTAATAAGCTGCCTATTCGATGGCATGGTTGACCCTGAATTCTAATTGTAGGAGGTCCTCTGGTTTCATTAATTGATTTGTCTAGCTTAATACCAACAGAGGTAAAGGCAAACATCATGTTATATGTCCGTATGTTACACTGATAATTTTTACTATCACTTGCATTATCATCAAACAGAAGTCGTTCAAGATATTTCGGTGGACTTTGTAATAATGGAAGTTTAACTTTGCCATCTCCACAACATAAGCTGAATTTTGGACTTGTTGTATTTTTATCTTTTGAAATTCTTTCATTATACCACATTTTTGCATTACAATGTCTACATTGCATGGCCTGATCACCCAAGTCAGATAGCCTGAAATTGTTTAATGAGATAGTACAATTTAATTTAAAGCATATCAGCTGATATCGTTAACGTTATATCAGAGCTATAAGTATTACCTTCAATATTGATTGTAGGTTCATTACTGTTGGATTGGCAATTTTCATCCTCAGACAAAAAATTAGAATAAGATGTTGTAACAATTTAGGTTAGATATCATAGATATAATTAAAATTTGGGAAAAAAATGGAGCAAGGATTTTCTATTATTGTACCTTGTGTAGATTTAGAATTTATATCCTCTAATGAATCAACTGTCATGACTTAAGAATATAGACAAATTAAGTCAAGTTGAATAGACTAATGTTTTTTTTAAAAGCAAACATCTTATTTATAATTTCTCACCATGACGTTGTATATCTTTCAGAGTGGAATCTATAGTTGCCTCATGTGATCTGTCAGGCTGAGTCTTTTTTTTTTTTTTTGCAAGATAACTTTCCTATTCATCCTGGCTTTAGCTGAGGTAGATGCATTTGCATGTGTATTGTTTTGCATGTTTGCAATTGATATCAATGAAGTTGTCTGATATATCAATTCACCACGACAAAGTTTTGAAATGCACAAAGAGGAAATTATACATCAAAGTAATTCCAAATGTGCAGTTGTGTAATAAAGAGAAAATTAAACATGGAAATTGAATTTAAGTAGTTTCGAAAATGAGTCATGTAACAGTGATCAGACTTACATATAAAGATATAGTATATAGAGGAGTAAGTTCTGGATATAGAATCAGCTATGTGATTGATCTGCACGTTTAGAGCTTAAGAATTTAGAACGGAACTTGGAACAAAAGATGGAATATTTTGTAAATTAATAAACAAATGTTAATTGACATCAAGCAAGAGTGGCAAATATCAAATTCGGGTTTGGGGGATTAAATGTGATTAGACGTTTTTATATAATGGATTTCATAATTAATGAACAAATTTCTTTTGGCAGCCAAAACTATAGCTAAAGATTCACGGGTAAATTAATAAACAAATTTTAATTGACATAAAGCAAGAGATGACAAATATCAAATCTGGGTTTGGTGGATTAAATGTGATTATACATTTTTAGAGTTCTTGCAATAAAAAAGAAAGTTAAGCATGAAATTGAAATTAGAAGGCAAAACTACAACTAAAGATGCACGGTAGAGAAAACTTTGATATCGAAGGCTGTCCAATCTCTCTTTGATTGATCAATATGTCATATTTGGAATCCTCATTCCTAATGGAATCGAAATAATCTTTGCCTTGAATCTCTCTTTACTTAGTACTGATTATATTAAATTTCAAAATTAGTTGTGCAATAACAATAAAGATAGGATTAAATAGTTTTGAAAATTACTTAATATGCCAATCTAATTTACTAATTGTAATGACTCATGATTAATATTTAAGTAGCCAAAAAACTGAGTTTAATTACTAAATGTCAGCTTATGTTTTAGTTCATGTGTAATTCGTTAAAAAAAACCTTATTTCATCAGTTATCTTGACTTGTTAACATTCATCAGCATTCTGACAACGATTGAATAGATTGCAATTTCGTAATAGTATAGAATCGAAATAATCCTTGTGTTGAATCTCTCTTTAGTTAGTACTCAGCAAAGAAAAGAAAAACTTTAATTCATGAGTTAACTTGAGATGATTACATTCATTAGGATTTTGACAACAATAATCCTTGTATTAAATGTCTCTAGTCAGTACTCAGCAGAGAAAAGAAAAACCTTAATTCATCAGTTAACCAACAATTCAACAGATTACAATTTCGTAATAATATTTCGTACTAGAACAAAATACAATAAAAAAATTGCAATTTCATGACAGTATTAACAAATAGAGTAATGCAAAGCCCAAAAAAACTATTGTTTCATTTAATCTAAGAGGAAAAAAGCAGTTTTCGTTTGGAACTACAAAATGAACTTAACGAAAATGAGACAGAAATGGTATTCTACAAAATAGTCAGCACTTAATGTTCCAACAACGTGGCTCATGCAAAGAGTCAAAAAACCACAAAAAGTGCCACAGGGCAAATATTACAATTTGATCATACGATCATCAAAAAACATCCAAGACAACCTGTCAACAGCATAATTCATTCAGCCTGAGAATGCTTGGCTAATTTATTTGAGGAAACTTGGGCAGGTGAAATCTGAAAGTTTTTTGGCTCATCATCCAACTCATCGGAAGATACATGCTTAGTTGGTGTTAATGAAATCCTGAGAAGAGGGTCATGATCTCCGGTAATAGACACAGATTGCTGCATAAAATATTAACTGATCAGTAAGCTAAATTTTGTTGACATCATCCCAAAATACACCAGCAAAAACACACAAGGACAACGCCGACTTACAGATTCAAGCTCTGTAGGCTCAGTTGAGTCAAGCATTGAACGGTCATGATTAACGGTAGCAGAGACAGATTGCTGCATAAAATATTGATTGATGAGTCAGCTAAATTTTGTTGCCATCATTGCAACATACACCAAGAAAAACAGAGAAAGACAATGTTAGCTTACAGATTCAAGCTCTGTAGGATCGGTCGACTCAAGTATTGAATTCTCGATCTTGCAACATGGCTGCATGATATATGAATTGAGACTAAAGAAACAAATGGAATATATGCATACACTCACAATAACTAAAATACACTTGACAAAACACAACCTCACTATCGGGAAGCATATCCAACACAACATTGATCAAGTCTGATTCATCTAAATATTTAAGAACAGAATTCCTGAACCTTGGTTGCACCTTCACTTTGAATGCAAGGAAACAACCCAATAGCCTATCTAGTGCTTGAGGAGAGGCATTTAAATCAACATCGTCATCCTTGCACGAAAAAAGAAGAATGAAAATGGATAGCAACCTAACAAATTTTCATTGTAAATTAAAAAGCATTGCATGATAATACAATAACATACTTCTATTTTGAGCCTCTTGACTTCGTCCGTTGATTGACCAATTAACTCTGCACATTCACGGTCCCAGAGCAAAAATTTGATCTATTCACCCTTGTGATTAACCATCACTTCAACTCTATACCTGCCAATGTAGATACCAGTATAAGAAAAAGTAGCTGATGAACGTCATACCAATTAAGCAGTGAATCAATCACCTTAGTACAGGTTGATCGTTCTCTTTGCCACACGGACATGTGAACGACACTATTTCTATGTCATTTTTTTTGTAACATTGACCGCACGCTGGATAACACCATGAATAGTTGTCCATCACTATAGTTGTAATCTTGGCGACAGTAACACAAACAATTTCCTGTTTGAAGAAACTGACATTAGATTTTCTACAAAGAGAAGCTACAAATGAATAAGAACATCACCTTAGAAATGGCATTAATCTAAGAGATGTTTTTTACTTCAGCCTTTGACAAAAACGCATCTTTTGATGATAATTGAGATGACCCTAAAACCTGTGAACTCCCTTGTCCAATAGGCGTCAAAACTGATCTAACCTCGATCCCTAAATCTAAAAGGTTATAAGAATAGAACAAATGCAAAATCCCAACAAAGACTACTTACATATTTAACAGTTTGAAATTACACATTGCCAAAATACCTCTCTCTAAAGTCTTGAATTTCCAGCACAAGCTCGTTGATCATGAGTTTAGACGCCTTGAAAGAATTACTAACTGACAGCAGATATGATCCTGCAGATTAGACCCAAAAAAATATTATCTAGTAAGCATGAAAATATAGAAATTTGAGATTACACTGACCCTGCGCTTCCTTGATCCTGGCATGTGTCAAAAGAATAACGATCGGCCTTTCATCTTCAACCTCATTCAAATAAGACAAAAATTGTAAGCAGTAATTTTCCCAGAGTGTGCAGGATAGTACCTATCCACTATCAGAAGGAAACAACAATTAATGTATCAATATATCAGCATCTAATAATCATCAGATAGAAACAACAATCACACACACACTCAAAACTTAAATTCTAAAACATAACCTCAAATCCTTTAATTTGAAAACAACCCTCGTATTTTTCAATGAGACATATCGGAATACCACTTCATCAACCACGCCAGTAACATCTAAAGAAACCACAAGGTAAACACATCTTATTTGAAAAGCCATAAGCACCTCAATCAAAATCAATCCACAAATTGCAAACGACGATCTTACCAACCAAGAGTCTAGTTTGAAAATGACCAGCAATGACATTGGAAAAATCAACAAATCTGAATTTCCTAAAAGGTAAGTGTTCCATATCAGATTGCCTAACAACAGTAACTCCAGTAAAACATAATTTATATTCATGATCACAAACTCTGAATTTCTCATCATTCTTCATAACTTTAAAATTATGCATCACATAAGTCAAATTTTCCTTCAAATCAGCCTTGCGAGGCTTTAGCTGATCTTGTTTGCAAACAACATGGATTTCATCTCCCTATAATATGGAAAGTATATAAATATCCGATTGAATGGTCAATAATATGATATATAATAAAAAAAAATGCCAAAAACATACATCAGAATCAACAACCACCATTTCGGCTTGTTCAGACTTTTCAGGAATCCCAATGAACCAAAGATCAGTGATCCTTATAGAAAGCTTAAGAGCTTCCCTTGATCCATCTATCAACTTAATTTTATCAGGAACTCGTGCCATAACTTTATAATCACAAAGCCTGAACAACAAAACCAAGAAAATCAGAACATCAGTTAAAAACCAAGCATATAGTCAAACGGGGAAAAAATTAAATTACCACCTCAACCACTGGAAACCAAAGTTAACAACCTGTGACAAAAAAAACAAAGAAGAAAACTCACAAAACACATATAAGACCACAACAAACTGCATATGAATCAGTAAAAATAAACACCTGACCATGTGAGTAAACAGAGTTAACAAAAGAGGCGACAAACATATAAGAATGCATTAACACCAAACTTAAGAAACCATACAAAAAACAACCATCCTCAAGTTAAGGCTCAACTTCTCTCAGCCAAACCCAAACATGGGTACAAAAGTATCATTTTGATTTCTCACACTCAAAAGTAAGAACCGAACAAAGGCAAACTGTAAAACAAACTTCTCAACCAAAGAATGCACAACATAAACATTACCTTTTCTTCTCACAATCAAGCCCAGCAACGCAGCAAAACCAAACTGCAAAACAAACTTCTCAACCAAAGAAAAACTGTAAAATCACAGCCATGCACAATAGAAAAGTTAG
Organism: Glycine soja; assembly: GCF_004193775.1. Classification (NCBI taxonomy): domain Eukaryota; kingdom Viridiplantae; phylum Streptophyta; class Magnoliopsida; order Fabales; family Fabaceae; genus Glycine; species Glycine soja. The sequence goes on along the minus strand of NC_041004.1, from coordinate 12,018,839 downwards.
AAAACAAAGCACCAGAGTTAGAAAAACACCGAAAAAGAGTTCTAAAATCACCCGAAAAAGGTAACACTCATACAAATTGAAAACAAACCGAATACAAAGACATTCAACAAAAAAACATTACCTTTTCTTCTCACAGCCAACCGAACAACAGAGCTAAACCAAACTAGAAAACAAAAAGGAAAATCACAACCATGCACAACATAAAAGTTAGAAAACAAACGACCAAGGCACAACTTCACACCTTGAAATCCAGAAGCAAGCAAAGAAACAATTTTTCTCTCAAACTTGAAAATGAAACAAACGAAAATGACACAACAACGGCCAACGACATTCTACAAAACACCCAAACCACATGCCCAACCAAACAGTGCAAGCTAGCTTAGCCATTAGACACATGGCACAACAATTGCTTTTTGAGGAAAAAACAAACACGTAAACCACACACGGGTTGTAGCTGAAGAAGAAACCAAAAGGACAACAAAATGACAATAAACCCAGCAAAAGGCAAACTGTAAAACAAATGTAACTCATTAAAAAACAAAAAATGAAAGCTAAAACAGACATGCACAACATAAACATTACCTTTTCTTTTCACAGTCAAGCCCAGCAACGAAGCAAAAGCAAACTCCAAAACAAACTTCTCAACAAAAGAAACACTATAAAATCACAGCCATGCACAATATAAAAGTTAGAAAACAAAGCACAAAAGAAGAAAAACACCGAAAAAGAGTTCTAAAATCACCCGGAAAAGGTAACACACACACAAACTGAAAACAAACCAAACGCAAAGACATTAAACAAAAAAACATTACCTTTTCTTCTCACAGCCAAGCCGAACAACAGAACAAAACCAAACTGCAAAACAAAAAGAAAAATCACAGTCATGCACAACATAAAAGTTAGAAAAGAAACGACCAAGGCACAACCTCACACCTTCAAATCCAATTTTGCTTTCAAACTTGAAAATGAAACAAACGAAAATGACACAACAACAACCAACGGGATTCCACAAAACACCTAAGCCACGTGCCCAATCAAAGAGTGTGCAAGCTAGCTTAGCCATCAGACACATGGCACAACAATTGCTTTTTGATGAAAAAAACAAACACGTAAACCACACACGTGTAGAAGCTCAAGCAGAAACCAAAAGGCCAACAAAATGACAATAAACCCAACAAAAGGGACACGTGGCAATTTTCTAAGCAGGGACACACCAGTAATTTTCCTATACTTCTCTTTTATAAATAGGATATATATTTTTTTGATCAAATCATTGTAATAATTAGTTTTTATTTTTAATCTATTTTAGTAAAACAAAACATCAATTTAATGACCATTATTTTTTAAGAAGACAAAAGATACATGTGATGTGAAAAAGTAAAGCATTCTTCGGCAAAAATACCAAATGGGGTCCTTTTTACAAATTTTTTACCAAAATGGGTCTGTTTTATAGTTATTTACCACATGGGTCTCTTTTTTTACTACAACGCGTTACTTGTTAAGGCGCTTTCCACGAAAACTTGACACGTGGTGTGACGTGACTGCCGGTGGGACAGGATTGGATGCGCTGCAGGACTGGACGCATTGCTGACGAGGGCGCCTCGGTTCACGCTGCTGATGTGGGCCCTCGGTCCACGCCCTAGGAGCTGGCGCCTTAGGACGTGCTCTTGTTGCAGGCGCGACTGGTCGCGCTGGGGACCCAGGCGCATCCAGCTGCCTAAAAAAGGCAGCCTGCGGTCCCCCCCCCCCCCAGCCCACTTGTTCCCCACCTTCCCCCAGCCTTGTCCCCCCCCCCCCCCCAACCACTCCATTGCGTTGTTGGTTCCCCCTTCCCCCCACCAGTGCCTCCTTTTCTCACTTGGTTTGTAATTTTTTTTATTGTTTGAAATTTATTTATTTTCTATAAATTGTTATATTTTACTATTTGTATGTTTTCTTTTTTGCAGGTCGGCATTTTGTGTACAACAAAATTGTATTCACTATCAACAAGTTCATTTTCTTTATCCTTATATATTTTTCCTGTTAGTTTAATTTGTTTATCATTTTAGTTATTTTTTATTAATTATGTAACAAATTGTTTATTTTTTACGATTGTTCATTTATGTACTAAAGAATTTTACTTTTATTTTTTTAGTGGATTTGTTTGTAGAGGTAATTATTGTTACTTTTATAGTGTGTTAGATTTATTTTGTATTTTATAATAATATAATATTGTTAATTGTTGTTGAAGATAATTATAGATAATAATATTGTTATTTGTCATTTGTCATTTAAATATTATATTATTATTTTTATTAATATTTAATGATATATTATGATTTGTGTTATTTATGATTTGTCATTTAAATAGTTAATATTGTGGTTAATGTTAAAATAATTTTTTAATATGTATGATTTGTGTCTGTATTTTTTTAATATTTTTAATGATAATATTATTATAATTTTTTATTTGTGATTTTTATAGTTTTTGTTTTATTATATTAGTATTTTTAAAAATATATTGGATATATTTTTATTGTCGCTTTTAATGAAATTATTATTGTTAATATTTATTTATATGGATAACTTGAATTTATGTGTTTTTTTATATACATTTAATGGTGTTAATGTTTTTAATTATTTGAGTATTTATGGATATCGTTTTTTTTATATTAAAATCATTAGTAAAATGTATTTAAATATATCATTATTTTTTATTTATTATTTATGATATGTGTGATTATTAATTTTTTTCTTTCTATACAGGGGTTTTAATATGGCAAGTTCGTCATCTTCTAATCATTATGATGTCACATCTGGACCATTAGAGGATGATTTATTGTGGATGCAAAAAAATCATATATCACAACATATTTTGAATGGTGCTAATGAAAGGATGTCAAAAATCCGACGAGCTACACCACTGTACAATCATAGAGAAGCACCGCCCAACGAAATTATTCCTCTATTACAAGTTTCGGGTTTGTACTCGATAATGAAATTGGCGTAGTTGAAAGTAAATGGAGCATTAGTTAATGCTTTTATTGAAAGGTGGAGGCCAGAAACACATACATTTCATTTGAAGTGTGGGGAGGCAACTATTACACTTCAAGATGTTTCTGTGCTACTTGGTATTTCTGTGGATGGAAGACCTTTAACTGGTAATACAAATATTGACTAGTTTGAGTTGTGTCATGAATTATTGGGTGTCATGCCTGACGATGATGCAGTTGATGGGAACTTACTTTTATTGAGTTGGCTAGCTTCTCAATTTGCAAATATTCATGATTTTACAAGCAACCAACAAGGGCTTGAAAGATTTGCTCGTTCTTGGATCTTAAGATTCATAGGAGGGGTGATGTTTGTTGACAAAAGCAGCAAAAGGGTGCCAATGAGATATTTGCAATTTTTAAGAGACCTTAGAGAGTGCAACACTTATACATGGGGAGCTGCTCTTTTGGGTAACTTTTATAGAGAGATGTGCATTGCAACAGACTATAATGTTAAATCAATAGGCGGTTTCACTCTCTTGATTCAATTATGGGCATGAGAACGATGCCCAACGTTAGCCCCATCGTTTATTCCTCCACAACAACAAAATGCACCACTTGCCTACAGGTATACTTTCCTTTACTATTTTGAATTGATTATTAATAAATATGCTTGGTTGATGTTAATCATTATTCTATGTAACATTTTATGTTGTTATTTAATTTTTTGTGAAGATGGTTGGGAGGTGAATTTCATCACATAGGCAATGACAATTTACTTGATTTTCGTCGTAAATTAGATGACATGAAACGCGACGAGGTAACATTTTTGACGTTTGTTTATTAAATGATGTTGTAATTGTTAATTAATTTATTAAATTTAACTTTTATATGCAGTTTGTCTGGGTCCCTTATTTTGGACATGTGGAAATGAATTTGAGCCAAGTTTGTTTTATTGGGTCTATATTATGGACATGTATTGTACCACTTATTTGTTTTCAAAAAGTGGAATGGCACCAGCCGGATAGAGTCATGAGACAATTTGGAATGCAACAACCTATTCCGGGCCCAGTAATGCAACCCAACAACATACATGACTTGACATTAAAGGGAAAAGAAGGAAGAAATTGGTTGCGACTAATGCAACCCGCGCTTAATGAATGGAATAGTCGCTATGAAAGGAGAGTAGAGCAAACACCGCCACAAACATGGACCCTTAGTCTGAACTCTAAATATATGAGGTGGTATAGGCGTAAAACAAAAGTTTATGTCGACCCAAAACATGCAAGAAGAGGACTATTGGTATACATTGTTCATTATAATTTAGAAAAGAATGTTGTGCTTATTGCAGATTATTTTAATTACTATTCCATTATTTTATATGCAGGGTGAAATCGCCGAAACACTACATTTTATGGTGTCGCCTGTTGGGAGAAGGGTTTGTACTTTTGACGATTTACTGCCATGTATCAAGAAGATCACTCTTTTTTCTGACGAAGAGGATAGGATACTTGAGGCACATGAAGATGCTCCCCCTTCTCAGCCACAATTTGAACATCAACAGTTTAATATACTACAGCGAAGTGTGGAGACTCGAGGCTTAGTGCGACGTCGACAAACTGCTGATGCAGCACCACACAGTTTGCCTCCGATGCCAGAACGACAACATGGAATGTATTACACACCGCCGGCATTCACCCAAGAACCGTCGCAGATGGCGCTGATGTATTCATACCCACATAATTTTCAACCAGGGTACAGTATGACATGCATATTTGGGTCCTCTCCTCCTTTAGGGGGAACTCCTTCATTTACCCAAAATAATGAACTATTGACCCCAAATGCCCCACTTGGTGGTCCGTGGAATGTACCTGGAAATATACCCGACATGGATGACTTATTAGGGGTCGATTTACGTCATGATTTCTCTGCCGAGGCTGACAAAGCGGATGAAAGGGTGAATCTAGAAGAAGAAATCCTGATAAGGCAGCTAGGAATTGGGACCGGCCATGTGGGACTTCGTCGCGACATCACAGACATAGTGATGATTGATTAATAATGGGTTTACATTTTATTCGCATGTTTTAACATTTTCATGTACTTTGTATTGTTTTTTTCCATGTTTTAACATTGTCATGTACTTTGTATGGTTGTTTCCATGTTAATTTTATATTATTGTCACTTTAACGTTTCAATCTTATTGTGCAATGGTTTTAAAATAAATAACGATAATGTCACTGACACATAAATGTGTTTAAGAATAACAAAAAATGAAGTAAACATTTCATTATCAGATGATCTAATAAATGACATCAACAACTGCCTTGTTGAGATTGCAATGGACAATTACGCCGGTTGTGTCCTACTGTCCCACATCTCCCACACTTGTATCGACTTTGCGATGACTCCCTCCAATCCATTTCATTTCTTAACCGTGTTGATCTTGGCCTTCCTTTTTTGTCACGAATAAAACTTGGATTAGGCACAAGTGTCCACGGCTCATCAGATGGGACAATCGCATCGTCATTCCCATAAGGCCACCATTGTGCGGAGTAAGCACGTAAGATGTAGTCATTTGTGTACACAACATCTATATATTGATAGAAGTTGATGCTAACAGTACTGCACGCAGCAATGATATGAGAGCACGGATAGTGGTAAGTAGTAAATTGTCCACATTGACAGTAACGCTCATTCAAGTTAACTACCCATTTATGTCCACCTCGTTGAGTCATAGGGTCGAAAGCCTCCTCAACCTCAAATATTGTTATCTGAATATCATATATCCGAACAATGTGAGAACAAACCTTTTCTTGATTTTCCCGAAGTTTTTTCATGACGTGTGAGCAATATATTTGACCATTGTGTATTTCCCTTTGTGCTTGACGACCGCGATCAACAAAATACTTTCAACACCTACTGTATGTTGACTTCACAAAGGCAGTTATTGGTACATTGCGACATCCCTTAAAAACTTTATTTACACATTCCGATAGATTGGCTGTTATAAGACCGTATCTACGGCCTTCTTTGCATTATGCCATTGTCTATTTTTCTTTTGAGATCTTCCCAATCCATGCTTTTACTTGGGGACTTAGCTCACAAAATTTATCAAAATTTCTATCAAAAATATGCTTACACGGGGTGTATCCTGCACATAATTAATTATCCACATTAATCAAATTTGCATAAAAAATAACATATGTTATATATGAAATAATATATGTTAGATAAGAAATGTTACCTAATTTTTTTAACATTTCTTTTTGTTTCCCATTCTAAAACTTGTGATTAAAATTGCTTGCAATGTGGCGCACGCAATACACATGATACGCATGAGGAGGTTGCCACCCAAGTGCTTCATTCGCAACAATTGACTTTATACTTGCATGACGATCAGAAATGAGACATATACCATCTTTATCTGTCACATGTTCACGTAAGTGTGCCAAAAACCATGACCACGCTATTAATGTTTCTCCCTTAACCACAACGAATGCAAGCAGAAGAACATGACAATTTCCATCTTGTGTTGTTGCAATTAATAGCGTCCCGTGATACTTCCCATACATGAATGTACCATCAACTTGTATGATTGGTTTGCAATATTTAAAAGCCTCTTTGCATTGACTGAAGGTCCAAAAGACTCGATGGAACTGCCGGTGTTCACGACTGACAGTATTGCCAACAAGAAAATCATCATCACAAATTTGATAATACGATCCTGGCGAATGATTTTGCATGTGTTTCAGCCATGACGGAAGAGCGGCATAAGACTCATCCCAGTCGCCATATTCAATTGTTATTTCGTTTTGCTTCGCCTTCCATGCTTTCCTGTAAGAAATGTTGTAATTAAACATTCCATTGATCCTCTCTTGAATCAAAGAAATCTTGAGTGACGAATCTTCTTTGATCATCCCTATAAAAATAAGTACGAAAAATTATTGTACACCAACAAACACAAAAAAAGGATAAATAAGAATGAAAATTTATAATCATACCTAGTACACAAGTGGCAATCAAATCATAATCCAATTTATCATGGTCTTGAGTTATACTCATATTCAAGCAATTGTGTGGTCCTCCCCATTGCGTAACTTTCCATGTATAAGTTTTTTTAGATAAAATTGCCCTCATATAAAAAGGGCATGGGATGTCATCGCTTCTATTTCCACAACAAACGACATATTTCTGCGATTTAGATTCAACAACTTTGAAACTTTGGTGCACTTTCATTACATATTGTTGTAATGCATTTTTTACTGCGCTTTTGGTATCAAATTCCATACCAACATATAATTCTTGACCCATATTAAAATTTATTAGGAATGAAACATATTAGGAATGAAAGAAATGGAAGATAGATGAAAAGTAGTTTTAGGATTCATTCAATTCATTCATTAATCAAAGTATTACAAAGTTGATATATTTATACAAAGATAGAAAATAACTAACTTGAATAACCAACACTAACTTACTCAAATAACTTCTAGTAACTATAACTTGAGTAACCAACTAATTTACTCAAATAAATTCTAGTAACTAACTAAATTAATTTTATGTCTAATATCCCCCCGCAAGCTGGAATGTGTTGAAAACACTTCTAGCTTGGAGAATATAATACATTAACATTAAAGAAGAAAGAGAAAAGAAAAGAAAAAAAAAATCTGAAAACATGAAATATAGCGAAACATGTCGGAAATACATTGGTCAAAATAAAAACTTCGAGAAATCTTCGACCAACTTCGACGGATTTCAAGAGTCCAAAGCAAGCATCAAAGCTTGTTGGCAAAAACTTTGGTGATGAAGGACAAGAAATTGTAACTGACACGCTCGAAGAGGTACCACAATGCGGTGGCATAAACGAGCACCGCAACCGCTCCACGCCAATTCATCCATAACACCACATCAACAACTAAGCCTTTGCCGAGAACATGATGAAAGGATGAGAAACTAAGGCAATGCCAACATTGTCAGAAGAATGAAGAATGAAGGGGTTAAAATCATCAATGGCAGCCATGGCCATGAGAGAAAAAAAGAACCAACCAGACATCCGAAAGGTCCCCTTAAAAAAATGATTCATAAGGGGGTGGGCTACCCAGTTATATAAGAACTTAATTATCAATGACATCCATGGCCATGAGAGAAAAAAAAGAACCAACCAGGCATCTGAAAGGTCCCCTTAAAAAAACGATGCATAAGGGGGTAGCCTACCCAGTTTTATAAGAACTAAATCATCAATGGCATCCATGGCCATGAGAGAAAAAAAAACCAATCAGGCATCCGAAAGGTCCCCTTAAAAAAATGATTCATAAGAGGGTGGCCTACCCAGTTATATAAGAACTGAATCATCCTCATGAACCACTCGATGTGGGACTCGCAACACGCCCCCTCGAGTTAGGGCTCGGCGCCACAAAGCGAAGCCTAACAACACTATCCACACCACCGGGCAGAACCACAAATAACTTTAATAGGAAGCAAGAGACACGGAAGCAAAAACTCCTGATACCATATTAGGAATGAAACATGTTAGGAATGAAAGAAATGGAAGATAGATGAAAAGTAGTTTTAGGATTCATTCAATTCATTCATTAATCAAAGTATTACAAAGTTGATATATTTATACAAAGATAGAAAATAACTAACTTGAATAACCAACACTAACTTACTCAAATAACTTATAGTAACTATAACTTGAGTAACCAACTAATTTACTCAAATAACTTCTAGTAACTAACTAAATTAATTTTGTCTAATAAAATTTGATCCCATATCTAAACCGCAAATTTCTTCTTGGTCAGGATGACTCCAATTAATATTACTATAGTGAGAAGCAGAATCCTAGAATGGAGTCTGACTTCTACCTACAAAAATAATATACCAAAAATTTAAAATTCAAGGGTAGCGAATTATTTAAATATTATAATATTTATTTATATATAACAATAAATATACCTTCTCCTGATTGCACAACTGTAAGTGGTTCGATCAAACGGGCAGCTTCATTTGTGTCAGATATTTCATCAATATCCTCATCCTCATCTAATGAGTCCTCAACGTATGAATTATATATTAAATAATCATCATCATCATCAAAATCTTCTTCTGAATTTGTTCCAACTCTTGCACTACCCGATTCATTGTGAGACATATTATTTTCGCATGATAACAATGAATTTGTGAAATTAATTGCAGAAGCACCCACAACATCAACTTCAACACATAATTCTATGACAGACATTTCTTGTTGTTGTTCAAAACTTTCAATCATTGTTTCAACATCTTCATTGTCACAAATTTGCAGTGCAATATATTTACCTGCAACTAAAAATCTACAAGTGATAGTAGATATACTTTCATGTTTTTGTAATTTTACCTTGTCGTGTATCCTTTTTTTTAAACTCTCAAAACTAATACCACACTTTATTTGAATAGCTTTTTTAGGGCCTTCAAATGTGATACCATCATCAGTTTCGTACATCTTACCATTTAAATAGACGAGTGTAATAATTGAACTCATTTTTCAAAAATATACCTATAATAAATAATTAATATCGTCAACAAACAATAATATAAAAAATATATTAACATAACATAAATTATTAACCTAAAATAAATTAACATCAACAAATTACTCAAAATAAATTAAATTATTGTCACAACAATTTCCTACTTCGCTCACTCATGATGCAAAACAATCAGCATTTATTTTTAACGTCTATGTAAATTTTGGCTATTAAAAAAATATACCAACAACATCAATAATTATGAGCTTAACTAATAAAAATAATAATAATGTGGTGGACATAAAAACTACTACAATAAATAATTATTGTCATCAACAAACAAATATAACATAATTATAACCAAAAATTAAATTATTAAGTTACAAAAAATTGCTATTTATCACACAAAAAATATAAACAAAATTACTATTTCATTTTATAGTCCGTGTCAATTTGTTTATGCACCTATAAAATATAATCATTATTATCATCAACAGAATAAATATTAAATAATGTTATAATATATCGAAGATAAAAAATATTTACTAGTTTTGAGCAAAATTTCTAACCGGTATAAAGCGCTTCAACAATGATACATATTACAGCAAGAAGTCAGATTCAACCGAGCTCACTTCAATGATTTCGTAGTGAAAATGAAACGGAGGAAGATGGGTTTTATAGGGAAGAAGGAAGTGTTAGGTTGCCCACCATTAGTGGTCGTGCGCCTGGCAGACCACAACTTCCTCCCCCTGCCCCACCTCCCCTATCACCTAGTCATGTCACGCCATGTGTCAAGTTTTTTCGTGGAAAACGCCTTAACGAGTAATGCGTTGTAGTAAAAAAAGAGACTCATGTGGTAAATAACTATAAAACAGACTCATTTTGATAAAAAAAAATTGTAAAAAGGACTCCATTTGGTATTTTTGGTAGCATTCTTCCTACCATCTGCATGAAAAGGAGTGAAACGACAGACCTTATAATTTTAGTTTTTTTGGTCGAGATAAATTATACCTTCGGTTATCATTTCATACCTAACCCTGAAATCAAATTTCAGACCTTAGACAAGAGAGACTCAAGTGCTGAAATCAAATTCTGTTTACTGTATGCTTGAGGATAATTGAAAATTATTTGACCCTTTTTCATATTGTTTTGTGCGTCGGAAGGTTTCAATTTCTCGTTTGACATGGTTTGACGCTTTTTCAAATGAACCGACACATTCAACCTCCAAAATTATATATAATATAATATAATATAACATAATAATAGTTAATCAAAATATAATTAAAATTGTAAACTGTTATAATGATTTTTTAAATCTTATGCCTAATAAATTTATGATTTCATAATAATAATAATAATAGAAAATTGTTCAATTTTTTCCCCATAAATACACCTTCTCTCTCCTATTTTTTCCAATTTACATTACTTTTCAATTTAATTCACAATATCCATCACTTGGAACTTTCTCTCTCCTTTTTATTTTTTTTAATTTAAAATATTATAAAATATAAATATTGTATTATATAATTTTTTTAATTGGTTTTAAAATTAATTATTTATTAAATTAAATTTTATAATTTTATTTTTTTAAAGAAAAAATATACAGATAAAGAAAAATAAAAAAATTGAATAAAATTAGAGTACAAATTTTTAGTTATTTTGTATGTACTTTTGTAGTTAAACTTATGTGCTATTGATATTTTTTTTTTTGTTATGTTTGTCAATTAAAAAAATAAGAAAATTAGTTAGTAGTATTAAAATAAACTAAAAAACATAGTAAAAAAATAATTGATACATTTATCTTATACAATAAACATAAAATTTCAAAGAGTAGTAACTGCTATATTTAAAATATCTTTAAAAATATTTATTGAAAATATCTTTAAATAAAAATATATTGAAAATATCTTTAAAAATATTTATTTAGCAGTTATTTTTGACTTAAGTGATAAGAATTGATATTTTTATTATTTATGACTTTCACATATAAGATTAAAATATCCAAAAGATACTAATAATGGCTAAATATGAGTTATGTTTTATAATAAAAATATATTAAAAATATTTTTAAAGATATTTAATTAGCAGTTATTTTTTGCTATCACCCGAATCAATGTGACAAGAATAGACCTTATAATTTTAGTTTTTTTGGTCGAGATAAATTATACCTTCGGTTATCATTTCATACCTAACCCTGAAATCAAATTTCAGACCTTAGACAAGATAGACTCAAGTGCTGAAATCAAATTCTGTCTACTGTATGCTTGAGGATAATTGAAAATTATTTGACCCTTTCTTCATATTGTTTTGTGCGTCGGAAGGTTTCAATTTCTCGTTTGACATGGTTTGACCATTTTTCAAATGAACCGACACATTCAACCTCCAAAATTATATATAATATAATATAATATAATATAACATAATAATAATTAATCAAAATATAATTAAAATTGTAAACTGTTATAATGATTTTTTAAATCTTATGCCTAATAAATTTATGATTTCATAATAATAATAATAATAGAAAATTTTTCAATTTTTTTCCCCATAAATACACCTTCTCTCTCCTATTTTTTTCAATTTACATTACTTTTCAATTTAATTCACAATATCCATCACTTGAAACTTTCTCTCTCCTTTTTGTTTTTTTAATTTAAAATATTATAAAATATAAATATTATATTATATAATTTTTTAATTGGTTTTAAAATTACTTATTTATTAAATTAAATTTTATAATTTTATTTTTCTAAAGAAAAAATATACAGATAAAGAAAAATAAAAAAATGGGATAAAATTAGAGTACAAATTTTTAGTTACTTTGTATGTACTTTTGTAGTTAAACTTATGTGCTATTGATATTTTTTTTTGTTATGTTTGTTAATTAAAAAAATAAGAAAATTAGTTAGTAGTATTAAAATAAACTAAAAAGCATAGTAAAAAAATAATTGATACATTTATCTTATACAATAGACATAAAATTTCAAAGAGTAGTAACTACTATATTGAAAATATCTTTAAAAATATTTATTGAAAATATCTTTAAATAAAAATTTATTGAAAATATCTTTAAAAATATTTATTTAGCAATTATTTTTGACTTACATGATAAGAATTGATATTTTTATTATTTATGACTTTCACATACAAGATTAAAATATTCAAAAGATACTAATAATGGTTAAATATGAGCTATTTTTTATAATAAAAATACATTGAAAATATTTTTAAAGATATTTAATTAGCAATTATTTTCTGCTGTCACCCGAATCAATGTGATAAGAATATGAACGAGATTAGTGGCGTCCTGATCCAATGAGAAAGAGGACGATAGAGGGTCGTTCCGTTTCAACTCGCAAGATGGACGAAGAAGAAAATCAACGGAAAAAGTAGTAAAAGATGTGAAATTTGCCGGCAACATGGTCATAACAAAATCCTAACATATCTTCATCTTAAATTTTTTCTTATCCAAGTGTAATTGTTTAAGTATTTTATTGATCATGAAATATAATGTTCTTCTATAAATAAGTTGTTAAACTAAAAGTCTTCTCATTTTTTAATTAAATCTAATGACATAAACAAACTAATTATAGTTAGTAATATAATTATATTAAAAATAATTATATTAGAAAATTCAGATTTTAAATAAAAATATTCACTTAAAAAATATGTTAAGTAAATTAAATAATAAAACAAAAATAATTATATTTAATAATATAATTTTCTTTAAAAAAATTAAAAATTAAATTATAAAATTCAATTTAATAAATAAGTAATTTTAAAACCAATTAAAAAATTATATAATATAATATTTATATTTTATAATATTTTAAATTAAAAAAAATAAAAAGGAGAGAGAAAGTTTTAAATAATATATATTGAGAATTAAAATTGCAAAATAACGTAGATCGAGAAAAAAAAAAGGAGAAAAAAGATGTATTTAATGAAAAAAAAATCAAATTGCTCGTTGTAACATTTGATGAATAGAATATTACGTTACAGAAGGTAATTTCCTCTAATACCCGGCTTATCAATTTTTTCCTGTAATACCCTTTTAATCAACCTTAATTTTGCATCATCCATATGACTATTTGCAATTTGTCGTACGATTCGTTATGACCAGCTGTAGTCAACTACATTAATATCTAATTACAGAAATATTTGCCCAGATTCAGAGTCATCTATGTGACTATATCCAAATTTTCATTTTTTCTTTTTAAAGTCAACTTTATTTGCAGCTTTGAGTAGCCTTTAGAATCAATTTAACCACATAAGTGTGTATTTGTTTTACAGTTATTACACATTTGAATGTACGTTCACTCCAATCTATTTCTTTAGTGTCATTAAGTCAACTGAAATTATTTGCGATTTGAGCCTGTAAATTAATCTAAAGATGTGTATCTGCTGTTAGTTCTAATATACCATTAACACCCTACCAATAGTACTGAAGTATCTCTCGGTTTTAACATTTCAATAAGAAAAAAATACCCAATCACATGACTTAAAATTGTACTAAACATTAGGCCACATGGTCAAATTGATGAACCCTACCAAATGAATCCTATGCGTGACAAGTTGGTAATAAGAAAGACCGTGATCATAGAACATAGCATGACATCAATCATCTACGATTAAGAAGAAATGGATTATCACTGGGTTGGCTTCCATAATGAAGGTTCAAACCTATCATTGATTAATAAAATCAGAAGTGAAGTTTGATATCAGCATTTAATTTTCACCTACCCCATCATTTTTCTTTGTGTGAGGAATAAATTAGCCAATAAATTCTCGTGTTCGTTTGCCTTTGGGTGTCAGCACAAGAAGACAAAGTAGCTGGAAAAGTAAAGTCAATGAACTAATTCTCTGAATAGTCAAGTGGCTCCATTAACAAAGTGAACGAAGTTCCACTTTTTTTTTCTTGTACTTTTTGCTTTATGATTCTTCTATTCCTAACCAGAATCATTTTAAGTTGAAAAGTTTCTGAAATCTCAGTTACACAGTGTACAATCACTAGCATCAGCCAAAAAGCCTAGTGTGCTGTTATCTTTCTCCTGTTTGGATATTTGCTTTTGCATTTGCATTTGGGGCTGCAAACTTTGGCTTATTCTTTAGATTTTTTTGAGTTTGTTTGTTTGCTTGGTTGCATCTGAAAGATATAACCAGAAACTTTTAAGTATAGGGGAGATTTTTGTTGATGGGTGCTTGTTGGAGCAGTAGGATTAAGTCTGTTAGTCCTTCCAATACAGGTAAGGAACTTCTTGATTTGCATGTTACATCATTTTGTTTACTCCTAATATCTGAATGAGTTAATTTACTTGACAAGATTTACTTTTTGGAGTTAGAGTGAATATTGGGGTTGGTTATCACACAACTTAAATTTGTTAACTTTATGAAGATTTGTGCTGCCTAGACACGTATGCTAGTCTATGACATCTTTGAGATCCATGCAATTTAAGGATGCTATGTATTATCTTATGGTGTGATCTGTGTTTCTTCATAGTTGAGTTTCGTCTTGGATGTTCATTGAATGCCTAAATTCTAGATTTGGGCCTTAGTGTAAAGTTTTAATTTTTTTTAAACCCCTTTGAGAAGACCCTTCAGTAATTCCTGGTGGAAAAAAAATGTAATTTGAATTTGAGAGAAAATATACTTAGCACAGTAGGGATAATTTGTGGCTTTAGTGAATTCCTTGTAAATTTGGAAGTTAGTGATGATGAACTTGTTTATTTTGTTTGTTTTAAGGCACTATGGTGATTGATTTTTGTGAAATTCTTTTGGTATTTTTGAAGGGTTCACTTCTAGAAGCGTCAGCAGAGATGGCTACGATATCCACTCGAATAGCAGGAACTCATCAGCCTCCATCCCCATGACCCCTCGGAGTGAGGGCGAGATCTTACAATCTTCGAATTTGAAAAGCTACAGCTACAATGAGCTAAAAATGGCCACAAAAAATTTCTGCCCAGACAGTGTCTTAGGAGAGGGTGGATTTGGTTCAGTTTTCAAGGGCTGGATTGATGAACATTCGCTCGCTGTTACCAGAGCCGGAACAGGCATGGTTGTTGCTGTGAAGAAACTTAATCAAGAGAGTTTCCAGGGTCACAAGGAATGGTTGGTAAGTATCAATTCCTTTTCTGGATACTCATTCAGTTCCCTCATTTGAAGTGTATTAGCAAGATTATAGGGAGCTCAATGCTATTTTGGATACTCATTCAATTGGTAATTCTGATCCTGTTTCAGGGATTTCTGTTAAACTCTATATTTGTTAACTTTGATTTAATTGGCATTACTGTCCTAATCATGCAAGTTAAAAAGCTAATCATGCAAGTTAAAAAGAGCACTTTTTGGATGACTAGATTAGGATGTTAAAGTTCAGCAGATGTCCATAACTGATAGCTTAGTGGTTAATTTTCTTCTTGTTTTATATTGTAACTTGCAGGCTGAAATCAACTATCTTGGGCAACTGCAGCATCCTAATCTTGTCAAGTTGATAGGCTACTGCTTAGAGGATCAGCACCGGCTTCTAGTTTATGAGTATATGCCCAAAGGAAGTGTGGAGAATCATCTGTTCAGAAGTCAGTACCATCCAGTTTTTATGAATATTTCAATATATTGTTGAATCAATTAATTGTGTAATTGAAAAACAATCTTAGGAGTTGTTTGCTAATTTCATTACATTTCCTGATTTCAATATATTGTTGAATCAATTAATTGTGTAATTGAAAAGAGATTGTAACATTTGCTTGATCCCCCAAAGTTCCTATACTAATGTTGAATGAAATCATCATTATTAATTAATGCAGGAGGATCTCATTTTCAGCAGCTTTCTTGGACTTTGAGATTGAAAATATCCCTTGGGGCTGCAAGGGGTCTTGCTTTTCTCCATAGCACAGAAACTAAAGTCATATACCGCGACTTTAAGACTTCCAATATCCTGCTTGATACTGTAAGTATTGGAAACTTGGCCATGCCTTCATATGGTTGAACATGATGGATTTAGCATGCAGTCATTAAGCTGCTTGACTGACATGTTTTGCAGAACTATAATGCAAAACTTTCTGATTTTGGGCTGGCCAGAGATGGACCAACTGGTGATAAGAGCCATGTTTCTACTAGGGTCATGGGAACCCATGGATATGCAGCACCAGAGTATCTAGCAACAGGTACAATATCTGGTGTTTGTCAAATCGGGTTCCTGACTGCCAAGAGTGATGTCTATGGCAAATTATTTAACTAACCGATTCTTTCTCCATTTTTACCAGGTCACCTCACTGCCAAGAGTGATGTCTATAGTTTTGGAGTAGTTCTTTTGGAAATGTTGTCTGGAAGACGCGCCATAGACAAGAACCGGCCATCCGGAGAGCAATGCCTTGTTGAATGGGCAAAGCCTTACCTTTCTAACAAACGCAGAGTTTTTCGCGTGATGGATAGTCGTCTTGAAGGCCAGTATTCCCTTACACAAGCTCAAAGGGCAGCCACCCTTGCTTTTCAATGTCTTGCTGTAGAGCCCAAATACAGGCCAAATATGGATGAGGTGGTGAGAGCATTGGAGCAGCTACGCGAATCAAATAATGATCAGGTGAAAAATGGTGATCATAAAAAGCGTAGTAGAGTTAGTGGATCTGGCCTTGGTCACCACAATGGACTCCCTGCATCTACTAGCAAAGGAAGTATAGATGCTGCTAAATTTAATTATCCTAGGCCCTCTGCTTCTCTCCTTTATTAAGCAATGTATAGTTCTCTTTCTTTTTTCTAGTTTTATTTTGGACTTCATTTTGTCATTAATGTTAACATAGTGCCATCTAATCTGGTTCCTTAAGGTTCTTGTTACCCTTGATTGAATCCCGTATAAAAGTGCAAAGTGGGACCCAGTGGCGGGGTGTGCACTTGCACCTCCTTATTTTTTAAAATTCACTAAATTTATAAATAAAATCTTATATTTTTATATTTTATTTTATTTATATTTATATAATTAAATCCATTGGGGGTGAGCCCTGGTGCAGCGGTAAAGTTGTGCCTTGGTGACTTATTGGTCATGGGTTCGAATCCGGAAACAGTCTCTTTGCGGATCCAAAAATCTTATAAAGAGGTTTTTTTATTTTTTATAATTGATTAAATGTCTAACTTTCAATTAATTATAATCTTTTAAATTTTTTTACTATTTTAACACAAAATTGAAACCAATTTTTATATTGATAACAACTAACCCACATATAGTTTTGTACTAGTTATTACTTTAAACATTATATAAAATGATAAATACAATTAATTTTACACTGATTAATCTTTAATAATCTATAATAACTATTACAATGGAACTAATCCCATGTGATGTTATCTTTCTTCTGATCATTATTACCCTCAATTATTATAAACTACTATTATTATCCCAACTAATCTATCGGCTGATTTTTGACACACTATCTTGTCAAAATTTTATATACTCGTGTATATATATACTCGTTGTTCTTCTTGAACTTATGATTAGAAGGAAACTTGTTGATCATACACTATCGCGTGGACGAAGAGTCTGGTTACTTGGGTACTAATTTAAGCTATTTCTTATCTTTAATCCCCTTGCCCCTGTACACACACTCCAGTCAAAAGGAGGAGAAACTAAACTTTTTTTTTATTATTATGGCCTATTGTGGACTCTAAAATCCTGGCTGATGAAATTGATGGCAACTATTAATGTATATTGTTTCAGGCTACACCAAAACTCAGTGAGCATAAAGTTAGGCAGTGTGTTGATACAAGACTAGGAGGATAATACCCACCCAAAGCTGTTGCTAAGGTGCTTACTTTCGTTTAGTTTATTTTTGTTCATAGTTTATTTTATTTTTCCATTTTCTTGCTAAGGTGGTATTGAAAGTCCGTGAAAATATTCTGTTAGATTATTTTAAATTGTATGCATATGATATGAATTGGAAAACTCTAGAGTATCATCAGAATTCTATTTTTTTTAGGTAGTAAATACTGAATATGCAAAAAGGCCAAATTTTGAATCTAAAACTACTGTATCACATTCCCTTTAGGTGGACATTTGTTGGATATAATTAGTTGAGCAATCGGAAGACAATGTCTTTATGTTATTTATGATCTCAATTTCAGTACTAGTGATTGGTATTTGTGTAATTCTTTATTCCGACATACATATATTTAAGAAAAATATATAAAAATATGAAATTTAATTAAATCAATTTTATTCAAATCACTTAAATAAATTCACATGTGTAAAAGATTCATATTCATTTTATGTTACCAAATAAAACTTATTAAAAACATCTCTGGCTCAAAACAAGGTCGTCTAAAACTTCAAAGAATGAACTAAAGATTTAGCATGTGAAACAAAATGATAAAAACTACATGTTCAAAGCTTCATGCAATTAATACAGAACCCCATGTCCCAATGTCACATCCTATCAGAGCATTATGTTCTAGCGTCCTCTAGCATGAGGTTCTCCATAATTATCCACCAAACCATTTGCTCCCACGAACACAAAGTTCGAGATCATTATAGGATCCAAACACAAATAGCACATAGGGAGTGAGTTATCACATTCCTAAATAATAGAGAGAAACGAGACAACATAGATATACATATTATATAAATGAAATATAACTTACTTTAACATAGCTAATGTCATTCCACCACTTATCGCATAACATCACATCTCAATACTATACGTCTCATACATTTTCACATCATTCACGTACTCAAGGATCAAAACACAATATCACTCAACCAATCAATATCGATCAATACACAAGCGTTATGCAACAAATATACTAAGACTCAATCCTATATGTAATGTGGTACCATGTTAGTAAAAAATCTTGTTGGGCACATAGGAATACATGACAAGACAGACCACACACTGGTAAGTCAGGTCACTCTCACTAGGTAAAATCATAGGAAGACCAGTCAGGATCACTCAGTTTTGCGAGAACACTCCAATCATATGGGATCAACATAGGCTTCAAGGAACATTCAAACTGAGTGTATTTACCTCAAGGTCTATACTCCGAAGAGTTTGTCAGGACCTTTCCCTCCCGATTCAAGTCTAACCCAGAAAACATTTTAGCACGTAGACTCTATCTATGAACAGTACAAAACACACAACTCCTCAATTGTTCTCAAAATAATTTTAACTCGTTGCACCTCAAAGTGATTAAATTCGTTGGCTTCCCACAGTGGATCCCATCACAATACTCGTCGTGCATTAACTCGTCGCCCTTAAAGGGTCTTACAATTATGTGATTGTATGATTCATAGCTCACAAATCAATGCACACAATATCTCAATACAAATGTATCTTATAATTTAATACATACTCAATTTATCACATACACTCAATCTCAATCACAATGTTATAATCCCAAAACATGTTATCACACCTCATGAATCATATACACACCACACAGTATTAATATATACATGACACAAACACATACTTTAGCTATGAACTATGCATTACACACAATTACTCAATTGCATTCAAAATCATTTTAACTCGTTGCGCCTCAAAGTGATTAAACTCGTTGCATTCCCACAGTGGATCCCATCACAATACTCGTCGCATATTAACTCGTTGTCCTTAAAGGGTCTTACAGTTGTGTCATTGCACAGTTCATATCTCACAACTCAATATATGCAATATCTCAATACACATGTTGATGGAAGCTTGCGTGTGGAACTTCTATGGAGGCTGGATCTTTGAGCTTCAATGAGGTCCTTCAATGGTGATTTTCCACCATGGAGATGCAGCGGAAGGCAAAGGAGAAGAGGAGAGGGGAGGCACCATCCACTAGGGAATGAGCCATGGAAGAAGGAGCTTCACCACCAAGAATATGCCTTGGATAAGAAGCTTGAAGAGGATGCTTTAATGGAGGAAAAGAAAGAGAGAAGGGGGGAGCACGAAATTGAAGGAATAAAAGAGGAAGAGAAGTGGAACTTTGAAGTGTGTCTCATAAGACTTTCATTCATCAAAGTTACAACAAGTGTTACACATGCTTTTATTTATAGACTAGGTAGCTTCCTTGAGAAGCTTTCTTGAGAAAACTTCCTTGAGAAGCTTGTTTGAGAAAACTTCATTGAGAAGCTAGAGCTTAGCTACACACACCCCTGTAATAACTAAGTTCACCTCCTTGAGAAACTTCCTTGAGAAGATTCCTAAAGAAGCTAGAGCTTAGCTACACACACCTCTCTAATAGCTAAGCTCACCCTCATGACAAAATACATAAAATACAAAAAAAAGTCTCTACTACAAAGACTACTCAAAATGCCATGAAATACAAGGTTAAAACCCTATACTACTAGAATGGCCAAAATACAAGGACCGAAAGAAGAAAAAAAACCTATTCTAATATTTACAAAGAAGAGTGGACCCAACCTTGGCCCATGGACTCAGAAATCTACCTTGAGGTTCATGAGAACCCTATGGCCTTTTTTAGTAGTTCTAGCCCAATCCTCTTGGATTCTTCTATCCAATACCCTTGGGGGGTAGGATTGCATCACATGTATCTCACAATTCATCACATATTCAATTTATCATTTACACACAATCTTAATCACAATTTCATGATCCCAATATAACAATTTATCACGCTATTCTAGTAAATATCGTCCAAAACACAAAAGAATTATACAAAAATTCTTCTCACAACACGAGGAGTAAAACCCCTCAAACAATTTCACATAATCATATCAAAATCAAAGGAATCAAAATCGTAGGTTAAAAAACACAAAAAACACTAAGAACACTTAATTTTATCAACCAATTCGCATCAGGGCATCAATTGGCTCGTCAAACACAACAATCTGATAATTATAATCATAAAGAAAGAATTACAATACAATAAGCATCCTAAAATAATCCTCGATTTGATCTTCTAAGGATCCCTACACATGTTCATTCTAACTCCAATTGTGATAAACTGATCCCTTATCTCTAAGCGGGCTCGCGTGAGTAGCCCGACAATGATAGCGGTGTCTCTAACGATTTCCTAAGATTCTTCAAGATTTTCCTTTGGTTGCTCTACTAGGTTTCCAATCGTTAGAGAGAAGGAGAAAGGATTGGAGCCTCCATTTCACTATCTCCATGGGAGGAATATTTCTCTCACCACACATATTATTCCGTAAATCCAAATGGTGGGGATGTACGAAATTGACACGACGGTCCAATAGTTAACGAGTCTTTATTGTAGTTTTATTGGGACAGATTTGAGTGTATGTGGAAAAAAGAAAGCTCCACGCGAGGGACATTTCTCTCATCACCTATATTATTTCACAAATCCCAATGGTAAGGATGTGAGAACATGATTTTCGAAGCTGATGTTAAAATTTCATGATGATCCAACTGTTAACGAGTTTGAGATCGTAGTTTTGTTGAGATAGATTTGAGTGTATGCCAGAAAAAGAGAGGATTTTGGGAGAGGGAGAAGGGAAAACAGACTTGTGAGGAAGACAGAGTATAGAGACGTGTTGTAAATGTAAAAACTGACCTAATATATCTCTGTTTATAGCTAGGGTACTTTCAGGCAAATTTACCCTAGGGGGCTTCTTTTAAAAACTATTTACCAAACAGGGTTTGTTTTTAAACAAATTGCAAGGGGGGTCTGTTATGTACGTGGATGCCGCCATTCCTACTAGCGTGAAGCTTGTAACGCCATTGGCAATGGCGAGGAAGGCGATGCCGCCATTGACAGCAGCGGGACAGGGTCTGAGTCACTGCCCATACCGCCATTCAAACTGGCGGGACATGCTGACTAAGCATCTCGCCATTGGTACTGGTGGGACATGCCAACGTGGGCAGTCCCACCATTGGCGCCTGTGGAACACGTTGTAGCATGTGGGGTTGCAGTGTTCAGTCTGAAAAAGATGGGTAGGCTTGCAGTAGGGGTTGCAGTGTTCAGTCTGAAAAAGATGGGTAGGCTTAGGGTTTGCAGTTATGAAAAGCTTGCATGTGAACGTTAAAAATTTGAACGTTGGGGTTTAAGTTTTCAGCTATAAAAAAAATGCTTGAACCTTGATTATTTACGCTTGCATTTCTCCTTACTGAGTTCTCTTTCTGTTTCTTCTTGAGTGTGAGCTTGTGCTTGTGCTTGCTGTGTGCTTCTTGCTTTGTGCTCCTTGGTTCAAATTTGGTGCGTGCTTCCTTCCTTCAAGTGTGTGCCCTTACCCTTACCCTTCCTTTCTGGTAAGTGTTTTCAAAGTAAATAAAATTTATATATTCTGTTAATAAATATTATAAGTTTAAGTTAGTTAGTATTAACAAATATTCTAAGTTAGTTAGTATGTAAATAGTAGATTAGTTAGTATTAACAAAAATTCTAAGTTTAAGTTAGTTAGTATCAGTAGGTATTGTGTTGGTATTTTTTACGTATTAATAGATATACCAATGTTAGGTTAGTTACTATGAAAATATTATTTGGTTAGTTAGAATGAAAATTTTATTTAGTTATTGTATGTATTGTTAGATATTATATGTGTGATATATATATATATGAAAATAATATTTGGCTGAAAATATTATTTGGTTACTTAGTATGAAAATATTATATATTTGTTTAGTTAGTATAAAAATATTACGTGTATATATATTTAGTTGTATATATTCTTAAATTTTATATATGTGATATTAGCTTTTGTAGTATTAGGTATATATTTACACGCATGATACTTTAGCCTAATAAATATATATACATACATGATACTTTAGGAAGACACACGTAATATTAGGTTTTGTAGTATTAGGCACAAGTTAATATTAGCTTTAGGTATATATTTGTAAATTTTAGACACACGTAAATTTTTAGTTTTTGTAATATTAGTTAGCTGTAGAAATTTAAGCATTTTACATGTAAATAAATAATTATAATATTAAATACACGTAAATTTGCCTTTTTAGTGTCTTAATTTTGTATGTTATATATAGATAGTATAATTTTAAATAAATGAATTGATAAGTTAATATTGTTTGAGTTAATTATTTTTAGTTTTTAGTTATATATATATATATATATATATATAAGATAGTGTTAGTTGTAGTTTGTAGGTTAATATTATTTGTTTTAGGAAATTTACATTATTAAATATATGATACATTGTACAAATAATTACTGCTAATAATTTTTAAATAAAAATTCTAATTCACAAAATTAGTACGCTTAAACTATAAGAGAATCAGGTAAATATTTCTAAGGCCTAATTACAATAATTAATACGCTTAAACTTCATGTTCAAATTTTTTTCTAAAAAAACAATTATTACTTCAATTAAATATTTTGTCAATCATAAAAATAAAAAAATGTATTTACTTGCTCTATGAAAAATTCCTCAACTTCAAAAATATTTCAGACACAAAATGGAAGGCTTATAAATGGAAGGGTTACACTTAAAAAAATTTCAAACACAAAAATCATAAAAAAAATAGGCTTACAAATAATTATTGCTAATGATTTTTAAATAAAAAATCTAATTCACAAAATTAATACGCTTAAACTATAAGGGAATCAGTTAAATATTTGTAACGCCTAATTACAATAATTAATACGCTTAAATTTCACGTTCATTTTTTTTTTCTAAAAAAACAATTATTACTTCAACTAAATATTTTGTCAATCATAAAATTACAAAAATCTATTTGTTTGTTCTATGAAAAATTCCTCAACTTCAAAAAAATTTCAAACACAACATGGAAGGCTTATAAATGGAAGAATTACACTTAAAAAAATTTCCATCTTAAAACCAATAAAAATATAGGCTTACAAATAATTACTGCAAATCATTTTTAAATAAAAAATCTAATTCACAAAATTACTACACTTCAAACAAAATGAAAGAAGGCTTTAAAAAATTGACTCAATAAAAAATCATTCTTTTAAATAAATACAAAATATCCTTACTTTAAATAAATCACTAACTTTGAGCAAAATCAGCAAACTTCTGGAAACTGCCTATCTTTCTCTCCTCTTTGGACTGCTTTGTTTCTCTCTTCAGACTACCTTTGCTTTGAGTGTGAAATTTTGTTCTTAGAAATGCTCTTATTTAAAGCCAATTTACACCCATGCAGCATGTGATCTTCTCTACAATAATTACAGGCGCATGTGAATATGAAACTGTATCCATGTGAACCCTCAGCATGCCATGCCCTAGCCTGCAAATGAGCAGAACCCTAACCTGCAAATGAGCAGAACCCTAGCCTGCTGCATGTCACCCTTACTTGCAAACAGTGCCCTAAGCTGCTGTGTGAAGCCAAAACCCTATCTGTAGATGTATCAAGGCGTGAAGAAGTAGTCTGTAGCTGTATCAAGGCGTGCAGAAGGTGAGAAGAAGTGCACGTTGGTCTCGCTGGTGCTATTGGCGGGATGCCCAGTCAGCACTTGTCTCGCTGGTGCTACTGGCGGGTTGCCCAGTCAGCACTTGTCTCGCTGGTGCTAATGGCGGGTTGCCTGTAACGCTCTTGGTGCTGGCGGCACCCAGCCACGTCTCGCCAGAGCTAGTGGCGGCATCCATGGAGTCGCTGATGCAGCTGGCGACATCAAATGAAAAATAGACCCCCCCTGCAATTTCTTTCAAAAGGGACCCTGATCCGTAAATTGTTTATAAATGTGTCCCTCTACAGTAAATTTGCCGTACTTTCAACCTATTATTTATTCTATTTTTCTTTATTTTATTATTTTATAAAAAGGAATTATATATTACTTACTATCAAATGAATAAATAAAATATCTTTTTTATTTTTTAAGAACATATATTTATTTTATTTACCTTTAAAATATTATTTTAATTAATAAATTATTTATTCTTATTTATTTAATTACAAAAGCCTCATTATGTTTCCTAAAACTCTATTTATTTTTAAATAAAATCCTTTTTAATTTCTACATCAGTTTAAGCTAGAACCAGTGTAGATAATGATTTTCAACATTGATTTTAAAATCAATGTTGAAAAATGCCTACTATCAACGATAGTCGTTTCAACATCAGTTCTAAATCAATGTTGAAACTTCTCCAGAACAAATGTTAAAGTCCTTTTATGTAGTATTGGTTAGGATTGTCTCTACGCTAGGGTTTGTGTTTGGGGAAATCAAAAGTAGTGCATAAATTCAGGGCCCTAGAAGTTGATATGGTGGTGTTAGTGTTGCATATTTGGATTCTAAGATCCGACATGAATGATGTGATTATGTTCCACATGTAGGTCACTCACACTTCTCTTGTGCTATTTTTCTGTCGAAATATTTTTTTTTTCTCTTTTTCTTACTATGATTTGTTAGAATTTGTTCATTCATTTGGTATTTTGTATTGTGATTCAATAATGATTTATGTTGGTGTTGTTCTTTGCATTTCATGCTTACTTGGCACATTTTGTAATTTTGTTTTGTTCTGAATTACGTTTTTCATGGAAGATATGCAGGAACCAAACCTAAATGCTAAAATAGCTAAGCAACTTCAAAGATTTTATTAAGTGGAAATTCAAGGCTCAACATAATCACAATTATGGTATAACTAATGAAGTCTTTGTATGCTTCTATTCTAGGCTCAAAGCAACCTCAATTCATGAATATGTTCTTTGAGAAATGTCATTTATCTTTTCTTCCTTCTAAGTTCTAACTAGTGTGATCTATGTATGGTTTTATTTCTTTTGCTTGAGTTATTTTTGTAATTTTGTTTGAAGTCAATTTTCTTTGTGTTTATTGAGTTCTATGAATTTGACCATACCTTCTATTTTCGGAATCATAACATGTTTGATTTTTCTCTTAGATAAACCTCCTTGGAGTTGCTTTCAGTATGGTGGATTATAGTTTCAAACTTTCAATTGCAATGGATAATCTGTTGGATCAAGTGGCCTCAGAATAATTAAGAAGGGGGGGTTGAATTAATTATTTATGAACCTTTACTAATTAAAAAACTATCCTTCTTAGGCTTTTACTATAATGTTAAAAAAGTAAAGAACAGAAATAGAAACTTAACCAAAAGTAAAAGCGATAATTAAAGTGCACAGCGGAAATTAAAGAGTGTAGGGAAGAAGAAGACAAAAACAAGAGTTTTATACTGCTTCGGCAACAACCCGTGCCTACATCCAGTCCCCAAGCGACCTGCGATCCATGAGATTTCTTTTCAACCTTGTAAAATCCTTTACAAGCAAAGATTCACAAGGGATGTAACCTCCCTTGTTCTCTTTGAACAACCAAGTGGATGTACCCTCCACTTGAACTGATCCACAAGAGATGTACCCTCTCTTGTTCTCAGTTACAACAACCCAAGTAGATGTACCCTCTACTTGTACCACAAAGGATGTATCCTCCAATATGTTAAGACAAAGTTCTTAGGCGGTTAGTCCTTTGAAACTTTGTGAAGGGGAAACAAAAGATATCTCAGGCGGTTAGTCCTTTGAAATCTTTTGTTTAAGGGAAAGGGAAGAATCAAAAGAATTCTCAGGCTGTGTCATTTTGAATTCCTTGAAAAGGGAGAAGGGAGACACAAAAGAATTCAGGCGGTTAATCCTTGGCGAATTCTTTTTGGCAAAGGGAGAAGAGAATGAAAAGATATAGCACACTTTTGTTTTCTGTGAAAGAACAAGGTTTGGAAACCAAAAAACTTTAGAAAGCCTTTGGAAAAGGAAGAAGAAGAAAGATATCAAAAGGTTATCAAAAAGTTGTATGTAAAGGTTGTCAAAAGTTATTGAAATGCAAGTCAAGGTCTTGCTTTTATAGACTCTTCATGTCTGGTCAAGAAAACCATTGGAAGAGTTATAACCTTTAAAAAAACCTGAAAACCATTGGAAGTGTTACATCTTTTGATTTTTATTCAAAACTTGTCACTGGTAATCGATTACCAAAACCATGTATTCGATTACACAAAGCATTTTATGAAAGGATATGACTCTTCACAATTGATTTTGAATTTCAACGTTTAGATACACTGGTAATCGATTACCAATATCTTGTAATCGATTACACCATTTTGAAATCAATTGGAACGTTGCAAATTCAGTTAAAAGCTTTTGAAATCAAACTTTGCTACTGGTAATCGATTACAGGAAACTGGTAATCGATTGCCAGAGAGTAAAAACTCTGGTAACTTAGAAAATTTTGAGAAAAACTCTTATGAAAAACAAAACTGTGCTGAGTTTGTTTTTTGAAAAATCTTTTCAATACTTCCCTTGTGAAGTCTTCTTGATTTCTTCTCTTGAAACTTGAATTCATCTTCTCTTGAATCTTGAAATCAAACTTCTCTTGATTCTTGAATCTTGTTGACTCAATCTTGAAATCATTCTCTTGGGCTTTTTGTCATCATCTTTGTTATCATCAAAACTACTTGAATCAACTTGATTTATCATCATGAAGCTTGCTTCTACAATCTCTCCCTTTTTGATGATGAAAACCCTAAAATGCAAACCACATAGTCATATATCACAATCCATAAATATCATGTTCAGTCATTGTCGCAACCTACCCTTTTGCGGGTGAGCGAGGCGAGGCTCACGGGTGCGTCTTTTAAGAAAGGAAAATGCGCGGAGTCGCCACCAACGTTTATTCGAGGAAAACGTCAGAAAAACCAGAAAAGACGTGGTCTATGAACTTTAAGTGTGAAAGGTTCGGGAGTTGTATTTACGCACGGGGAAGGTATTAGCACCCCACACATCCGTCACAAGGGACGACAACCTTTAATCAAGTGTGCAAATATGACTTCAATTTGTTTTATTTTTCCTTTTACGTTTTTATGTCTTTTTATGCTTTTTTTGTATTTTTGTCTTTTTGTGGTCGACAAGGGTGTTTCCCTTGCTCCTACATATTCCTCAATTGTGATAAGGAAATCAGACCTACGTAGTTCTTTCAAAAGGGGCGAATCAAGTGATTCTTTTTACTCGGAAGGGGGTCATTTAAGGCATTGGACCTTAAAATGATCCATTTTACTTGGTGAGAAAGCTAAGGTGTTGGACCTCTAACCATCTCACGAGGTCGACAAAAGCGGGGCTTTTGCTCCTAAGTATCCTCCATCGAAGAGGAAATCAGACCTACGTAGTTCTCGCGAAGGCAGTAAAGTGATGTGTTGATTTTTATGCTTTTGAACGGTCCGTGTTAACCGATAAAAGCAAAGAGGACCGTTTAAGGCGTTGGACCTTAAAACGTTTTTTCAGTGATTTTTACGGACAAAGCTTGATTTTGTGAGTTGATTTTAGCCTTAGTTTCACCTTAGTTTCACTTATTTTTTGATTATTATATTATTTATTTTACCTCTTTTTTGGTTTCCAACGTGGTTACGGCATGACCGAACGGTCAGATTTCATTTTAACAGAAATTAACAGATGTTACAATTCAAATGATCGGTGGAAATTTATTTTATTTTTTGATTAGGGGAGAAAATGACTTAAATAAATGACTAAAGTACGTCAAAAGGGGGTACGAAAAGTAAATGAAATAAAAATAACAGTACGCGAAACAAGTGGGGACCACAAAGGGTACATAGAATGAATTGAAAAGTTCGATTTCGGGAACTTACCGGTTGAAGACCGAAGAACGAACAAAGGACGGCGGAAAATCTTCACGAAATCACCCACGGAAACGTCTCGGACGCGTTACGGAAGCGCCTTAGATTGGATTTTCTTCACGGAAATGATTGTTCTCACTAATTTCAAGTGATCCTCTGATACCAGGAGGGTTAAACATTTTTGTTCTTCCCTCCTCCCCCTATTTATAGGGAAAAGAGGGAGAAGCTTGCCACCCAGCTCGCCCAGGCGAGCTAGGTTGCTTCCTCCAGAAGGCGGTGCCTTCTGGAGGAACTTCCTGGAAGGCCCAAGTGGGTTTGGTTGCTATTTGCACCCCCTATTTACTAAATACACCCCTGCCTTTTTTTTTGCTGATTCTTTTTCCGTAACGTTACAGAACTTTACGAATTTTGTAACGATACTTGTTTTCCTTCCGTAATGTTACGGAACCTTACGGATTACGTAATCATCCCTTTTTGGGCTTTCGGAATGTTACGGAACCTCACGGATTGTGTAACAATGCTTCCTTTTGATTTCCGGCATGTTACGGAACTTCACGGATCGTGCAACAATGCTTTCTTTTGACTTCTGGCACGTTATAGAACTTCACGTATTGTGCAACAATGGGTGCCAAGTACCTCGAAATGGTCAAGCAAAGGTTGCAAGCCATCAAACAATGGTCCCCGGACGAAATTAGGGTATGACAGTTGCCCCTCTTTACTTACCTTTTATCGGAGATAGGAGGAAAGCACTGATTTCGTCCGTCTTATTCCTTTTCCATAATTAATCTATGATGACCCCTGAAGGCCATCCTTTGCCCATCATGGGAATTTAATTGATCTCAATCACAATAGTCCCAACCCAAAACGATTTGAAATAAGTGACTCCCGTCTCTCCTTCTTCTTTCTCTGCACAACACAAAACAACAAACAAACAAACAAAAATAACATAATATATAGGTATACACATGTTTGGTGAAGGAACCGATTGGGAAAATAACAAAAAAAACTATATTTTCCCCTCATCGGAGGCTCCGTACATGATAACGGAGGATGCATGAATGACAATCAATTCATGGGGCTCCGAATAAGATGGTGGAGGATGCATGAATGGCAATCAATTCATGGGGCTCCGGACTCGAGGGTGGAGGATGCATGAATGACAATCAATTCATGGGGCTCCGAATAAGATTTGATGGTGGAGGATGCACGAACAGTGCTAGGCAATCAATTCGTGGGGCTCCGAACTCGATGGTGGAGGATGCATGAATGGCAATCAATTCATGGGGCTCCGAATAAGATTTGATGGTGGAGGATGCATGAATGGCAATCAATTCATGGGGCTCCGAATAATATTTGATGGTGGAGGATGCACGAACAACGCTAGGCAATCAATTCGTGGGGCTCCGGACTTGATGGTGGAGGATGCATGAATGACAATCAATTCATGGGGCTCAGGACTCGATGGTGGAGGATGCACGAATGGCAATCAATTCATGGGGCTCCAAATAAGATTTGATGGTGGAGGATGCACGAACAGTGCTAGGCAATTAATTCGTGGGGCTCCGGACTCGATGGTGGAGGATGCATGAATGGCAATCAATTCATGGGGCTCCGAATAAGATTTGATGGTGGAGGACGCACGAACAACGCTAGGCAATCAATTCGTGGGGCTCCGGACTCGATGGTGGAGGATGCATGAATGGAAATCAATTCATGGGGCTTCGAATAAGATTTGATGGTGAGACCGAATGATCCACTGGATTCTTTCACCTAAAAGGCAAACATGCCTTAGCAAGGAAAAATAAATCATTCACGAGAGCACCATATTTTAGAGAAACAATATGCATATGCCAAAATAGTTTTCCTTGTAACCGAAAATGAAGGGTAGGATGTCAACGTTTAGCTTTTAAATGAACATTCAAGGGAAACGTCGGGTCAAACTGAAACTGGGAATAAAATCACTCATGGTGTATAAAAAACTCACACAGGTAAGTGTTTTACCCTAATTCCAAACCATAGCTGCACCATGACTTTATTTTGCACATGATTTCCTATTGAACCAAAAGATTACACACGCCATCACGAATCAATAGGATTTTCTCGAGGGTAGTGTTTTTGGAGAGGAAGTTGGGTGTTTCGATCTTTTCCTCTTTGTTTATGTGGGGCAGGACATCGCCAGTCGGGAGCGACCTTGAATGACAATCCCAAAGGAAGAACCAATTCAAAATGGGTTTTCCCTTTGCCGGCGGTCATTTACCTCGCCGAAATTTTTTCTGGTCTAAAGATCTTCTGTTCTTTTTCTTGGTTTTCTTTATTGATCAGAAATTATTCTGTTTTCCTCCGATCTTTTCCTTTTTACTTTCTTCCGATCTTTGATCGGGAATCCTTCTTTTCCTTTTCTTTTCTTTCTTTTCATTTATTCCTTTTCTTTCTTTTCATTTCTTTTCCCTTTTCTTTTCGATCTTTGATTGGAAATTCGGGTTTTAGCATTCGTTATTCACTCTCCCTTGAGGAGATTCTACTGTCCTCTTCTTCGGGGGGAAGGATGAGGATTCTCTTCATGGGCCAAGGTTCAAGGTAGCTTAAGGTTGTGTCTCAACATGGTTTTTTCACCGCGCGTGCCCGATTTTGATATTTGGGGCAAAACAAATTCATGTGTCAGAGTGTTGGTTTCGGGTTAAACTCCTATATTATTTCCACGAGGCGCGCGTAACAATGATGATTTGGAAACAACGCGCAAAATTAGTCATGCATACAGCTAGGTGGGTACTCAAGCATCCAGTTTATGGCATTATGATACTAAGGCATGGGATTTACGCAAGTAGACCCAACGTTTCCAAATTATGTTCTTTCATTGGTTCAATGAATCCATCCATTCTTATCTCGGTTATTTTGGAAAATAAACTCTTAGCGTAAATTTCTTGTTTCCAAAAGATATGTTTACTCTCTACGAATGATTTGTGCTTCCTTATGACCATAACATGCCGACCTTCGAGGTCTTTCTTTCTCTTTTCTTTTTGTTTCATTTTTTTATGCATGTTTGCAAAAAACTATACATCCATCGTTATCTATGAGAAAAGCTTTTTTCTCTGTACACCTACGTTCCTATACATGAAAAAAAACTTTTTCCTCTATATACACACGCATTGAAAAACTCTTTCTCTCTATACCGACATGGTCTATATAAAATCTCTATTCCTTTTCAAAGATTTCTTTTCCCCTTTTGAATATACACTCATTGTTTCATATAAAAATTTCCTTTATATACACTCATTGCTCATATACAAGAATTTCTTTCCACGCATTGTTTATATACAAAAATTTCTTTTCTTTTCTTTATATACAAATATGACATTTTGTCCACAACGTCTCTTTCTTTCTCTATTCTTGGCGTTATCACGACGTTTGTTCGTTTTATTTTAGGATGACGTTCCTAAATGAAAACTCTACACGGTTTCGGAATTTCAACAAATATTATCGACAATAACGAAATAAGCACTAACGCAACAATCCAAACAAAATGTATGCACAAAACAAATGACAATCGAAACAACAAAAACAAACGTTAGTCCCTCAAGTCATAGAAATAAGATAACATACAAATGATAAATTATGAAACATAAAAATGAAAAGAATACGAATCTGGGGATCCCACGGTCATGTGGCTCCACATGCCACTGGACTCTTGGGTCACGGTAACATAAGGTGGGGTGGTCAACAAAAGTAGGGCTTTTGCTCCTACGTATCCTCAATTTGTGATGAGGAACTCAGACCTACGTAGTTCTTGATAATTGTGAGACTAAAAATAGTCTCGGTGTTTTCTTCACCAAAATGCGAACATGCTTTAGTAAAGAGACAAAACTTCCAACTAATCAGAGTAACATATGCTTTTTGGATGAAAAACAATGTGTCTATTGGGGAAGGAGAGTATGCTGATGAAATTTTCTCATAACCATAAATGAGATTTTGGATGTTAGCTTTTCGTTTCTAAACGACCATTTAGAGGAAACACTGGGTCCAACAAAAATAGAAGAAAATCACTCAAAGTGTATCAATCTCACACAGATAAGTGTTTTATCCTAATTCCGAATCATAGATATGTCATGACTTGATTTTGCAAATCAATTACTATCAAATCAAAGATTACATGCGTGATCATGCGTGATCATGCAAATCATTTCCTTTTCTGTTTTTGTTTAGTGTGAGGTGAACAAGTCACCGACGCACAGAATTTTGGTTGGCAATTAAAGGGAGAGGACCACTTTAGGTCGTGGTTTCCTTTCTTTTTTCTTGTTTACTTGGTGACAATTCTGTATTGTTCAGATATTGTCTGGTCCAAAGACCTTTCTGCATATTTCTTCCGTTTTCTTCCGATCTTTGATCGGGAACTTTCTTTCTTTTTTGCTTTCTCCCACTCTTTGATTGGGATTTTTCTTTCTTTTTTTTTTCTCACACTCTTTGATTGGGAATTTTCTTTCTTTTTTTGCTTTCTCCCACTCTTTGATTGGGAATTTTCCTTTTTTTTTGTTTTCTTCCGAGGGCAAGGATTGACATTCTCACCCTGGGTCAAGGTTTATGATAAGTCGGGATTTTGGCTCAAGGCTTATAGAACGGTTGGTCATGATATATGTCAGGGTTTAGCCAGCGGTTCAGGGATAAAGGGGATGTCCCACATTATTTCCATGATACACATGCAACAATGATGATTAGGAAATTTTATGCAAAACTGGTCATGCATGCACCCATGTGGACACTCAAGCATCAAGTTTTTATGGTCAAGTGACACTAGGGCTCAGGATTCATTTTCCCTATTTAAGTCAACCCAGTGTTCCCAAAATATGTTCTTTTATCATTTCATGAATTCATCCGAGTCCATTTTGGGCATTCGGGAAAATTTTCACATCATTCACCCTTCAGGCGTATACACATTTTCCCTATTTGTGAAGTATTTTTGCTATATACGTGCATATCCAAGGTATCTTTCTACCTAAACACACATACATATATTTTGTGAGGTATGACTACCTTTCGAGCTTGTGCTTTTTTTATTTAAATTCCTAGGATCATGAGCAACTAGGTGTGTCCTACTATGACTGGAGAAACAAAGGTGATCAAATAACAAGCAGAAGTTTAAAAGTTACTAGGTTGCCTCCTAGTAGCGCTTCTTTAACGTCTTGAGCTGGACGCGTGATGACTTGTCGGCCATGGACCTAGTAATTTGCTTACCTTTGGCTTTGGACTTGGTCGTCTATTGGTCGGCCATGTGTCGTAGGCAACACTCTAACCTTTTTGTGGATGAGCTGAGGTGAACTCTAGAGGTGGTGGCGGTGTGCCTGTTGCCCGCTGTCAGCCATCCCCAAGCTGCTGTGGTGTCTCGCCCTGCGCCTGCCTGGGGACGCAGTACTTCTTGATGAAAGCCCGATTAATGGGGGGCCTAATGACCTTGTTGGGGGCGACGGGAGCTTTATAGAACTGACAAAGGCCCGTAATCAGAGCTAGAAACCCCAAGACCCTGTTGGACTTCTCCGGGTCCACTGGGTGTCTTGTGGGCGCGATCCCTGCAAACAATAGATAACATCAGAAATCAGTTGAGCGATGTGCATACTTACCTATGTCATGATGGCGTGACCTTGCTGGGGGGAACGGGCATCCTGTAGGACTGACAAAGGCTCGTAATTAGATCTGGAAACCCCAGGGCCCTGTTGGACTTCTCCGGGTCCACTGGTTGTCTTGTGGGCACGATCCCTGCAAATAGTGGATGGAATCAGAAATTAGTTTAGCCACATGCATACTTACCTATGTTGGAACGACATAGACCAACTGATACTTTCACAGGGGGAGATTGGCATTGCGGTCGTTGGGCAGAATGTTGCTAAGTAGCAACGTCATCTATATCTGTGTAAGAGTGGTCATGTTGGCGCGCATGATCCGCACTCGTCTCTTTGCAACGGCACGGGTGAAATCTTGCCCCGGTATGTATAGTAGTTGCGTGATAGGCTCCCTCTCTGGTTGTGCTCGCACAGTTGGTCACCCTCCAATATCAGGGGGTGGCCCAGAAACTAATAAAAGGAAACTACTGGCCCCTTAACTGGGAGCGCAACTCTCGGTTAAGCATCTAAGGGCAAAGGACCTTAAATTCTCTTAAGGTATGGATATGGAGCACACAGAAAATGAGGACGCGTAGCCCTCTAAAGACGAGGGCGTGCAACCCATTGAAGTTGAGGACGTGTCGCCCTTTGAAGGCGAGGACGTGCAGCCCTTTGAAGGTGAGGACGTGCAGTCCTCTGAAGGTGAGGACGTGCATCCCTTTGAAGGCGAGGACGCGTAGTCCTCTAAAGGTGAGGGCGTGTAGCCCTCTGAAAGGGAGGACGTGTAGTCCCCTGAAGTCGAGGACGCGTAGTCCTCTAAAGGCGATGGCATGTAGCCCTCTGAAAGGGAGGACGTGTAGTCCTCTAAAGGTAAGGGCATGTAGCCCTCCGAAGGCGAGGACGTGTGGTCCTCTCAAGGGGAGGACGTGTAGTCCTCTCAAGGGGAGGATGTATAGTCCTCTAAAGGTGAGGGCGTGTAGCCCTCTCAAGGGGAGGACGTATAGTCCTCTGAAGGTGAGGGCGTGTAGCCCTCTGAAGGTGAGGACATCTAGTCCTCTGAAGGCGAGGGCGTGTAGCCCTCTGAAGGCGAGGGCGTGCAGCCCTCTTAAGGTGAGGACGTGTAGTCAGACGTCCTTTGAAGGTGAGGACGTGTAGTCCTCTGAAGGTGAGGGCGTGCAACCCTCTAATGGCGAGGACGTGTAGTCCTCTGAAGGTGAGGGTGTGCAACCCTCTGAAGGCGAGGGCATGCAGCCGTCTGAAGGTGAGGACGTGTAGTCCTCTGAATGCGAGGACGTGTAGTCCTCTGAAGGCGAGGACGTATAGTCCTCTACAGGCGAGGACATGTAGTCCTCTGGGGGGAAGGACGTGTAGTCCTCCGAAGGTGAGGGTACTAGTACCCAAGGGTCCACCCTTATGAGAAAGCATGAGATTAACTCATTGAGAGGGCCGATCATCCCAAATTCGAAAAATTAGATATCAAATCTAGGAAATCTATGCAGTTAACATGATTCTTAGGGATGCAGATGCATGCAACCTTTGTCGTGAAATTTGGTAAATGCGGACTTCATATGAAATAATGCAATGCAATGGAAAGTCGTACAATGTTCATGACATTCTTTCCCTATTTTATGATTTTGATTTTGATTTAATTTTTTTGGAAAACACAGATTGACTGTCCTTTTGAAAGAGGTGGTAATTCATGCAATCCTTATCCTATCTTTTGCAAATCTCTCCGGGAATTCCCTCAGAGTGTATGTTCTGTTTGATTTAGTCACTTGACCATTTTGGAGTGACTGCAATGGAGTCGTTTGATGTTTAATCAATCCATTGAAATTCCAGGGTTTGTCCCCCCCTTTTTTTTGTTTAAAAACATCGATGGGTCAAAACTTTTGATCTGCCCCTAGGTTCGCTTGAGGCTCATGCATGATGCCCCTCATTGCCCCAGTGTAAGGCTTTGAGGTACCAATCGTCGTCTTTCGACATGACCTTGTAGCAGGGAACCTATTGGGTGAGAACTTCTAATCTGCCCCTAGGTTCACTTAAGGTTTATGCATGGTGCCTTTCATTGCCCCTGTGTAAGGCTTTGAGGTACCAATCATTGTCTTTCGTCATGACCTTGTAGCAAGGAACCTATTGGGTGAGAACTTCTAATCTATCCCTAGGTTCATTTGAGGTTTATGCATGGTGCCTTTCATTGCCCCAGTGTAGGGCTTTGAGGTACCAATCGTTGTCTTTCGTCATGACCTTGTAGCAAGGAACCTATTGGGTGAGAACTTCTAATCTGCCCCTAGGTTCATTTGAGGTTTATGCATGGTGCCTTTCATTGCCCCAGTGTAGGGCTTTGAGGTATCCATTTTTGTTTTCACAACCTTGTAGCAAGGAAGAATGAAAGAGGCGGTTTGATTCTTGCAAAAAGAATTTTTCAAGGACGAGAAATAGTTTGAAGGATTTTTCTTTTAGTTGATGGATTAAGTCAAATGACTCCTATTCTTGATAACTCACTTCTCTAGGAATGATAAAATGGGGTCACATGAATGTCTATATTTTTACTTGAAAACACAGTCAATCAAATGCTTTTTTTTTCTTTTATTTTGAAACTTATTTGTTTTGAACTTTACTCATTGTTTTACGGCACCCCCACCAACGTGCAAGACGAGTAATCTCTGATTGAACGGTCTTGGAAGTCAACACTCAAGAGCGCAGGTCGCTTGAGCAAACAGACCAATGGCTTGCACTCACATTCCGGTGGAAGTTGAATAAGCAAAGATGTGTTTGAGAGGATTCATCCATTTTATTTAGCATTGTAACTGTGGTTTATAATAATGGCATAAACTTGAAAATCCTGATGAGTCATTAGAGACATCTAACAACAACTTTCAAAATTGCCCCATGTGTGGTGTCGCTTGTCAACGTTAGGATTCACAAGCGATTCTCCTCAAATTTCAGCCAGCCCGCATCAATTAGACTTTGCACCTTGCGCTTCGAGGTCATACAGTGCTCAATGGAATGCCCCGGGGCTTCTCCATGACAAGCATACAATGTGTTCGAGTCGTATCCTCTGAAAATGGAGGTTGAGGAAACCTAGCAGGGGTTATGGCTACCATTGCATTATCAAGTAGATAAGGGAGTAAGTTAGCATAAGACACCAGAATTGGGGTGAATTCTACAGGCTCTTTGCTGCAAAATTCCTTCCTTGGTTGGTGTTTTGGTTCGTGCTAAAGGTGGTGTTCGTGATTGGAAGTGCGGTAGACAGGCTTTGTGGTTGATTTAGGGATGGCCTTTGTGGATAACTGGGTAGTGGGTAAGGAGAAGGTTTGTTATTGGCTGAGTAATGACATTGTTGGGTTGGTGGGAAACTTGGTTGTATAGGAATGGCAGTCACAACATGGGTTTCTCCCTCATTCTCACCCTCTTCAATTGCCCCAGTTTTCTCATTCGTCCAAGCAAGATGATTAAATTTGCCTCTTTTCATACCTACTTTGATCCTTTCGTCGGTGAAAACTAAATCAGCAAAGCTTGAAGGTGTGTAGCCCACCATCTTTTCATAGTAGAAAACTGGTAATGTGTCTACTATCATTGTTATCATTTTTTTCTCCGTCATTGAGGTGCCAGTTGAGCTGCCAGGTCTCTCCACCTTTGGGCGTATTCTTTGAAAGATCTGTGCCCCTTTTTGCACATGTTCTATAGTTGCATCCTATCCAGAACCATTATACTGACACTGCCTAACGAAGGCAACCATTAGGTCCTTCCAAGAATGGATTCGGGAAGGTTCCAAGTTAGTGTACCAGGTAACAGCTACCCCAGTAAGACTTTCTTGGAAGGAATGTATCAGCAATTCCTCATCTTTTGCGTATGCCTCTATCTTCCGACAATACATCTTTAGATGGTTCTAGGGGCAAGTAGTCCCCTTGTACTTGTCAAAGTCCAGCACCTTGAACTTGGGAGGGGTGATGATATTGGGTACTAGGAACAACTCTTCTAGGTTAGCAAAGGCATAATCTTCACCTCCTTCAATGGCCCTGAGCCTTTCCTCTAGATGATCCAACTTTCCCATTTCTTCCATAGCATGAGGGTTTTTACTTGTTGTGGAATGCAAGAGGTGTAGTTGTGGGTGATACGGAGGGCCCTCCAAAGGGTTTTGCAGGGGTATACCACCAACTGCTTGCCCTTCAGTGTCATATCCGAGGCAAGGCTCGAAGTCGGCTAGATTGTGGTTGGGAATTTCATGTGTCTCCCCCACGGTT
The DNA here is from genome assembly GCF_004193775.1 of Glycine soja. Lineage (NCBI taxonomy): Eukaryota > Viridiplantae > Streptophyta > Magnoliopsida > Fabales > Fabaceae > Glycine > Glycine soja. The sequence continues at coordinate 11,980,040 of NC_041004.1, read as the reverse complement.
TAAGAGACATGTGCATGATCAGTTTGGGGTTGTTGGCTCTCAATGGGTATAGGAGTGGAGTTATTGACATTCTCATTGGGAGTGTACGCCACATTGGGTGGCGTATAATTGGGAGGCAAGCCATATGGCGGGAAGGCGTGCTCGTTTTGAATTTGCACATCATGGGGTCGTCCGTACTTCCCAAATCTTTGCCCACCATATCTGAGGTTGGATGATTCATTTGGTTGAGATCAAATGTGGGAATCAGGTTCACCTTAGCAACAGCCCTGGTAGCAGCAACTGCAACCGCATTGGCTTCCATTATCTTCTTCATGCTCATCATGGCCTCCATCATTGTGGCCATTTGCTCTTTCATGGCCTCCATGTCGGCCTTCATATGCTCTTGCACCTCCTCTACTTCACCCATTACTCTAGCTCTAACACAGGTTCCGTAAGGGCGTCGTAAAGTGTGTTCTTTTCTTTTTTATAACAATGATTAAGTTCTTTTTTTTTCAAGGAAAGAATGCAATGAGCAATGCAACCAATGAACAACATGGATGTATGCGAATGATGCACAGTTGAAGTATTGCGAATTTTTACACAGGATATGGGGTTGAATCAATTTAGATTTTCAACATGGTCCATGACATCTTCGTCAAGGTGAAACTGGAAGTAACAGGGACATCGACAGTCCTAAATGTGTTTGGCAGTAGACGAAGCAGCGATATAACTCGATCCATCTTTTGCCCCAATTTTTCGCAAGATGGTTACTTCCATACTTCAACTTGACTTGATGAACCTTTTCGTAAAAGCACGAGCTTGATTCAACCCCATAACCCAGGGAATGGAAATTTTGATCGCCAATACTTCAACAACATTTCATAGGGATGAAAGACTCGGGAATACGCATGCTATGCATGGAAAACGTAATTACGAGATTGAGATGCTCGAAGAGACATCATTTCCTAGTTAACCACGCATTAGGTACCACGTTCAATCATTTTGTTTTGTTGTTATTTTTTTTAGAAATGGGTTTATGATCCCAACATGGTTGGCTCATGGTACCTCACACATGCAACTAAGAATGTAGTATGAATTTTCACGCCTCCCCTTTTTGTTTTCATTTTGCAGACGAAAATGCAAGGATCATGCATGAGCAAACATGAAAACAAAAGGTATGCGGTTTGTAAAACAAAAAGTATGTTAAACTCATATGCATGATGATGCAATGACTCGTGCAAAATGTGATGCTGGAATATGATAACGGAAAAATGCAAGAATGATATGTTCATTATGATGCCATGAAGAGATGCTTATGTGATGCATGATATGAATGCATTTACGGACACGAGAGCCCGGAAAATTATCTCTTCTTACTTGCGCATTCGGGGATGTCGTGCCCCATGTGTGTAGTTAAGAAGGTGATATAGACCTTCCGGCTTCCCATGACAAAAGACGAGACCAACATACAACGTGTGCGTGACGACATGATGCAGACGCGCAAAAGCATAACACAGGGATGTACACAACATGGCAATATCCACAAATAATCATACAACAAAGGCATACATGACATTTAGGTTATATGCATGGCAGTGTTTAAAAGGCACGTAGCGTGTTTGCTTCGTGCCCCTATTTTAGGGACCTAATCGGGAGGAACTAAAAGGCTTTTAGTGATAATTCCCAAGGTGGTCATATCTCTCTTAATGGTCTCTAGAGGTATCATCCCCTTCGAAGAACATATTGCGGTAGTAGGGACTACTAGCAACAATATGTTATCAAAGAGAAAAACTCTAGATGAGGGTTCACTGTAATCAAGCAAGTCGGAGACCTAGCATGACCATAGATTCACCTCCACTCCTTATGTTCCCATGGACCCGGGTATAGGGCCCTTTTTCAACTCACCGTGTGTGCAAATAGTGTTGGTGTTTGTGTGCATCAAATGAATAAATATTTACCTCATGCATACATTTTAAAACACACTAAAAGCATCAAAAGAGTTTATATATACAAGAACATAAGGAAAAAAAGACAAAGAAAAAGAACAAAAGGGAAGTCATAGTAAGGAAAGCACACTGATTGATTGGTCTAACTCTCTAACAATAGTCTCCAGTGGAGTCGCCAACTGTCGCAACCTACCCTTTTGCGTGCGAGCGAGGCGAGGCTCACGGGTGCGTCTTCCAAGAAAGGAAAATGCGCGGAGTCGCCACCAACATTTATTTGAGGAAAACGTCAAAAAAACCGGAAAAGACGTGGTCTACGAACTTTAAGTGTGAAAGGTTCGGGAGTTGTATTTACGCACGGGGAAGGTATTAGCACCCCACGCGTCTGTCACAAGGGACGACAGCCTTTAATCAAGTGTGCAAATATGACTTCAATTTGTTTTATTTTTCCTTTTACGTTTTTATGTCTTTTTATGCTTTTTTTGTATTTTTGTCTTTTTGTGGTCGACAAGGGTGTTTCCCTTGCTCCTACATATTCCTCAATTGTGATAAGGAAATCAGATCTACGTAGTTCTTTCAAAAGGGGCGAATCAAGTGATTCTTTTTACTCGGAAGGGGGTCATTTAAGGCATTGGACCTTAAAATGATCCATTTTACTTGGTGAGAAAGCTAAGGCGTTGGACCTCTAACCATCTCACGAGGTCGACAAAAGCGGGGCTTTTGTTCCTACGTATCCTTCATCGAAGAGGAAATCAGACCTACGTAGTTCTCGCGAAGGCAGTAAAGTGATGTGTTGATTTTTATGCTTTTGAACGGTCCATGTTAACCGATAAAAGCAAAGAGGACCGTTTAAGGCGTTGGACCTTAAAACATTTTTTCAGTGATTTTTACGGACAAAGCTTGATTTTGTGAGTTGATTTTAGCCTTAGTTTCACTTTAGTTATTAGTCAATTCAATTAAGAAAGAAAAATCCCAAAGAGAAAACGTCCGATTGATTTTTTGTTTCATTTTACTAAAAGATATTTTTTGATTATTATATTATTTATTTTACCTCTATTTTGGTTTCCAACGTGGTTACGGCATGACCGAACGGTTAGATTTCATTTTAACAGAAATTAACAGATGTTACAATTCAGATGATTGGTGGAAATTTATTTTATTTTTTGATTAAGCGAGAAAATGACTTAAATAAATGACTAAAACACGTCAAAAGGGGGTACGAAAAGTAAATGAAATGAAAATAACAGTACGTGAAACAAGTGGGGACCACCAAGGGTACATAGAATGAATTGAAAAGTTTGATTTCGGGAACTTACCGGTTGAAGACCGAAGAACGATGAAGAACGAACAAAGGACGGTGGAAAATCTTCACGAAATCACCCACGGAAATGTCTCGGACACGTTACGGAAGCGCCTCGGCTTGGATTTTCTTCACGGAAACGATTTTTCTCACTAATTTCAAGTGATCCTCCGATACAAGGAGGGTTGAACATTTTTGTTCTTCCCTCCTCCCCCTATTTATAGGGAAAAGAGGGAGAAGCTTGCCACCCAGCTCGCCCAGGTGAGCTAGGTTGCTTCCTCCAGAAGGCGGCCTGGTTGCTATTTGCACCCCCTATTTACTAAATACACCCCCTGCCTTTTTTTGCTGATTCTTTTTTCGTAACTTTACGGAACTTTACGAATTCTGTAACGATACTTGTTTTCCTTTCGTAATGTTACGGAACCTTATGGATTACGTAATCATCCCTTTTTTGGCTTTCGAAATGTTACAGAACCTCACGGATTGTGTAACAATGCTTCCTTTTGATTTCCGACATGTTACGGAACTTCACGGATCATGCAACAATGCTTTTGTTTGATTTCTGGCATGTTATGGAACTTCACGTATTGTGCAACAATGGGTGCCAAGTACCTCGAAGCGGTCAAGCAAAGGTTGCATGTCATAAAACAATGGTCCCCGAACGAAATTAGGGTATGACAGTCATACTAAGCAAATATTAAAAGAAATACTAAGTATTCAAATGTCATAAAAATATAACCAAAAACAAGGCTTAAAAACAAAATATAATTATAATCTAAATCTATTATCAGAGAATCAAAACTTAATTCAAAGTAACAAAAATTAGTTATGAACACATACATGATAACTAATTACTTATCTCAATTATTTTAGCATATCAATATAATTTTGACAAAAATCCAATCATGTCAAATCATACATAAATGGATAAACATACAATAAATGTATTCATACAAGAGAGAAAAAATCAAACAAGATAATAAATCATCCACAAATCATAATAAAAACATATGTATCAAATAAGTCATAAGTCATCAAAAGTAACCAAGTAGAACCATAATACATAAAGCAACTAACAAGTTTTAAACTTTTAGAAAATAAAGTAATAATAAAGTTTCAAAACATAATTCACAAAGTACCAAATAAGTAAACAAGATAATCAAGTTTAAACACATAACAGAAAGACATTAAAACAAACTATTTTGCACCCATAAAAATTACATATTTAAAATATTAATCAACATAACCTTTAAATATAATAAAAAAATCATAATAACTCTCAAACACAATCAATCATCAAACATTTCAAATTAAATTATCAATCAACTAACTATGCACAATAATTTCTATTCCAAAAAAAATATAAATTAATTATTTTTTTTTTAATTTCAATTTCAAATTTCAAATTTCAAATTTCAAATTTTAAATTTTAAATTTCAAATTCCAACTTCCAACTTCCAATAACTTCCACTTCCAACTTTCAACTTTCATTTTCAACTTTCAACTTCCAATAACTTCCATTTTCAACTTCCAACTTCCATTTTCAACTTTCAAACTTCCACTTCCAACTTCCATTTTTAACTTTCAACTTCCAATAACTTCCAAATTTTAATTTTCAAACTTCCAATAACTTGCAAATTTTTAATTTTCAAACTTTCAACTAGTTGGACACAATTACAAAAAAAAAATATCAATCATGTATATTGAAATTCTTTAAATTAAATATAGTTAATTAATCATAATAAATTTTATTTTTTAACATAATCTAATCATCTTAGAAACAAAACATAAGCAATTCAAGCATTAATCAATTCAAACAAAATTCAATTAATCATACATATTCAAAATTAAAACTAAATATAGTCAATTAAACATTGTAAACACAATGAAACAATTTCAACCATTATTTTCTATTAGCCACAAAAATAACTTAACTGAAAATACTAATCATACCTTAATTCATAGAGATGACTTAGATGTTACCTTTTTTGAGATTTTACTGATATTGTTGTCGCCGTATGTAACATGTCCACTTTTCTTGGGGGAAATGGTTGTAAATTTGGGTACATCTCCCGTTATATGCTTTGAACATCCACTGTCGATGTACTGCTTCTTCCTTACAGATTCTTCTTTGTTGTTCTCATGAGATTTTGTCATGAGACACAAGTTGGCTTGGTCTTCATCATGATCTTGGAATGATTTCAGATTTGACTTGTTCCTGAAAATACTTTTGAAAAACAGAGAATTTAAAGAGGTCATTAATCTTGAAGTTGTTAAACTTTCTACAAGATACCTGCTCTGATACCACTTGTTGGATAAAGTGGCCTCAGAATAATTAAGAAGGGGGGGGGGGCTTGAATTAATTATTAATGAACCTTTACTAATTAAAAAACTATCCTTCTTAGGATTTTAATATAATGTTAAGAAAGTAAAGAACAAAAATAGAAACTTAACCAAAAGTAAAAGGGATAATTAAAGTGCACAGCGGAAATTAAAGAATGTAGGGAAGAAGAAGTCAAACACGAGTTTTATACTGGTTCGGCAACAACCCGTGCCTACATCTAGTCCCCAAGCGACCTGCGGTCCTTGAGATTACTTTTCAACCTTGTAAAATCCTTTACAAGCAAAGATCCACAAGGGATGTACCCTCCCTTGTTCTCTTTGAACAACCAAGTGGATGTACCCTCCACTTGAACGGATCCACAAGAGATGTACCCTCTCTTGTTCTCAGTTACAACAACCCAAGTAGATGTACCCTCTACTTGTACCACAAAGGATGTACCCTCTAATGTGTTAAGACAAAGTTCTCAGGCGGTTAGCCCTTTGAAACTTTGTGAAGGGGAAACAAAAGATATCTCGGGTGGTTAGTCCTTTGAAATCTTTTGTTTAAGGGAAAGGGAAGAATCAAAAGAATTATCAGATTGTGTCATTTTGAATTCTTTGAAAAGGGAGAAGGGAGACACAAAAGAATTCAGGCGGTTAGTCCTTTGTTCTTTTGGAAAAGGGAGAAGAGAGACACAAAAAGAATTCAGGTGGTTAGTCCTTGGCGAATTCTTTTTGGCAAAGGGAGAAGAGAATGAAAAGATATAGCACACTTTTGTTTTCTGTGAAAGAACAAGGTTTGGAAACCAGAAAACTTTAGAAAGCTTTTGGCAAAGGAAGAAGAAGAAAGATATCAAAAGGTTATCAAAAAGTTGTATGTAAAGGTTGTCAAAAGTTATTGAAATGCAAGTCAAGGTCTTGCTTTTATAGATTCTTCATGTCTGGTCAAGAAAACCATTGGAAGAGTTATAACCTTTAAAAAAAACCTGAAAACCATTGGAAGAGTTACATCTTTTGATTTTTATTCAAAACTTGTCACTGGTAATCGATTACCAAAACCATGTAATCGATTAGACAAAGCTTTTTATGAAAGGATATGAATCTTCACAATTGATTTTGAATTTCAACATTCAGATACACTGGTAATCGATTACCAATATCTTGTAATCAATTACACCATATTGAAATCAATTGGAACGTTGCAAATTCAGTTAAAAGCTTTTGAAATCAAACTTTGCTACTGGTAATCGATTATAGGAAACTGATAATCGATTACTAGAGAGTAAAAACTCTGGTAACTTAGAAAAGTTTGAGAAAAACTCCTTTGAAAAACAAAACTGTGCTATATTTGTTTTTTAAAAAATCTTTTCAATACTTCCCTTGTGATGTCTTCTTGATTTCTTCTCTAGAAAATTGAATTCATCTTCTCTTGAATCTTGAAATCAAACTTCTCTTGATTTTTGAATCTTGTTGACTCAATCTTGAAATCATTCTCTTGGGCTTTTTGTCATCATCTTTGTTATCATCAAAACTACTTGAATCAACTTGATCCATCATCATGAAGCTTACTTCTACATAATCTTGTTGTAACAATAGTCATAAACTTATAATTGATGTATAAACACTACAGAAAAACAACGATTTGTGGTTGTTAAGAACTGTCACAAAATGCGTTTTCGACAGGCAGGATTATAAATATCAATAATTATTTGTGATGGTTTTTAAGCAACACAGTTTTTTTCTTCATTTTTATTCTCTCTTTTTGCATTTTTTGAGTGGTTTTAAAAACAACCATAAAGTGCATCTTTTGTATTTTTTTTTGTTTTGCACTTTTTTAGTTTCACCAGAAAATAGTATTATTTATTTATTTTAATTTTGATTTTAATCTCTTTGTTGATAACCAAAATCTCATGTTAATCCTTCTCTAGTTTTACCAATACATTAGCAAAACACAATAATTAAGCATTGTATCAATCAATCTCAAAACTCGTAAAATAAAATATTAACAAAGACTAATGAAGTTAGTATTGGGGGGCTAACTAAAAAATATTACTGCAAAAAAGGATGATCTCAAGAAGATCAACTAGAATCATGATGATAAATTCTTAAAGATAGAGACACACCTTAAGGCAGTCACAAACCAAGGTTAAAGTGTAACCCGGTCACTCAAGAGTGCAAGAAAATAATGCAAACTCATCAGGAAATACGGGTTACTCAGAATCAGAGGAGTCTACTCTCGAGCTCTGTCAATCTCTTCTTCTGGTTTTGGAATTGGACCTTTCATGATTGAATGATGATGATTCACCCTCGTAAAAGATGACTTGAGCTTTAGCCAATCTTTCTTCTAGCTCCTTTCTAAACTCATTAGTCCCACTAAGTTCATCAAACCCCACCTAATAACAAATGTTCTACCATTATCATATTGCTGGTATAATTGTACTAAAACTTAATATGCCTTTGTTTACATAAATTTTTCAATAAGCATTTATAGGAATAGTAAAATGAATTAAGTTTCTTTCATAATCCATTAGCTAATCTACAAAACTTCTCTCATTTAGCTTCTTCCGAGCTAGAATTTAACTTATGCACAAATTAATTTTAACTCTTATGAGTAAAATTTAATTCATTGCACGTTTTTATTTTCTTCTCTTATAAAGGCTTATTGAGAAGTTTATGCAAAAAAGTCTTAAATAAATAAGTAGCTAAAATCCTAGCCAATATTCTATCTAACATAAACATTCATAGGAAACATATATGACCAAGTGCTTGGTCTCATATACATACCACATAATCATCGACTTTGGCATTTTTGATGAGGAGAAGAGTTGGAAGTGATGGAAATTTAGGAACAAATGATGTACAATTATAGCATGTATATAACAACTAATAACAATCATAATAGAGTTAGAGACGTGTACCTCAAGAGGAGATGACATTCATCCTTAATACCTTAACTGGATCACAAACATTGAATGAGGGAGATATCACTCTCTTTTTGATGACTAGGGTTTTCACACAATGTTGTGCTACAATAAAATTATCAAATGGGAAACAATTTTACAACCATTAGACGAGAGCAGAGATCCCTTATTTGGACACCAAGTGAGGCCTAACCCATCATAGGAACACTCACATAATAAGCCCAAAACTAATATCCATCAATTAATATATCATATTTTATTCACATAATTGATATTAATAATCATATATTTAACCTAATAATTAAACAATGTTAATCCACGCAATTTCAACAATCTCCCACTTGGATAACATTATTTAATTATTGGAGACAAAAGGCTATTAAAATGAAATATCAATTATGTCAAAAAAATAAGGAGCTATTAAATATGCAGAAAATTATATCCGATATGAACAAACATCATACACACCAATAACTCACAATGCATACACAAGATGGATGAATGAAAGCATAACTAAATAAGACAAATATGTAATCCTAAAAAATGGTCTCAAGCATCTCAATGATGCCATGAGAGATATGATAGGAAAAGTGACATCAACAATCTCATATCTCATCAATAATTAAATGCAATTAAATGCGTAATTTCAAACTCCCACCAACCCAAAATATCAAAAGTCTTAACCAAACTCAAGAAAGCAACAAAAATTCTCGAAGCTCAACAATTGAGCCTTTGGTTAGTGTATTTACCAAAATACACTATCACAATGTGCCCTATTCGAGTCTAGCTAGGACTCTATAGTTTCTCTCTTCAACAAACATGGAAGTGCATATACAAGGAGAGCTCTTATTATTGAGAGGAAAACACAACTACAATATTGTCGCAAAACACACAAGTGACATACATATATTCTCAAAAGCGAGAACCAAAATAAGCCACATAGGCAAGTAGCCTTAAAAAAAGACATACTTTATCATTCATGTAGGAGTAACTATAAGTGTCTATTTGACACATTTCCAAGAAACAACTTCTCTTGCAATCATAAAACAAAAGCCAACAAAAGATTTTTAGTTATTAGGGACGCTTACAAAAAACAATGACCAGAAGTTGATCATATACTTCACGCAAAAAGGTCAATATATAATTTGCGACGCTCTACAAGTCTATAGCCTTTTATGGCTTTCTAATGAACCAAAATTTAACATCTAAACAATATTGGGATGAGCACACAAACTTACACATACATTAAATTGCAAATAGCGGAAGCATTAGGACATTTTTATCTTAGTTGTCTCCTTATCATTCTAAGGGAGAGGGAGAGAAGGAGAGGGAGAGAGAGAGGGAATACAATACTCACGAGTGTCGCTTTGATTAGATGAATTGTTTTTCCTATGAATCACTAATAAAGTTGTGTGAGATAAACATATTTTCCTCATTAGCAACGTTATAACGTTAACTTAACCCATCATGCATAACATAGCATAGAATAGATTCATTATAGATAAAATAAAATAAAAGATATAAGATTAAGACCTGTGAGAAATAACATAGCATATGTTTGCCTTCTATCATATTAAGCTCTAATTCCTAGATCAACTTGGATACAATTTGGTTTTGCTCCTCCTGTGGAAGCAACATACAAGTCTTCTCATTTTCCATTACAAAATTAGCTGATTTATCCATGGTTATGCCACTTTTTTCTAATTTGCATTATGTAACATATATATTGCATAAAAAATACACAACATTGCATTGCAAAATAGAAAAAGAAAAGAATTCAAGGACATAGCTTGCAAGCATATGAGAAACGAACAATGCATAGAAAATAAAACTACCAAATTAAGTGTAGACGAAGCATCTAAAGGGATATAAGTGTATTTTAGGATTAAAGCACAATAAGCCAACATCAGAACAAAATTTGGATTTTATTGCTGCTTATCCCATATCTGGATCAAAATGAAAAAATGCAAATAAAATTTTAAAATAAAAAGTAAAAGTAACTAATTAAAATGTGAAATATTAAGAGGAACAAAAGGACATTTATTGTTGGATACCTGGATCATATTATGCTATTAGTTTCTGTAACTTGTCAAATAATTAAATTCTACAATAATTTACTGTAACTAGTCAAATATGTTATTAGTTACATATAATTAAATTCTACAATAATTTACTGTAACTAGTCAAAACCTTTAGGTATGAACATAAACAACATTAATGCTTAGTGGACACAGTTTTAGGTATGGACGACCACTCGTCTCATCCACCTTGAATTTTGATGCATAACTATAAGTATAAATTATTGATATTCTAATGAGTTTTGATAAGTGGATAAGGTTATTATGTTAAAGGTATTTACAACATTCAATATCGTCCACAACTATAGAAAGAATGCTTTGTTTTTATATAGCATCCAACAACACTATATCTAGTGAGCATCCACCCTTGTGTGTATCTATGCAACTCACTATCTTAAGGGAAACACACGCGTCCAGTCTCAAAGACTAAGTATGACGAAAAAGGAAAGTGCACATGTACTATTTCATTCAAATTCTATTTTCTTTTCTTACTTTTGAATTGTTAATATTTGAATTTAAGAAAAGGACAATATAGAAGAGTATAGAAGGATTTCATGGAATATTCCCTTAAAGGTCGCTTTCACTATGGACAAAATGCACATGGCATTGTCAGTACTATGGATCATTCCTCTCCATTCAGAGTATGACATGTCGCCTTATTATTTAGTGCGCAACAATGGTCCTTTCAAGAAATCGACAGTGATACTGTAATGGATACTTCATTGAAGTCTATAAAAGGTAGTCTCCATTGAGAAAGCAATTGATGGGAAATAGAACAAGAGCACAAGAAAATACGTGAAGTAAAAATCTACTAAAATCACTAGACGATTATACACAATTTTCATTAGCCTATCCTTTGTGAAGCAAATTTATTTTGCATTTGTGCTTAATTGTTTATTCACTCTTTGAGTGTTGAGAATACTCGTATTCATTCAAATATTTGTTTGTGAAAGCCAGGAGTGCTTAATGTTAAAGAATACTTAGGTTCTTAGATTCAGGGGGAATCTAAAATGGTACCAAAAATAGTGTTAAGAATACTTGTAAACCAAGAGTGGTAGGTTATAAGACTTGTTTTGTAATCAAGTTTTTATTAGTGGAACCCTTTACTAGTGAGTAAAGGAAAAGTGAACGTAGCTAAAGTTGAGTGAACCAGCATAAACCAAGTATTTCTACTTCTCTCCATAACGATTTACTAAGCATAATTATAATACCTTCTATCACCTTTTAACACTAATTGTTTATTTGAAAAACTCTTTCAAGAACTCTACTTTATTTGTCATTGGACGATCATATTGATCTTCATTACATATCTATTTTATCCTTAGTGGACGACCTGTGTTTAATACATTACTATCTATATTATCTTCTATAACACGAAAAGTTTATATCTTTGATATACACACTATTTACCCTCCTTTAGTGTTTTTCTTGCTATTTCAATTGGTATCAGAGCTTGGCCTTAAGGGTCGAATATCTAACAATATTAAGGAAAAAATCCTATATAACAAAGAAATGGAAGAAGGATTCTCTACTACCAACAAACCACCTATGTTTAGAGGGATAAAGTATTACTACTAGAAGGAGCGTATGATAGCCCATTTCAAATCGATTCATGTAGATCTATGGGACATTGTGGAAAATGGAGAATATATTCCATATGATGACCAATTGAATGAGATTCCTAGAAGCCAATGGACAAAGCAACAAAAGCTTTAATTTTTGCTAAACTTTAAGGCTCAAAATGTGATGTTGTGCACTCTTTCAGAAGAAGAATACACAAGGTACACAACTTCTAAAGTACCAAACATATGTAGGATACTCTGCTATAGCATACGAAGGCACGCCATAGGTAAAGAGGAACAAACTCATTCTCCTCACCTGCAAGTAAGAACTCTTCTACATGGAAGAAAATGAAGACATACAATGTATGTTCAGACGTTTTCAAACCATTTTCAATGAACTAAGATCCTTAGGTAGACCTTATGATAATTATGTGAAGTCTATCTAGGAAGTGGAGACCACAGGTAATAACGCTGAGAGCGTTAAAGAATCTTGATTCTATGTATCTTGAGGAACTTATCGATACCCTTAAGGTTCATGAACAAGAACGTCAATAGGACGAAGGATTCAAAAGGGAAAAGTCTCTGGCTCTCAGTAGTCAGAAGAAAAAGAAGATGATGCAATCCTACCCCCCAAGGGCATTGGATAGAAGACTCTAAGAAGATTAGGCCAGAGATGTAAGACAAGGCCCTAGGGTTCTCATGACCCTTAGGGTAGATTTTGGGCCCATGGGCTAAGTATGAGCCCACTTATCTTTGTACATATTAGATTAAGGTTTCATTATTTTTGGGCCTTGTATTTAGGGCTTCATAATATTGGTAGGGTACTCTAGAAATGTAGGATTTTTCAGCCCTTGTATTTTAGGGCACCTAGACTAGTTTTTGTATTAGGGGTAGTTTTGTAATTTCACCTGAATTAAGTGAATATTTGATGTGTGTGTTAGAAAATAAATTTAATCGAATTTGGAGAAGCCCAATCCAATTAAATTTTAGAGGGGGAGGTGAGTATTTGCTTGCTACACCCCATTGCCACATTATATAGTCACACTTTGTGCATGTCCTTCATGGTTTACATGCCTTATGACACCTAAACACACTTAGTGGAGAATCTTGGACTTGAACTTGGATTAGTAGGCTGAACCGTAGCTAAAATTCACTAATCATAATTAGTGAAATTTTGACTCCAAGATTTGGCTCCACAAATTCAATTTCAAATTCAAGTGAAATTTAAATTGAAATTCAAATTTCCCTCCAATTTTGTGTGACACTTAGGCTATAAATAGAGGCCATGTGTGTGCATTTTTTCAACTTTTATCATTTAAGAATTAAACTTCAAAGTTCAGACCTCATTTGAGGCACAAAAATTTCATGCCCCTTCTCTCCCTCTCCCTCCACTCATCTTCTCCTACCTTCAAGCTCTTATCCATGACTTCCTATGGTAGTGAGCTTCTTCTTGACTTATCTTCTCCTTGAAGTGGCGTCTCCAATCATCTTTCTTCCTTCTCCATTCTGCTTCCATTCATCTTCAAGAAGCAAAAGACTCCATTGATGAAGAAGATCCAAGGCCTACAAGCTCCACATGGAGCTACATCATCTGGTATCAAGAGCATCTTCGTCTAGGTGATGTTCTTTTGCTTCCTCTATCTTTTTGTTCAGTCAATTCACTTTAATTCCTTGTTCTTCATCTTATTCTCCATGTATATCCTCCATTGTCTTGTGGTTTCATTCTGTTTAGAGTAGATTAAAAAAAATAAACCGATTAAATCTTAGATCTACACTTGTTCTTGCATTTCTATGGTTCAAATTTAATAGATCTACTCTTGAATCATGTTTTTGTGTTGATTTTAGGTTCTATGATTTTTCAGACATATTATTCTTGTGCTGAAACTTTAGATCTAAATTTTCTTCCAAAATATTGATTAGAAAAAAAAACACAAAAATCTAAGTGTAAATCAATTAATCCATGTTGTCTTAGAGTCATGTTTAGTCATAATAATTGTCACATTATGTTCTAAGTTTGTGTTGAATTTTTATTTTGTTGATTGAATTCTGGATACATTTGTTCATGTATTCTTGTCATTCTTAGCCTATCTTTTTTAATTTTGAGTCTAATTCATGCATGTTATTTAGTTCATAACATGTTTTAAATCAATTCTTGGAAGTAGTATTGTTGTTGAACTTTTTTGTTTTCTCAATTTCCTACATGATGCCTATGATGAAGTTGAGTTGTGGTGCTGAGTTGTGGCTGGATTTGTGAATCAAAATAAGTCTTAAGTAAGCTCTCTTGAATTGTGTTATTCAAGATAATTAAGCATAAGCAAACACAAATTGTAACTATCCAAGCCTTAAGCAACATAAACACTACTCTTGATTTCTAGGTTGAAATCGCTGGTGCTGGCAGCTTGAACATACAAACTTGTAAAATTACTGGGAATTGGTCACTGTGAATTTTGAGCAGAAAATTTTACTGAATTTTCTAGACATCTGGACCAAAATTATTAAAAAAGAACCAAGTGATTTGGATAAAAATAAATACTAAAAATCACACAAGTAATCAGTGTCCTGGAAAAAAAAGTGAAAAGAAAGTGTACTTGTTGTTTTGGCTCAAAATTTGTTCTATAATTGGTGCCTATTTTATACCAATCTTAGTTCTGATATTTAAATTGATAATTAGTGTGAAAACAAGTGCCAAAACTAGATGTTTCTTGAGTTTTTTTTATATAGTTTTTCTACTCTACTCTAGAGCCATTCTAGGTTTCTCTTTGAGTCTTAGCTTGCCTTTTATGTGCTTTTCATTGCTTTAATTGTTGAATAATCCTTGAAAATTTGTCTTGTTAAAACTCTATTGGTTTAGCTTTCATTTCATTTTTTTGGCCTTTGGTTATTGCTTGTCTCTTTATTTCCTTGTTTGTGAGTTGCCATATAGGGAATTGGAAAGGATGATTGGTGTCATCCCTTGAAGAATTTGAGTCAAGAAGCAAGGGGACAACCACCTTAAGAGCTATTGGACTAAGAAACACTCCAAATTGAGTGAATCACCAAAGAGAGAACAACCACCAAAATTGAGGATCTTTTTGTAATTTTGTAATTGACAATTTACTTACCTTTATTGCTTTCAAATTTTGTAACAAAAAGGCCTTTCATTGGAAGTAAGTTGGGAGCCTCCAATAGGTCACCCTACTTCCATTTGTGTGTAATAATTTTAGGCAATTTTTCCTTAGGATAGTGAGTGTTTTGTTGGGAACCTTAAATGAGGTCATCCAAACACTCTTAGGAATCGCCTAGTTTACATACCTTTCACTTTAATTTGTTGCTTACTTTCATAGCTTATTTTCTTTACTAGTCACACCTAGCTTATCTTGTTATTGCATAATACTTTATTTTTGCTTATCACTCTTATCTTGAGTTCTTTTGGAACCCTAGCTTTTACCTTTTTTTCAAACCCCCAACAAAGAAAGAACCACAACTTAGGAACTAACATGAGTCATCATTGATCTAGTGTTAATGGCGAGGGTACTAGTCATAAGGATCCTTTATCTAGAATCTTATATGAGTTGAGTTCCCTCAAGTTATGGAAAGAAAAACTAGAAAGAAATGAAAAAGGAAAAGAGAAGGTAAAAATAAATCAAGATGAGAGGGAACAAATAAGGGAAGAAGAAAGAAGGAAAATACTAAAAGAGTTAAGAAAAGAAAAACATGCCTCTTATAGTAGTCATAACTCTTGCAAGAGCCTAAGTGAGGAACTTCGTGACTATTATGAAGGAAGGCATAGGTCACATCTTAGACCTCACTCCAATAGAAGAGAACATGAAAGAAAGCCTCAAGAGGCTAACATTAACCTCCCATACTTCCATGGGAAGGACAATGTAGAGGCTTACTTAGATTGGGAAATAAGGGTAGAGCAAAAACTTAAAAGAAAGTCTACTTTAAAATCTTATGGCTCTCACTCTTATCCAAAGAAAGACCAAGGTCTAGGCATCTTAGGGGCAGCACCTTCTAAGCCCAAAGATGATAAGGGGAAGACAATAGAAAAGCAACCCCCTAAGGCTAGTATGCAAGAGAAGACTAGCTCTATAAAGTGCTTTAAATGTCTTGGAAGAGGACACATTACTTCTCAATGCCCCACTATTGGATTTCCCCTGCAGTTACTTTTTGGTCCACTTTTTCTTTGTACAAATATGTTCAAGGGAAATCCAGTTTGCCGGAAAGTGCATCTGATCATCAAGTATTTAAATTTAAAATTAAAACTAAGACAAGGTTAAATTAAAAAATAAGGCATTGTTGAAAGCAACATTGATAATTGATGATTTAGAACAAAATTATACTAAGTCTAGGCTAAAAACAATAAAATGCAAATAAGTAAGATTGACAACAATAGGTAAAGATGTTGGGTCTTTCTAACAAGCTAGCTGATGTATATAAAGATGTTTCTCTAATCGATCATGCTTTTGTGTTCTATGTTGTAGCCTAAATTACTAAACCTTGATCCCTAGTTAGACTGAATCAATCCAAGCTTCATCCTCAGATCCCTCTTGTTGGACTAGGCCCAATTTAGACAGCCCTCCTAGGTTTAGACTAACTGAAACTAAGCTTCATCCTTAGATGTTGGACTAGACTTAAAACAAACAGCATTATTGTAACAACATATATAAAACCAAAACTTAATCTGTAGATCCCACTTGTAAGACTAAGTTTCAATCCTTATTCAATCAAGTTCTAAGGCAACAATACATTTCCCAATGCTAAAGTCACCTAACTATGCATACAAATGGGTGATCAAACCAAGAGCATACAAAATTTAAGCACTGAAAGAAGCATTGAACACAATAAACACAATCAATTAGATATAAAGTAATTACATCAGCTATTCTTTAGAAATCCCCAACAAGGGTGTTTAGCTAGCCATTACAGAAAAACCCCTAACAATAATGAAATTACAAAACCTAGGTATCTCTGCAAAAGTTGCTCCTCTTGCTGCCTCTAGAGCTCTTTTCCCCAAATAGGCACTATGGTGTGCTCTGAAATTTTGTGCCAAGCTGTGTAAAATTTGTTGTACCCTAGTTGTAAAAGCTGTACCCTAATTCTGCACAAGACAGGCTTTAAATAGGCTCTGAATTCACGACGTTGTGCTTAGCACCACCCTCGCGCTTAGCGCAAGTAAGTGGATTTGAGCTTAGCGCCAGTCGTGCGCTGAGCCTGACTAAAGACAACTCCTGCATTTAGCACACTAATCTCGTGCTTAGCGCGCGGCCTTGATATTGATGCTCGGCCAGATTCTTCTGTCGCACTAAGCACGCTGAAGCTACGCTTAGCGGTGGATGCACGCTTAGCCCACTGATGAGCTAAGCTCAACTGTCACTTTTAGCACATCATGACTTAGCCTCATTTTCACCTGAAATTGCACAGATTTCATCATTAAATCCAATGGAAATATTCTAGAGACAGCTTTAACCATAAAATAAGATTTATTTACAAAATCACTACAAAATAACTATAAATTGGGGGAACTATACAAGTTTTGGGAAATGTTTTCTATACAAAAGTTAGTCGTATAAGACGACTAACACCCACCAAGAAAACCATGATTATGAGGGGCCAAATTGGGTTTGTTCTTTTTTTTTTGTTTCAATACAAACCTAGATGCTCATATGGGATACCTTAGGTTTGTTGTATTTTTTTGTAGGAATAATCAACATGAAAATAAAGAAAAAGGTATGTTTTATTCCATTAGTTTCCTTAACTTTTAAATAGTGATCAAGGGCTTCCCATGGACCCTAAGAGAATAAAAGGTCATTCCTGAGTGGCCTACTCTACTAAGTATAAGGGAAATTTAGGGCTTCAATGACTTAATTTGTCCCATATTTTTCTATACTTGTAGCACCACTCATTGAGTTGGTGAAGAACTATGTTCTCTCATGGGAAGATGGCCAGGAAAAGGGTTTTCAGTCCTTACCCTACTCTAACATACCCAACATCACTAATACATATGTTTTTATTCTTTTTATAAGTGTTGAGGAAAGAATCCCTGAGTTTCAAGAACATCTGGATTTGAGGTCAAATACTTTTCAAGGGTGAGGGAATGATGCAATCCTACCCCCAAGGGCATTGGATAGAAGACTCCAAGAAGATTGAGCCAGAGATGCAAGAGAAGGCCTTAGGGTTCTCACGACCCTTAGGGTAGATTTCGGGCCCATGGGCTAAGTATGAGCTCACTTATCTTTGTACATATTAGATTAAAGTTTCATTATTTTTGGGCCTTGTATTTAGGGCTCCATAACGTAGGTAGGGTACCCTAGAAGTGTAGGATTTTTCAGCTTTTGTATTTTAGGGCACCTAGACTAGTTTTTGTATTAGGGGTAGTTTTGTAATTTCACATGAATTAAGTGAATCTTTGATTTGTGTGTCGGAAAATAAATTTAATTGAATTGGGAGAAGCCCAATCTAGTTAAATTTTAGAGGGGGAGGTGAGCATTTGTTGCCACACCCCATTGCCACATCACATAGTCACACTTTGTGCATGTCCTTCATGTTTTACATGCCTCATGACACCTAAGCACACTTAGTGGAGAATCTTGGACTTGATCTTGGATTAGTGGGCTGAACCATAGCTAATGCTCCACAAATTCAATTTCAAATTCAAGTGAAATTTGAATAGAAATTCAAATTTCCTTCCAATTTTGTGTGACACTTAGGCTATAAATAGAGGCCATGTGTGTGGATTTTTTCAACTTTGATCATTTGAGAATTAAAATTCAAAGTTCAGACCTCATTTGAGGCACAAAATTTCGTGCCCCTTCTCTCCCTCTCCTTCCACTCATTTTCTCCTACCTTCAAGCTCTTATCCATGGGTTCCTATGGTGGTGAGCTTCTTCTTGACTCATCTTCTCCTTGAAGTGGTGTCTCCAATCATCTTTCTTCCTTCTCCATTCTACTGCCATTAAAATTCAAGAAGCAAAGGACTCCATTGATGATGAAGATCCAAGGCCCACAAGCTCCAATGGAGCTACATCAGAAGGCTTCATCATCCAAAGAACCAGTCGTGAGAAGTTCATCCAAAGCACTTAAAGTCAATGATTTATCTGATGATGAATCTGAAGAAGAGGTAGAGGAAGATGATCTCGCCTTGATCTCTCACAAAATCCACAAGATGTGGAGAAACAAAAGTGGGTCGAAGTGGAAAAACTCTTCAAGAAGAATGCCCCAAGACAAGAAGGATAGAGGAAAACGCCAGGACATTCCAAGTCTGAATGTCCAGATCTGGAGAAAGTCAAGATAAGAAAAAAATTCTTTAAGACTAAAGAAAAAAGGGTCTTATGAGCATGTGGGAATACCTAGACAACACCTCGTCTGATAAAGATGATGAAAAAGCCAACATATGTTTGATGGCGGATATAGCTTTTGAGGGGTTTGAATCAAACCAGGAAGATGAGGTAAATTTTGATGATCCTGAATCTCTTAGAAAAACTTATCATGAGCTTCTATCAAACTCATCTACTCTCTCAAAAGCTTAAAAAAACCTATGAAGAGATTTCAAGAATCTATCCAAAGATCATTTAAAACTTGGGAAAAGCCTTTAGAATCAAGTAGATGTTTCCCTGGACGAGTCCATTTAGACATGTGAAGCTTGTGTAACTCTTAAAGAAAAAGAGTCCAAGTTATGTCTTAAGAACTTTTAGGAGTTGGAAAACAAACTGAAAGATCTTTAAAAGGATCTAAAGAAGTTGAATGAACTTCATAATCATCAAAAAGAAGAAAGATATGATCTTTGGAGAGATTATGAAGACCTCAAAATGAAGACACATAATTTTTGGGTAGAATGTGAAGAACACAAGAAATTAGTGAGTTTCTTGAATAATGAGCTTATGAAGAATCAAGAATTTAAGGGTAAACCTCAAGATCTTGCCAAACTTCATGAGGAAACAAGAACCTTAAAGACTACATCATCCAAATTTGTCAATGGAAAATATAATCTTAAGAAATTGTTAGGATACTGTAGAAGTTCTTTAGAAAAATATAGAAATGGATTTGATGGGAAAGTATATGTTCATGATAAGGAAACCATTGTATGTTATTTCTATGGAAAAATTGGACATATGATGATTAAAAGTAGGGATCATCCTATGAAGGGTTCACCCAATCCTTTCATGACTAACACAAAAGGACCCAAAAAGATTTGGGCACCTAAGAAAAGGATTTTTCGTGGTGCAGATGTCTTTGATAGTTGGAAATAGACACCTGTCATGGTACTTGGACCATGGTTGCTCTTGACACATGACAGGAGAAAAGTCTATGTTCCAATGTTAGACTCCCTATCATGGTGGAACAGTCACTTTCGGAGGGAATAAAAAAGGAAAAATAATCAGCGCAGGTAAGATAAGTATTCACCCCTATCCCTCTATTGATAACATTTTGTTTGTTGAAGGTCTTAAACATAATCTACTAAGCATAAGTCAATTATGTGACAGTGGATATGGTGTTTCCTTTAATAAGGATGAGTGTGTCGTCCTATGTGATGTTAGGTCTCCTTTATTCTCTTCCAAGAGAAATTGAAACCTCTACAAAATAAGACCAGGGGAACTCTTAAATCAAAAGGTGTAATGCTTACTGTCTATCAAAGAAAATCACTGGTTATGCCATAGAAAACTTGGCCATGCAAGTTGGAGGTTAATCTCCAAATTGCAAAAAAACAATCTCGTATGTCATATAAGGATGATTTACTTTGTGAGGCATGTCAAAAGGAAAATAGATTAAAAACTATTTTACTAGTAAAAATGTTGTTTCCACCTCTAGACCTCTCCAGCTACTACATTTTGATTTGTTTGGTCCAACTAGAACTACATCCACCAGTGGAAAGAGGTATAAACTTGTCATTATGGATGACTACAATAGATGGACATGGGTTATGTTCCTAAACCACAAAGATGAGTCTTTTGATATCTTTTTAAATTCTATAAATGTGTTCGAAATGAAAAAAAGTATGCATTACTTCAATTAGAAGTGATCATAGGGGTGAATTTGAAAATGATAGCTTTCAACTATTCTGTGAAGAAAATGGAATTCTTCATAATTTTTCAACACCAAGAACTCCTCAACAAAATGGAGTAGTTGAAAGAAATAACAGATCTCTCAAAGAGATGGCTAAAACCATGCTCAATGATAATTCAACCTCTAAGCAATTCTAGGTTGAAGTAGTAAATGTTGTGTGTTATGTTCAAAACAAAATTTACGGAAGGGACTGTCAGACCCTAATTTCGTCAGGGGATGATCATTTGCTAAGTTTTGATTCTTGCTAGCCAAATTGAGCTGCTTAACTCCAGTTTCCATGCAATCCGATAGGTTTTTTGACGTTTTGGAAAAGAATACAGAAAATACCCAAAAGGGAGGGCAAAAGGGTCATTTGGAGGATTTTTTTGACCCCTGGCTCGCCCAGGCTAGCCTCTGGCTTGCCTGGGCCCCTAGAAGGCTTAGGGGTGAAGTAATCAGCTCGCCTGGGTGAGCAAGGTTACTTCAGGTTGAAGCAGCAACTCGCCTGGGCGAGCTTCTGATCAACCTCCTCCCCTCATTTCCTATAAATAGGCGTGAGGGGGATGAAGGAAGGGGTTCAGACTTTCAACATTGAAAGGGTTTAGTGAAATTAAGGAGAAAAAGGAGAAAGAAGATGGAAAAATGAGGCCGAGGCGCTTCCGAATCACAACTGTGATCGATTCTTACATCGCTCTTCACCGTTCTTTGTTCGTTCTTTGTTCATCAACTAGTTAGTATTTATTTTAAGGTTTTGAATTCGCTCTATGAACTCTTAGGGGTCTTCTTTGTTGCCTTGCACATCTTCATCTCATTCTTCTACCATCAATGATCTCATTTCTTTATGTAATGCGAATTTCAACCGATCGTTTGTGTCGTAATCTCATTTTATCATTGTAAAATAAAATTTCAACCGATCGTTTGTACCGTAATCTCTTTTTATCATTGCAAAATAAAGTTTCAACCAATCGTTTACTTCACAAGTCGTCTTTTAACGAGATTGAAAGTAAATAAGTGAAACCAAAGCTAAAATCAACATGTAACCGAGCTTTTATCCACAAAAGTCGCTTGAATCCGTTCATGGTCCAACGCCTTAACGGTATCTTTTGCTTTTATTGGTTAAAATGAACCTTACAAAAGTTTAAAATCAACTCTACGCATAACTTTCTTGCTTTTAAAGAACTACGTAGGTATGAGTTCCTCATCGCACTTGAGGATACGTAGGAGCAAGGGCAAAGCTCTTGTCGACCCCAAAAAGTAAAAAACATAAAAAAAGGAAAATAAATAAATATTGAAGTCATGATTTGGGACACTCGATTAAAGGTTGTCGTCTCTTGTGATGGATGTGTGGGGTGTTAATACCTTCCCCGTACGTAAACAACTTCCGAACCTTTATTCTTAAAATTCGTAGACCCCCCTTTTTTTGGTTTTTCTAACATTTTCATCGAATAAATGTTGGTGGCGACTCCCGTGCGTCTCCCTTTGTTGGAAGATGCACCCTTGTGTCTTGCCTCGCCCTCCTGCTGAAGGGTAGGTTGCGACAGTTGACGACTCCACTGGGGACCTTGTTAGAGAGTTAAGCCATTCGATCAGTGTGCAATTTTTATCATGACTTTCTCTTTGTTTTGTTTCCCTTTCTTTCTTTTATGTTCCTGTGTTCATATAACTCTTTTGATGCTTTTTGGTGTGGCTGTTTTACTTATTACATGCATATTTATAAATATTTGTTTATACACACATGGCACGTACACCTTTGCACACACAGTGAGTTATTAGGGCCCTATACCCGGGTCCATGGAAACATAGGAAGTGGAGGTTGATCTGTGGTCATGCTGAGTCTTCGACTCGCATGATGACAGTGAAGCCTCATCTAGAGTTTTTCTCTTCGATGATACATTGTTGTTGGTAGTCCCTACCGCCACAATGCTTGACATTAAAGAGGATGATATCTCTAGAAACCTTTGGAAGATATGTGCGACCACCTTTGGGAATTATCACTAAGTAGAAAACCTTTAGTCGCTCCCATTAGGTTCCTAAAATAGGGGCACAGAACAAACACACTATGTTTGTTTCCTTGATATAGCCATGCATATCTTTATGATGTCATGATTGTGTGCATCTTTCCTGTGTTTGCCATGTTGTTACATCAGTTTGGTATTAATTTATTGCGCTGTCAAGTTTCTCTTTGTGCTACCAACCACGTGCTCTCACGCATGCATACTCATGCCGTGTCATCACTCATGCATTACATTTGTCACGGGAAGTCAGAAGGTTCACGTCACCTTCTTAATTGTCATACATTGGGCACCATGGTGATGTCTGCAAACAAACCATGATACCCAATGCATTGCGGGTAAGAAGGGACACTCTTTCGAATTCTTGTGTCAAGGTCAAGAGCCTAGAACTAGCCGGCTTGCGAGAGTTAGGACAGTGGATGGACCAAGTTCAACGTCAAGCCTTCCGCAAGGCGTATGGGACAATTTGGGATTTGGCCATGATAGAAGTGTCTATTGAAGCCATCACATCTCTCACTCAGTATTATGATCAGTTGCTAAGATGCTTCACGTTTGGGGACTTTTAGTTGATGCTAACCATAGAAGAGTTTGAAGCAATCTTAGGATGCTCGCTAGGAGGGAGGAAGCCATATTTGTTTTCTGGATTACACCCTTCCATGGCAAGAGTGGAAAAAGTGGTCAAGATCTTGACGCAAGAGTTAGACTGAGTGAAACAAAATAGAAACGAGGTGGTCAGGATACCAAGGAAGCGCTTGGAAGAGAAAGCAAAAGCTTTGGCGGATCAAGGAGAGTGGAATTCATTCATTGATGTTTTAGCGTTGTTGGTGTTTGGGATCGTCCTCTTTCCAAATGTAGATGGGCTAGTGGATCTAGCGACGATCAATGTTTTTCTTGCTTATAACCATAGCAAGGAAAGCCCGGTCGTTGCTGTTTTGGCCGATGCCTATGACACGTTCGACTGGAGATGCGAGAAGAGCAGCACGAGAATTATCTGTTGCACACCCGCTCTTTATGTATGGCTGGTCTCCCACATTTTTCGTCATGAAAATAGACTCATCTGTCCCCTATTAGGTCATCACATGTGTGCTGAGAAAGGGAAGGAAAATTGGGAAGAACTCTTGGCAGGTATGGTAGGGGCGTCCGTTAATTGGTTTCCCCGATGGAAGGAAGGAGGGGATGGAGTTTTGTGCTCATGTGAAGGGTTCCCAAACGTCCCCTTGATGGGAACAAGGGGTTGTATTAACTATAATCCTATAATGGCCATAAGACAACTAGGCTACCCTATGAGAGGGGCGCCATCAGAAGAAGGTATCGCGTCTTTCATCGCACGAGGTTTCAGTGAAGGCAATGCAAAAATGCTTCAAAGAGTCCGAAAAGTGTGGAATGCCGTGGAAAGAAAAGATAAGAAGCTTAGAGGAAGCAACAACGGTATTATTAGCGGCTATCATAAATGGTTGAAGGCTCGGACGCAAGGGATAAATTGGCTCCCAAAGCTAAAGATTTCAAGTGGTGAAGAAGCCGAAGTCCCAAAGGAGAGTGAAGAAGTGCAAGTCTTGAAGGTGGAACTTGAAAGAACGTGAGTGGTCAAGGAAAAGTTCAAGATGACAGCCACCAGGGTCAGGAAAGAGTGTGACAAGTTGAGGGATGTCAACATGGCCACGACCGAAGCATTAGAGCGAGAAACGAAGAGGGCCAAAAAAGAAGAATGGGTCCAAAACAAGTTCCGAGGGGCTTTATGGGGCAGCAACAATGGACTCAAGCTTCGAAGGGCTGAAAGGGACTAGTTGAGGTTGGAAAGTATTGTTGGACAAGTATGTGTAATCGATTACACAGTGCAAAATTTGAATTCAAATTTTAATAACTGTTGTAAATCATTTTTGGCCACTGGTAATCGATTACATCCTCTGGTAATCGATTACCAGAGAGTAAATCTCTTGAAAAAGACTTTTTAACTTAAATTTCTTGGCCAAACCTTTTGCTACTTCAGTTAGGAATTCCCTTCCTATTTAATATACCCTTCCTAGGAATCTAGAGACTGTCTTGATCATCCATCTTGAATATCTTTAATTTCTTTGTCTTGAATAAAGCTTTGAGAAGCATGTGATCCTTTGGCATCATCAAAACATTCAGCTTGATCCTTTGTCTACAAGTATGATATTAGAGGACAAATTGAAGGCTTGTCAAAGGTCGAAGAAGGGCTTGACTGAATAGCCGAGTAGGACAGAAGAGAATATCTGGACAATCATTGATCAGTATAAAGAGAAGCTAAACCTAGCTGCTAGCTGTTGGATTTCCCCTGTAGTTACTTTTTGGTCCAATTTTTCTTTATACAAATATGTTCAAGGGAAATCTGATTCACCGGAAAGTGCACCGGATCATCAAGTATTTAAAATTAAAACAGATGAATCTGAGTATCGAACTCAGAGAACTAGTATTAGATAGGGTTAAATTCAGAAATAAGGCATTGTTGAAAGAAACATTTATAATTGATGGTTTAGAACAAAATTAAACTAAGTCTAGGCTAAAAATATTAAAAATGCAAGTAAGTAAGATTGACAGTAGTAGGTGAAAGTGTTAGGTCTTTCTAATAAACAAGCTGATGTATATATAGATGTTTCTCTAATCAATCAAGCTTTTGTGTTCTATGTTGTAGCCTAAACTACTAAACCTCGATCCCTAGTTAGGCTGAATCAATCCAAGCTTCGTCCTCAGATCCCTCTTGTTGGACTAGGCTTAATTTAGACAGCCCTCATAGGTTTAGACTAACTTAAACTAAGCTTCGTCCACAGATCCCTCATTTAAGACTTGGCTTAGATCAAACAACATTATTGTAACATCATATTTGAAACCAAAACTTAATCCGCAAATCCCTCATTTAAGACTAAGTTTCAATCTTGCTTCAATCAAGTTCTAAGGCAACAATACATTTCCCAATACTAAAGTCACCTAACCATGCACACAAATGGGTGATCAGACCAAGAGCATACAAAATTTAAGCACTGAAAGAAGTATTGAACACAATAAACACAACCAGTTAGATATTAAAGGAATTACATCAGCTGTTCTTTAGAAATCCCTAATAAGAGTGTTTAGCCAGCCATACAGAAAAACCCTAACACAAATGAGATTAAAAGTAGAGAATAACTGCTCTTTACACAATGTTGTATTAATCTTGAAGCAATCTTGTGTTAATCTTAAAGCCATGCTTATCCTTTGAAGCAACTTTGTTTGATTCTTCTTTTGGTATCATCAAAATTCATGTATTCATACATTCACAACCCTAACACAAATGAGATTAAAAGTAGAGAATAACTACTCCTTACACAAGAAGGAGGATCCTTCCTCCTCTTCTCAGCATCTCACAATCACTCTGCAACTCACTAATCTCTCTCTAATTACAAAACCTAGGTCTCTCTACAAAAGCTGCTCCTCTTGCTGCCTCTAGAGCTCTTTTCCCGAAATAGGCACTGTGGTGTGCTCTGGAATTCTCTGCAAAAGTTGTCTTCTCTCCGTGTGTCTCTGTCTCTCCCCTAATTCTACACAAGATAGACTTTAAATAGGCTCTGAATCCGCAACGTTGCACTTAGCGCGAGTAAGTGGATTTGAGCTTAGCGCCAGTCATGCGCTGAGCTTGGTTGAAGACAACTGTTGTGCTTAGCGTACTGAAGCTGTGCTTAGCGATGGATGTGCGCTTAGCCCAACTGATGAGCTGAACTCAACTATCACTTTTAGCACTTCATGACTTAGCCTCTTTTTAACCTGAAATTACACATATTTCATCATTAAATCCAATGGAAATATTCTAGAGACAACTTAAACAATAAAACAAGATTTATTTACAAAATTACTACAAAATAACCATAAATTGGGGAACTATACAAGTTTTGGAAAATGTTTTCTATACAAAAGTTAGTCGTATAAGATGACTAACAAACTCCCCCAAATTTACAGTTTTGCTTGTCCTCAAGAAAAGAAAGAACAGTTCACTTGTCCTCTAGTGACAAACTACAGTGGTCACTCAAAAATGGTGTTTGCTTCACAGAGAAATTCAACCATATGAACTGAATATCATGGAATTCTTCAATCAATTGCTTTTCACAAACATGCATCTTTTCAAAGATAGAAACATGCACATTAGAGCCACAACTAAAATAAGCTAGTAAGGATGGCAGAAATCAAGGAAGGATCATCAACCAAAACCTCACAGTCATTGTTTAACTCAAGCTCAAGTGTTTAGGCTCATTCCATCATAAACAACTAACACAATTCCAACCTTTGCATTTCATCTCATATCATACAACAATGAACACCCAAAATGAATCCGAAGGACTTTCTAGGCTTGTAATGGGGTTAGGCTGCCAAGAAATCATGGTTTTTCTAGGATTTAAAAGCTTAGGTTCTAGGAGAGCATTCATCCATAGATAAACCTTCACTTTTTCATTCATTCCTACCCCATGCTTGCCTTTTATTTAGGCACTCAGCTTCATTTCATTACTTGGCATCATACACACTTATTAATTTCATTTGTACTTACAGTTTTTTTTAACACATATATACAGAAACATTATGTGTATATACATAAATAGTGTGTGTATGCTATTTACTTTGACCATTTCAATTCTTACCTAATATCTCCCCCAAATTTGGAACAAATTTACCTTGATAATTACTCCCACAAATTTGGGACAAATTTGCTTTGAACCACACTTCCTGTGGATGATGCTCTCTTACAACTTAAGACAAGGTAGTAGGAGGTAACACTGTTTAGGCTCAGGATTCAATCAATCAATAATTCATTCAGCTCAAACTGGGTGCAAGGGATAAATCATTCAAGCACGTGGTCAGCTTTTTGGCTAAGTGGCTATCACAATCAAACATGGCCTTCATCATCCTCAATTTCATGCATTCAGTCCATACTTCAGATATTCATGCAAAAATCAGTACTAAATGATAGTCATTTCTCTCAAAATTTAAGGATCACACTCTCACCGGGATATGGTCAATGCATTCCTTCACCATCAATCTGACAAACTGACTAACATTTTTAGTCATACTTCCAATCACATGCTCATTCTATTCTAATGGCTGCAAGCTTGATCAAAATAAACATCTAATCATTCTAGTCCACTCAAATCATACAGTTGCTCATTCAAATCATTCGCAAACACTCATTTCATACAAAATCACTGCATATCATTTTCAATCAGTTCACTGTTCGAGCAAGCTTTTTGTACAAGCAATCAACTCAAAGTACTGAAATGTTTAAAGACTGGAATAAAAACAACTAAAATATAAAGCAGACTAAAATCAACTAAATAACTGGTAAACTAAAATGTTCATGCTTTGCAGAAATTAAACTAAACACAATTTAAACAATTGAACAGAATTTAAAGATCCTGCTCATCCTATGGCTGATCTTCATTAAGATCCAGTGCTGGAGCTGCTGGTACATCCTGGATAGGCTGCTCTGGCTCCATGACTGGTGCAGATGGCTGGTGTTAGTCGATGAATACAACTAACTTTTGTGTATAAAACTTGTGTAAATTGTATCAAACTCCTCCAATTTATGGTTATTTTGTAGTGTTGTAACTACTTTTTGTTAAAGATAGGTAATAAATAATTAGTACTTCCATTTTGTGTGTTTAATAATCATTTCCTCTCAATTTCAGGTTAATTAGGCAAGTTTATGAAGTGCTGATTTTCACCCTCTCACTAAGCCAATCTTTTGGCTTAGCGAGCCATCTGCTGAGCGCAACACTTATCGGCTGAGCGTGAGGAAGAATCTGGAAGAAGGATGAGCTATGCATAGTCGCTGAGCAAGGGGTCATCCCGCTAAGCGCACCACTTCAGCCCATCCATTGAGCGAGAAAAGCACGCGCTAAGCTGGAATTCACTAATGCGCCCCAAGCGGTTCTGAGTTGCACTAAGCACGCAAGCGCAAGCAAAGCCACCTATTTAAGCCTGAAATCAGATTTTGGAGGGGAGTTTGGCCTTTTCTTGAAGCTTCTGCATGTCTAGAGATTTATAGAGAGAGAAAGGTCCAAGTTCTAGAGAGTTTGAGAGATTTTGCTGTGAGAAGACCTATAGAGACCGTAGCTTGAAGAGGAAGTCGTCCTGAGAGCTTGAGACAAGTTTGTGAGTGAGTGTGAGGTCCTAGAGGTGGAGGAGACATCCCCACTACATGTATTTCTTCAATCTTTGATCTTTCTCTTCTTTTTGTTGTAAAGGAAGCTTCCCAGTTATGGAGAGCTAAATCCTCTGTTGTTTCTTCCTTGTAGGTACTTGATGTAAATACCTGTATATCTATTTAATGATGTTTTGTGTGTTGACTGTGCTATCAAAACTGCATTCTACCATGCTTTTGCCTTGATCATGTAGATGCATGTGTTAATTGGATCATTCAATAGTGGAAACTAGTTTGATTCTTAGAACTTGATAGGATGGGGCTAGTTTATCGTATTATCACGAGGGATTGGGGTACGGTAACCTAGTTGTTTGAATGTTTGTCTTAATGCGGTTCTGGTCGAGTTTAGTCCAACAAGAGGAATCTGAGGACAATGCTTGATCAAGATTAGGCTAGACTATCATGAGGAATCAGGGTTTAGCATTTCAGGAGACACCATAGAACACATGAGCATTGTTAAGTAGAGAATATCCTCTTAACATCAGACACCTATTAGGAAGACCAACGTGTTTTCTACTTGTTTTTATGCATCATTACTCGCGCAATTTTCCTTTTGATAGTTAGTTTACATACCTGTTCATAGTTAACACATCTCTTTTCATACTAAACACCTATTCACTGAAGTAGCTTTACCAAGTAACAAAAGTTCCCCGAGAGTTCGATACTCGGTTCTTATCGTTTTATACTACTTGCGCTATCCGGTGCACTTGCTGCGACCGAACAAGTTTTTGGCGCCGTTGTCGGGGAACTTCTTTCTATTTGGAGAGTTAGTTCAGTCCTAGGTGTCTATTCTTTATTCTTTGATAAACTATGAATATTTACTTTCAATTCATATTTGTTTTCCTTTTGAACTGGTTAACCGCTGTTTCTATTAACATTTTGTATATATAGAATCAGCTACAGGTAGCCTAGTTATTCCGAAGAAATACAATCTCTTACCATTGTATCATGAAGATTGTTATTTCTATTCCATTAATAAATTGTGATTTTGCTGGAGGAGAACATTACTAGGACAGTTGTTATTTCTATTCTATAAATAAATCCGACTGGAGACAGGAGTCGAACATGTACAATTATCATGAGAAAGGAAAAGCTCCTAATCTTGAAAGTGTATTGGCAGACTTCATGACATATCAAGCTAGCTCTAAAGGTGATTGCTATTCAATGCAACAGCAGGGAACTCAGTTTGAAAGGGACTATTCTTTTGCAGATTATCAATGGGAGTCAGAATGGCAACCTTATTATTGTGGTGTCCCTAAATTAATGACTGGTTTAATAGTAATAATTTAAATAACAAAACCCATGGTAAATTTTTTTTTCTTTTTTCTTTCTCATTTCTTTCTCTTTTCACCATAACTAGGTTCAGAAGGAAAATCCTCACTATAAAGTCCTGAATGGCCAGTTCACAACTCTATTCGGAGTCATTTCTTTCTTACTGCTCATAATCTCTAAACTATTTTGCTTTTTCAAAAGGAAGAATGTACCAGCCATTACTTTAGGTCGTCACGTGAAAACAAAAGAATATAATACGGTCGATAAACTCTTTTACAAATAAATTTGCTAATGCTTTCTTTTCAAATAACAAGATCGATCATAAATGCATTCATCATTTAAAGCTGTCCAAAATATGGGAGTTTTACAAAATACATAGTGTCATCCAGAGCAAAGGTGTTCATAGTGGTGGCTTCAGCCACATGTATACAATCATCAAATGCCTATACATCAGGTCTACCCATACAAAAACAAAAGAGTAAACCTAACAGTCAGTCCTAGATACACCCACCCTCAAAAGTATACAAAACGAATCCAAAGAGCTGTCCACTAGGATGAAGAGCCTCCGCTGATCGCCATCTCCCCCGGACCACCATCCTCCGTAGAGTCTGCCTTAGATACCAACATGACTTCCTCGGGAGAATCCACCTCAAGAAGTGGATCCTCATCACCCTCTAGAAAGTCAAGGGCATCCACAGCAGGCTCAGGAGGTAGCTCCTCCAGATCCTCCTCAGGATCTTCCTCGGATGACGTCACCTCGATCACTTGGACTGGCTCCACTAGACGATATGGTGTAGGCGTGGGTAGTATCCACTCCACAGTGCGCTGAAGCGTCCGTGCATGTTCATCTGGATGCACCAAAGAAGTAGCCGTGAATCGAATGGTGCCCCGAAATCGGCACCTCGTGTTGCCTTCGAGGGTCTCCCAAACTCCCTCTAGGCACTCCATCTCTACTCGATCACGGATTAGTTGCGCCGCCATCACGATCTACAAGAAAGAAAAGAAAGGGGTAGACTCTTTCACAAGAATCTATCTATGCCGCCGCACAAATGGTCTCATAACCACTACATGCAATTAAAAAGGAGTATCTTAAGGCTTTTCATCTCTGGTAATCGATTACACAGCCTTGGTAATCGATTACCAGAGGCTAAACTTGAATTACACAGCCTCAGGACATGAAATATGCAAAAATGCACTGTGTAATCGATTACACATACCTGGTAATCGATTACCAGTGACCCATTCCTCTGTGTAATCGATTACACAGGCTGGTAATCGATTACCAGAGGCCTCTACCATCTCCCAGTTCCCTTTTTAAGCCTGGTAATCGATTACACCCCTTGGTAATCGATTACCAGAGGCTTCCCTAGCTTCCTGACCTCGTTTTCAAGCCTGGTAATCGATTACACCCCGTGGTAATCGATTACCAGAGACCATCTTAGCCTCCTGTCTTCATTTTTAAGCCTTGTAATCGATTACCCACCCTTGGTAATCGATTACCAGAGACCATATCTCACATATCAATCAAGTTTCACAGCTGGCCAGCCACCACAAGCCTCCTTGCTTTGTGGTCTTTGTTCCTTTTATCTGTTGACTGCCAGGAGCTCGCCTGCTTAGGTACATCACAGGTTCTCACTGACCGACTATGCCCGGGTTGGGTCGGGATTGGTCAAGCTTGGTTTTGGGCAATAGCACCCCACCTGACGTCCCCAAGGTCTCCTGACCCCCGCGACATATCTCCAGGTACCACTCTGTGGTCAACAATAAAAGCAGGAAGTTTCACCCTTCAACACTTCCTCATCTCAAGCTTGTAGGATTATGGGGTACCCATCACATGTGGTACTAGGTGGCGGTCGAGCGATGGTGCACAACAAGTTTTCCACATCCACAATGCGCGCATAAACCCACCATCCCCTGTTGCCCACCTCCAACTGAGCTCACGTACTCCCACGTAGCCCATATCCTCGTTTCTCTCAACACCGGGTCCCCATCAATCCTCCCAAGCTTCCACAACATCCAAGCAAAACAACATTCAAACAGCACAGCTATCACAACCAAGCAAAACAGAGCAAAGGCAGAAAACTCTGCCAAAACACCAACCAAATCACAGCTTTTCTCACTTAAAGACCCCAGTAACAATTCCTTCGATCCAATTCGTTAACCATGGCATTTCAAGCTAAGATTAACTCACTTTAACCTCCATGTACTACAGAATCCAGATTTAACCTTCCAACTCTCAAAGCCTCACTCTTTTTCCACTCACAACACCACATTCTCACTTTCTAACCCTAGGTTAACTCTACCCTTCATCTCTAATAGTTTCCATAAGCAATTTCAGCACATGAACATCACAAGCATCATCATAAAAACCCTAAAACAGAATGGGTATGTTTAACTCATCCAAACATGGCAATTTCGACAAACTTTCAACAAGAGTCTTCACAAATAACTACCATGAAGCAGAAAACTAACAAAACTACCCATCATATCTCCCAAAATCCCATACCCACGAAAATCAAAGGAGAAAGAAGTCCACCCAAACCTGAAATTTCGAAGTCCCACTCGTAGACACGCACTTCACGACCCCGAAAATGCCCTCCTTTCGCGATTTGGAGCAGAAATGATGGCCAAAGGTTGGAGCTTTGTTGGGCAACAATGGTGGAGGAAGAAGAGAAGAAGAAGGCTGCGTGAGAGAGAGGGAGAGCTTCTGAATTTTTCTGCTTTGGCTGAGTGAGGAGAGAGAAAAGCTTTTCGGTTTTAAATAAAGGGTTTTCTCTTTTTCTATTATTTTATTTAAGCTATGCCACATGTCTCCGTTTGAGTGGAGCAAGAAGGGCCCACTTTCCCTTTTTAATTGTGACTCATACTCAGCCACAAACAGTGAGAAAAACCTGACCTTTGAAATGCTAAAATCCTGCCTCGGTTTGCATGCCGTTTCTCTGGTTCCAGTTCCTCGCGTTTCTCTGCGTCCGTCGGGGCCAGTTTTCGAAAGCAAGCAATATATATATCAAAACGCTCAGAATAAAACCCCGAGCGTGGTTCAGAGGTTGGTTTCGTTAAATTCTAAGTCGCACGCAAAACGATGATTTTTAAACTAATTAATTAAGAATTAACCCACAACCTCCCAGTTATGGATTTCTCTTCCTTAATTAGCCTAACCCGCGTATCTTGCCCCCACTACTCCTATTTCTACCAAGAACATATATGCATATACACTGAATAATACTTATATATATATAATCATTCAAAATACATCCTTTTCGAAAATTCCGGGTAGAAATTTCCAGGATGTCACAATTATCACAATGAAGCAGAAGGATTGTCTAATCTGGATGACCTGTTAATGCAATTCAAAGGTACTGTAGATTCAATGCAACAAGCATTTAAAAGAGCTGAGACTTAGATTGGTAAGTTGGTGGATGACATGACTAAAGTTGTGGTCAGAAGACAAGAAGAGTATGCAGAGATTGAAACATATCAAGAAAGCATTCTTCAAGTTAACACAATCCATCAACAATTGATCACCAAAGAAGAAAAGGATGAAGTCTCCATTATTCCAGAATATCCCTACATGGCAACTGCTGGCTATGTTGTAGGGAAAGATGAAGGTCGATTGGAACTCAGTGTAGAGGATCAGAAAATATCCTTTGACCTCTTTGAAGTAATGAAACACCCAGATATGGGTGATGCCTGTTTTGAAGAAGAAGAGGTGGAGTAGGAGATAGCATTATCAGCTTCAACCATAGTACTATAGTTTCCTTTGGAAAATGAACCTAATTATGTGACATACTGCTTAATTTGTGATGAAGAGCTTGATGATCCAAAAGACAACTCTGTTGGTCATGTGGTTTTTGAAGAATTAGAAAAAAATTAGACCAACAGAAAAGCCCAAAGCAGAATTAAAGACCCTTCCAGCGCATTTAAAGTATGTGTTCTTGGAGGATAATGAGACTAAACCTGTTATAATTAGCCGCTTTTTGAAGAAGGAAGAAGAGGATCAACTAGTGCAGATTATGAAATGTCATAAAGCGGCTATTGGTTGGCACATCTCTGATTTAAAAGGAATTAGTCCATCATATTGTATGCACAAAATCAATTTGGAAGCTGATTACAAGCCTGTGAGACAACCTCAGAGAAGATTGAATCCTATAATGAAAGAAGAAGTAAGGAAAGAAGTGCTCAAGTTGCTAGAGGCAGGGCTTATCTATCCAATTTCAGATAGCTCATGGGTTAGTCCTGTTCAAGTTGTCCCCAAAAAAGGAGGTATGACAATGGTCAAGAATGATAGAGATGAGCTAATTCCTACAAGAACAGTCATCGGATGGAGAATGTGTATTGATTACAGGAAGCTCAATGAAGCCACAAGGAAAGATCATTACTCGCTTCCCTTCATGGATCAAATGCTTGAGAGACTTGCAGGGCAATCTTTCTACTATTTTTTGGACGGATACTCAAGCTACAATCAGGTTGTAGTAGATCCTTAGGACCAAGAAAAGACAGCTTTCACATGCCCCTTCGGTGTATTTGCTTATCGCCACATGCCGTTTGGTTTATGTAATACTCCAGCTACTTTCTAGAGATGTATGATGACAATTTTTGCTGACATGGTAGAGAAATGTATTGAAGTCTTTATGGACGATTTTTCGGTCTTTGGTGCATCTTTTGGAAATTGCCTAGCAAATTTAGAGAAAGTGTTATAGCATTGTGAAGAATCTAATTAGGTGCTCAACTTGTCACTTTATGGTTCAAGAAAGTATCATGCTGGGACATAAGATCTCTAAAAGAGGAATTGAGGTGGATAAAGAAAAACTAGATGTTATTGATAAACTTCCACCTCCAATTAATGTGAAAGGCATATGGAGTTTTTTAGGTCATGCTGGATTTTATCAGGGATTCATTAAAGACTTCTCCAAAATTGCTAAACCCCTAAGTAATCTGTTGAACAAGGATTTTGTGTTTGTTTTTAATGAAGAATGTTTAGAAGCCTTTAACACCCTCAAAGCCAAGTTGGTTTCTGCTCTTGTGATTACAACACTAGACTGGGGACAAGAGTTTGAATTGATGTGTGATGTAAGTGATTATGCAGTAGGTGCTGTGCTAGGGCAGTGGAAGGGCAGAATGTTTCATACCATCTATTATGCTAGCAAAGTTTTGAATGATGCTCAGATTAACTATGCCACCACTGAGAAATAATTGCTGGCAATTGTTTTTGCACATGAGAAATTTCGATCATATCTAGTGGGATCGAAGATAGTGATTTACATTGATCACGCAACAATTAAATATTTGTCGCACAAAGCTGATTCCAAGCCACGATTGATCAGATGGATACTGTTGCTTCAAGAGTTTGATTTAGTCATTAAGGACAAGAAAGGTTCTAAAAATGTTGTAGCAGACCACCTATCCAGATTGGTGAATGAAGATGTCACTTCAAAGGAGGCTGAAATAAAAGATAAATTTCTTGACGAATCTTAGTTTTTGATTGCAGGGAGACCCTGGTTTACTGATATGGCTAATTTCAAGGCAGCAGGTGTCATACCTAAAGACCTTAATTGGCAGCAAAGGTTGAAACTGTACCATGGTGAAGAATTCACAAGGGCACATAGCATTGTACACATGATATCGCCCATTATGGTAAAAGGGTCAAGCTAATGACGTTAAAGAAGCGCTTCCTGGGAGGAAACCCAGTTTTAATTTCTGTTATCTTTGTTTTTCATGCATTGTATCATGTGGAACTTGCTTTATAATCAGTACATTGGAGTATATCAGCTTTTTTTTAAAATGATAGATATAAGGGTTTCAATTTCTTGAGGAAGGGACTGAAAAAAATAACTTATAAATTTTTTTCTGAAAAGAAGTCCTTTCTCTAAGCACAAGCCTCGCGCTAAGCTCATCTTTGGTCATGCACTAAGCCGAGAGTCTCTAGCGCTTAGAGCTCAACCCTTGCATCTTAGGCTGATTTGGTCCGCTAAGCTGGCCAAGGCTGAGCTAAGCCGATTTCAATTCGATCTGAATTTGGCTAACCGGCGGCCTGATCGCTAAGCTCGTCATATTCTTTCTCTAAGCGCCACTCATGGCAGCTAAGCTCAATTCTTTGTGGCCAAAACTGGGTTTCATCGAGCTAAGCGCCACTCATGCCAGCTAAGCCCAAATCCTTGTGGCAATGTCAGTGCTAAGCGATCCCTTTTCCGCTAAGCGCATGCTCCTCTATACTCAAGATGCATCATTTTAGCTAAGCTGGCCTAGAGCCCAGCATAGCGAGAGTTGTAGGTTTTTTGACCTGCAAAACTCGCTAAGTGGCCCTATCTGCATGCTAAGCCAAGCCCTTTATGTGTTAAAAAAAAATTGGAATTGGAATTTCAACTTTTGGCTAAGCGTACAGTCCCTCTAAGCGACCCTCTTTGTGAAACCAAACGTCTCTTAGGCTCGCTTAGCGCCTCAGCTCGCTAAGCGAGAGGCTCGAAAATTGCCTAACTGAGTGTAACATCAGTTACACTCACATTTGCCAAAATTTTCAGAACTACCTGCATCTTCTCTCTTGCACCTAATTTCCTGCATTTTCGCCTTCTTCTGCATCTTCACGCATCAAAGCATCAACGATACAAGTAAGTTCCTTACTCCCTTTATTCTATTACTTTGTTGAACCTTAGGTTAGAAAACCTTAGATTTAGCTTTAGATTCTTAGGGTTTGAATGCTTTTTAGAAGTAGTTAAAGATTAGGACTTTATATATGTTTGTACTGTATAAGTCATTTTGGTTGGTTTGCATGTTTGATATGCCTTTTAGAGGCTAAAAAAAGTGGAAGAAAATTAACTGCGTTTTCTGCATTTTTTTTTGGAAAATGCGATGAACTCGCTTAGCAAGCATATGACGCTAAGCGAGTTCATCAGTATTCGTTGAATATATGCGTTTCCAAAGGAACTCGCTAAGCGCACCTACCGGGCTAAGCAAGTAAATCTTTTGAGGATGAACACTCATCCTCTTGCTGAAATACCTGTGGCTAAGCGAGGTTGAATCGCTAAGCTGAGCCAACCTGAGCTAAGCGCATTTCATTGCGGCAACCGTTGGGCTAAGCGAGCCTCGCTTGCTAAGCTCCCATACTTAGTGTATTTTTTTGAATTGTATGGTTCCGCTAAGCACAACCCCTGAGGAGCTTAGTGAAAATCTTTGAGGCAACAGTTAGGCTTAGCGGGCAGTTGCCAACTAAGCCGATTATGCAGAAGCTGAATTTTTGGAGCATCCGCTAAGCGGCTCCACATGTTGCTAAGCGGTAGTGTGTATTTTGTGAAGGCGAGCTAAGCGAACCATGTCTCGCTAAGCCGCCAGTGCCTTTTTTAGTTTTATTTTCCATTTTTTGAAGTTAAATAACTTGTGTCCTGATTAACTACTTGGCCCCTTTATTTGCAGATGGCTTTTAGGAAGCGTAAGAGTATCGATTCAAGACCCACAACACAATATGATACAAGGAGATTTCACTCCGTAGATGCTTGGAACCGGTACACGGATAATGTCCTAGGGAGAAACATCTTGCTTGAGAGAAAGGTGGAGCTCTACCACACCGAGTTGGATGATTTTAAGACTGAGTTGGAGAGGCGTAATTTCCATAAATGCGTCACCAATTTGGCCAATGGAAGCATAGATTTGGCTTTGGTGAAAGAGTTCTATGCAAACTTATACAACTCTGAAGGCCCTTCACCAAAGTAAGCCAGGGTTAGAGGCCATCTAGTGAAGATTGATGCTGACAGCCTCAACACATTCTTAGAGACACCTGTGGTGTTGGCAGAGGGTGAGACTTTGCCCACATACTCCAGATACTGCAGGCTGCCCACAGATTACAGAGAGATTGAGGCTACCTTATGGATACCAGGCCGATGGTTCATCTTGAACGCTGAGGGCCATCCTGGGAGGATTCTTAGGAAAGATTTTACTACTTTTAGCCCAGGTGTGGAGTGTTCTCTCATACTCCAACCTGGCCCCCACATCATATACCTCTGATCTGACAGTGGATAGAGCTAGGTTGATCTTTGGCCTAGTCTCTCGCATGGACATGAACATAGGAGCTCTTATTTTTGGCCAGATGACTTCTATAGCCCAGTCTAGCTCTTCTAGACTTGGGTTTCCTGCTCTGATCACCGCCCTATGTAGAGCCAGAAGGGTTGTCTCTGACAGCCTCACTTTTGAGCGCTTGAGCCCGGTCATTAACTTGGCCTACATTAGGAAGAACTGTTGGAATCATGATCATCTGACAGTTTCTATCCGAGGGGCTAGGAGGGTGAGGGCGAGGTCAGCTGAGCTTCCTTCCACATCTACAGCTCCTACTCCAGCATCCACTTCAGCAGCTCCTTCAGTCCTAGCTCAGAGTGATTCTCATCGCTTTGAAGCCATGCTTCAGAGCATTCATCAGGGATAAATTATTTTACTTCAAAGTTTACAGGTGGTGGCACCTCCAGGATCCATTCCTTCTGTTGAGTAGTTTCTGGAGAGCGTAGCCTAGCCTAGTCTTTCTTTGGATAAGAGTGAGAGCCATAAGATTTTGAAGTAGACTTCTTTTTATGTTTTTGCTCTACCCTTATTTCCCAATCTAAGTTAGCCTCTACATTGTCTTTCCCATGGAAGTATGGGAGGTTCATGTTAGCCTCTTGAGGCTTTCTTTCCTTTTCTCTTCTATAGTAGTGAGGCCTAAGATGTGACCTATGCCTTCCTTCGTAATAGTCACGAAGTTCTTCACTTAGGCTTTTGCAAGAGTTATGACTACTATAAGAGGTATATTTTTCTCTTTTCATTTCTTTCATTATTTTTTTTCTTTCTTCCTCTCTTATTTTCTTTCTTTCATCTTGACTTATTTCTTCCACTCTTTTTTTCCTTTTTCTTTTCTCTCTTGTTTTTCTTTCCATAACTTGAGGGAACTCAACTCATCTAAGATTCTAGATAAAGGGTCTTTATGACTAGTACTCTCGCCATTAACACTAGATGAATGGTGACTCATGTTGGTTCCTAAGTTGTGGTACTTTTTTGTTGGAGGTTTGAAAACAAAAGGTAAAAGAAACTATGGTTGAAACTAGCAAAAATAAACACTAAAAGAGGTATGAAAGATAAGGTAAAAACTAATTGGTAAAAGGAAAGCTATCTAGGCGGTTTGACAATGGGAGGTAAAGGAAATAAACTATGAAAGTAAGCAAGAAATGTAAACTAGGCGAATCCTAAGAGTA
This sequence comes from Glycine soja, assembly GCF_004193775.1. NCBI lineage: Eukaryota > Viridiplantae > Streptophyta > Magnoliopsida > Fabales > Fabaceae > Glycine > Glycine soja. Next base: position 11,940,237 of record NC_041004.1, on the reverse strand, counting down.
TTTGGATGACCACATTTAAGGTTCCCAACAAAACACTCACAATCCTAAGGGAAAATTGCCTAAAATTATTACACACAAATGGAAGTAGGGTGACCTATTGGAGGCTCCCAACTTACTTCCAATGAAAGGCCTTTTTGTTACAAAATTTGAAAGCAATGAAAGTAAGTAAATTGTCAATTACAAAAATTACAAAAAGGTCCTCAATTTTGGTGGTTGTTCTCTCTTTGGTGATTCACTCAATTTGGAGTGCTTCTTAGTCCAATAGCTCTTAAGGTGGTTGGCCCCTTGTTCTTGACTCAAATTCTTCAAGGGATGGCACCAATCCTTCTTTCCAATTCCCTGTATGGCAACTCACAAACAAGGAAACAAAGAGACAAGCAATAACCAAAGACCCAAAAAAAATGAAATGAAAGCTAAACCAATGGAGTTTTAACAAGACAATTTTTCAAGGATTATTCAACAATTAAAGCAATGAAAAGGACGTAGAAGAAAGCTAGGACTCAAAGAGAAACTTAGAATGGCTCTAGCATAGAGTAAAAAAACTAAAAAAAGACTCAACAAACCTCTAGCTTTGGCAATTTTTTTCACACTAATTTTCAATTAAAATTTCAGAACTAAGATTGGTATAAAATAGGCACCAATTATAGAATAAATTTTGAACCAAAACAACAAGCACACTTCCCTTTAATCTTTTTTTTTCTGGATATTGATTTTTCTGCCAACTTGTATGATTTTTCTTATTTTTTTTCCTTTTATCCAAATCACTTGGTTCTTTTTTTATAACTTCTTTTCAGATGTCTAGAAAATTCATTAAAAAATTCAGCTCAAAATTCGCAGTGGCCAATTCTCAATAAGTTTTTCAAGTTCGTATGTCCAAGCTGCCAGCACCAGCGATTTTAGACTTCAAATTTTTTTTAGCATGGAATATTGATTACCTTGGGCTTACTTTCAACTTTCCTATGTATGATGAACTCACTAGGCCTTTTTACCACAGTTTTAGGAGTTCAATATTCACTTAGGATCAAAATTTCAGCCAGCACTTCATTCACCAAAACTCAAATTCACAATAGACACAATCATAAGGAAACCTAAAAGTTCAAGAAGAGGTTCACAATCAAAGACTCTCTAAGAATTTTGCATGAACATGTTAAGGACTAATTAACATGCAAGATTTGACTCAAATCAAATAATTGGCTAAAAGAATTTAATACACTCATGAACAAATGAGTTAGACAAAGAAACAAGAAAAATAAAATTCAGCACAACATAAGAAATCTTATGTGACAAGTTTCATGACTAGACATGACTTCTATGACAAAACTACAATAGGTGAACAAGTCACTCTAGATTTTTGAGGTTTTATTCTACTTAAATGTTTTTGTAAGAATTTTATGTTTTAAGTTTCAGCCACAAAAAAATAGCAAGACAAAACTCAAAGAAACCTAAACTCAACACAACTCATGGTTCAAGAACATGAACAAGAAATTTGAACCATAGAAAATCAAATCTAGCTTCTATAGCAAGATTAATCAGTGGAAATTCAAAAGAATCATTTTAACAACATTTAGCACAAGACAAGTGGGGAGATACATGGAGAGAAATGAAGAAACAACAATGGAGGAAAAGGTAAAGTTGAAAATTAATGGAGGTTTAAGGAGCACCTACTTGAAGCTCTTGTGCTCTGATACCACTTGATGGAAGCTTGCTTGTGGAGCTTCTATGGTGGCTGGATCTTTGAGCTTCAATGAGGTCCTTCAATGGTGATTTTCCACCATGGAGATGCAGCAGAAGACAAAGGAGAAGAAGAGAGAGGAGGCACCATCCACTAGGGAATAAGCCATGGAAGAAGGAGCTTTGCCACCAAGAGAATGCCTTGGATAGGAAGCTTGGAGAGGGTGCTTCAATGGAGGAAAAGAAAGAGAGAGAGAAAGAGAGAGGGGGGAGCTAGAAATTGAAGGAAGAAAAGAGGAAGAGAAGTTTAACTTTGAAGTTTGTCTCATAAGACTCTCATTCATCAAAGTTACAACAAGTGTTACACATGCTTTTATTTATAGACTAGGTAGCTTCCTTGAGAAGCTTTCTTGAGAAAACTTCCTTGAGAAGCTTCTTTGAGAAAACTTCCATGAGAAGCTAGAGCTTAGCTACACACACCCCTCTAATAACTAAGCTCACCTCCTTGAGAAGCTTCCTTGAGAAGATTCCTAAAGAAACTAGAGCTTAGTTACACACACATTTCTAATAGCTAAGCTCACCTCCTTGAGATGAGAAGCTAGAGCTTAGCTCCACACCCCCTATAATAGCTAATCTCACCCCCATTCCAAAAATACATGAAAATACAAAAAAAAGTCCCTACTACAAAGACTACTCAAAATGCCCTTAAATACAAGGCTAAAACCCTATACTACTAGAATGGCCAAAATACAAGGCCCAAAAGAAGGAAAAACCTATTCTAATATTTACAAAGATAAGCGGGCTCATACTTAGCCCATGGGCCCAAAATCTACCCTAAGGCTCATGAGAACCCTAGGGCTTTCCCTTGGATCTCTGGCCCAATCTACTTGGAGTCTTCTCTATCCAATGCCCTTGCGGGGTAGGATTGCATCAGGATGTACCCTCCCTTGTTATCTTTGAACAACCAAGTGGATGTACGCTCCACTTGAACTGATCCACAAGAGATGTACCGTCTCTTGTTCTCAGTATTACAACCCAAGTAGATGTACGCTCTACTTGTACCACAAAGGATGTACGCTCCAATGTGTTAAGACAAAGAATTCTTAGGTGGTTAGTCCCTTGAATCTTTGTAAGGGGAAACAAAAGATATCTTAGGCAGTTAGTCCTTTGAAATCTTTTGTTTAAAGGGAAAGGGAAGAATCAAAAGAATTCTCTGGCGGTTAGTCCTTTGAATCTTTTGTCAAGAGAGGGAAGGGAGAATCAAAAGAATTCTCAGGCGGTTAGTCCTTTGAATCTTTTGGCAAGAGGGAAAAGGGATGAAAAGATAGCACACTTTTGTTTTCTGCAGAATTTCCACTTGCAGAAAAATAAAGTTTTGAAACAAAGTTTAGAAAGCTTTTTGGCAAAGAAAAAGCAATGGGCAATGGTTAGAGAAAGATTGTGAAAAAGAATTATTTGGAAGAATATCATATATATATTGAATGTGTGCCAAAGTCATGCTTTTATAGACTCTTCATGTCTGGTCAAAGAAACCATTGGAAAAGTAATGACTTTTGAGAAAACCATGTTAAGAGTTATAACTCTTAACTTTTTCTTCAAAACTATTCACTGATAATCGATTACCACAAAGGTGTAATCGATTACACAATTCATTTTATGAAAAGTTGTGACTCTTCACTATTGGATTTGAATTCCAACGTTCAGATTCACTTGTAATCGATTACTAATATAGTGTAATCGATTACACTATTTGAAAATCATTTTAGAACGTTATAAACCATTTGAAAACATTTTGAATACCAAACTGGTCACTGGTAATCGATTACTGCCTACTGGTAATCGATTACCAGAGAGTAATCACTTTGGTAACATAGAAATTTGAGAAAATTCTTTTGTAAAACAAAACTGTGCTATTTGGTTTTTGAAAAAATCTTTTAATACTTATCCTATATGAAGTCTTGACTTGTTGCTTCTTAATTTCTTCTCTTGAATCTTGAATCTTGGATTGGATTCTTGATGCTTGATCTTGAAGTCTTGAATCAATTACTTGGGCTTTTGGCATCATCAAAATTGCTTGGTTCATCATCATGAATCTTGCTTCTACAGCTGATTGTCAGCCTCTGAAGATATTAAGGAAGAACATGACCACTTTAGCTTAGACATGGAGTGTTTTTTCCTTCTCTAACTTGATTCCTACCTCCCACACATCAGATGTCACATTAGATAGGACCAAGTTAATCTATGGCATCATTATGAAGATGGATATGAATGTGGGGTACCTCATCTCCCCCTAAATTTCTCTTACTGCACATCATGATTCATCTAGACTTGGATTCCCTGCTTTGATCACAGCTCTGTGCAAGGCTAGAGGAGTCCAATCAGATTCTAGATCCCTGGAGAGCCTGAGCCCTGCCATTAACTTAGCATACATTAAGAAGAACTATTGGAATCTAGATGATCCAACAGCGACATTTAGAGGGCCAAGGAAGGCCAAGGGTAAGAGATCAGAGGTCCCTACTACTTCAGCAACACCAGAGATAGCAACTCCTTCTTCTTCCACAGCTCCAACACCTCCCATTTCGACTCCAACACAGACTCCAGCTATTCCTGCTCCATCTGCTCAGATACCACTTCCAGCTCCTTTATCTTTTGTTTACACCACAGATGCTTCATTCCATGCTCCAGAGCTTACATAGGGGGCAAGCCATCATCATGCAGAGCCTTTAGGGCTTGGGCCTACCACCCATCATGAGCATGGATGAGTTTGACACACAGGTGGCCTAGCCAGGAGCTCAGCCTTCTCCTTCTGGAGGGGCTGGGGCCTCCACAGCCCAAGAGCCTGAACCAGAGGAGCCAGCAATAGCAGCTGAGGAGCCAACAAAGGGGAAAGATGAGCTCACTCCTCCTGAGCCCTTTTATTATGATGCAGATGTACACATGGCTCAACAAGAGGAGACTTCCATAGACTAGATACCAGAGCCATCTCCTACACATGTTCCTGAGGAGACCCAGCTGTTCGGTCATGTTAAGTGCACTGGATCACGCAAGTAGTATAAAACAGTAAGAACCGAGTATCGAACTCTCGGGGAACTTGTGTTACTTGGTAAAGCTACTTCAGTGAATAGGTGTCTAGTATGAAAAAAGATGTGTTAACTATGAACAGGTATGTAAACTAACTATCAAAAGGAAAATCATGCGAGTAATGATGCGTAAAGACAAGTAGGGAACACGTTGGTCTTCCTAATAGGTGCCTGTTGCTAAAAGGATATTCTCTACTTAACAACGCTCATGTGTTCTATGGTGTCTCCTGAAATGCTAAACCGCAATTCCTCATGATAGTCTAGCCTAAACTTGATCAAGCATCGTCCTCAGATTCCTCTTGTTGAACTAAACTCGACCAAAACTGCATTAAGACAAATATACAAACAACTAGGTTACCTTACCCCGATCCCTTGTGATAATACGATAAACTAGCCCTGCCTTATCAAGTTTTAAGAATCAAACCAGTTTCCACTGTTGAATGATCCTATTAACACATGCATCTACATGATCAAGACAAAAGCATGGTAGAATGAAGTTCTGATAGCACAGTGAACACACAAAACATCATTAAATAGATATATAGGTATTTACATCAAGTACCTACAAGGAAGAAACAACAGACGATTTAGCTCTCCATAACTGGGAAGCTTCCTTTACAACAAAGAGAAGAGAAAGATGAAGGATTGAAGAAATACAAGTAGTGGGGATGTTTCCTCCACCTCTAGGACCTCACACTCACTCACAAACACATCTCAAGCTCTCAGGACAACTTCCTCTTCAAGCTCCGGTCTCTGCAGGTCCTTGCACAACAAAATCTCTCAAACTCTCTGGAACTTGGACCTTTCTCTCTCTAGAAATCTCTAGACATGCAAAAGCTTCAAGAAAAGGCCAAACTCCCCTCCAAAATCTGATTTCAGGCTTAAATAGGTGGCTTTGTTTGTGCTTGCATGCTTAGCGCAACTCTGAACTGCTTAGCGCGCATTAGTGAATTTCGGCTTAGCGCGTGCTTTTCTCGCTCAGTGAATGGGCTGAAGTGGTGCGCTTAGCGGGATGACCCTTCGCTCAGCGACTATGCATAGCTCATCCTTCTTCCAGATTCATCCTTGCTCTCAGCCGATAAGTGTTGCCCTCAGCGAATGGCTCGCTAAGCCAGAAGATTGGCTTAGCGAGAGGGTGAAAATCAGCACTTCATAAACTTGCCTAATTAACCTGAAATTGAGAGGAAATGATTATTAAACACACAAAATGGAAGTACTAAGTATTTATTACCAATCTTTAACAAAAAGTAATTACAACACTAAAAAATAACCATAAATTGGAGGAGTTTGATATGATTTACACAAGTTTTATACACAAAAGTGAGTCGTGTTCATAAACTAACAATTCCTCCAAATTTACAACTTTGCTTGTCCTCAAGCAAATAAAGAACAACTCACTGGTCCCCAAGTGACAATAACATGCAGTGACTATGTACAAAGGTGTATGCAATAAAAGTTACTGATTGCATGATAAGAGAATGAAGCAAAGTGCGCTCATCACTTGTCTTTCACAAAGCATGCAGTTATTGAAAGAGAAGAATAAAATGTTACCTGTGCAATTAGATGAAGTTAGGCATAAGACAGATATCAAGGAAAGTAGCTTAAACCACAGTCTCATGGCTTTTATTTCACTCAAGCACATGTGTTTAAGCTATTCATTAATAACAACTAGCAAAAGGTCCAATCTTTGAACTTCTTCTCATGTCATCAAGTCAGAAAGGCATGAATAGAATCAAAAGGACTTTTATAGGCTTGTAGTGAGGTTTGGCTACAAAGAATCATTGGTTTTTCTAGGATAACTTATCCAAGTAATCTTTTCAATACAATTATCTTACTCACTAGCCTTTCACTTTAATTTGCTTTTGACCTTATTACAACAACACACATTTTCTTTGATTGCTCTTTTTTTTTAAAACATACAACTTATTTGTTGTGTGTGTTGATGCTCTACCTTTTACTTTATATCCCAATCAACTCCACTCCCCCAAATTTGAGGTAAATTTTCCTTGAACCATATGATCTCCTAGAATCTAAGCAAGGTATCTGAAGATATTCATTCAAGTTCAGGGTTCAATTTTTGACAATATCATTTAGCTCACAAAGGGTGCAAAGGATACAATTATAATTCCAGGTAAGCTTTTTGGTCAATTGGATTGTATATACACAATCATGTCCTTCATCATATCCTCATTTATACATTACATTCTAAAATTCAGAGATTGATGCGAAGACTATTACTCAAAGCTAGTCGTTCACTCACAGTTTAAGATCACACTCTCACCGATTATGGTTCAAGCTTTTCATTCTCAATCAATCTGCCTACTGACTAACAATTCTAATTGCAAGTTCACATTCTTGTTCTTTCTTTGTCTAACATACATATTTTCTCAAACTCATGGAATGAAACACAAACTCCATCACAATCATGCATTCAATCCAAAATCAATTCATACACCAATTTTCACAAAACGATAAAAGTGTTTCGCTGCAATATCATCAAAGTCAAGTCAAACTGTTCTATATGCTTCAAATAACAACTAACCATAAATAAAAATAGCAGTGTATATAAACATTAACCAAAATCACTAAAAACACTATACTGAAACTATAATCATAATAATAATAATAATAATCCAAAAAGCATCATCTGGAATTTAGAATTCCTGTGACTGGTCCTGAGTATCCTGTGTCTGAACATCCTCCTCATCTGTCAGATAAAGTACTGGAGTAGCTGGGGGAGAAGTGTTCAGAGTCAGGACTGGTGTGGTTGGGTCCTCTAGTATCTCTAGTATAGGAGTGGAGGGGTCTACTGCATGCTGAGGTGAGGATAGGTCCACTACTGGTGTAGGAGGCTCTGAAGTGTCCTCAAGAGATCTCTCAGGAGTAGTGATGCAATCCTACCCCACAAGGGCATTGGATAGAGAAGACTCAAAGTAGATTAGGCCAGAGATCCAAGGGAAAGCCCTAGGGTTCTCATGAGCCTTAGGGTAGATTTTGGGCCCATGGGCTAAGTATGAGCCCGCTTATCTTTGTAAATATTAGAATAGGTTTTTCCTTCTTTTGGGCCTTGTATTTTGGCCATTCTAGTAGTATAGGGTTTTAGCCTTGTATTTCAGGGCATTTTGAGTAGTCTTTGTAGTAGGGACTTTTTTTTTGTATTTTCATGTATTTTTGGAATGGGGGTGAGGTTAGCTATTATAGGGGGTGTGTAGCTAAGCTCTAGCTTCTCATCTCAAGGAGGTGAGCTTAGCTATTAGAGAAGTGTGTGTAGCTAAGCTCTAGCTTCTTTAGGAATCTTCTCATGGAAACTTCTCAAGGAGGTGAGCTTAGTTATTAGAGGGGTGTGTGTAGCTAAGCTCTAGCTACTCAAGGAAGTTTTCTCAAAGAAGCTTCTCAAGGAAGTTTTCTCAAGGAAGCTACCTAGTCTATAAATAGAAGCATGTGTAACACTTGTTGTAACTTTGATGAATGAGAGTCTTATGAGATAAACTTCAAAGTTCAACTTCTCTTCCTCTTTTCTTCCTTCAATTTCGTGCTCCCCCCTCTCTCTCTTTCTTTTCCTCCATTGAAGCACCCTCTCCAAGCTTCCTATCCAAGGCATTCTCTTGGTGCCGAAGCTCCTTCTTCCATGGCTTATTCCTTAGTGGATGGCGCCTCCTTTCTCCTCTTCTCCTTTGTCTTCCGCTGCATCTCCATGGTGGAAAATCACCATTGAAGGACCTCATTGAAGCTCAAAGATCCAGCCTCCATAGAAGCTCCACAAGCAAGCTTCCATCACATCCCTTGTGGATCTTTGCTTGTAAAGGATTTTACAAGGTTATTGGAAATCTAAAGAACCGGTGGTTGCTTGGGGACTGGATGTAGGCACGGGTTGTTGCCGAACCAGTATAAACTTGTGTTTGTCTTCTTCTTCCCTACACTCTTTAATTTCCGCTGTGTACTTTTAATTCCGCTTTACTTTTGTCTAAGTTATTGTTTATGTTCTTTACTTTGTCATAACTTAGTAGTAAAGCCTAATTGAATCTAGTAATATTAAGAAGGATAAATTTTTAATTAGTCAAGACACATTAATAATTAATTCAACCCCCCCTTCTTAATTATTCCGAGGCCAGTTGATCCAACATCAACGTTTAGCTCGAATCCCTTCCCTGGGATACAAAGCTTAGCAGCCAACTCTTGAGGATTAGGCCTCAGGAGTGCAAACCTGGAATAAGCACACAAATTTCCCCCTCTTCCACAATAATTGGGGTCTTCAGAAAGGTATTCAAAGTATCTTCATCAAATTTAATCAGATGGCCTCTGACCCTCACCTGCTTAGGTGACTTGTCTTCCGGGTCGTAGAGGTTTGTGTAAAATTCCTTCACAATGGCAACATCGATGCTGCCATCAGCAAAACTAGTCAGCTCCTCATCCCATTTCCTTCTCTCGAGTTCCTCCTTGAACTCATCAAACTCAGTGCAATATACTACTACATTTCTCTCTAGTAGTAGTTTCCTCAGCACCACAATATTGTTATATCTATCCCAAGCTTCCTGAGAATGGAATCTTGATCTGTCAAATCTGATATGAGAGGATGAAGATGCAAGGGACTTTCTTTTCTTAGATGCCATATGCAAAATATAAGATCGAACACAAGAAATTAGCACATGTTATTTCCAACAAAAACAGAAAAATAAAACTGAAATTTTGACTGGGCGCTTAGCGCAGAGGGCTGGCCTTAGCGCGCCTTATAAAATTTTACTCATGGGCTATGCGTAGCAGACTCACGCTTAGCCTAAAGACACAGAAAATATTTTTTCTACAAATTAAGCTTAGCGTGCAAGCTGGGCTTAGCCTAAGTCTACAATTTTCGAAAACAGAATGACACTCAGGCTTAGCGCACAGGGCGAACTTAGCCTAACTACAAAAACTCAAAAACAGTGAGAGAGTTGAGCTTAGCGCAGCAGGGTGCGCTTAGCTCAACCTCCTCGACACACAACAAGAGCTTAGCGCAGCAGCTGTGCTTAGCCTTATTCAAAGGACTGACTTCAAAAGCAAAGTAGCGCTTAGCCTGACAGGTCAGGCTTAGCACTGAACAAAAATTTCAAAAATCTTAATGTCTGAACACTAGGCTCGCATAGCGCACAGACGCGCTTAACATGATCATCATTTTCGTTCATCAGCAGGGATGAACGCGCTTAGCGCGACATGGTCCGCTTAGCACGATCATCGGGAAATCCAAAATTTTAACAGTTGCAATGAACAGGCTAAGCGCAGCAGGTGCGCTTAGCGCGTTCATTGCGATTTCCAACCAGAACCACAAGGGTTTTCACCCCTTTCAGCCACATTGCCCCTAATTAGCTTCTTAGATACTTAAAATCCTAAAATGCCTAACCCTAAAGCTAAAAACCCTAACTTAACAACATTACTAACTAAGAAAGCAAGAAATCATCTATCCTATGGTTTGAAGGATGAAAATGAAGTTGAAAAGGTACTCACTTACTTGGACTGTGATTGTAATGCAGATGGAAGCAAGGAGAATACAGACAAGTTAGTACAAGCACATAAAAGAATTGCACAAATGCTCAAGGTTAGCAAAGGTAAAGGCTAATGATTTTTGGGTAACACCCAAGTGCCTCAGCCTTTGGTTTTTAAAAACTGAAATTTGTATGGCATGCTTAGCGCACAGCTGCGCTTAGTATGCCCATGTGACGTTTGAGTTTAAAACCCAAGCGCTTAGCCTAACCTCGCGCTAAGCCCAACTTGAAGTTTCAAATTTCAGTGAGTATCTAGGGCTTAGCGCAGTAGGCTGCGCTTAGCGCTTTCTGCAACACAAAATTTTCTACAATATGCGCTTAGCCTGAGATGTGAGGCTTAGCGTGCCATCAAGCTTCAACTTATAGAGAGTAGTTCAGGCTTGGCGTAACAGGCGTGCTAAGCGCACTTCCAAGAATTCAAAAATAGTAAGATATTGGCACTTAGCGCATCCTGCCCCGCTAAGCCCAGCTTAAAAGCTCAAATTACAGAATGGATCTGGGCTTAGCTCAGGATAGTGCGCTTAGCACTGCTACAACAAAATTTTTCCAAAGAAGAATTGGCGCTTAGTGCATCATCCACGTTGAGCCCACTGATTAAGGGTTAAACTACAGTGAAGATGTTGGGCTTAGCATAGTGATGTGTGCTTAGCTGAACTATTTAGCCAACCAAATAAGGGTCTCTGCGCTTAGCGCGAGCAAGATCGGGCTTAGCACGTGAAGACTGAGCACTTAGTGCAAGGTCTGCGCTTAGCGGATAGACAATTGCAAAAAAATTTCTGAGTCTTTTTCTGTCTATCTCTTCACACAAGCTTAAAACCCCTTGTTCATTACTAAACAAGCTGAAATTAATCACAATCACAAGTAAGGTATCCTAACTACTTGCCAGAGATAAGGATGAAAAATAGAAAAGGGAAAGAAAAGCTGGGTTTCCTCCAACTAAGCGCTCTTTTAATGTCACTAGCTTGATGCATCATCCTATTATCCAGGATCTAGCAAAGTTCCTACTTCAAGGACCTTCTTCTCGGGTCTCCTTTCCACCATCACATGCACTTTCAGACAGACATTTTGGCTAGGTGGATCTTTGTCCTCATGGAACAAATCGAAGCTGATCTTCTGATCTTCTATGCCCATCTGCAGCATCTTCTTTCCCATGTCTACCATGCAGCTTGTAGTAGACATGAATGGGCAGCCAAGAATGAGAGGAATGTCAGCATCCTCTACTATATCTATGACAACGAAATCAGCTGGAAATATAAGGTGCTTAACCTTCACCAAAACATCTTCAATGACTCCATATGGCCTTGTGATGGAGCGGTTAGCTAACTGGAGGGTCATGTGTGTGGGTATTATTTCCAGCTCTCCAAGTCACCTACACATGGAGAGAGGCATTAAATTGATATTGGCTCCCAAGTCTATGAGAGCTTTGCCTACAACAACCTCACCGATAGAACACGGTATTGTGACAACTCCAGGATCTATGTGCTTGGGTGGAAGAATGCGTTGAATAACAACACTACAGTTACCTTCCACAACAATTCTATCACTATTGATGTACCGGTTCTTCTTGGATAGCATATCCTTCAAAAATTTGGCATAGAGGGGCATTTGCTGAAGTGCTTCTCCAAAAGGCAAAGTAATTTCCAGTTTCTTGAAGATATCAAGAAATCTGGCCAAATGTCGCTCTTTATCTTTCCGGGAGGGTACCAACGGATAAGGTACCTCCTTGCATTCAATAGGTGTCGCAACCTACCCTTCGGCGGGAGGGCGACGCGTGACTCGCGGGATGCGTGTTCCACGAAAGGAATACGCACGGAGTCGCCACCAACGTTTATTTGAGGAAAACGTCGGAAAAACCGGAAAAGACGCGATCTACGATCTTTTTAAATGAAAGGTTCGGGAGTTGTATTTACGCACGGGGAAGGTATTAGCACCCCACACGCCCGTCCCAAGGGACGGCAGCCTTTAATCGAATGTGCAAACATGACTTTGATTTTTATGTTCCCTTTTATGTTCTTATATCCTTTGTACCCTTTTTATTTTTTTCTTTTTTGTGGTCGACAAGGGTGTTTCCCTTTGCTCCTACGTATTCCTCAATTTGGGATGAGAAAATCAGACCTACGTAGTTCTTTTTTATCAAGTGATTCTTTTTACCTTAAGAGGTGATCATTTTTAAGGCGTTGGACCTTAAAAATGATCCATTTTACTTAGTGAGAAATTGAAATGACGAACTTCAAAAACCTATTTTTGTGGACGAGCTTGACTAGGCGAGTTGATTTTAGCCTTAGTTTCACTTTAGTTATTAATCAATTCGATTAAGAATGAGAAATCCCAAAGAGAAAACGTCCGATTGATTTTCCGCTTTATTTTACTAAAAGATGTTTTTTTTTATTATTTATATTATTTTTTACCTCTTTTTGATTTCCAACGTGGTTACGGCATGACCGAACGGTCGGAATTTATTTTAACCGAAGTTAATGGATAATACAATTCAAACGTTCGGTGGAAATTTATTTTATTTTTAAGTTAAGCGAGAAATGACTTAAGTAAAATGGCTTAAGCACGTCAACAGGGGGTATAAAAAGTAAACAAAACGAGAATAAAAATGCACGAAACACAATGTGGACCACCATGGGTGCATAGAATGAATCGAAAAGCTTGGTTCGAGGTACTTACCCGTTGAAGATCGAAGAACGATGAAGAACGAATGAAGAACGTCGAGGAACGGTTGAAATCTTTGCGAAATTCCTCACGGAAAACGTTACGGAAACGTTTCGGAAGCGCCTCGGCTTAGATTTTCTTCACGGAAACAATTTTTCCAAGCAAATTCGAAAGAGAGAGAAGTGCCTAAGGGGCTGAACCCCTTCCTTCTTGCCTTCCTCCCCTATTTATAGCAAAATAGGGGAGGTGGTTGCCGCCCAGCTCGCCCAGGCGAGCTCAGCTCGCCCAGGCGAGCAGGGTTGCTTCCTCCAGAAGCAACCGCCTTCTGGAGGAATATTCCAGAGGGCCCAAGTGGGCCTGGGTGCTATTTGCACCCCCATTTTTACTAAGTACACCCCCCTCTGCTGTTTTTTTGGTGATTCTTTTTTCGTAAAGTTACGGAAACTTACGAATTTCGTAACGATACTTGTTTTCCTTTCGTAATGTTACGGAACCTTGCGGATTACATAATCATCCCCTTTTTGACTTACGGAATGTTACGGAACCTCACTTAATTATGCAACGATGCTTCCATTTGATTTCCGGTGTGTCACGGAAACTTACGGATTGTGCATCAATATTTTTTTTGGTTTTTCGGCATGTCCTGGAATTTCACAAATTGCCTAATGATGGGTGCCAAGCACCTCACGAGGACCAAAGAATGGTCGCACGTCATCGAGCAAAGGTCCCCGGACGAAATTAGGGTATGACAGTTGCCCCTCTTTACTTGTCTTTTATTGGAGATAAAAGGAAAGTAAAGATAAGACACTAATTTCGTTCCTCTCGATTTGACGAGAGTCGCAGGTGACCATAAAATCTCCACATGCAAATGACTTGTTGTTCCCAAAATTTCACAAATTGCCTAATGATGGGTGCCAAGCACCTCACAAGGACCAAAGAATGGTCGCTTGTCATCAAGCAAAGGTCCCCGAAAATCAGTGTATGACACTAATTTCGTTCCTCTCGGTTGACGAGAGTCGCGGGTGACCATGACTTGTCGCTCCTAGAATTTCACAAATTGCCTAATGATGGATGCCAAGCACCTCACAAGGACCAAAGAATGGTCGCATGTCATCAAGCAAAGGCCCCCGGACGAAAATCAGTGTATGACACTAATTTCGCTCCTCTCGGTTGACGAGAGTCGCGGGTGACCATGAAATTTCCGCATGTAAATGACTTATTGTTCCCGGAGGAACAAAAGGTGCAGAAGACTATGTCAGCCCCTGCATGCTATCAAGCATTCTGTCTTACAGATAGCAAAAGAATGTTTATACGGATAACCACTCGGGTATTTCCGCGTATCATCGGGCCCGCCGCCTCTGGATGATACAAGGGTGCAGAATGACCAAACTTGGTCTCTGCTTGTCATCGGGCCCGCCGCCTCTGGATGACAAAAGGGTGCGAATAACCGTAAGGTATCTCCGCGTATCATCGGGCCCGCCGCCTCTGGATGATACAAGGGTGCAGAATGACCAAACTTGGTCTCTGCTTGTCATCGGGCCCGCCGCCTCTGGATGACAAAAGGGTGCGAATAACCGTAAGGTATCTCCGCGTATCATCGGGCCCGCCGCCTCTGGATGATACAAGGGTGCAGAATGACCAAACTTGGTCTCTGCTTGTCATCGGGCCCGCCGCCTCTGGATGACAAAAAGGGTGCGAATAACCGTAAGGTATCTCCGCGTATCATCGGGCCCGCCGCCTCTGGATGATACAAGGGTGCAGAATGACCAAACTTGGTCTCTACTTGTCATCGGGCCCGCCGCCTCTGGATGACAAAAAGGGTGCGAATAACCATAAGGTATCTCCGCGTATCATCGGGCCCGCCGCCTCTGGATGATACAAGGGTGCAGAATGACCAAACTTGGTCTCTGCTTGTCATCGGGCCCGCCGCCTCTGGATGACAAAAAGGTGCGAATAACCGTAAGGTATCTCCGCGTATCATCGGGCCCGCCGCCTCTAGATGATACAAGGGTGCAGAATGACCAAACTTGGTCTCTGCTTGTCATCGGGCCCACCGCCTCTGGATGACAAAAAGGTGCGAATAACCGTAAGGTATCTCCGCGTATCATCGGGCCCGCCGCCTCTGGATGATACAAGGGTGCAGAATGACCAAACTTGGTCTCTGCTTGTCATCGGGCCCGCCGCCTCTGGATGACAAAAAGGTGCGAATAACCGTAAGGTATCTCCGCGTATCATCGGGCCCGCCGCCTCTGGATGATACAAGGGTGCAGAATGACCAAACTTGGTCTCTGCTTGTCATCGGGCCCGCCGCCTCTGGATGACAAAAAGGTGCGAATAACCGTAAGGTATCTCCGCGTATCATCGGGCCCGCCGCCTCTGGATGATACAAGGGTGCACGTCACATGACCTCAGGGTCAGTATGACAAAGATTATGGGGCGGCCGACAAAAGCAAAGCTCTTGCTCCTACGTATCCTCCAATGAGGAACTCAGACCTACGTAGTTCTGGATAACTTGTGAGACTTGAAAAAGTCTCGGTGTTTTCTCCACTAAAATGCAAACATGCTTTAGCAAAGAGACAAATATTCCAACTGATTTAGAGCAGCATATGCTTTTTTGAGTGAAAAACAATGCGTCTACCGGGGAAGGAGAGTCTGCTGATGAAATCTCCCATAACCATAAATGAGATTTTGGATGTTAGCATTTCGTTTCTAAATGACCATTTAGAGGAAACACTGGGTTCAACAAAAATAGAAGAAATCCACTCAAAGTGTATCAATCTCGCACAGGTAAGTGTTTTATCCTAATTCCGAACCATAGGTATGTCATGACTTGACTTTGCAAATTATTTCCTATCAAATCGAAAATTACATGCGTGATCATGGATCAATAGGGCTTCCCTTGGGAATGGGTTCTTTTGGTGGTTTCTTCTTTCGGCTTTTGTGTGTTTTTGGCTTTTGATTTTCCTGGCTTTTTCTTTTTCTGTTTTTTTTTTTTTTTTTTTTTTTTTTTTTTTTTTTTTAGTGCGGGGCGAGAAAAAAAAGGGTCGCTAGCGCACGGGATTTTGGTTGGTAATTAAAGGGAGAAGACCATTTTAGGTCGTGGTTTCCTTTCCTTCCTTTTTCGTTCATTTGGTGACAATTCTGTATTGTTCAGATATTGTCCGGTCCAAAGACCTCTCAGCACATCTCTTCTGGTTTCTTTGACCAGGAGCTTTCTTCTTTTTTACTTTCTCCCATTCTTTGGTTGGGAATTTTCTTCCTTTTCTTTTTTCTTTCTCCCACTCTTTGATTGGGAATTTCCTTGCTTCCTTTTTTCCTTTGATTGGAAATTTTCCTTCTCTTTTTTTTTGATTGGAAATTTTCCTTCTCTTCTTTTTTGCTTCCGAGGGTAAGGATTGACATTCTCACCCTGGGTCAAGGTTTATGGTGAGTCAGGATTTTGGCTCAAGACTTGTAGAATGGCTAGGCATGATACATGTCAGGGTTTGGTTTGGTTCAAGGATAAAAAGGGATGCCCCACATTATTTCCATGACACAAATGCAAAAATGATGATTTGGAAACTTTTATGCAAAACTGGTCATGCATGCACCTATGCGGACACTCAAATGTCAAATTTTTATGGTCATGTGATGCTAGGGCTCAGGATTCATTTCCTCTATTTTAATCAACCCAATGTTTCCAAAATATGTTCTTCTATCAATTTGTGCATTCATCCGAGTCCATTTCGGGCGTCCGGGGAAATTTCACAGCATTCACCCTTCAGGTGTAGACACATTCTCCAAAAATTGGTTATGATCAATGAATTTTTTCCAAGGAAAAGTTGGAAATCGTCTCTTTTCAAAAGCATGTCGTTTTTTAGCTAGACAACTTATTTTCTCTTTTTCCACCTTTTTCCTTACTTGCCTTCTTCTTTTTTCTTATTTGCTCTCTTTTTCTTTACTTGCCCTCTTCTTTCCCTTTTGTTCTCTTTTCCACTTCGTTTTCTTTTCTTTTCTATTTTTATTTTTATCATGATTTTTTTTGTTTATTTTACATATATACTTTTGGACGATGTTCCTAAACGAAGAACTCTACACGGTTCCAGAATTTCAAACATCATCGATAGTAATGATATATAAATACTAACGCACCAATCTAAACAAAAATGTATGCGCTGTACAAGTGACAATCGAAACAACAAAAACAAACATTAGTCTCTCAAGTCAAAACAATAACATAGAATAAAAATGACAAAAGAAATATGAAAGAAAACATGAATCTGGGGATCTCCCAGTCACGTGTCTCCACTCCCTCCCAAGAAGTCAAGCAAATCGGCCATCTCCTCATCCTCGTGGGCTTCTTCTCCATCGCCGGGAGCTTCTGGGGGTGCCTCTCCTGCTTGGGCCTCGGGCCAATCTCCGGGCCATGCTACCTCTGCCCTGAACTGGCCTGGAGTAAGGCATGAAAAAGAAGCGAAGCCCTGGCTCTGCATGCTAAGGCTCATCTGGTACAGACAATCATGGGTCCGTACATGTCCTTGGTGGTTGGCCGCCTGCTGGCGAACCAAATGCCGTAAATACTGCTCCATATCAAATGCCCCAGCCTGGCCAGCCTGATGAGGTGGTGGGGGCGCGCCTGCGGCCTGTGGAGCATCACCCTGAGCCTGTCTCTGGGTACAGTACTTCTCAATAAAAGCCCGGGTGATGGGCGGCCGAATCACCTTGGTAGGTGCAACGGGGACTCCGAACGACTGGCAGAGTCCTGTGATCAGTGCGGGGAATCCCAGAGCCCTGTTGGACTTATCTGGGTCCAAAGGGTGCCTAGTGGGCGTCATACCTGCAAAAATATAGATGGCATCAGCGATCAACTGAGCCACATGGATGCTCATCCGTGTCAGGATGGCGTACACCAGCTGGCACTTAGGCATGGGGAGGTCGGAATTATGATCGGTGGGCAGGATGTTGCTGAGGAGCAACGTCATCCATATCTGGGTCAGGGTGGTCATGTTGGTGCGCATGATTCGCACTCGCCTCCCTGCAGCAGTCCGGGCAAAATCCTGCCCCGGTATACATAGCAGCTGGGCGATGGCCTCCTCATCGAACCCATCAGACCGGTTCCTCCTCTGGCCATACTCGCATTCCTGGCCCTCTTCCAACACCATCGGATATCCCAGGAGCTGGCTGATAGCGTCGGCATCGAACGGGATCCACTGACCCCTAACCCAGGACCTCATGTCACGCACGCCCTCCTCTGTTGGCCAAGCATTGGCATAAAACTCAAGGACTATTTCTGGATCAAACTTGGCCATAGGAGTAACCAGTGGTGCCCACCGCCGGCGCCCTATTTCCTCCTGAAAATCAGTATACTCGTCGTCCCTGAGCTGGACGCGTCGCTCCCGGAGAAACGACCATCCCTTGATGGCTTCGAAGCGCTGCTGGTGTACAGCGCTCCTAAAGCGGTGACTGTCGTACTCCGGAGCGGAACTAGTTCCTTCGGCCGCCTTGTCCTTCCTGGACCTCTTTGAGGCAAGCTTCCTCGGGGCCATTCCTGCGAAGGCAAACATTTGGAAAGTTAATTTTACCAGTGGGACACTACTCTTAAAGCAAAAATGGCATATAACCTCCTCCCATAAATACAAACATCAATGTAAATTTAGAGCAAGCTTATGCGCATATTTCCTTACGAACGTTCTCTTGCACAAGACATTCTATTAACTAAGAAAAAATGCACCCATATACAATCAAGGCAGCTTCGTTACCTAGATTTTTTAACACGTACTTCCAAGGTGTATTTGTTACTTACATCACACACATCTCCTTGGCTAAATTCACATACATGCATACTCAAAGCATTTTGGGGTACCAGAAATTGCACATGTGCACATCTTGGTATTTCTAATACCTATACATACACAAACTTCATGATGAATCTTGACTATCTTCACAAAAAGGTGCTACACTTCATCCCTTTTTCAAGTTTTTGCTACCTAAAGCCGCATGCAAATTCAAGCATATTTTCCTTTGCGGACTAAAATTGTATTCAAATTAAAAGGTACATTTTTTGTAATATGTTTTCTTCATGCAACATATTTATATATATATTTTTTTGTGAGACATTTTGACTACCAAAAATTATATATACATACATTCAAGTATTTTGCTATTCATACCCAAAGTGCAAATTGCCAAAGGTATCTTGCTACCTATTCTAAACCTACACATTCATGACGAGCACAATTCCTAAACATCTAGGCGTAGGGAAAATATTATAGTGTGGCCCATAGCTGATTGCTGGCCAAAAAGGGTAACTTTACCCAATATGCACCTCCTTTTGTATTTTTTTTGCATAAAATTTTAGTTTCTAGGCCTAGGATATATGTGGGCAATTACTCTAGCCTTTTTCTGGAATGAATACATGTTCCAAAAATAGAAATTATGTACAAACCAAAATGCCCATGGTTTGTCTCCTTACAAAAGTCACACGCTAACGCCATTGAGGCATTTCACCGAACACTTGGTGGGCGCGCGTTTAGGCATCAAAAGCAAGAGAACGGGGACAATGTGGCATGTCCTATTGTTTCAAAATGCATTATAGGCCTAGGGCCATCTCATACCAACCCCTAACTCACCTAATCAAGCAAGAAAACAAATCAAAATTGCCCCATATATTTGAGCACACTCCCACAATTTAGAGCACCTAAGCTTTTTTTGTTTATTTACATATATACTTTTGGACGATGTTCCTAAACGAAGAACTCTACACGGTTCCAGAATTTCAAACATCATCGATAGTAATGATATATAAATTACTAACGCACCAATCTAAACAAAAATGTATGCGCTGTACAAGTGACAATCGAAACAACAAAAACAAACATTAGTCTCTCAAGTCAAAACAATAACATAGAATAAAAATGACAAAAGAAATATGAAAGAAACATGAATCTGGGGATCTCCCAGTCACGTGTCTCCACTCCCTCCCAAGAAGTCAAGCAAATCGGCCATCTCCTCATCCTCGTGGCTTCTTCTCCATCGCCGGGAGCTTCTGGGGGTGCCTCTCCTGCTTGGGCCTCGGCCAATCTCCGGGCCATGCTACCTCTGCCCTGAACTGGCCTGGAGTAAGGCATGAAAAAGAAGCGAAGCCCTGGCTCTGCATGCTAAGGCTCATCTGGTACAGACAATCATGGGTCCGTACATGTCCTTGGTGGTTGGCCGCCTGCTGGCGAACCAAATGCCGTAAATACTGCTCCATATCAAATGCCCCAGCCTGGCCAGCCTGATGAGGTGGTGGGGGCGCGCCTGCGGCCTGTGGAGCATCACCCTGAGCCTGTCTCTGGGTACAGTACTTCTCAATAAAAGCCCGGGTGATGGGCGGCCGAATCACCTTGGTAGGTGCACGGGGACTCCGAACGACTGGCAGAGTCCTGTGATCAGTGCGGGGAATCCAGAGCCCTGTTGGACTTATCTGGGTCCAAAGGGTGCCTAGTGGGCGTCATACCTGCAAAAATATAGATGGCATCAGCGATCAACTGAGCCACATGGATGCTCATCCGTGTCAGGATGGCGTACACCAGCTGGCACTTAGGCATGGGGAGGTCGGAATTATGATCGGTGGGCAGGATGTTCTGAGGAGCAACGTCATCCATATCTGGGTCAGGGTGGTCATGTTGGTGCGCATGATTCGCACTCGCCTCCCTGCAGCAGTCCGGGCAAAATCCTGCCCCGGTATACATAGCAGCTGGGCGATGGCCTCCTCATCGAACCCATCAGACCGGTTCCTCCTCTGGCCATACTCGCATTCCTGGCCCTCTTCCAACACCATCGGATATCCCAGGAGCTGGCTGATAGCGTCGGCATCGAACGGGATCCACTGACCCCTAACCCAGGACCTCATGTCACGCACGCCCTCCTCTGTTGGCCAAGCATTGGCATAAAACTCAAGGACTATTTCTGGATCAAACTTGGCCATAGGAGTAACCAGTGGTGCCCACCGCCGGCGCCCTATTTCCTCCTGAAATCAGTATACTCGTCGTCCCTGAGCTGGACGCGTCGCTCCCGGAGAAACG
Source organism: Glycine soja (assembly GCF_004193775.1). Lineage (NCBI taxonomy): Eukaryota > Viridiplantae > Streptophyta > Magnoliopsida > Fabales > Fabaceae > Glycine > Glycine soja. The sequence continues at coordinate 11,919,267 of NC_041004.1, read as the reverse complement.
ACCATCCCTTGATGGCTTCGAAGCGCTGCTGGTGTACAGCGCTCCTAAAGCGGTGACTGTCGTACTCCGGAGCGGAACTAGTTCCTTCGGCCGCCTTGTCCTTCCTGGACCTCTTTGAGGCAAGCTTCCTCGGGGCCATTCCTGCGAAGGCAAACATTTGGAAAGTTAATTTTACCAGTGGGACACTACTCTTAAAGCAAAAATGGCATATAACCTCCTCCCATAAATACAAACATCAATGTAAATTTAGAGCAAGCTTATGCGCAATTTCCTTACGAACGTTCTCTTGCACAAGACATTCTATTAACTAAGAAAAAATGCACCCATATACAATCAAGGCAGCTTCGTTACCTAGATTTTTTAACACGTACTTCCAAGGTGTATTTGTTACTTACATCACACACATCTCCTTGGCTAAATTCACATACATGCATACTCAAAGCATTTTGGGGGTACCAGAAATTGCACATGTGCACATCTTGGTATTTCTAATACCTATACATACACAAACTTCATGATGAATCTTGACTATCTTCACAAAAAGGTGCTACACTTCATCCCTTTTTCAAGTTTTTGCTACCTAAAGCCGCATGCAAATTCAAGCATATTTTCCTTTGCGGACTAAAATTGTATTCAAATTAAAAGGTACATTTTTTGTAATATGTTTTCTTCATGCAACATATTTATATATATATTTTTTTGTGAGACATTTTGACTACCAAAAATTATATATACATACATTCAAGTATTTTGCTATTCATACCCAAAGTGCAAATTGCCAAAGGTATCTTGCTACCTATTCTAAACCTACACATTCATGACGAGCACAATTCCTAAACATCTAGGCGTAGGGAAAATATTATAGTGTGGCCCATAGCTGATTGCTGGCCAAAAAGGGTAACTTTACCCAATATGCACCTCCTTTTGTATTTTTTTTGCATAAAATTTTAGTTTCTAGGCCTAGGATATATGTGGGGCAATTACTCTAGCCTTTTTCTGGAATGAATACATGTTCCAAAAATAGAAATTATGTACAAACCAAAATGCCCCATGGTTTGTCTCCTTACAAAAGTCACACGCTAACGCCATTGAGGCATTTCACCGAACACTTGGTGGGCGCGCGTTTAGGCATCAAAAGCAAGAGAACGGGGACAATGTGGCATGTCCTATTGTTTCAAAATGCATTATAGGCCTAGGGCCATCTCATACCAACCCCTAACTCAACCTAATCAAGCAAGAAAACAAATCAAAATTGCCCCATATATTTGAGCACACTCCCACAATTTAGAGCACCAAAAGGAGATCGAAATACACCAATGAAAAGCTAGAAAGCTTAGGGATGGAATACTTACTTGTTGGTGATGAACAAAAGCGCAAAACGGAATCAAAAAATGCGAAAAAGGATGACCCTAGGGCTGCAAATTCGTCAATCCCGTGGGTATGGCTTTTGAAAGGGGGGAAAAGAAGTTTTTGAATGTAAAAACGCCCCCTCTTTCGTCATTTTTATAATTTGGTGCAGGGGTGGCTCGCCCAGGCGAGCCCAGCTCGCCCAGGCGAGCCCAGCTCGCCCAGGCGAGCTAACCTGTACTTTTTTTTTTTTTTTTTTTTTTTGAGGGGAACATTAACCATGTCCCCTCCCTTCTCATGGATTAGCATTTTGCCTAACTTGAACTTACTTAGGTTAGAATTAGGCGTTGATTACTTATTTTATTACTCTTTTCCTTTTTAAAACAAACAAATAGTAAAAGAAAGCTGCAAAATACAAAGGATACGGGGCTGCCTTGCAGCGACATTCCCTGCTTGTTTCGCACAGAGAAGGGTAACGATCAGTCGGTCGTGACCCCATCCCCGCTTCCGTTCATCCTTAAGTACCTGCAAGAAATAAACAACCAGGTATGGCCAATCTTGGCCGCATCATTACCCTACCTTGACTGGTTTCTGCCGTTCATGTTTTGTCTTCACTCCAAAAGGTGGCCCAAGGTGATCCTGCCCCTGTTTTACCACAACAATATACATGCGTATGCGTATGCGTATGCATGAATGTTTTCAAACGCAGAAAATTTAGGGAAAGTTGGTTCAGGTTCAATTCTAATTAAGCGCTTGGGGGATCCCATGAACTGAGCGGAAGGGCTCAGGCGATCACAAATTAACGCAAGGTGTGAAACTAACGTGAGGACTAAAAGCCTCAAATCCATGTTCATTTCTTTGAAAGATCGTAACAAGGGATACAACGGACCGGAAATCCCTGGGGGGGGGGAAATCTAGAAAACGCATAAAGATAGAGAACATGCAGCGACATCCTTAATTGCCCCAGCTTCTAAGCATAATATTGTTTGACGACATCAGAGTTCACGGGTGAAGGTAGCTCTTCGCCATCCATGTTGGTAAGCACCAGGGCCCCTCCGGAGAAAGCCCTCTTCACAACAAAAGGCCCTTCGTAGTTCGGGGCCCATTTCCCTCGGTGGTCCTTGATAGCATGGGACATTTTCTTTAGCACAAGGTCTCCCTCATGGAACTTGCGTAAGCGTACTTTCTTGTCGAACGCGCTCTTCATTCTTTGCTGGTACAAGCGCCCATGACTCATGGCCGTTAAGCGCTTACCCTCAATGAGGTTGAGCTGATCGTAGCGTGTTTGAGCCCACTCTGATTCCTTTAATCCGGATTCTGCCAAGATCCTTAATGACGGGACTTCTACCTCAAATGGTAACACCGCCTCCATCCCATATACCAATGAGAACGGCGTTGCCCCAGTTGACGTTCGCACTGAAGTCCGGTAACCGTGTAACGCGAATGGGAGCATCTCGTGCCAATCCTTGTATGACACGGTCATCTTTTGGATAATCTTTTTGATATTCTTATTGGCTGCTTCCACGGCTCCATTCATCTTTGGCCGGTAGGGTGTGGAATTGTGATGCTGTATTTTAAACTCCTCGCACATTTCCCCCATCATCTTGTTATTCAGGTTGGTGCCGTTGTCCGTGATAATCTTTCTTGGCAAACCATATCGGCAGATGATCTCCTTCTTAATGAACCTGACCACCACATTCCTCGTGACATTGGTATATGAAGCCGCCTCGACCCACTTGGTGAAATAATCTATTGCTACGAGGATGAAGCGATGACCATTCGAGGCCTTGGGCTCAATGGCCCCGATGACATCTATTCCCCACATGGAGAAAGGCCAAGGGGCGGACATGACATTCAGGGGATGCGGTGGGGCATTGACATTATCCGCGAATGCTTGACATTTGTGGCACTTCCTCACATGGACACAACAATCACTTTCCATGGTAAGCCAGTAATAACCTGCTCTTAAGATCTTCCTGGCCATAGCATGCCCGTTGGCGTGCGTTCCAAACGAGCCCTCATGGACTTCCTCGATCATGTGATTTGCCTCCTTGGCATCCACACATCGCAGGAGGGTCATGTCGTGATTTCTCTTATACAGTGTGCCTCCGCTCATGAAGAAACTGGCTGCCAACCTTCTCAATGTCCTTTTATCGTTGTCGGCAATCTCTGGCGGGTATTCTTTGCTTTCGACATATCGCTTGATGTCGTAATACCAAGGCTTTCCGTCCCGTTCCTCTTCCACTTGGCAACAATGTGCGGGTTTGCCACGACACTGAAATTCAATGTAGGGTAGGTCCCCGTGCGGTGTTAGCTGGAACATAGATGCCAACGTAGCAAGTGCATCCGCCATTTGATTTTCCTCGCGGGGAACATGATGGAAGGAGATCTCATCGAAAGTCTTAGCCAATTCCTTGATGTAGGCTTTGTAGGGTATCAGCTTGGGATCTCTAGTTTCCCATTCCCCTCTCAGCTGATGGATTACCAACGCTGAGTTGCCGTACACCTTGAGTAGTTTGACATTGGAGTCAATTGCTGCCTGGACGGCTAGGGCACATGCTTCATATTCGGCCATGTTGTTGGTGCAGTCGAATCCTAGCCTGGCTGTGAAAGGTACACATTGATTGTCCGGAGAGATCAACACTGCCCCAACGCCATGACCTAGAATGTTTGACGCTCCGTCAAACCATACGGTCCATTTGTCCCGATCTTCGTCCAACTTTTCCTCGAACAAGGCCATGATGTCCTCATCCGGGAATTCCGGATGCATGGGCTGGTAGTCGTTAAGAGGCTGTTGAGCCAAATAATCTGCCAAAGCGCTTCCTTTTATCGCCTTTTGGGTGACGTAGACTATATCAAACTCAGATAGCAAGACTTGCCACCGGGCGATTCGTCCTGTGAGAGCTGGCTTTTCAAAGATGTACTTAACCGGGTCCATTTTGGATATCAACCAGGTAGTATGACTCAGCATGTACTGCCTTAGGCGATGGGATGCCCATACTAAAGCACAACACGTTCTTTCGAGCAAGGAGTAATTCATCTCACAGGTCGTGAACTTCTTACTTAGGTAGTAAACAGCGCACTCTTTCTTCCCGGATTCGTCATGTTGCCCCAGCATACACCCCATTGACTCGTCCAAGATTGTCATGTACAAAATGAGAGGCCTTCCAGGTACTGGTGGCATAAGCACGGGAGGATTCATTAGGCACTTTTTGATCCTTCCAAAAGCCTCTTGGCAATCCCCATTCCACCGATCAGTTTGGTTTTTGCGCAAGAGTTTAAACAACGGCTCACAAATGGCGGTGAGCTGCGATACGAATCTGGCAATATAATTCAAGCGCCCCAGGAAACCTCGGACTTGCTTCTCTGTACGGGGTTCTGGCATCTCAAGGATAGCCTTCACTTTTTCGGGGTCTACCTCTATCCCTTTCTGGCTTACAACGAAACCAAGCAATTTCCCTGATTTGACCCCAAAGGTACACTTAGCGGGGTTCAACCTTAATTGATATTTCTTAAGCCTTTCGAACAACTTCCGCAGGTTGACAAGGTGTTTTTCCTCAGATTTAGATTTAGCAATTATGTCGTCCACGTAGACCTCGATTTCTTGATGCATCATATCATGGAACAAAGCTACCATGGCCCGTTGATAAGTTGCCCCGGCATTCTTGAGTCCGAAGGACATCACCTTGTAACAGAACGTTCCCCACAGGGTGACGAAAGTAGTCTTTTCCATATCCTCGGGCGCCATCTTTATCTGATTGTAACCAGAGAAACCGTCCATGAAGGAAAATAAAGCGAAATTGGCCGTGTTATCTACGAGGATATCGATGTGTGGTAAAGGAAAATTGTCCTTGGGACTGGCCCGATTCAGGTCCCGGTAATCTACACACATTCGTACTTTCCCATCTTTTTTAGGAACTGGTACGATGTTGGCAACCCATTCCGGATACCGAGCGACGGCCAGAAATCCAGCGTCAAATTGTTTCTTCACTTCCTCTTTTATCTTCAAGGATGTTTCGGGCTTCATCCTCCTCAATTTCTGTTTTACCGGGGAACACCCGGGATTTAGAGGTAATCGGTGCTGCACAATGTCAGAACTCAAACCGGGCATATCTTGGTATGACCAAGCAAAGATGTCTTGGTAGTCTTTTAGCAGGATTATTAATTCTTCACGGATAGGTGCGGTAATGCCTGTACCTATCTTTACTTCCCTCTTTCCACTGCCAATTCCTAAGTCTACTAGCTCTGTCTCTTCTTGATGAGGCCCCATTTCTTGGTCCTCATGGGCGACCATTCTTTCTAATTCCGAAGGAAGTCCCACATCCTCATCTCCTTCATCTTCCGTTTGATTCATTTCTTGCTCGAAGTTGATAGACGGGTCCCAGGTATTAGTACCTTCGGGGGACTCGTCATCGAATCTGCCGTTTTAGAAAAAGAAGTAAACATGCAAATGAATGAGAATGGGTAGAGACCAGGAACAGATGAAGAAAGATCCTTGTATTATAAATTCAAAAACAAAAGACACAAAGCCTTAACAAAATGAAAACTCTAAAGCCTAGGCCCAACTATAGAGCTTTTTAAAACCGTAAAGGTTTACATTATGCTTGCCGCGTAAATGCCGGGGCGTTCCTTCACTCGCCAATTTCCCAGCTGGAAATCAGGAGAGCATGGTCGTACCAAATCCAAAGTACTCGGAACATCATCTTCGCATATCGCGAATACTTGACCTTCGTCTCCCAGACCCGCACTTATAAAGCTTCTACTTATGTGGCAGGGCGGGCTTCCTTCACTTTCTTGTCTCCAATGCGAGCTCTGACCACTGTTCTTCCTTCCCGCGATGCTTCTTTTCATGTCCGCCTGAGTGGGCTTATAGCCTAAACCATACTTCCCACGATTTCCTTGGGTTTTTATCAGGCTAGTTATGCCGCCATTGTCTTTGCCTAAACCCATCCCGGGTTCATAACCGTTCCCCAACATAACTCGGGCCATCATTACCGCCGCATCGGACAGACAAGGTTGCCCAAAGAGGGAGTCCACGGAGGAAATGCTGACCACCTCAAAAGACTGGAAAGCGGTTTCTAACGATTCTTCTGCGGCTTCCACATAAGGCATGGAGGATGGGCAGCTTACCAAGATATCGTCCTCGCCTGACACGATGACCAAGTGCCCCTCCACTACGAATTTCAGCTTTTGGTGGAGTGTAGAAGGCACAACACCCACTGAGTGGATCCACGGGCGCCCCAACAGGCAGCTGTAGGGGGGGTTAATGTCCATTATCTGGAAAGTGACTTGACAGGTGTGAGGGCCTATTTGTACAGGGAGATCGATCTCTCCCCTAACCTCTCGGCGAGTGCCGTCGAAGGCCCGAACCACCATTGAACTTGGTTTTAAGTGGGAAGCATTGAATGGTAACTTGTCCAAAGTGCTCTTAGGCATCACGTTTAAACTGGAACCATTATCGATGAGTACCTTGGCTACGATATGGTCCATACACTTGACTGATACGTGTAAAGCCTTATTATGCCCTCTCCCCTCGGCGGGGATTTCTTCTTCGGCGAAGGCAAGATAATTGTTGGCAGTGATATTGTTGACCAGCCCTCCGAAGCCTTCTACCGAGATATCTTGGGCCACGTGAGCCTCGTTCAGCACTTTTACTAGCAGAGCCCGATGAGGCTCGGAGCTCATAAGTAACTCCAGCAGCGAGACCCTAGCCGGGGTTTTGTTGAGCTGTTCGATGACCTTGAATTCGCTCTGCTGAATTATGCGAAGGAACTCGCTGGCTTCCTCTAGCGACACCTCCTTTCTACCATCCTTTTTCTCTGGGGGCCCCTTTGCTGGAATATCTTTATTCGAAGCGTGGGGTGCTTCGCCATCTTGTTCCTCCACCGCTTTTCCTTTTCCTTTGACGTCGGCGGGTTGGACTGGTAGGTCCGGAGGTGCGAACATACGACCACTACGGGTCACACCACTCAGCCCCGTGATATTTGTTACTTTAGCTGACAGTGAGCTGACGTCAGTGACTTCTTCTTCCTTCTTCCCCGGAGGTGTATATCTCCACGGGACCGCGTGACTATTTTGATACGGGAAAGGAACAGGTTTGGCCATTAAGGGGTGCCCGGGCTTTTGCGAGGCGGCACTTTTAGTGAAGTATATCACCAAGGGTTTGGGCTTCGCAACACCGCTCCCCTCCGTAGATTGCATGCATATATGCTGCTCTTCTTTTCCTTCAATGCCGACTTCCAGTCGACCTTGATCTATCATCCGCTGTAACAATTCCTCTACTTCCAAACACGTCTCCATGTCATGCATCTCGCCGGAATGCAGCAGACAGGAATCCTCCCTACACCCACTATGGGGAATCACACCTCCCTTTTGTAGGGCCTCAAAGATAAACCTCCTAGGGGTTGCCACATCCCTTAAAGGTTTAGACTTGTGCGGCCTATCGGACTCAACTGCATTAACCGCTCCCCCTCCATGGTTGGCGAGCGGGTTGGTTCTCACATTGGGCCGATCCTCTTGGAAAGTCAGCCATCCGGCATGCATTAAATGTTGGACCTTGTATTTAAGGGCCAAGCATTTTTCGACGGAATGCCCCGGGACACCCCCATGGTACTTGCAAGTTGCGTTAGGGTCATACCACTTCGGGAAAGGGGGTTCGAGGACCCTTCCGGGAGTTACCACGGCCAAATGATTGGCGATGAGGGATGGTAGAAGATCTTCGTACGTCATTGGGAGCGGGGTGAACTCCGGCAATGGCCTCGGAGGGAAGTTCCTTGTCGTGTTGGAATTACAGGCCAGTCGAGTCGTGTTCGGAGTTGGAACCTGGGGAGCTTCCCTCTGGGTGGGTGCCTTAGGCTGCACGGGTGTTGAACTAGAGGCGTTCCCAGCATGAGCCGAGAAACTTGGGTGATGTTGCGCGTACTGATGGGTACCATGAGGTGTTTGCTGGGGTTTGACCCACGCGGGTGTTGAAGAGACGGCATGGGCATCTCCTTCCTTCCTTTTTGCCCCTGTTGCCCCGATTCTTTTGGCATTCACGTTTGTGGAGGAAACGTAATCAAACTTTCCTCTTTTCAATCCAACCTCGATTCTTTCCCCGGCAAACACCAGATCCGCAAAGCTGGACGGCATATAACCCACGAGCTTCTCATAGTAGAACACTGGCAGAGTGTCTACCATCATGGTGATCATCTCTCTCTCAACCATGGGAGGAGCTACTTGTGCCGCCAAATCCCTCCATCGCTGCGCATATTCTTTAAAGGTTTCACCCTCTTTCTTGAACATATTCTGCAGTTGAGTACGGTCAGGAGCCATATCAGAATTGTACTGATACTGCCTTAGAAATGCGGTAATCAGATCCTTCCAAGTACGGATACGGGAAGCTTCCAAATTAGTGTACCACACCACCGCAGCTCCGGCCAAGCTATCCTGAAAGAAGTGTATCAACAGCTTTTCATCTTTAGAGTGGGCGCCCATCTTACGGCAGTACATTTTGAGATGGTTTTTGGGACAAGTCGTCCCTTTATACTTGTCGAAGTCCGGCACTTTGAACTTCGGGGGAATAACAACGTCGGGTACTAAGCAAAGATCCGTCATGTCTGCAAACGGATAGTCCCCAAATCCTTCCACAGCCCTCAATCTTTCCTCAAGGAGATCGAGCTTCCTCCTTTCTTCAGTTGCCGGGGGCGGCCCTTCCATAAACAAAACTATTGGCGATGCTGCGATGTTGGGTTGAGGCAACGTGCCTGGTGCCGGCCCTTCGGGGATCGGGGGATAAAACTCGACATCCCTCCGAGCATAATCTTGAGGGTCTTTATGGACTTCGTCGGGCTGCTGAGGAGGCTCTTTTTCATGGACGGGAGAAGCAATGTGGCCCGCATCTTCTTGCAAGATGGGTGGTGAATAGTTGGGCGACAATCCATAAGGGTAAGCCGCTCGGTTGTATCCCAGGTGAGGGCTGCCATCGTGCCCCAGTGTGTCCCTTCCCCGTCCTACTATGTTTGAGGGAGGATGGTGCGTAGTTGCCAAGAGAGTCGGGTCTGCTTCGGCAGCCGAACTGACAGCGGCGGCAGTGGCCGCGTTCTTCTCCATGAGCTGCTTCATACCTAACATGGCCTCCATCATGGAGGCCATTTGTTCTTTCAGAGCCGACATGTCGGCTTTCATCTGTTCCTGCGTCTCCTCTTGATCACCCATCGTTCTAGATTTGGATCTGGTGCGATAGGGATCCCTTGCGGCGCGTTTAGTTATGGTGTTTTTTCCCTAAAAAACCAAACGTGAGGAGTGGGTAAAGAAAGAAAATGCATGCTAGAGATGAGATGTAGGAGTGATTCGATTTGCACAAGCTTTTTGGAGTAAAAACATGGGACCAACTCATTTTATTTCAAAAAGGAAGTCATATCTAGTCAAGGTCTGAGAGACCATACAAGTTTCCTAACGATTTCTAATTATGTGGGCCATTAAGTCTATCATATGCTGACAATAGCCGAGAAGCCCATGAATCTCTTCGGGGGCGGAGTAGGTGTCTGCCATCGCCTTGGCCTTGGCTAACAATCGGGGAAGTTCTTGACTCCCGTTCAAGGTAAGAGCAAACCGATCCATCCACATGGTTGCCTCTTGGTGTAAAGAGTCGATCACCCTTCCTCTAGCCTCTTTTTCCGCATATACTTGGGCATACTCATCCGCGATTCTATGCTCGTGGGCCGTGGCTAGACCCAACTCTTCTTGGTACTTGGCGATGATAGCTAACATGTTGGTCTCTGTCTCGCATAGACGCTGAGACAAGCTTCTTTTGGACCTTGAACAAGCAATCAACTCCTCTTTCAGAACCATGCTATGTGCTCGCGACTGGTCCCTTTCTTCCCTTCGCAACTTGAGTTCATTATTGCTACCCCATAGAGCTCCACGAAATTTGTTCCGGCCATACTCTTCCTTGCGAGCCCTCTTGGTCTCTTGTTCAAGGGCTCTTGCGGTAATTGCATTCTCTTCCCGTAACCCGGCGCACTCCTTCCGAACGTGTGTAGCAGCCAACTTGAACTTCTCCTTGGCGAGTTTTGCCTTTCCTAACTCGCTTTTGAGAGCTTGGACTTCTTCGTCCTCTTCCGGTGCTTCAAAATTCTCTTCGCTGACGACTTTTAACTCGGCGAGCCAATCTAAACCTCGTATGCGAACTTTCAGCCATTCGTGGTACCCACCAATGATGCCATTACGAATGCCTCTAAGCTCTTGATCTTTCCTTAACGGGGTTTCCCATGCCTTATGGATTCTTTGTATAGTCTTGGAATTTTGTGCGCCGAGATCCCTCACAAGGAAAGGAGACATGCTTTCTTCCGTCGGTGCTCCCCTCATGGGGTACCCTAGTTGTCTTATAGCGAGCGTGGGATTGTAATTAATACAACCCCTCGTTCCTACCAGCGGAATGTTTGGGTACCTTCCACATGAGAAAAGGACTCCTTCTTTTCCTTCCTTCCATCGGGGGAACCAACTGATTGTTCTACCTCCTATCCCGGCCAAGAGCTGGTCCCAATCCATTCTCCTCTTTTCAGTACACGAGCGATGGCTCAGGAGCGGACATGGATGTCTTGTGTCTTGTTGGAACAAGTGTGAAACCAACCAAACACAGAGGGCGGGTAAACAACAGATGATCCGTGCGCTACTCTTCTCGCACCTTCGGTCAAATGTGTCAAATAGATCTGCCAAGACAGCTACCACCGGACTTTCCTTGCTATGGTGGTAGGCAAGGAAAGCGTCGATTGCTGCTAGGTCTATCAAACCATCCACGTTTGGAAAGAGGACGACCCCAAAAATTAGCAAAGCTAACACATCCATAAACGGGACCCAGTCTCCTTGATTGGCCATACCCCTTGCCTTGTCTTCTAGGTACTTCTGTGGTAGGCCCGCTATGCCGTTCCGAGTCTGTTTTATGCGGTCCAAACCTCTTGCTGAATCCTTGACCACAGTTGCAATTCTGCTCAAAGAGGGGAGACATCCGGAGGAAAGATATGGCTTTCTTCCCCCGAGAGGACATCCTAGAATTTCCTCAAATTCTTCAATGGTTGGTACTAATTGGAAGTCCCCGAATGTGAAGCATCTCAAAGGCTGGTCGTAGTATTGGGTAAGTGATGCAATGGCTTCTATGGACACCTCTGCTATGGTCAACTCTAAGATCTTTCCGTAAGTCTTGCGGAAGGCTTGCATTTGGAGGGGTTCCATCAACCGCCCTAATTCCTTGATGCTGGTGGTATCTAGGCTTTTGACCTTGACTTGGTAGAACCTCTTGCCGGTTTGATTTGTTCCCATGCTTACTAAAGTGAGACAAAAGCTGGTGCAAATCAAAACTCCGATATCTCATGGGTGGGATGGATGAATGCATGATGGAATGCATATGACACAGATGCAATCTAGGAATGCGGGGGTCCGGGGAATTTGTCCCCTTCTTAGATACGACGTCTAGGGGTAGCGAAATGCCCCAACGCACGTTTTTAAGAAGGCGACACGGACCCTCCGTTGGTTTGTTTACAGTAGGGATCAAGACAGAACCCACATGCAATGCCTATGCAAAAGACACAATGCGAGAATATGCACAGTATGACAATATTTACCGAACATAAGCAAAAGGGTATATGATACTCATGCATGGCAGTGTGAAAAATGGCACGCAGCGTGTTTGCTTCGTGCCCCTATTTAAGGGACCTATAAGGGAGAGAACTAACTAGGCTTTTAGCAATAATCCCCAAGGTAGTTATATCTCTCTTGATGGTTTCTAGAGGTATCATCCCCTTTGAAGAACATATTGCAGCAGTAGGGACTACTAGCAACAATAGGTTTCCAAAGAGAAAAGCTCTAGATGAGGGTTCACTGTAATCAAGCAAGTCGGAGACCTAGCATGATCACATATTCACCTCCACTCCTTATGCTCCCATGAACCCGGGTATAGGGCCCTTTTTCACTCACAGTGTGTGCAAATAGTGTTGGTGTTTGTGTGCATCAAATGAATAAATATTTACTTCATGCATACATTTAAAACGCACTAAAAGCAACAAAGAGTTTATATACACAAGAACATAATGAAAGGAAACCAACAAAGGGGTAAGTCATGGTAAAACATTGCACAAAATTACATGGCCTAACTCTCTAAAAACAGTCCCCAGCGGAGTCGCCAACTGTCGCAACCTACCCTTCGGCGGGAGGGCGACGCGTGACTCGCGGGATGCGTGTTCCACGAAAGGAATACGCGCGGAGTCGCCACCAACGTTTATTTGAGGAAAACGTCGGAAAAACCGGAAAAGACGCGATCTACGATCTTTTTAAATGAAAGGTTCGGGAGTTGTATTTACGCACGGGGAAGGTATTAGCACCCCACACGCCCGTCCCAAGGGACGGCAGCCTTTAATCGAATGTGCAAACATGACTTTGATTTTTATGTTCCCTTTTATGTTCTTATATCCTTTGTACCCTTTTTATTTTTTTCTTTTTTGTGGTCGACAAGGGTGTTTCCCTTTGCTCCTACGTATTCCTCAATTTGGGATGAGAAAATCAGACCTACGTAGTTCTTTTTTATCAAGTGATTCTTTTTACCTTAAGAGGTGATCATTTTTAAGGCGTTGGACCTTAAAAATGATCCATTTTACTTAGTGAGAAATTGAAATGACGAACTTCAAAAACCTATTTTTGTGGAAGAGCTTGACTAGGCGAGTTGATTTTAGCCTTAGTTTCACTTTAGTTATTAATCAATTCGATTAAGAATGAGAAATCCCAAAGAGAATAAAAATGCACGAAACACAATGTGGACCACCATGGGTGCATAAAATGAATCGAAAAGCTTGGTTCGAGGTACTTACCCGTTGAAGATCGAAGAACGATGAAGAACGAATGAAGAACGTCGAGGAACGGTTGAAATCTTTGCGAAATTCCTCACGGAAAACGTTACGGAAACGTTTCGGAAGCGCCTCGGCTTAGATTTTCTTCACGGAAACAATTTTTCCAAGCAAATTCGAAAGAGAGAGAAGTGCCTAAGGGGCTGAACCCCTTCCTTCTTGCCTTCCTCCCCTATTTATAGCAAAATAGGGGAGGTGGTTGCCGCCCAGCTCGCCCAGGCGAGCTCAGCTCGCCCAGGCGAGCAGGGTTGCTTCCTCCAGAAGCAACCGCCTTCTAGAGGAATATTCCAGAGGGCCCAAGTGGGCCTGGGTGCTATTTGCACCCCCATTTTTACTAAGTACACCCCCCTCTGCTGTTTTTTTGGTGATTCTTTTTTCGTAAAGTTACGGAAACTTACGAATTTCGTAACGATACTTATTTTCCTTCCGTAATGTTACGGAACCTTGCGGATTACATAATCATCCCCTTTTTGACTTACGGAATGTTACGGAACCTCACTTAATTATGCAACGATGCTTCCATTTGATTTCCGGTGTGTCACGGAAACTTACGGATTGTGCATCAATATTTTTTTTGGTTTTTCGGCATGTCCTGGAATTTCACAAATTGCCTAATGATGGGTGCCAAGCACCTCACGAGGACCAAAGAATGGTCGCACGTCATCGAGCAAAGGTCCCCGGACGAAATTAGGGTATGACAATAGGAGCTGCCTCTGTCTTCTTTTCTATGTTGGCCTCACTCTTGCCTTTCTTCTTCTCAATCTCAACAACCTTTTCTTTTTGTTTTTCATTTTTCAACTTTTTTTCTTTTTCTTCTTCTTCTTTTATTTCTTCTTCTTTTTCTTTTTCTTCCTTCTTCTTTATTCTCTATTGATAGTATCTTATTGGTGTCTCTTCTTCTTCATCACCTTCTGCTTCCTCAACAATTTCTTCAAGTTCAACTAAATCATCAACCGGTTCCAGTGTCGGTTCATCAACCAGCTGTTGTTTAAATCCCTCCACCTTCTGATCAGCTCTACTTTCCTCAGGTTGAATCGCCATTCTGCTTCTAGTCATCACAGCTTTGCACTCTTCCTTAGGATTTTTCTCTGTTCTTGCTGTAAGGCTGCTGGATGGTCTTTCAACTAACTGCTTTGCAAGTTGGCCCACCTGAACTTCCACATTCTTAATTGTAGATCCATGCTCTTTTGGTTAGACATTGACACTTGCATAAATTGAGCTAGAGTCTCTTCCAGCTTTGTGGTTTGGTCATAGAGACTTGGCATCTGCTATTGTGGCCTTGTAGATGAACCACCCTGGTCTCTGTTGAATTGGTTACCAGGGTGATTTTGCCACTGTCTCTGTTGTTGATACTGCTGGTTGTTTTGAAATGCTGGAAATCCACTTGTATTGAGATTGCCTCTGGGCTGATTCCCCATATAATTAACGTCATGTGCAATTTTCTCTTCATTAGGGATACAACATCCAGATTCATGAGCTCCACCATGAATTGTACATCCTGCAACCTGCAAAATAGAAGAATGCAAAGTGTGTGCAGAATGAAGCTGAGTTGGAAACTTATTGAGTGTTTCTATTAATGCCTCTAGTTGCTTGGATAACAACTTATTTTGTGTCAAGAGAGCGTCCTGTGAGGTTAGCTCCAATAATCTTTTCTTAGTAGGAATGTGGGCTCAGTCTATCAAAATAGCAATGTCACTAGCAGCCATACTTTCAATTAAGTTCATTGCTTCCTCGGGGGTCTTCATTTTGATCTTACCCCCAGCTGAAGCATCCAAGAGCTGCTTAGATTGTGGTCTCAAACCATCTATGAATATGTTGAGCTGCATTGGTTTTGAAAAACCGTGAGTGGGAGTCTTCTGCAATAAACCTCTGAATCTTTCGAGTGCCTCACTCAACGATTCATCTGGAAACTGGTGGAAGGAAGAGATGGCAACTTTGCCTTCTGCAGTCTCCGATTCAGGGAAGTACTTCTTCAAGAAATTTTCTACTACTTCATCCCATGACTTCATATTGTTTCCTTTAAAAGAATGAAGCCATCTCTTAGCTTCTCCAGCTAAAGAAAATGAGAACAAACTCAACCTGATTGCATCCGCAGGCACACCCGCCAGCCTAATAGTATTGCATATCTCTATATAGGTGACCAAGTGAGCATAAGGGTCTTCATTGGGTAGACCATGAAACAAATTATTTTGAATCAGCTGTATCAAAGAGAGGGAATATGTAATTGTCTGAGCTTGAACTTCTGGCTGTGCAATACTGGTGAAAAATTGTGGCACAATAGAACTTGAATAATCTTCCAGGGTTACTCTTCTTGGCTCTTCAGCCATGATTGGGTCTTCAATAGGTTCTATATGAGAATGCCCTGCAATAGGAAAACTAGAAGATGCCTCGGAAGATTGAGGTTCTTCTTCTGGAGTTGCTGCTGCTTCTAAATCCTCCAAAAAAAATTTGATTCTCTCTGAATTACGCCTTCTACAAGTGGCGTTAATATCCAAATCAATAGGGATCAAATCACCTGCAATAGATCTTCTTTGCATACAAGAAAATAGAACAACAATTATCCAGTTCAATAGAACAATGAATGTACAGTGACTAAAATATGAACAAAAAGAATCAATGAATCAAAGAGAAAAATATAAAGCAATGTCGTAAAACTGAACTAAACTCTTCTAATGAATCTAGTTCCCTAGCAATGGCGCCATAAATACTTTGTTGGATTTCCCCTGCAGTTACTTTTTGGTCCAATTTTTCTTTATACAAATATGTTCAAGGGAAATTCGATTCGCCGAAAAGCGCACCGGATCGTCAAGTATTTAAAATTAAAACGGATGAATCCGAGTATCAAACTCAGGGAACTAGTATTAGATAGGGTTAAATTCAGAAATATGGCATTGTTGAAAGAAACATTTATAATTGATGGTTTAGAATAGAATTAAACTAAGTCTAGGCTAAAAATAGTAAAAATGCAAGTAAGTAAGATTGACAGCAGTAGGTAAAAGTGTTGGGTCTTTCTAACAAACAAGTTTATGTATATATAGATGTTTCTCTAATCAATCATGCTTTTGTGTTCTATGTTTTAGCCTAAACTACTAAACCTTGATCCCTAGTTAGGCTGAATCAATCCAAGCTTCATCCTCAGATCCCTCTTGTTGGACTAGGCTTAATTTAGACAGCCCTCATAGGTTTAGACTAACTTAAACTAAGCTTCGTCCGCAGATCCCTCATTTAAGTCTAGGCTCAGCTTAAATAGCTTACGAAAGTTTAGACTAATTTAACTTAAGCTTCGTTCGTAGATCCCTTATTTAAGACTAGGCTTAGATCAAACAACATTATTGTAACAACATATTTGAAATCAAAACTTAATCCGCAGATCCCTCATTTAAGACTAAGTTTCAATCCTGCTTCAATCATGTTCTAAGGTAGCAGTACATTTCCCAATGCTAAAGTCACCTAACTATGCACACAAATGGGTGATCAGACCAAGAGCATATAGAATTTAAGCACTGAAAGAAGCATTGAACACAATAAACACAACCAATTAGATATTAAAGGAATTACATCATTTGTTCTTTAGAAATCCCCAACAAGAGTGTTTACCCAGCCATACAGAAAAACCCTTGTAGGATATGCGGCCTCAAAAATCTTAAGAAGGGGTTAATTAATTTCCCACTAACAAACTTTCAACCCCCTTCTAAAAGAGATAGGCTCAGAATGCAAAAGAAGCAACAATCAATTTAATAATGTTCTTTAAACATGAAAGACAAAATTGATTGCAACAAAATAAATGAGATAAGGGAAGAGAGAATGCAAACACAATTTTATACTGGTTTGGCAAATTTCGTGCCTACGTCCAGTACTCAAGCAACCCACTTGAGATTTTCCACTCCCTTTGTAAAAATCCGCTTACAAAGTCTAAACCACACAGGGACAACCCATCCCTTGTGTTCAATATTCCTTACAACTTAAGAGACCCTCGGTCCCTTAATCAATCTCATTGAATGAGAAGAAAGAAGAATTCTCTCTAGAAGTGAAGGATATTACAATTGAAGTCCATGGATGAACTCTTAATGGATTTGCAAGTGTTTGCCCAAGAGTTTTGTTTGAGAGAGTGATCGAGGCCGTACCCAAATAAAATAAATATTAAAATGTAGTAACTAGGAAGTGATCCTAGGTCGTTTCCCAACGAGCAATGATACACCAAATGTTCATAACAGATAGTAGGAAATAGTAACAAATTGGGGGGGGGGGGTTGTTTACTTTTGTAAATTAAACAGCGAGTAAAATTGAATTAGAAATTATCAAAATTAAAATACTGTCATACCCTAATTTCGTCCGGGGACCATCCGTTGTTGGGATGCGACCCTCGTTTGACCACTTTGAGATACTTGGCACCCATCGTTAGGCAATTCGTGAAGTTCCGTGACATGCCAGAAGTCAAAAGAAAGCATTGTAGCACAATCCGTGAAGTTCCGTGACATGCTGGAAATTAAAAGGAAGTGCTAGTGTGCAATCCATAATGTTCTGTAACGTTCCCGAAGGCAAAAAAAGGGATGATTATGTAATCCGTAAGGTTTCGTAACATTACGGAAAGAAAACAAGCATCGTTACGGAATTCGTAAAGTTTCGTAACGTTACGGAAAAAGAATCACCAAAAAAAGGCAGGGGGTGTACTTAGTAAAAATGGGGGCTCAAATAGCAACCAGGCCCACTTGGGCCTTCCAGAATATTCCTCCAGAAGGCGGTTGCTTCTGGAGGAAGCAACCTAGCTCGCCTGGGCGAGCTGGGTGGCAAGCTTCTCCCCTATTTTCCTATAAATAGGGGGAGAAGTGAAGGAAAAAAATGTTGAGCCCTCCTGGTAATTCGAGATCACTTGAAATTAGTGAAAAAAATTGTTTCCGTGAAGAAAATCGAAGCCGAGGCGCTTCCGTAACGTTTCCGTGGGTGATTTCGCGAAGATTTTCAACTGTTCTTCGACGTTCTTCGTTCGTTCTTCGTCGTTCTTCGGTCTTCAACCGGTAAGTTCCCGAAATCAAGCTTTTCAATTCATTCTATGTACCCTTAGTGGTCCTCATTTGTCTTCACGTGCTTTTATTTTCATTTTATTTACTTTCCGTACCCCCTTTTGACATGCTTTAGTCATTTACTTAAGTCATTTTCTCGCCTAATTAAAAATAAAATAAATTTCCACCGATCATTTGAATTGTAACATCCATTAATTTCTGTTAAAATGAAATCCGACCGTTCGGTCATGCCGTAACCACATTGGAAACCAAAAAGAGGTAAAATAATAATATAATAATGAAAAATATCTTTTAGTAAAATAAATAAAAAAAATCAATCGGACGTTTTTCTTTGGGATTTCTCTTTCTTAATCGAATCGACTAATAACCAAAGTGAAACTAAGGCTAAAATCAATTCATAAACCAAACTTTTGTCATCGCCTAAAAAGCCATTTTCAAAGGTCCAACGCCTTGAAATGGTCTTTTCCGCTTTTATTGGTTAAGTGTAGATTTCTAAAAAGCCTAAAATCAATATGTAACTTTGTAACCTCTTTCAAAAGTAAAGAAATCATTTATGGTCCAATGCCTTAATGTTTTCTCACTTTTCAAAAGAATCGAAAGATTGTCTAATGGTCCAACACCTTAAATGACCTTTCATTAAAAAACAAATATATCTTGCAAAAAAGGATAAAAAAAATAACCAAAAGGCTTTGTTCACGAAAGAACTACGTAGGTCTGATTTCCTTATCACAATTGAGGAATACATAGGAGCAAGGGAAGCACCCATGTCGACCACAAAAAGATAAAAACATAAAAAGGCATAAAAAAGACATAAGAACGTAAAAATGGAAAATAACATAAAATTGAAGTCATATTTGCACATTCGATTAAGGGCTGCCGTCTCTTGTGACGGACGTGTGGGGTGCTTATACCTTCCCCGTGCGTAAATACAACTCCCGAACCTTTCACTTAAAGTTCGTAGATCACGTCTTTTTCGGTTTTTCCGACGTTTTCCTCAAATAAACATTGGTGGCGACTCCGCGCGTATTCCTTTCTTGGAACACGCCCCCGCAAGTCACGCGTCGCCCTCCCGCCGAAGGGTAGGTTGCGACAGTTGGCGACTCCACTGGGGACAATTTTTAGAAAGTTAGGCCATTTAATCTTGTGCAATGTTTTATTATGACTTTCTCCTTTGTTGTTTTCCCTTTATTTTTCTTATGTTCTTGTATAAACTCTTTGATGCTTTTAGTGCATTTTAAAATGTATGCATGAGGTAAATATTTATTCATTTGATGCACACAAACACCAACGCTATTTGCACACACGGTGAGTTGAAAAAGGGCCCTATACCCGGGTTCGTGGGAACATAAGGAGTGTAGGTGAATCTG
Source organism: Glycine soja (assembly GCF_004193775.1). Classification (NCBI taxonomy): domain Eukaryota; kingdom Viridiplantae; phylum Streptophyta; class Magnoliopsida; order Fabales; family Fabaceae; genus Glycine; species Glycine soja. The sequence continues at coordinate 11,899,656 of NC_041004.1, read as the reverse complement.
TGATCATGCTAGGTCTCCGACTTGCTTGATTACAGTGAACCCTCATCTAGATTTTTTCTCTTTGATAACATATTGTTGCTAGTAGTCCCTATTGCTGCAATATGTCCTTCGAAGAGAATGATACCTCTAGAGACCATCAAGAAAGATATAACCACCTTGGGAATTATCACTAAAAGCCTTGTTAGCTCCCTCCCATATAGGTCCCTTGAATAGGGGCACGAAGCGGACACGCTGCGTGCCATTTTTTCACACTGCCATGCATAAGTGTCATGTACCCCTTTTGCTTATATATTTTGTGAATATTGTCATATTGTACACTCCCGTGTTGTGCCTTTCGCATATGCATCACGCACGGGTTCTGTCTTGATCCCCTCTCTTTTGCAAACCAACAGAGGGTCCGTGTCACCTTCTTAAATACATACGTCGGGCACTATGCTGCCCCAAGATGTTGTATCTAAGAAGGAGACAATTTCCCGGGTTCCCGTATTCATAAATGGCATTTGTGTCATGTGCATTCCTTCATGCATTCATCCATTCCACCCATGATAGATGTCAGAGTTTTGATTCGCACCGGGTTTTTTTTTGTTTCACTTTAGTAAACATGGGGACAAATCAAACTGGCAAAAGGTTTTATCAAGTCAAGATTAAGGGCCCAGATATCACCAACATTAAGGAGTTGGGGCGGTTGATGGGACCTCTCCAAATGCAAGCCTTCCGCAAGGTGTACGGAAAGATCTTAGATTTGACCATAGCAGAGATATCCACAGAAGCCATTGCATCACTCACTCAATAATATGACCAGCCCTTGAGATGCTTCACGTTTGGAGACTTCCAATTAGTACCGATCATTGAAGAATTTGAGGAGATTCTAGGATGTCCTCTTGGGGAAAGGAAACCGTATCTTTTCTCCGGGTTTCTTCCCTCCTTGAGCAAAATTGCAGTTGTGGTCAGGGATTCAGCGAGAGGATTGGACCGCGTAAAGCAAACTCGAAACGGCATAGTGGGCCTACCACGGAAGTACTTAGAAGGCAAGGCGAGGGATATGGCGAATCAAGAGGAGTGGGTCCCATTTATGGATGTATTAGCATTGCTAATCTTTGGGGTTGTCCTCTTTCCAAACGTGGATGGTTTGGTGGACCTAGCCACGATTGATGCTTTCTTTGCATATCACCATAGCAAAGAGAGCCCGGTGGTAGTTGTCTTGGCGGACTTATTTGACACATTTGACCGAAGGTGCGAAAAGAGTAGTGCACGGATCATCTGTTGTTTACCCGCTCTTTGTGTATGGTTGTTTTCGCACTTATTCCAACAAGACATAAGGCACCCATGTCCGCTCCAAAGCCATCGCTCGTGTGTCGAAAAAAGAAGAGTAGATTGGGACCAACACTTGGCTGGGATAGGAGGCAGAACAGTCAACTGGTTTCCACGATGGAAAGAAGGAAAGGAGGGTGTTCTCTTCTCTTGAGGGGGCTACCCAAACATCCCGTTGATAGGAATGAGGGGTTGCATTAACTACAATCCCACACTTGCCATAAGACAGTTAGGGTACCCCATGAAGGGAGCACCGACGGAAGAAAGCCTGTCTCCTTTCCTTGTGAGAGATTTCGACGCGTAAAATTTTTGAACGAAGCCCATGTGGCCCAAGATATCTCTGTAGAAGGCTTTGGAGGGCTCATCAATAATATCACCGCCAACAATTATCTCGCCTTCGCCGAAGAAGAAATCCCTGCCGAGGGAAGAGGGCATAACAAGGCTTTGCATGTATCAGTCAAGTGTATGGACCACGTTGTAGCCAAGGTGCTCATCGATAATGGTTCCAGCTTAAACGTGATGCCCAAAAGCACTTTGGAGAAATTACCGTTTAGTGCTTCCCATCTAAAGCCAAGTTCCATGGTAGTTCGTGTCTTCGACGGCACCCGCCGAGAGGTTAGGGGAGAGATCGACCTCCCGGTACAGATAGGCCCTCACACCTGTCAGGTTACCTTTCAAATAATGGATATTAACCCCCCTTACAGCTGCTTGTTGGGACGCCCGTGGATCCATTCGGTGGGAGTCGTTCCCTCTACACTCCACCAGAAATTGAAGTTCGTAGTGGAAGGGCATTTGGTTATCGTATCGAGCGAGGAAGACATCTTGGTGAGCTGCCCATCCTCTATGCCATATGTGGAGGCCGCGGAGGAGTCATTAGAAACCGCTTTCCAGTCTTTCGAGGTGGTAAGCATTTCCTCCATGGATTCCTTCTCTGGGCAACCTTGCCTGTCAGATACGGCAGTAATGGTGGCCCGGGTAATGTTGGGGAATGGATACGAGCCCGGAATGGGTATAGGCAAGGACAATGGCGGCATAACTAGCCTAATAAGCGCCAAGGGAAATCGTGGGAAGTTTGGGTTGGGTTATAAACCCATATAGGCAGATATAAGGAAAAGCATTGCGGGAAGGAAAAGCGGAAGTCAAGACTCGCGATTAAGACAAGAAGACGAAGGAGGCCCGCCCTGCCACATAAGTAGGAGCTTTATAAGCACGGGTCTAGGGGACGAAGGCCAAGTCGTTGCAATATGCGGAAATGATGCTCTAGCTGGGTCAGATTTGGTACGACCATGCCCTCCTGATTTCCGACTAGGAAATTGGCAAGTGGAGGAGCGCCCGGACATTTACGTGACAAGAATAATGTAAACCTTTTTACGGCTTTAAAAGCTCTACAGTTGGGCCTAGACTTTAGAGTTTCCTTTTGTTAAGGCTTTGTGTCTTTTGTTCCTGAATTTATAATACAAAGATCATTCTTCATCTGTTCTTGCGTCTCTACCCATTCTCATCCATTTGCATGTTCTTGCGTCCCTCGAAGGTACTAATACCTGGGACCCGCCCATCGACTTTGAGCAAGAAACGAATCAAACAGAAGATGAAGAGAACGAGGATGTGGGACTTCCCCCGGAGTTGGAAAGGATAGTCGCCCATGAGGACCAAGAAATGAGGCCTCATCAAGAAGAGACAGAACTAGTAGACTTGGGAACTGGCAGTGGAAAAAGGGAAGTAAAGATAGGCACGGGTATGACCGCACCCATCCGTGAAGAATTAACAGCCCTGCTAAGAGACTACTAAGACATATTTGCTTGGTCATACCAAGATATGCCCGGTTTGAGTTCTGACATTGTACAACACCGATTGCCCCTAAATCCCAAGTGTTCCCCGGTAAAACAGAAACTGAGAAGGATGAAGCCCGAGACATCCTTGAAAATAAAAGAGGAGGTAAAGAAACAATTTGACGCTGGGTTTTTAGCTGTCGCTCGGTACCCAGAATGGGTTGCCAACATTGTACCAGTCCCTAAGAAGGATGGGAAGGTACGAATATGTGTGGACTATCGGGACCTGAATCGGGCCAGTCCCAAAGACAACTTTCCTTTGCCGCACATCAATATCCTTGTGGATAATACAGCCAATTTTGCTTTGTTTTCCTTCATGGATGGGTTCTCCGATTACAATCAGATAAAGATGGCGCCCGAGGATATGGAAAAGACTACCTTTGTCATTCTGTGGGGAACATTCTGTTACAAGGTGATGTCCTTTGGACTCAAGAATGTCGGGGCAACTTATCAACGGGCTATGGTAGCTTTGTTACACGATATGATGCACCAAGAGATCGAGGTCTACGTGGACGACATAATTGCCAAATCTAAGACCGAGGAGGAACACCTTGTCAACATGCGGAAGTTGTTCGAAAGGCTTAGGAAGTATCAATTGAGGTTGAACCCCGCTAAGTGCACTTTTGGGGTCAAATCAGGGAAATTGCTAGGTTACATCATAAGCCATAATGGGATATAGGTGGACCCCGAAAAGGTGAAGGCTATCCTTGAAATACCGGAACCCCGTACCGAGAGGCAAGTCCGAGGTTTCCTGGGACGTTTGAATTATATTGCCAGATTCATATCACAGCTCACTGCTATTTGTGAGCCGTTGTTCAAACTCTTACGCAAAAACCAAACCGTCCGTTGGAATGAGGATTGTCAAGAGGCATTCGGGAGGATCAAAAGGTGTCTCATGAATCCTCCTGTGCTTATGCCACCGGTACCCGGAAGGCCTCTCATCTTGTATATGACAATTTTGGACGAGTCGATGGGATGTATGCTGGGGCAACATGATGAGTCCGAAAAGAAAGAGTGCGCTGTCTACTACTTGAGTAAGAAGTTCACGGCCTATGAAATGAATTACTCCCTGCTCGAGAGAACGTGTTGTGCTTTAGTCTAGGCGTCCCATCGCCTAAGACAATACATGTTGAGCCATACCACCTGGTTGATATCCAAGATGGACCCGGTCAAGTACATCTTTGAAAAGCCAGCTCTCACGGGACGGATCGCCCGGTGGCAAGTCTTGCTATCCGAGTTTGATATAGTTTACGTTACCCAAAAGGCGATAAAAGGAAGCGCCTTAGCAGATTATTTGGCTCAGCAGCCTCTCAACGACTATCAGCCCATGCATCCCGAATTCCTGGACGAGGACATCATGGCCTTGTTTGAGGAAAAACTAGACAAGGACCGGGACAAATGGACCGTGTGGTTTGATGGAGCATCAAACGTTCTAGGCCATGGCATTGGAGCAGTATTGGTCTCTCCAGACAATCAATGTATTCCTTTCACCGCCAGGCTGGGGTTTGACTGCACCAACAATATGGCTGAGTATGAAGCATGTGCCCTGGCCGTCCAGGCAGCGATTGACTCCAATGTCAAGCTACTCAAGGTGTACGGGGACTCAGCGTTGGTGATCCATCAGTTGAGAGGGGAATGGGAAACAAGAGACCCCAAGCTGATACCCTACAAAGCCTATATCAAGGAGATGGCTAATTCCTTTGATGAGATCTCCTTCCATCATGTTCCCCGGGAGGAAAATCAAATGGCTGATGCGCTTGCCACTTTGGCATCCATGTTCCAGCTAACACCACACGGGGATCTACCATACATTGAGTTCTGGTGTCGTGGCAAACCCGCACATTGTTGCCAGGTGGAAGAGGAACGGGACGGTAAGCCTTGGTATTTCGATATCAAGCGATATGTCGAAAGCAAAGAGTACCCACCGGAGACTTCCGACAATGATAAAAGGACATTGAAGAGATTGGCGGCCGGTTTCTTCATAAGCGGGAGCATACTATATAAAAGAAACCACAATATGACTCTCCTGCGATGCGTGGATGCCAATGAGGCGAACCACATAATCGAGGAAGTCCACGAGGGTTTGTTTGGAACGCACGCCAATGGGCATGCTATGGTCAGGAAGATCCTGAGGGCAGGTTATTACTGGCTCACCATGGAAGGTGATTGTTGCGTCCATGTAAGGAAATGCCACAAGTGTCAAGCGTTCGCGGACAATGTCAATGCTCCGCCACATCCTCTGAATGTCATGTCCGCCCCTTGGCCTTTTTCCATGTGGGGAATAGGTTTCATCGGGGCCATCGAGCCCAAGGCTTCGAACGGTCACCATTTCATTCTCGTGGCAATAGATTATTTCACCAAGTGGGTCGAGGCGGCTTCCTACACCAATGTCACGAGGAGTGTAGTGGTCAGATTCATAAAGAGGGAGCTGATTTATCAGTACGGACTCCATAGGAAGATCATTACTGATAATGGTACCAACCTGAATAACAAGATGATGTAGGAAATGTGTGCGGATTTCAAAATCCAGCATCACAACTCCACGCTCTACCGGCCAAAGATGAACGAAGCCGTGGAAGCAGCCAATAAGAATATTAAGAAAATTATTCAGAAGAAGACAGTGTCATACAAAGATTGGCATGAGATGTTGCCTTTTGCCTTGCATGGATACCGAACTTCAGTACAAACTTCTACTGGGGCAACGCAGTATTCCTTGGTTTATGGAATGGAAGCGGTACTCCCATTTGAAGTAGAGATCCCTTCCCAGAGGATACTAGCAGAATCGGGCTTAGAAGAATCAGAGTGGGCTCAAACACGCTATGACCAACTCAACCTTATTGAAGGTAAGCGCTTGACGGCCATGAGTCATGGGCGCCTGTATCAACAAAGAATGAAAAATGTGTTCGACAAGAAGGTACGCTTGCGCAAGTTCCATGAGGGAGACCTTGTGCTGAAAAAGCTGTCCCACGCTGTTAAAGATAATCGAGGGAAGTGGGCCCCGAACTACGAAGGGCCTTTCGTTGTGAAAAGGGCTTTTTCCAGAGGAGCCCTGGTGCTTACCAACATGGATGGCGAGGAGCTACCTTTACCTGTGAACTCTGATGTTGTCCAGCGATACTATGCTTAGAATCTGGGGCAATTAAAGATGTCGCTGCATGTTCTTTTATTTTTGTGTGTCTTCTTGGTTTCCTCCAGGGATTCCCATCTACTATATATCTCTCGTCACAGTCTTTTAAAAGAAGGGAACATGGGTTTGAGGCTTCAGTCCTCACTTTGGTTTTAAACCATGTGTTAGTTTGTAATAACCTGAGCCCTTTCGTTCAGTTCATGGGGTGCCCCAAGCGCTTAAATAAAATTGAACCTAACCAGCTTTTACTAAGAAGATTATTGCATTGAAAACATTCATGCTTACGCATACACATCCATATTTTGTGATAACAGGGGCAGAATCTTCTTAGGCCACGGTCAGAGGTCGAGATAAAGTTAAAGGCAAAAGCCAATCAAGGTAAGGCGACGATGCGGTCACGATTTGCCACGCATTGTTGCTTCCTACTTTCAGGTACTTAGGGACGGACGCAAATAGAAGCTAGGGTCACGACCGACAGATCGTCGTCCCTTCCCAGCTCTGGACAAGCAGAAAACGCCGCTGCAAGGCAGCCTAGTATCCTTTAAATTCATAGTAATTATTACTGTTGTTTGTTTAAATTAAATAATGGATGCCTAATCTACCTTGAGTGGGTTCGAGTAAGCGAACGCCGACCCGTAGAGGGCCATGCTCATGTCTTCCCTAAAAAAAAAAAAGTACAGGTTAGCTCGCCTGGGCGAGCAACCCCTATATGAAAATGTTTAAAAGAGGGAGAGGGGAACGTTTTCTGCACTCAAAAACTCCCCCCCCCCTCATTCAAAAAAGAAAGCTCATGGGAATTAAGGGTTTTCCACCCCTAGGCCACCATTTTTGCGCTTTCGCTTCCATTCTTAGTGTTGTTACTCACTCCATCAAGTAAGTATCCCATTCTTGAGCTTTCTAGCTTTCTATTGATGTATCTTGTGTTGGATCGAGTGGCCTCAGAATAATTAAGAAGGGGGGGGGGGTTGAATTAATTATTCCTAAACCTTTACTAATTAAAAAAATTACTCTTTTAAGGCTTTTACTAAATTGTTAAGAGAATGAGGAGTAGAAGAGAAACATAACGGAAAGTAAAAGTGGAAATTAAAATGCACAGCGGAAAGTAAAAGAGTAGGGAAGAAGGAAACAAATACACAAGAGTTTTTATACTGGTTCGGCAACAACCCGTGCCTACATCCAGTCCCCAAGCGACCTGCGGTCCTTGAGATTTCTTTCAACCTTGTAAAAATCCATTTACAAGAAAAGATCCACAAGGGATGTACCCTCCCTTGTTCTCTTTGAACCTAGTGGATGTACCCTCCACTAGAACTGATCCACAAGAGATGTACCCTCTCTTAATCTCAGTCAAACCCAAGTAGATGTACCCTCTACCTGTACCACAAAGGATGTACCCTCCAATGTGTTGAGACAAAGATCTTAGGCTGTTAAACCTTTGATACTTTGTGAGTGGGGATACAAAAGAATTCTCAGGCGGTTAGTCCTTCGAACACTTTTGTATTAGGGAAAGTGAAGAATCAAAAGAATTCTCATACTGTGTCGTTTTGAATTCTTTGACATAGGAGAAGGGAGACACAAATGAATTCAGGCGGTTAGTCCTTTGTTCTTTTGGAAAAGGGAGAAGAGAGACACAAAAAGAATTCAGGGGGTTAGTCCTTGGCGAATTCTTTTTGGCAAAGGGAGAAGAGAATGAAAAGATGAATAGCACAAGTTTTCAAGGTTTAGAAAACCAGAAAACTTCAGAAAGCTTTTGGTACAAAGAAGAAGAAGAAGTTCAAAGAGATTCAAGGCTTGTAAAAGATTGTATGAATAAGTGTTCAAGATTATTGAAATGCAAAACAAAGCCTTGCTTTTATAGACTCTTCATGTCTGGTCAAGAAGACCATTTAGAAGAGTTATAACTTTTAGAAAAACTTAAAACCAATTTGAAAAAGTCAAAAAACCTTTTTGAAGAGTTACATATTTTCATTTATCAAAAACAGTCACTGGTAATCGATTACACAAGGCTTTTAAGTGAAAGGATGTGACTCTTCACATTTGAGTTTGAGTTTCAACGTTCAAGGGCACTGGTAATCGATTACCAAAACATTGTAATCAATTAAAGCCTTTTGAAAATAATTGGAACGTTGTAAATTCAATTTGAAAACTTTTTCAAACTCATTTTGCTACTGGTAATCGATTACAACAATATGGTAATCGATTATGAGAGAGTAAAACCTCTTTGGTAAAAGGTTTTGTCAAAAACTCATGTGCTATTCAAAGTTTTGAAAAAACTTTTTAATACTTATCTTGATTGAGTCTTCTCTTCATTCTTGAATCTTTGAGTCTTGATTCTTGAGATCTTGAACCTTGAATCTTGATTCTTGACTCTAGACTTTCTTCTTGAGTCTTGAATTCTTCTTGATTCTTATCTTGAACTCTTGACTTGTTCTTGATTCACTTGAGATGTTCTTTGATTCACTTGAGTTGTTCTTTGATTGATCTTTGAGTTTTTTGTTCATCACCTTTGTCATCATCTTTTTTTGTCAGCATTGTTATCATCAAAACACCTTTGAATCACCTTTGATTCACCATGAAGCTTTGCTTCTACATCTTGGTCTTCTTTTGGTGCTCTAAATTGTGTGAATATGCCCAAATCTATGGAGCAATTTTGGCTTTGTTTCATGCTTTATTGGTTTGAATTGAGGGGTTGTAGGGGATGGCCTTAGGCTTAGGGTGCATCCTGAAGCAATGGGGCATGCCACATTGCCCCCACTCTCTTGCTATTCATGCCTAAACATGCGCCCACCAAGTGCTCGGTGAAATGCCTCAATGACATATGAGCATGGTTTTGTAAGCTTGGGATTGTGGGACTGTTTTATATATATAGGGACAACATGAAGGATTTAAAATTAGTGCCCGAATGCAATTCTAGGCCTAGGAGCCCAAGCTTTTAATTTCAATGCAAGGAAGCATGACTTATGCCTAGGAATCTAAATTTTGGTTTTGAATGTAAAAAGGCATGAATATTAGGACATGTTTGAGAGGTTTTTATTAGAATTTAAATTTGGCTGCCCTATGAGGAATACCTTGCACCTAGGTAGCATGGAAAATACCTTTCAATGGTATGTATATATGTGAATATATGGCATAAAAATATGTTGCAGTGTGTGAATATATGGCATAAAAATACCTTGCAAAGTGTGAATGTATAGCAAATAATGCATTTCAAAAATCTGTATGTGTAGGATAGGTAGCGTAAAAATGCCTTTCAAAATATGTATATTTGTGGATAGGTAGCATAAGGAGCCTTTCAAAAAATGTACCCATGTCAAAAATGAGGATGCTTCCCAAATGAATATATGATGTGGAATTTCCCCTCAAGTGTATATAGATGGCATGAAAGTTCATTTTCAAATGCAAGTGTGTGCATGACGTGAGATTGGCTCTCCAATGTGCATATATGTATAAATAAATGTGAATGAAACAACAAAAAATTTGTATGTTAATAAAATACTTCAAATGTGTGTAGGTAGTTTGTGGTAGCAAATACTTAGGATACGAACATATGTAATTTTGACACAATACCTTGAGCATGCGTATACGTATTCTTTCCAAAAAAAATATATATGTGTGGTAACTAGAATGTTTTGAATATCCTTGTATGTTGATATAAATAATAGGATATTTTACGCATATGCACGTTCATAAATGTTTTACATTAAGGAAATGTGTGCACAAGTTTGTTCTAAATCGGAGAGATTAGCATGTCGTTTTTGCTTTAAAATAAGCATTTTCTTGTAAACTAACTTTCCAAATGTTTGTCTTCGCAGGAAATGGCTCCGAGAAAGCTTTTTGCAAAAAGATCTAGGAAGGACGCCGCGGCTGAAGGGACTTGTGCCGCTCCCGAGTTCGACAACCATCGTTTTAGGAGCGCTGAGCACCAACAGCGTTTCGAGGCCATCAAGGGATGGTCATTCCACCGAGAGAGACGCGTCCAGCTCAGGGACGATGAGTACACAGATTTCCAGGAAGAGATAGCTCGCCGGCATTGGACGTCGCTGGTCATTCCCATGGCCAAGTTTGACCCAGATGTAGTCCTAGAGTTTTATGCCAATGCTTGGCCCACGGAGGAGGGCATGCGGTCGTGGGTAAGGGGCCAGTGGATTCCTTTTGATGCAGACGCCCTCAGCCAGTTCCTAGGAGACCCGCTAGTGTTGGAGGAGTGCCAGGAGTGCGAGTATAGTCAGAGGAGGAATCGGGCCGATGGATTTGATGAGGAGGCCATTGCCCAGCTGTTATGCATACCGGGTCAGGATTTTGCCCGGACCGGCTCAGCTAACTCTATAGGAGACATCCTATAAGGGGCTATGGATATGGGTCCAGCACCAGGTACTAAGTCTATGGAAAACTCTATCTCTCTCTTGGGTGGCAGACCGGATATATCCTCAGGAGACACCTCAGGAAACTCTCTAACAACAGGGAGGTCACACATGGAAACCTTTGTCTCTATTTCCAGGTTAGACAAGATCATGTACACTTGAGCATCTTCTTTTAAAGATGTCACAACTTGGTTGGCAGAGATAAACATCATATCCTTACTCACTCCAGAATCATCAAACACCACACTTTTGTCAAAACAGTTTAAGAAGACATGGTTGGAAGATAACCAGTCCATACCAAGAATAACATCAATATAGCTCAAAGGCAAACAAATGAAATCAATCAAGAATGTTCTACCAGAAATTTCCATAGGACAATTCAAACACACATTAGAAGTTAACACAGAACCACTAGTTGGGGTCTCTACCACCAGATCTTTATTTAAAGAAGACACAGAAAGCTTAAGTTTCCCTACACACAAACGGGATATAAAAGAATGGGTTGCACCAAAATCGAATAGCACAAGCAACAGAGTCCCATTTATGAAACATTTACCTTGGATTAGATCTTTCGATTTTGAAGCTTCAGCACCATTAAGGGTAAAGAGTCTTCCAGTGGCCTTCGGATGTCTAGTTTGACCATTCAGGCCCCCACCATTTTTCTCCTTCATGGGGTGTGGACAATCTCTTTGAATATGTCCTTTTTGTCCACAATTAAAACATAATATGCCTTTATCGGGACAATTTAAGGAAATGTGCCCTGGCTTACTACATCTGTAACAAGTGATATGAGTGAGGAAGGTACTGGGTTTGCTACCACTACCACCAGCAAATCCCATAGCAACAGTCTTTTGATTGTTAGGGCAATTACCATATTGCTTAGGAGGGGTCAAGTATGGTTTTCCCCGATGTTGTGGTCCATTCTTTTTAATCCTCATTGGACCTATACTCCTATAATAGGTCGCCCTATCTTGGGAGTCTTCATCCCAAATCCAACACATGTTAACCAAAAGTGGAGACTAACGAACACCTTGGTAATTCATAGCTTGCTTCACTCCAAGAACTCCATCTCCTTCTTGTTCCTAACATCCTCAGGAAAGTATTTCTCCAAAAATACCCTCTTGAAGACATCCTAGGTCACATCTTGACCTTCAGCCTCTAGGCATTAGCGAGTATTCTCCCACCAATACTCATCTTCTTCCACTAGAGTATATGTACCAAAAGCAACCTTTTGCCCCTCCGGACATGCCATAACTCGGAAAATTTTCTCAATTTCCCTTATCCAGTTCTAAGCACCATCAAGGTTGTATCCCTATTGAAAGAAGGACGATTGTTTCATTGGAAGCGGTCCAACCCTTGGTACTCAATAGCTCCACCAGCTTCTCCCCTATTTGGATTCCCTATAGCCTGAGCTAAGGCTTGAAGAGCATCAGCTATCGCACGATCATTCAATCCAACCATCACTCCTTATACACTCCAGGGAGTTAGACATGGAAGGAATACACACAACAAAAGTACCACACAAAAATCACAACCATCACAAGTTCCTACTTGGTTACTCTTAAGAGTTGACGCCTTGAGACATTAACACTCAATCTCCATCATTTGTATTTTCTGATCGCTTGCCATATCATCCCATTGCCCTTCACAAATTATACAGATGTCCAGTCTGATAACCCATGACACGGCATTGAAACTCATGGTATAGAAGACATCAGGAAAACAAATATGACATGACTACAACAATCAAATCTCTATAACTCATGAAACACAACAAGTGAGTAAGTTCTAATAGCAAACAACAAACATTAAGCATTCAACAAAGCAACCTGAGAATGCACAAAAAAACATAGTAGACTCATAACTCATTGGCTGAAAGGTTCTACCTACTCTGATACCACTAAATGTAATGACCCGCCTCATCGCTACGATATCACCACTAAATACCTAGAGAAATTCAATTTTAAAATAAAAACTCCCTTAATTTGCTTATGAAAATAGAAGTAATTTTTGTCTTGACATACATTCACCAAACAATACACCATCACTTGAGTGAATATATATGTATATATATATATATATATATATATATATATAAATAGTAACTCAGTACACGTCATACACATAATGGAAATTAAATTTGTTCATACATATAATTAAAAATATGAGCTTTATATCTTTAGTTCAACAAAAGGAATCATGAACTAACTATGGAGGAGTTGATTAACAAAACACAACTTTCTCCTAAAATAATCCCAACGTCATCACATCGGCTCGGTAGCTCCTCAACAGAATCTCACTTCCGGCACCCTACTGCTGTCATTCTACTCCCACGAACAAGGTTCGCGATCATCGCAGGTATCAACCACATGATACAAAATTGCAAGGGTGAGTTCATTATAAAAAGAACCAATACTAAATCCAAATAACCATAATTAGTAAGAGAACATAGACAAACATCATGAGCTTACACAACATTCATTATTCAACACCCACATTCAACAATTTTTCATCATCCATCCATGGATCCAATCAAGACTGCTCAGAATGATGCATGCACCTGACCTCAACTCTCAGATGCAATGTGGTACGTACCGTATCCAATACCAAGGAAATAGCCTAAGCGTGTCCACATGACACCTCACTTAGGAAACCATGCAGTATTTGTCGAGGCCACCCAGTCGTGCACCATAACTCCCCCCCCCCTAGGTGATCAGCCTGGGCCACAAGGGAGTTCCGTACCAGGTGACACATGCCCTAGTACAAAGTACATACTGCCAAAGTTTATACTATTTCTCGTGTCATATGAGGCATGAACCATGGGCTTCGTCAAGTACTTGACCATGGATGAATTAAAGCGCTTAAGCATCCCTTCAGAAATGCTTAAATTCTTTAACCACTCTAGTTTCCCACACAAGGGACATCTGACAAGGTCACTGCACTCCCGCACGAACATACACAACATCCAACGTATGAAACATGGGCGTCATCAAGTACATGACCATGGATGAATTAAAGCTCCTAAGCATCCCCTCAGAAATGCTTAAATTCTTTAACCACTCTAGTTTTCCACACAAGGGACATCTGACAAGGTCACTGCACTCCCACACGAACATACACAACATCCAACGTATGAAACATGGGCGTCATCAAGTACATGACCATGGATGAATTAAAGCTCCTAAGCTTCCCCTCAAAAATGCTTAAATTCTTTAACCACTCTAGTTTCCCACACAAGGGACATCCAACAAGGTCACTGCACCCCCCCCCATGAACATACACAACATGCACATCTCAATGCATTTCCAACATCATCAACATTCCATTTCAATATCATTCTCAACATAAACATCATCTCATCTCAATGACGTCATCAACAACAACAACAACAACCTCATTTCATATTCACATAATCATCAATAATAACATCAATTCATGTTGACATGATCTTCAATGGCAACGTCATCTCAAATCAATATCATTATAAATATCAACATCACCACATATCAATTAAAGTCATCAATAGCAACATCAACAGTAAGTCGCATTCTGCATATACATATTTCTTTCATGCCTGAGATTTACACTTCCCAGGTCTTCAAACAACACAAGTCAAATAAAGACAATAATTTCATTCATCAACAATAAATATATCGAATCCCATTCGTCAAAAACATAGTTTTTCTTGAAAACCCTCATGCACATCAATAACAATTGTTTCATATCCCATTAATTAAAAATGTTATTTTCTATAAAGGAAAATCAGCATGCAACAAGGACATGCATATATTCTCGTTGCTAGGTTCCCTGACCCTAACTATGGTGTCAAAACGGTAAATTTTATAATAAACTCCCCTCACCTATCGTGAGCTCCTCGTCGGTTCCTCTTTGCGTCACTTAGAGGCCTCTCTTTCATTCACGCTTGTCGGTCCAACGCAAGTGTCTATTACGCTAAAACGAAGGAAATTACTACGGATTTTAGAAATAAGGTTAACAACTGTATTCTGAGTCAAATACTGATATCACTACATGAAAAGGCTAAGGGCGTTTCAAATTCTACAAAAGGAACATCATTTTAAAATTCCGATCATGCCAATGTGATCGGGGTTCAGTGAAGGTCACGAAAATAACACCCATTTCAGAAAAAAGATAACGTTTACAAAGTCTCTTTCTGTAAGGTTTTTCAAAGGACACGTAAAACATACAATGGTGGTTCCAAAGTCGGAAAAGATGCAAAGATAAGCTGAAACTAACAAGGAACAAGCGTAGAATTACGGTTACCTCAAAGAAAACCGTGAAGGTCAGATTGGGCTTCATTCTCTACAGAAACCGCAAGACAAGCTTGGAAGATTCCGCTCTGATTGGAAGGTTCCTCTCGGTGTGGGGTTTCAACAAGAACAACGGTGGTTCGTGGTGGCTACTGGTGGTTGTGGGTGGTGAAGAAGAAGCTTGGGACGTTGGGGAAGGGTTTTGGAAGAAACAAGGAGAAAGGAATGGTTGTTTTCCAAGGCTACACCAAAAATAAGACTTGAAACACTCAAGTGTTTCTGCTCTCAGGAAAAGAAGAGTTTCTCACACACCAGAAGACATATCGCAGATCGCAACGATCAGATCGTGGACATCTGTCCTATGAACCTCCAGACCAAAGTTCGAGAAGAGCCAACGGTTACCGAATGCAGGAGGGTGCATTTACCAAGACATCTCAGACAACTTCCTTGAGAAGCTTTCTGGTGAGGCTTCCTTAAGAAGCTTTCTAGTGAGGCTTCTTTGTGAAGCTTCCTTGAGAGGCTTCTTTGAGAAGCTAGAGTCTTAACTATCCACACCCCTCTAATAACTAAACTAACCTCCTTGAAAATAAAACATGGATAAAATAACACAACAAATAAAATCAAACATCAATTATAATTGCTAATAATATTTCAAGGTGTTACAGCTTGTCCAAAGTAGCCTTGGGCATGATGTTGAGGGAAGAGCCATTGTCGATAAGCACTTTGGCCACTATGTGGTGATGGAAGCTTGCTTGTGGAGCTTCTATGGAGGCTGGATCTTTGAGCTTCAATGAGGTCCTTCAATGGTGATTTTACACCATGGAGATGCAGCGGAAGGCAAAGGAGAAAAGGAGAGGGGAGACACCATCCACTAGGGAATAAGCCAAGGAAGAAGGAGCTTCACCACCAATAATTGCCTTGGATAAGAAGCTTGAAGAGGATGCTTTAATGGAGGAAAAGAAAGAGAGAAGGGGGGAGCACGAAATTGAAGGAATAAAAGAGGGAGAGAAGTGGAACTTTGAAGTGTGTCTCATAAGACTTTCATTCATCAAAGTTACAACAAGTGCTACACATGCTTCTATTTATAGACTAGGTAAGAATCTTTCTTAAGAAAACTTCCTTGAGAAGCTTCTTTGAGAAAACTTGCTTGAGAAGCTAGAGCTTAGCTACACACACCCATCTAATAACTAAGCTCACCTCCTTGAGAAGATAAGCTAGAGCTTAGCTACACACCCCTATAATAGCTAAGCTCACCCCATGACAAAATACATGAAAATACAAAAAAAATCCCTACTACAAAGACTACTCAAAATGCCTCGAAATACAAGGCTAAAACCCTATACTACTAGAATGGTCGAAATAGAAGGCCCAAATGAAGGAAAAACCTATTCTAATATTTACAAAGATAAGCGGGCTCATACTTAGCCCATGGGCTCGAAATCTACCCTAAGGCTCATGAGAACCCGAGGGCCTTCCCTTGGATCTCTGGCCCAATCTACTTGGAGTCTTCTATCCAATTCCCCTGCGGGGTAGGATTGCATCATTCCCTCCAACTTGGAAAGGATTTGACCTCAAATCTTGAGGTTCTTTATACTCTTGGCTCCTTCCCTCAACACCTGTAAAAAGAAAAAAAATATATGTATTAGTGGTGTTTGGTATGTTGAAGTAAGGTAAGGTCTGAAAACCCATTTCCTAGGCATCTTCCTATGAAGGAACATGGTTTCTCACCAACTCAATGAGTGGTGCTACAAGTATAGAAAAATATGGGATAAACCTTTTGTAAAAGCTTGTTAGGTCATGAAAGCCCCAAATTTCTCTTATACATGGTGGAGTGGGCCACTCGGGAATGACCTTTATTCTCTTAGGGTTCATGGGAACCCCTTGATCACTATTTGAAAAATTAAGAAAAGTAACACAGTAAAACATACCTTTTTTTGTATTTTCATATTGATTATTCCTACCAAAAAGTATGACAAACCTAAGGTGTCCCATATGAGTACCTAAGTTTGTATTGAAACTAAAAATAAGAACAAACCTACCTAATGGGTCCCTATGTACACACACCATGAAGATGTTAGGTGCACGAGTGATTTTACAAAAGAGGGTTGCACCACTCAAAACATTCATCATACCACCTATTTTAGGGACTTGGTGCCTAATAATACCTATTTTGGGCACCAACAAAGCACAAGGATTTAAGCTCTTGCGAACTAAACCCTCATCCAACAACTTCTTTACTTGAGGAATAAACTCAAGCCCAAGAGGTGTGGCAATGCTAGCAAGTGTGTTTTTACCAAAGAGAAAATGTGGAGGTTGTCTAAGAGGGAAAGTTTCTTTAATGTTTGTCTTTATTGTAAAATGAGTTTCCTTCTTAGCTAACCTCTTGGAGGAGACACTTACCTCCTTACACTTCTCTTTAACCACTAATGGTTGTCCTTCTTCTTGGGGGTAGATTTCTTCACTAGATTCTTCCCCTTTTTCTTTTTCACTTTCACTAGAAGAAGGTGAACTAGTAGCCTTATCTTGGCTACTATAAATGTCTTGGCCCCTCATAATCATGGTTTTTGTGGTGGGGCATCAAGAATTAATGTGTCCTCTTCCAAGACATTTAAAGCACTTTATAGAGCTAGTTTTCTCTTGCATACTAGCCTTAGGGGCTTTCTTTTCTATTGTCTTCCCCTTATCATCTTTGTGCTTAGAAGGTGTCACCCCTAAGATGCCTTGACCTTGGTCTTTCTTTGGATAAGAGTGAGAGCCATAAGATTTTGATGTAGACTTCTTTTTATGTTGTTGCTCTACCCTTATTTCCCAAACTAAGTTAGCCTCTACATTGTCCTTCCCATGGAAGTATGGGAGGTCAATGTTAGCCTCTTGAGGCTTTCTTTCCTTTTCTCTTCTATGGGAGTGAGGTCTAAGATGTGACCTATGCCTTCCTTCGTAATAGTCACGAAGTTCTTCACTTAGGCTCTTGCAAGAGTTATGACTACTATAGGAGTCATGTTTTTCTCTTTTCACTTCTTTCATTATTTTTCTTCTTTCTTCCTCTCTTATTTTCTTTCTTTCATCTTGACTTATTTCTTCCACTCTTTTTTTTCCTTTTTCTTTTCTCTCTCATTTTTCTTTCCATAACTTGAGGCAACTCAACTCATCTAAGATTCTAGATAATGGGTCTTTATGACTAGTACCCTCACCATTAACACTAGATGAATGATGAGTCATGTTGGTTCCTAAGTTGTGGTTCTTTCTTGTTGAAGGTTTGAAAACAAAAGGTAAAAGAAACTATGGTTGAAACTAGCCAAAATAAACACTAAAGAGGTGTGAAAGATAAGGTAAAAAAACTAATTGGTAAAAGACAAGCTATCTAGGCGGTTTGACAATGGAAGGTAAAGGAAATAAGCTATGAAAGTAAGCAAGAAATGTAAACTAGGTGAATCCTAAGAGTGTTTGGATGACCACATTTAAGGTTCCCAACAAAACACTCACAATCCTAAGGGAAAATTGCCTAAAATTATTACACACAAATATAAGTAGGATGACCTATTGGAGACTCCCAACTTACTTCCAATGAAAGGCCTTTTGTTACAAAATTTGAAAGCAATGAAGGTAAGTAAATTGTCAATTACAAAATTATAAAAAGGTCCTCAATTTTGGTGGTTGTTCTCTCTTTGGTGATTCACTCAATTTGGAGTGCTTCTTAGTCCAATAGCTCTTAAGGTGGTTGGACCCTTGCTTCTTGACTCAAATTCTTCAAGGGATGGCACCAATCCTCCTTTCCAATTCCCTATATGGCAACTCACAAACAAGGAAACAAAGAGACAAGCAATAACCAAAGACCAAAACAATGAAATGAAAGCTAAACCAATGGAGTTTTAACAAGACAATTTTTCAAGGATTATTCAAAAATTAAAGCAATGAAAAGGACATAGAAGCAAGCTAGGACTCAAAGAGAAACTTAGAATGGCTCTAGAGTAGAGTAAAAAAAACTAAAAAAAAGACTCAACAAACCTCTAGCTTTGGCACTTGTTTTCACACTAATTTTCAATTGAAATTTGGGAACTAAGATTGGTATAAAATAGGCACCAATTATAGAATAAATTTAGAGCCAAAACAACAAGCACACTTCCCTTTCACCTTTTTTTTTTCTGGATACAGATTTTTCTGCAAACTTGTGTGATTTTTCTTATTTTTTCCTTTTATCCAAATCACCTGGTTATTTTTTTGTAACTTTTCTTCAGACGTCTAGAAAATTCAGTAAAACTTTCAGCTCAAAATTCGCAGTGACCAATTCTCAGTAATTTTTACAATTTCGTATGTCCAAGCTGCCAGCACCAGCGATTTCAGACTTCGATTTTTTTTTTTTTAGCATGGAATATTGATTGCCTTGGGCTTACTTTCAACCTTCCTATGTATGTTGAACTCACTAGGCTTGTTTACCACAGTTTTAATATTCACTTAGGATCAAAATTTCAGCCAGCAATTCAATCACCAAAACTCAAATTCACAATAGACACAATCATAAGGAAACCTAAAAGTTCAAGAAAAGGTTCACAATCAAAGACTCTCTAAGAATTTTGCATGAACATGTTAAGGACTAATTAACATGCAAGATTTGACTCAAATCAAATAATAGGCTAAAAGAATTTCATACACTCATGAACAAATGAGTTAGACAAAGAAACAAGAAAAATAAAATTTAGCACAACATAAGAAATCTTATGTGACAAGTTTCATGACTAGACATGACTTCTATGACAAAACTACAATAGGTGAACAAGTCACTCTAGATTTTTGAGGTTTTCTTATACTTTAATGTTTTTGTAAGAATTTTATGGTTTAGGTTTCAGCTACAAAAAATAACAAGACAAAACTCAAAGGAACCTAAACTCAACACAATTCATGGTTTAAGAACAAGAACAAGAAATTTGAATCATAGAAAATCAAATCTAGCTTCTATAGCAAGTTTAATCGGTGGAAACTCTAAAGAATCATGTTAACAACATTTAGCGCAAGACATGTGAGGAGATACATGGAGAAAAAATGAAGAAACAACAATGGAAAAGAAGGTAAAGCAAAAAATTAATGGAGGTTTAAGGAGCACCTACTTGAAGCTCTTGTGCTCTGATTACCACTTGATGGAAGCTTACTTGTGGAACTTCTATGGAGGCTGGATCTTTGAGCTTCAATGAGGTCCTTCAATGGTGATTTTACACCATGGAGATGCAGCGGAAGGCAAAGGAGAAGAGGAGAGGGGAGGCACCATCCACTAGGGAATAAGCCAAGGAAGAAGGAGCTTCACCACCAAGAATTTCCTTGGATAAGAAGCTTGAAGAAGATGCTTTTGTCATACCCTAATTTCGTCCGGGGACCATTGTTTGGTGGCATGCAACCTTCGCTTGACCACTTCGAGGTACTTAACACCCATCGTTAGGTAATCTGTGAAGTTCCGCGACATGCCGGAAGTCGAAAGGAAGCATTGTTGCGCAATCTGTAAAGTTCCGCAACATTCCAGAAGTCGAAAAGGGCATTGTTGCGTAATCCGTAAAGTTTCACGACATTCCGGAAGGAAAATAAGTGTCGTTATGTAATGTTCCATAACGTTATGGAAAAAGAATAAGCAAAAAAAAGTAAAAGGGGGTGTATTTAGTAAAAATGGGTGTGCAAATAGCAACCAGGCCCACTTGGGCCTTCCAGGGGGTTCCAACAGAAGGCGGTGCCTTCTGGTGGAAGCAACCCAACTCGCCTAGGCGAGCTGGGCGGCAACCACCTCCCTCTTTTTCCCTATAAATAGGGGAAAGAAGGCAGAGTAATTTCGTTCAGCCCTTCTGGTGTTTAGGATTCTCTTGAAATTAGAGGGAAAAATTGTTTTCGTGAAGAAAATCCACACCGAAGCGCTTCCGTAACGCTTCCGAGACGTTTCCATGAGCGATTTCGTGAACATTCTTCACCGTTCTTTACCGTTCTTCATCGTTCTTCGTTCGTTCTTCGTCGTTCTTCGGTCTTCAACCAGTAAGTTCCCGAAAATCGAATCTTTCAATTCATTCTATGTACCCTTAGTGGTCCCCACTTGTTTCGCGAGTTTTTATTTTCATTTCGTTTGTTTTCCGTATCCCCTTTTGACGTGCTTTAACCATTTATTTAAGCCGTTTTCTCGTCTAGTAAATAATAAAATGAATTTCCATCGATCATTTGAGTTGTAATATCATTTAATCTCTGTTAAAATAAAATCCTACCGATCTTTCACGCTGTAACCACGTTTAAAACCAAAAGAGGCAAAATAATAATAAAATAATCAAAATATCTTTGAATAAAATAATCCAAAAAAATCAATCGGACGCTTTTCTTTGGGATTTTTCTTAATTGAATTGACTAATAACCAAAGTGAAACTAAGGCTAAAATCAACTCACAGATCAAGCTTTGTCCATAAAAATCACCTAAAAACCGTTTTAAGGTCCAACGCCTTAAATGGTCCTCTTTGCTTTTATTGGTTAACGTAGACTTTCGAAAGCCTAAAGTCAACATGTAACTTTGTAACTACTTCCAAAAACCAAGAGATCATTAATGGTCCAATGCTTTAATGTTTCTCTCCTTTCAAAACAATCAAAAGATTGTTTAAATGGTCCAACGCCTTAAACGACTTTTTGTTCGGTCAAAATATATCTTGCAAAAAAGATTAAAATAACTTAACCAACGTTCAGTTTTCAAAGAACTACGTAGGTCTGATTTCCTTATTACAATTGAGCAATACGTAGGAGCAAGGGAAACACCTTTGTCGACCACAAAAAGATAAAAAGACATAAAAACATAAAAAAGGGAAAATGAAACATTTTGAAGTCATATTTGCACACTTGATTAAAGGCTACCGTCCCTTGGGACGGACGCGTGGAGTGCTAATACCTTTCCCGTGCGTAAAAACAACTCCCGAACCTTTCACAATTAAAGTTCGTAGACCACACCTTTCCGGTTTTTCCAACGTTTTCCTTGAATAAACGTTGGTGGCAACTCCGCACATCTTCCTCCCATGGAAGACGCACCCATGAGCCCCGCGTCGCCTTCCCGCTGAAGGGTAGGTTGCGACAGTTGGCGACTCCACTGGGGACTGTTTTTAGAGAGTTAGGCCTTCTAATCTCTTGCAATATCATGACTACCTCTTTTGTCAGTTCCCTTTTATTTCTCTTACGTTCTTGTATATAACTCTTTGATGCTTTTAGTGTGTTTTTGAAATATATGCATGAGATAGATATTTATTCATTTGATGCACACAAACACCAACACTATTTGTACACACGGTGAGTTGAAAAGGGGCCCTATACCCGGGTCCATGGGAACATAAAGAGTGGAGGTGAATCTGTGGTCATGCTGGGTCTCCAACTTGCTTGATAACAGTGAACCCTCATCTAGAGTTTTTCCCTTTGATAAACATGTTGTTGCTGGTAGTCCCTATTGCCGCAATATGTTTTTTTCGAAGGGGATGATACCTCTAGAAACCATCAAGAGAGATATGACCACCTTGGGAATTATCACTAAAAGCATTTTAGTTCCTCCCGTTTAGGTCCCTAAAATAGGGGCACGTAGTGAACACGCTGCGTGCCTTTTAAACATTGCCATGCATATAACCTAAATGTCATGTACGCCTTTGTTGTATGATTATTTGTGGATATTTTCATATTGTGTACATCCTCGCGTTGTGCTTTTGCGCGTCTGCATCATGTCGTCATGCACGCTTTGTATATTGGTCTCGTCTTTTGTCACGGGAAGCCGGAAGGTCCATATCACCTTCTTAACTACACGCATGGGGCACTACGCCCCCGAATCCGCAAGTAAGAAGAGATGATTTTTCGAGCTCTCGTGTCCGTAAATGCATTCATATCATGCATCGCATAAGTATCTCTTCATGGCATCGTAATGGACGTATCGTTCCTGCAGTTGTCACTTATTATTTCATGTATTGCATTTTGAATAAGTCATTTCATCACCATGCATATGCATCTAACATGTTTTTTGCATACCTTTTGTTTTCATGTTTGCTCATGCATGATCCTTGCATTTTCCTCTGCAAAACAATAACAAAAAAAGGACCTATGAAAATTCACGATTCATTCTTAGTTGCATATGTTCGGTACCATGAGCCAACCATGTTGGGATCATAAACCCGTTTAACTTAAAAACAAAATGATTGAACATGGTACCTAATGCATGGTTAACTAAGAAAAGATGTTTCTTCAGGCATCTCAATCTCATAATTACATTTGCCATGCATAGCTTAAGTATGCTTGAGTCATTCATCTCTATGAAATGTTGTTGAAGTATTGGCGATTAGAATTGCCATTCCTTGGATTACCATAATAGTGTAATCTCCCCATTATGTTGTTGAAGTATTGGCGATTAGAATTACCAGAGAGCAACATAGCCAGAAATAACTGCTTGTAATCGATTACACTATTATGGTAATCGATTACTAGAGGTTATTTTAGCCAGAAAATAAAAAACAAAAGGCTTTCTAGGGGAGAAGAAGTTTTGAGTTACTATCAAAATACTTTTTCATAAGAAATATATTTAAAAATACTTTATGAATAGTTCTTAATCATGTAATTCACATATCATATTATGCATGAACATTAAAACATGTAAATAATCAATATTATCAAAACAATCAACACAAGTATGAAGAGTATTGATTTTATTGAAATGAATGAATGAATATTTCATGCAAATAAGATGAAATCAATCAAGAACATATACTCATGATTTCAAACAATAAAAAAAAACAAACAAATACAGAATTGTTAGTCATCATAATCAAATTGTTTGAATAAAAATTTCAACTTTAAGAGAAATTTAAATAAGATAATAGTTTTGATATTACCTTTTTCTGGATAAAAGTGTCAAGATCTTCAAAGATGAGGATCATGTTTTTTCTCCTTGTTTTTCATTCTTGAGAGATGTTCTCGTCACTTTCATAATCTTTGGTTAGAAGACTAATCTCCTTTTCTGAACCATCGGATAATCATTGTCATCCCATGCAATATATGCTTTCTTAGTTCTTCTTTCATCAAATCTTTTCTTTTCACTTTTCTCCGACCATTCTTCATTTGATGGACAGTTGGCCTTGATGTGACCAATTTGGTTGCATTTGTAACACCTAAGGACTTGAGAATCATCTTGTGATTTTCTTCCATTATTGAAATTCTGACGCCTATCAATTCTTCTTTTCTTGATGAATTTATGAAATTTCTTAACAAAGAAGGAAAAATCTTCTTCATCATCTGAATCTTCTTCTTCGTTTTCTTCTTGTATTGAAGATGAGGCTTTAAGGGCTATACTTCTCTTCTTTTTGTCATTTTCTTCATTCTGATTGAGGCGTTGAAGTTCCATCTCGTGTTCCTGCAATTTACCAAATAAAGTGGCAAGAGACATGGAAGAAAGGTCTTTACTTTCAGAAATAGTAGTTACCTTGGGCTGCCATTCCTTACTTAAACATCTTAAGACTTTATTAATTAAATCCTCATTAGGAAATATTTTTCCTAAAGATGCAAGATGGTTTACTATATGTGTAAATCTTTTTTGCAAACTATGGATATTTTCATTTGGGTTCATCCTAAATAATTCATATTCATGGGTAAGGGTATTTATTCTAGACCTTTTTACATCTGTGGTTCCTTCATGGGTTAACTGGAGAGTATCCCACATATCCTTGGCACTAGTACAATTTGACACTCTAAAGTACTCATCTATTCCTAGGGCTGAAGTGATGATGTTTTTGGCTTTGAGATCATACTGGATTTTTCTCCTATCTTCTTCTGTCCACTTATCTCTAGGTTTTTGGGTTGTAGTGCTTGTGCTTACATCTACTATAGTCGGTATGTCTGGTCCTAATTCTATTGCTTCCCAAATATTTAGATCTATGGCTTCAATGAATATCTGCATGCGGGTTTTCCAATAATGGTAACCCTCAGCATTGAAAATGGGTGGTCTGTGAATGGAATTTCCTTCAGGAAACAAGGGATTTGAGGAGGCCATTTATCTTGAAGTGGTTAGACTTTCTACAAAATACTTGCTCTGATACCACTTATTGGATCGAGTGGCCTCAGAATAATTAAGAAGGGGGGGGGGTTGAATTAATTATTCCTAAACTTTTACTAATTAAAAAATTACTCTTATAAGGCTTTTACTTATGTTGTTAAGAGAATAAGGAGTAGAAGAGAAACTTAACCAAAAGTAAAAGCGGAAATTAAAATGCATAGCGGAAAGTAAAAGAGTAGGGAAGAAAGAGATAAACACACAAGAGTTTTTATACTGGTTCGGCAAAAACCCGTGCCTACATCCAGTCCCCAAGCGACCTACGGTCCTTCAGATTTCTTTCAACCTTGTAAAAATCCTTTTACAAGCAAAGATCCACAAGGGATGTACCCTCCCTTGTTCTCTTTGAACCTAGTGGATGTACCCTCCACTAGAATTGATCCACAAGAGATGTACCCTCTCTTGTTCCTAGTCAAACCCAAGTAGATGTACCCTCTACCTGTACCACAAAGGATGTACCCTCCAATGTGTTAAGACAAAGATCTCAGGCGGTTAAACCTTTGATACTTTGTGAATGGGGATACAAAAGAATTCTCAGGCAGTTAGTCCTTTGAACACTTTTGTATTAGGGAAAGGGAAGAAAAAAAATATTCTCAGACTGTGTCGTTTTGAATTCTTTGACAAGGGAGAAGGGAGACACAAAAGAATTCAGGCGGTTAGTCCTTTGTTCTTTTGGAAAAAGGGAGAAGAGAGACACAAAAAGAATTCAGGCGGTTAGTCCTTGGCGAATTCTTTTTGGCAAAGGGAGAAGAGAAGAAAAGAATGAATAGCACAAGTTTTCAAGGTTTAGAAAACCAGAAAACTTTGGAAAGCTTTTGGTACAAAGAAGAAGAAGAAGTTCAAAGAGATTCAAGGCTTGTAAAGGATTGTATGAATAAGTGTTCAAGATGCTTGAAATGCAAAACAAAGCCTTGCTTTTATAGACTCTTCATGTCTGGCCAAGAGGACCATTTAGAAGAGTTATAACTTTTAGAAAAACTTAAAACCAATTTGAAAAAGTCAAAAAACCTTTTGAAGAGTTACATCTTTTGATTTATTCAAAAACAATCACCGGTAATTGTCGCAACCTACCCTTCGGCGGGAGGGCGACGCATGACTCGCGGGATGCATGTTCCACGAAAGGAATACGCGCGGAGTCGCCACCAACGTTTATTTGAGGAAAACGTCGGAAAAACCGGAAAAGACGCGATCTACGAACATTTAAGTGAAAGGCTCGGGAGTTGTATTTACGCGCGGGGAAGGTATTAGCACCCCACACGTCCGTCACAAGGGACGGCAGCCTTTAATCGAATGTGCAAACATGACTTAGATTTTTATGTTCCCTTTTATGTCCTTATATCCTTTATACCCTTTTTATATTTTTTTTTCTCTTTTTGTGGTCCACAAGGGTGTTTCCCTTTGCTCCTACGTATTCCTCAATTGGGATGAGAAAATCAGACCTACGTAGTTCTTTCTTAAGGGTGAATCACACGATTTCTTTTTACTTGAAAGGTGATCATTTAAAGGTGTTGGACCTTAAAAATGATCCATTAACTTGGTAAGAAATTGAAGTGATAAACTTTCAAAAACCTATTTTTGTGGACGAGCTTGACTAGGCGAGTTGATTTTAGCCTTAGTTTCACCTTAGTTATTAGTCAATTCAATTAAGAATGAGAAATCCCAAAGAGAAAACGTCCGATTGATTTTTCGCTTTACTTTACTAAAAAATATTTTTTTGATTATTATGTTATTATTTTACCTCTTTTTTGTTTAACCGTGGTTACAACGTGAACGATCGGTTAGATTTTGTTTTAACAGTGATTAAACGAGATTACAACACAAATGATCGGTTGAAATTCATTTTATCATTTATTAGACGAGAAAACGGCTTAAATAAACGGTTAAAGCACGTTAAAAATGGAAGAAAAGAAAACTGAAAGTAAACGAAATTAAAGTGAAAGTACACAAAACAAGAAATGAATTGAAAGTCTCGGATTCGAAAACTTACCCGTTGAAGAATGAAGAACGAACGAAGAACGGATGAAGAACAGTGAAGAACGACGAAGAACGATGAAGAATTTCCACAAAATCGCTTACGGAAGCGTTACAGAAGCACTTCGACTCGATTTTTCTTCACGAAAACGTGTTTTTTGCCCAAAATAGCCGAAATGCATAGTCAAAGGGGTCTTGAACATTTTGAAACAGCTCCCCCCTCCCCTATTTATAGAAAAAAAAGGAGGTGCTTGCAGCCCAAAGACTTAATGAAGAAGATTTCTAAGCGCACCCGAATTACTAAGTTCACCCCCCTTTTCGTATTTTACGGAAAAGTTACGGAAGTGTTATCGAATTTGATTTTCATCTTTTTTCTCTTCCCTTTCACCAATGTTAAGTGGAATATGCTTACCCAAGGTTTTCGGAAATTTTACGGAAGTATTACGGAAGCCGCGGAAGCCCCGAAAACCATTTTTCAAAAACGTTGAGGAGCTTGCCGCCCAGTTGCTTCCTCCTTAAGCAACCCAACTTCAAAAATGTTCCGGAAGGGCCTAGATTTGAATTGCTATTTACACCCCTATCTTGATAAGTTCACCCCCCTTACCTTTTTTGGTGATTCTTTTTTCGTAAAGTTAAGGAAACTTACGAATCTCGTAACGATACTTGTTTTCTTTCCGTAGTGTTACAGAACCTTGTGGATTACATAATCATCCCCTCTTTTGACTTACGGAATGTTACGGAACCTCACTAATTATGCAACGATGCTTCCATTTGATTTCTGGTGTGTCACAGAACCTTACGGATTGTGCATCAGTATTTTCTTTTGATTTCCGGCACCCTGTAGGACTGATAGAGGCCCGTAACCAGAGCTGGAAACCCTAGGGCCCTGTTGGACTTTTCCGGGTCCACTGGGTGTCTTGTGGGTGCGATCCTTGCAAATATTAGATGGCATTAGAAATTAGTTGGAAATAATGCATACTTACCTATGTCGGGACGGCACAGACCAACTGATACTTCCGCAGGGGGAGATCGGCATTACGATCACTGGGCAGAATGTTGCAAAGTAACAACGTCATTTATATCTGTGTAAGAGTGGTCATGTTGGTGCGCATGATCCACACTCGTCTCTTTGCAGCGGCCCGGGTGAAATCTTGCCCCGATATGCATAGTAGCTGCGTGATAGCCTCCCTCTCTAGTTGTGCTTGCACAGTTGGTCGCCCTCCAATATTAGGGGGTGGCCTAGGAACCGTTAAAAGGAAACTAATGGTCCCTTAACCGGGAGTGCAAGTCTCGGTTAAGCATTTAAGGATAGAGGACCTTAAATTCTCTTAAGGTGCGGATGTGGAGCACACTGAAAATGAGGACACGTAGCCCTCTAAAGGTGAGGGCGTGCAGCCCTCTCAAGGCGAGGATGTGTAGTCCTCTGGAGGTGAGGGCGTGTAGTCCTCTCAAAGTGAGGGCGTACAGCCCTCTGTTGGCGAGGACGTGTAGTCCTCTCAAGGTGAGGGCGTGCAACCCTCTCAAGGCGAGGATGTGTAGTCCTCTGGAGGTGAGGGCGTGTAGTCCTCTCAAGGTGAGGGCGTACAACCCTCTGTTGGCGAGGACGTGTAGTCCTCTCATGGTGAGGGCGTGCAGCCCTCTCTGTTGGCGAGGACGTGTAGTCCTCTAAAGGTGAGGGCGTGTAGCCCTACGAAGGTGAGGACATGCAGTCCTCTGATGGCGAGGGCGTGTAGCCCTCTGAAGGTGAGGACATGCAGTCCTCTAATGGCGAGGGCGTATAGCCCTCTAAAGGTGAGGACATGCAGTCCTCTGATGGCGAGGGCGTGTAGCCCTCTGAAGGTGAGGACGTGTGGTCCTCTGAAGGTGAGGACATGCAGTCCTCTGATGGCGAGGGCGTGTAGCCCTCTGAAGGTGAGGACATGCAGTCCTCTGATGGCGAGGGCGTGTAGCCCTTTGAAGGTGAGGACATGTAGTCCTCTGATGGCGAGGGCGTGTAGCCCTACGAAGGTGAAGGTACATGACCCTTTGACGGCGAGGACGTGTAGTCCTCTAAAGTTGAGGACGTGTAGTCCTCTAAAGGTGAGGATGTGAAGTCCTCTGAAGGCGAGGGCGTGCGGCCCTCTGAAAGCGAGAACGTGTAGTCCTCTAAAAGTGAGGACGTGAAGTCCTCTGAAGGCGAGGGCGTGCGGCCCTCTGAAGGCGAGGACGTGTAGTCCTCTCAAGGTGAGGGTACTAGTACACAAGGCGAGGGCGGGTTGCCCTCTCAAGGTGAGGACGTGTAGTCCTCTGGAGGTGAGGGCGTGCAGCCCTCTGATGGTGAGGACATGTAGTCCTCTCAAGGCGAGGACGTGTAGTCCTCTCAAGGTGAGGACGTGCAGTCCTCTGAAGGCGAGGATGTGTAGTCCTCTAAAGGCGATAGGTACAAGTACCCAAGGGTCCACCCTTATGAGAAAGCAAGAGATCGACTCATCGAGAGGGCCGGTCATCCCAAATCCACAAGATTTGGACATTAGATGTAGGAAATCTATGCAGTTAATATAATTTTTAGGGATGCAGATGCATGCAACCTTTGTCGTGAAATTTGGTAAATGCAGACTTCATATGAAACAATGCAATGTAATGGAAAGTTGTACAATGTTCATGACATTCTTTCCCTATTTTGTGATTTTTGATTTTGATTTGATTTTTTTTGGAAAACACAAATTGACTGTCCTTTTGAAAGAGGTGATAGTTCATGCAACCTTATCCTATCTTTTGAAAGAGTGTATGTTCTGTTTGATTTAGTCACTTGACCATTTTTGGAGTGACGGCAATGGAGTCGTTTGACGTTTAATCAATCTATTGAAATTCCAGGGTTTGTCTCCTTTTTTATTATTTTTTTTTATTTTTTTTAAAAAAACATCGATGGGTGAGAACTTCTAATCTGCTCCTAGGTTCACCTGAGGCTCATGCACGATGCCCCTCATTGCCCCAGTGTAAGGCTTTGAGGTACCAATTGTTATCTTTCGTCATGACCTTGTAGCAAGGAACCTATTGGGTGAGAACTTCTAATCTGCCCCTAGGTTCGTTTGAGGTTTATCCATAGTGCCTTTCATTGCCCCAGTGTAGGGCTCTAAGGTATCCATCATTGTTTTGTTTTCACAACCTTGTAGCAAGGGAGAATGAAAGAAGCAATTGATTTTTGCAAAAAGAATTTTCCAAGTACGAAAAATAGTTGAAGGATTTTTTCAGTTGATGGATTAAGTCAAATGACTCCTATGTAGAAGCAAGATGTTTTGATGTTTTGATGATGCCGAATGATCAAGTGCTTCTAAGTTTTATTCGAGACAAGAAATCAAGATATATGATCAAGTTGATCTCTAGAATCTTAGGAAGAAGTTTCCAAATTGAAAAACAAAAGGTTTGACCAAAGAATTCTATCATTTCAAATTGAGATTTGCTCTCTGGTAATCGATTACCAGCAGTTGAAAATGTTTTAATTCAAATTTTTAAAACCTGTAATCGTTTACACAAGTCTTGTAATCGATTACCAGAGGGGATTTTCGGAAAATAATTTCCAAGAGTCACATCTATTCAAATGGTTTATGAATGGGCATCAAAGGTGGCTTGGAAGCACGAATTTAAAGAGAGTTTTCATTGCCCACAAAGTTTATCCTCTCAAAAGATTAAGAGTTTTTCTGAACTGAACTGTCTTATCCTCTCAAAAAGATTCCTTGGTCAACCACTTGCATATTCAATAAGGAATTTTGATTGGTCTTCATTGTACAATCTATCCCTTTTAAGAGAGATTTCTTCTTCTCTTCTTCTTACTTCTGAAAAGGGATTAAGAGACTGAGAGTCTCTTGTTGTAGAGGATTCTTGAACACAAGGGAAGGGTTGTCCCTGTGTGGTTCAGACTTTGTAAAAGGAATTTTACAAAGAGAGTGGAGAATCTCAAGTGGGTTGCTTGAGGACTGGACGTAGGCGCGGGAAGTGGCCGAACCAGTATAAATCAAGTTTGCATTCCTCTCTTCCTTTAAACTTCTTTTATTTATTTCCATTTATCTTTTGCTTTAAAGAAGTTTATTTTGAATTGTCTTTTGAGTAATTCATGTTAAGGGTGCATTGTTAATCCAAAAAGAAAGAGTGATAGTTCAATTGGGGAATAGTCTTTGCATCTTAATTCAACCCCCCCTTTCTTAAGATAACTGAGGCCATTTGTCCAACATCCTATTCTTGACAACTCGCTTCTCTAAGAAGACAAACTTTCCGGAATGATAAAATGAGGTCACATGAACGTCTATATTTTTACTTGAAAACACAGTCAATCAAATGCCCCCTCTTCTTTTTTTTTTTACTTTACTCGTCGTTTTACGACACCCCCACCAACGTGCAAGATGAGTAATCTCTGATTGAACGGTCTTGGAAGTCAACACTCAGGAGCGCAGGTTGCTTGAGCAAATAGACCAATGGCTTACACTCACATTCCGGTGGAAGTTGAATAAGCAAAGATGTGTTTGTGAGAGGATGAGGGACAAAGATATCAACATTATCCATTTCATTTAACATTGTAACTGTGGTTTACAATAATGGCATAAACTTGAAAATCCTGATGAGTCATTAGAGACACCTAACAACAGCCTTCAAAATTGCCCCATGTGTGGAATCTCTTGTCAATGTCAGGATTTACACGCGATTCTCCTCAAATTTCAGCCAGCCCGCATCAATTAGACCTTGCACCTTACGCTTCAGAGCCCTACAATGCTCAATGGAATGCCCCGGGGCTTCTCCGTGACAAGCACACGTTGCGTTCGAGTCATATTCTCGGAGAAATGGAGGTTGATGAACCTTGGCTAGGGTTATGGCTACCATTGAATTATCAAGTAGATATGGGAGCAAGTCAGCATAGGACACTGGAATTGGGGTGAATTCTATAGGCTTTCTCGCTGCAAAATTCATTTTTGGTTGGTGTTTTTGGTTTTGCTAAAGGTGGTGTTCGTCATTGGAAGTGCGGTAGACAGACTTTGTGGTTCATTTAGGGATGGCCTTTATGGATAACTGGTTGGTGGGTAAGGAGGAGGTTTGTTATTGGCTGAGTAATGACATTGTTGGGTTGGTGGGAAACTTGGCCGTATAGGAATGCCAGTCACAGCATGAGTTTCTCCCTCTTTCTCACCCTCTTCATTTGCCCCAGTTTTCTCAGTCGTCCTAGTAGGATGATCAAATTTGCCTCTTTTCGGACCCACATCGATCCTTTCACTGGCGAAGACCAAATCCGCAAAGCTTTGAGGGTGCGTAGCCCACCATCTTTTCATAGTAGAGTATCGATAATGTGTCTACCATCACGATTATCGTCTCCCTTTCCATCATTGGGGGTACCACCTGGGCCGCCAGATCCCTCCACCTTTTGGGCGTGTTCTTTGAAAGATCTGTCCCCCTTTTTGCACATGTTCTGTAGTTGCATCCTATCCGGAACCATATCAAAATTGTATTGATACTGCCTAACAAAGGCAACCATTAGGTCCTTCCAAGAATGGACTCGGGAAGGTTCCAAGTTAGTGTACCAGGTAACAGCTACCCCAGTAAGACTTTCTTGGAAGGAATGTATCAGCAATTCCTCATCTTTTGCGTATTCCCCCATCTTCTGACAATACATCTTTAGATGGTTCTTGGGACAAGTAGTCCCCTTGTACTTGTCAAAGTCCAGCACTTTGAACTTGGGAGGGGTGATGATATTGGGTTCTAGGAACAACTCTTTTAGGTTAGCAAAGGCATAATCTTCACCTCCTTCAATGGCCCTGAGCCTTTCCTCTAGATGATCCAACTTTCCCATTCCTGCCATAGTCATGAGGGTTTTAACCGCTGTGGAACGTGAGGGTTGTGGTTGTGGATGATACTGAGGGCCCTCCAAAGTGTTTTGCAGGGGTATACCACCAACTGCTTGCCCTTCAACGGCATATCCGAGGCAAGGCTCGAAGTTGGCTAGATCATGGTGGGGAATTTCATGTGTCTCCTCCATGGGTCAAGAGACATGTGCATGATCAGATTGAGGTTGTTGGCTCTTAATGAGTATGGGAGTGGAGTTATTGACATCCTCATTGGGAATGTACGCCACATTGGGTGGTGTATAGTTTGGGAGGCAAGCCATATGGTGGGAAGGCGTGCTTTTTTTGAATTTGCACATCATGGGGTCATCCGTACTTCCCAAATCTTTGCCTACCATATTTGAGGTTGGATGATTCATTTTCTTGAGGCCAGATGGGAGCATCGGGTTCACCTTAGCGACAGCGCTAGTAGCGGCAACTATAACCGCATTGGCTTCCATTATCTTCTTCATGCTCATCATGGCCTCCATCATTGTGGCCATTTGCTCTTTCATGGCCTCCATGTCGGCCTTCATCTTCTCTTGCACCTCCTCTGCTTCACCCATTACTCTAACTCTAGCACGAGTTCGGTAAGGGCGCCGTAAAGCATGTCCTTTTCTTTTTGATAACAATGATTAAGTTCATTTTATTTTATTTTATTTTATTTTTCAAGGAAAGAATGCAATGAGCAATGCAACCAATGAAAAGCATGGATGTATGCGAATGACGTACTGTTGAAGTATTGCGAATTTTTACGCAGGATTTGGGGTTGAATCAATTTAGATTTTCAACATGGTCCATGACATCTTTGTCAAGGTGAAAACGGAAGTAACAAGGACATCAACAATCCTAAATATGTTTGGCAGTAGACAAAGCAGTGATGTGACTCGATTCATCTTTTGCCCCAATTTTGCAAGACGGTTACTTCCATATTTCAACTTGAATTGATGAACCTTTTTGTAAAAGCATGAGCTTGGTTCAACCCTATAATCCAAGGAATGGCAATTCTGATCGCCAATACTTCAACAACATCTCATAGGGATGAATGACTCGGGCATACTTTAAGCTATGCATGGAAAATGTAATTATGAAATTGAGATGCCCGAAGAAACATCCTTTCTTAGTTAACCATGCATTAGGTACCATGTTCAATTATTTTGTTTTATTGTTGTGTGTATTTTATTTTTTTTTTAGAAATGGGTTTATGATCCCAACATGGTTGGCTCATGGTACCTAACACATGCAACTAAGAATGCATCATGAATTTTCATGCTTCCCTTTTTTTTGTTTTTGTTTTGTAGAGGAAAATACAAGGATCATGTATGAGCAAACATGTAGAACAAAAAGTATGTTGAACGCATATGCATGATGATGCAATGACTCATGCAAAATGTGAATGTGATAACGGACAAATGCAGGAACGACATGTTCATTATGATGCTGAAGAGATGTTTATGCGGTGCATGATATGAATGCATTTACGGACACGAGGGCCCGGAAAATCATCTCTCCTTACTGTGCATTTGGGGGCGCAGTGCCCCATGTGTGCAGTTAAGAAGACGATATGGATCTTTCGACTTCCCACGACAAAAGACGAGACCCACATACAACGCATGTGTGAGATAAAATGCGGGAGTGACTTGATTCGCACTGATTTTAGGAGTAAAAACGTGGGATAAACTCATCTTATTCAAAAAGTTATAACTAGTCAAGATCTGAGCGACAATACAAACTTCCTAGCGGTTTCTAATCATATGGTCCATTAAGTCTATCATATGCTAACAATAGCTGAGAAGCCCGTGGATCTCCTCGGGGGCGGAGTAGGTGTCCGCCATTGCTTTGGCCTTGGCTAGCAATCGGGGAAGTTCTTGACTCCTGTTCAAAGTAAGAGCAAATCGGTCCATCCACATTGTTGCCTCTTGGTGCAATGAATCAATTACCCTTTCCCTTGCTTCCCTTTCTGCTGATATCTTGGCATACTCCTCCTCTAGCCTTTGCTCGTGAGTCGCCGCTAGATTTAGCTTCTCTTTGCACTCATTGATGATGGCCCACATATTCCCTTCAGTCTCGCTTAACTGTTGGGACAAATTTCTTTTCGACCTAAGGCAAGCCTTTAGCTCGTCTTTCAAGATCATGCCTTTGACCCGTGATGATTCCTTTCACCTCTTCGGAGCTTGAGCTCACTATTGCTGCCCTATAAAGCCCCTCAAAACTTTGCTTTGGCTGTGTTCTTCCTTTCGGGCCTTCTTGGTTTCTCGTTCCAAGGCTTCAGCGGTGGCCATATTGACGTCCCTTAGTTCATCATACTCTTTTCAGACTTTGATGGCTATGGACTTGAACTTCTCTTCGACTACCCGGGCTCTTTCAAGCTCTGCCTTTAGGGCTTGTACCTCATCACTTTCTTCCGAAGCTTTAACCTCATCGTCTCTCACAGTCTTTAGATTTGGGAGCCAATCCAATCCTTGTGTTCGGACTCTCAGCCACTTATGATAGCCGCCGATGATCCCATTACTGCTTCCCCTAAGCTCTTTGTCCTTTCTTTATGCCGCATCCCATGCCTTGCGAACTCCTTGGAGTACCCTCGTGTTGTGGTCACTGAAACCCCGTGCGATGAAAGGCGTGATGCTTTCGTTTGATGGCACTCCTCTCATGGGGTAGCCAAGCTGTCTTATGGCGAGGACGGGATTATAATTAATACAACCCCTTGTTCCCATCAAGGGAACATTTGGACATCCTTCGCATGAAGATAGAATCCTGATTCTTCCTTCCTTCTAGCGAGGGAACCAATTAACAGACGCCCCTCCATGCTAGCCAAGAGTTGGTCCCAATTCGCCTTTCCTTTTTCAACGCACGAGCGGTGACCTTGTAGCGGATAGACGTGCCTACCTTCTTGGAGAAAAGGGTGTGAAACCAGCCACACATAGAGAGCCAGTGCACAACAAACAATTCTTGCGCCGCTCTTTTCACATCCCCGGTCGAATGTGTCATACATGGCCAAAATGGCGACGACCGGGCTTTCCTCTCCATGATGAAAGGCGAGGAAAGCGTCAATCACTGCTAGGTCCACTAACCCTTCCATATTCGGAAAGAGGACAACTCCAAAGATCAAAAGTGCCAAGATGTCAATAAAAGAAAGCCCATTTGCTTTGATTTTCCAAGGCCTTTGCCCTTTCCTCCAAACACTTCCTTGGTACTCCAACAACCCCATTCCTGTTTTGCTTTACACGGTCCAACTCTTCTGCTGAGATTTTCACTACCTTGGCAACTCTTGTCGTGGAGGGATAGAACCCAGAGAAAAGATATGGCTTCCTTCCTCCTAGTGGGCATCCTAGGATTTCTTCAAACTCTTTCACAGTCGGCACTAGCTAGAAGTCCTCAAATGTGAAGCACCTTAGGGGCTGGTCATAATACTGGGAAAGGGATGCAATCGGTTCCATGGAGACTTCTACCCTAGCTAGGTCCCAAATCTTACCATAGGATTTGCGGAAGGCTTGCCGTTGAAGTTGACCCATTAATTGCCCCAACTCTCGTAAACTAGTGACCTCTAAGCTCTTGATTTTGACTTGATTGAACCTCTTTTTAAGCGGGTGCTTTTGACTTGATCCCATGTTTTACTAAAGTGAAATAAAATCTAGTGCGAATCAAAACTCCGACATCTATCATGGGTGGAATGGATGAATGCATGAAGAAATGCATATGACACAGATGCAATTTACGAATACGGGAGCCCGAGAAATTGTTTCCTTCTTGGATACAACATTTGGGCAGCATGGCACCCAACGTATGTTTTTTTAAGAAGGCGACACGGACCCTCCGTCGGTTTGCTAAAGTGAGGGGATCAAAGATGAAACCCACGCATGATGCATATGTGAAAGGCACAACACGGGGATGTACATAGTACGACAATATTCACAAACAAATATAAGCAAAAGGGTATATGATACTTATGCATGGCAGTGTGAAAAATGGCACGCAGCGTGTTTGCTCCGTGCCCCTATTTAAGGGACCTATAAGGGAGAGAGCTAACTAGGCTTTTAGTGATAACCCCCAAGGTAGTCATATCTCTCTTCATGGTTTCTAGAGGTATCATCCCCTTCGAAGAACATACTGCAACAGTAGGGACTACTAGCAACAATATGTTTTAAAAGAGAAAAACTCTAGATGAGGGTTCACTGTAATCAAGCAAGTCGGAGACCTAGCATGATCACAAATTCACCTCTACTCCTTATGTTCCCACGAACCCGGGTATAGGGCCCCTTTTTTTCAACTCACCGTGTGTGCAAATAGTGTTAGTGTTTGTGTGCATCAAATGAATAAATATTTACCTCAAACATACAAAAAATGCACTAAAAGCATCAAAGATTTATATCTACAAGAACATAATAAACGGAAACCAACAAAGGAGTAAGTCATGGCAAAACTTTGCACAAGATTAAATGGCCTAACTCTCTAAAAACAGTCCCCAGTGGAGTCGCCAACTGTCGCAACCTACCCTTCGGCGGGAGGGCGACGCGTGACTTGCGGGATGCATGTTCCACGAAAGGAATACGCGCGGAGTCACCACCAACGTTTATTTGAGGAAAACGTCGGAAAAACCGGAAAAGACGCGATCTACGAACTTTTAAGTGAAAGGCTCGGGAGTTGTATTTACGCGTGGGGAAGGTATTAGCACCCCACACGTCCGTCACAAGGGACGGCAGCCTTTAATCGAATGTGCAAACATGACTTTGATTTTTACGTTCCCTTTTATGTCCTTATATCCTTTATACCCTTTTTATATTTTTTTCTCTTTTTGTGTCGACAAGGGTGTTTCCCTTTGCTCCTACGTATTCCTCAATTGGGATGAGAAAATCAGACCTACGTAGTTCTTTCTTAAGGGTGAATCACACGATTTCTTTTTACTTGAAAGGTGATCATTTAAAGGTGTTGGACCTTAAAAATGATCCATTAACTTGGTAAGAAATTGAAGTGATAAACTTTCAAAAACCTATTTTTGTGGACAAGCTTGACTAGGCGAGTTGATTTTAGCCTTAGTTTCACCTTAGTTATTAGTCAATTCGATTAAGAATGAGAAATCCCAAAGAGAAAACGTCCGATTGATTTTTCGCTTTACTTTACTAAAAAATATTTTTTTGATTATTATATTATTATTTTACCTCTTTTTTGTTTAACCGTGGTTACAACGTGAACGATCGGTTAGATTTTGTTTTAACAGTGATTAAACGAGATTACAACACAAATGATCGGTTGAAATTCATTTTATCATTTATTAGACGAGAAAACGGCTTAAATAAACGGTTAAAGCATGTTAAAAACGGAAGAAAAGAAAACTGAAAGTAAACGAAATTAAAGTGAAAGTACACAAAACAAGAAATGAATTGAAAGTCTCGGATTCGAAAACTTACCCGTTGAAGAACGAAGAACGAACGAAGAACGGTGAAGAACGACGAAGAACGATGAAGAATTTCCACAGAATCGCTTACGGAAGCGTTACAGAAGCACTTCGACTCAATTTTTCTTCACGAAAACGTGTTTTTTGCCCAAAATAGCCGAAATGCATAGCCAAAGGGGTCTTGAACATTTTGAAACAACTCCCCCTTCCCCTATTTATAGAAAAAAAAGGAGGTGCTTGCAGCCCAAAGACTTAATGAAGAAGATTTCTAAGCGCACCCGAATTACTAAGTTCACTCCCCTTTTCGTATTTTACGGAAAAGTTACGGAAGCCTTACGGAAGTTTTTTCGAATTTGATTTTCATCTTTTTTCTCTTCCCTTTCACCAATGTTAAGTGGAATATGCTTACCCAAGGTTTTCAGAAATTTTACGGAAGTATTACGGAAGCCGCGGAAGCCCCGGAAACCATTTTTCAAAAACGTGGAGGAGCTTACCGCCCAGTTGCTTCCTCCTTAAGCAACCCAACTTCCAAAATGTTCCGGAAGGGCCTAGATTTGAATTGCTATTTACACCCCTATCTTGATAAGTTCACCCCCCTTACCTTTTTTGGTGATTCTTTTTTCGTAAAGTTACGGAAACTTACGAATCTCGTAACGATACTTGTTTTCTTTCCGTAATGTTACGGAACCTTGTGGATTACATAATCATCTCCTCTTTTGACTTACGGAATGTTACGGAACCTCACTAATTATGCAACGATGCTTCCATTTGATTTGCGGTGTGTCACAGAACCTTACGGATTGCATCAGTATTTTCTTTTGATTTCCGGCATGTCCCGGAACTTCACAAATTGCCTAATGATGGGTGCCAAGCACCTCACAAGGACCAAACAAAAGTTGCATGTCATCAAGCAAAGGTCCCCGGACGAAATTAGGGTATGATAGTATTCGATTACCAAATCAGTGTAATCGATTACACAAGGCTTTTATGTGAAAGGATGTGACTCTTCACATTTAAATTTGAATTTCAACGTTCAAATGCACTGGTAATCGATTACCAAAACATTGTCATCAGTTACAGCATTTTGAAATTAATTGGAACATTGTAAATTCAATTTGAAAACTTTTTCAAATCCATTTTGCTACTGGTAATCGATTACAGCAATCTGGTAATCGATTACCAGAGAGTAAAACTCTTTGGTAAACATGTTTTCAGAAAAATCATGTGCTACTCAATTTTTGAGAAAAACTTTTCATACTTATCTTGATTAAGCCTTCTCTTGATTCTTGAATCTTGAGTCTTGAATCATGATCTTGATTCTTGAGATCTTGAACCTTGAATCTTTGATTCTTGACTCTTAACTTTCCTCTTCAGTCTTGAATTCTTCTTGATTCTATCTTGAACTCTTGAATTGTTCTTGATCCACTTGAGTTGTTCTTTAATTGATCTTTGAGCTTTTTGTCATCACCTTTGTCATCATCTTTTGGTATCATTATTGTTATCATCAAAACACCTTTGAATCACCTTTGATTCACCATGAAGCTTTGCTTCTACAGTACCCAATATCATCACCCCTCCCAAGTTCAAGGTACCGGACTTTGACGAGTACAAGGGGACTACTTGCCCCAAGAACCATCTAAAGATGTATTGTCGGAAGATGGGGGCATACGCAAAAGATGAGGAACTGCTGATACATTTCTTCCAAGAAAGTCTTACTGGGGTAGCTGTTACCTGGTACACTAACTTGGAACCTTCCCGAGTCCATTCTTGGAAGGACCTAATGGTTGCCTTCGTTAGGCAGTATCAGTACAATTCTGATATGGCTTCAGATAGGATGCAACTACAGAACATGTGCAAAAAGGGGCATGAATCTTTCAAAGAATACGCCCAAAGGTGGAGAGACCTGGCAGCTCAAGTGGCACCTCCAATGACAGAGAAAGAGATGATCACAATAATAGTAGACACATTACTAGTGTTTTACTATGGAAAGATGGTGGGCTACACACCTTCAAGCTTTGCTGATTTAGTTTTCGCCGACCAAAGGATCAAAGTGGGTCTGAAAAGAGGAAAATTTAATCATCTTGCTTGGACGAATGAGAAAACTGGGGCAAATGAAGAGGGTGAGAATGAAGGAGGAACCCATGCTGCGACTGCTGTTCCTACATGGCCAAACTTCCCACCAGCCCAACAATATCATTACTCAGCCAATATCAGCTCCACTCATTACCCACCACCCAATCATCCACAAAGGCCATCCCTAAATCAACCACAAAGCCTGTCTACCGCACTTCCAATGATGAACACCACCTTCATCACAAACCAAAACACCAACCAAGAAATGAATTTTGCAACGAAAAAGCCTATAGAATCCACCCTAATTCCGGTGTCCTATGATGACTTGCTCCTATATCCACTCGATAATTCAATGGTAGCCATAACCCCAACCAAGGTTCCTCAACCTCCATTTCTCCGAGGATACGACTCGAACGCAACGTGATGGAAGCTTGCTTGTGGGGCTTCTATGGAGGCTGGATCTTTGAGCTTCAATGAGGTCCTTTAATGGTGATTTTCTACCATGGAGATGCAGCGGAAGACAAAGGAGAAGAGGTAAGAGGCGGCGCCATCCACTAGG
The DNA here is from genome assembly GCF_004193775.1 of Glycine soja. NCBI lineage: Eukaryota > Viridiplantae > Streptophyta > Magnoliopsida > Fabales > Fabaceae > Glycine > Glycine soja. Next base: position 11,858,847 of record NC_041004.1, on the reverse strand, counting down.
GAATAAGCCATGGAAGAAGGAGCTTCACCACCAAGATGAGCCTTGGATAAGAAGCTTGGAGAGGATGCTTCAATGGAGGAAAAGAAAGAGGGAGAGAAAGAGAGAGGGGGGAGCACGAAATTGAAGGAAGAAAAAGGGAGAGAAGTTGAACTTTGAGTTGTGTCTCACAAGACTCTCATTCATCAATGTTACAACAAGTGTTACACATGTTTCTATTTATAGACTAGGTAGCTTCCTTGAGAAGCTTTCTTGAGAAAACTTCCTTGAGAAGCTTCTTTGAGAAAACTTCCTTGAGAAGCTAGAGCTTAGCTACACACACCCCTCTCATAACTAAGCTCACCTCCTTGAGAAACTTCCTTAAGAAGATTCCTAAAGAAGCTAGAGCTTAGCTACACATACCTCTCTAATAGCTAAGCTCACCTCCTTGAGATGAGAAGCTAGAGCTTAGCTATACACACCCTATAATAGCTAAGCTCACCCCCATGACAAAAAACATGAAAATACAAAAAAAAAAGTCCTTACTACAAAGACTACTCAAAATGCCCCGAAATACAAGGCTAAAACCCTATACTACTAGAATGGCCAAAATACAAGGCCCAGATGAAGGAAAAACCTATTCTAATATTTACAAAGATAAGCGGGCTCATACTTAGCCCATGGGCTCGAAATCTACCCTAAGGCTCATGAGAACCCTAGGGCCTTCCCTTGGATCTCTAGCCCAATGTACTTGGAGTCTTCTACCCAATGCCCCTGCGGAGTAGGATTGCATCACAACGTGTGCTTGTCATGGAGAAGCCCCGGGGCATTCCATTGAGCACTGTATGACCTCAAAGCGTAAGGTGCAAAGTCTAATTGATGTGGGTTGGCTGAAATTTGAGAAGAATCGCTTGTGAATCCTAACATTGACAAGCGACACCAGACATGGAGCAATTTTGAAAGATGTTGTTAGATGTCTCTAATGACTCATCAGGATTTTCAAGTTTGTGTCATTATTATAAACCACAGTTACAATGCTAAATAAAATGGATAAATTTGACATCTTTGTCCCTCATCCTTTCATAATTACATCTTTGCTTCCACTGGACTGTGGGTGCAAGCTGTTGGTTTGTTTGTCAAGCGACCTGCGCTCCTGAGTTTGGACTTCCAAGACCGTTCAATCAGAAATTACTCGTGCTACACATTTGGTGAGGGTGTTGTAAAACGACGAGTAAAGCAAAAAAAAAGTTCAAAAAGAAAAAAAAGCATTTGATTGACTGTGTTTTCAAGTAAAAATATAGACATTCATGTGACCTCATTTTATCATTCCAGAAAGTTTGTCTTTTTTTAGAGAGAAGTGAGTTATCAAGAATAGGAGTCATTTGACTTAACCCGTCAACTGAAAAAAAATCCTTCAACTATTCCTCGTCCTTAAAAAATTCTTTTTGCGAGAATCAAACCACCTCTTTCATTCTTCCTTGCTACAAGGTTGTGAAAAGAAAACAATGATGGATACCTCAAAAGCCCTACACTGGGGCAATGAAAGGCACCATGCATAAACCTCAAGTGAACCTAGGGGCAGATTAGAAGTTCTCACCCAAAAGGTCCCCTGCTACAAGGTCATGACGAAAGACAACGATTGGTACCTCAAAGCCTTACACTGGGGCAATGAAAGGCACCATGCATAAACCTTAAGTGAACCTAGGGGTAGATTAGAAGTTCTCACCCAATAGGTTCCCTGCTACAAGGTCATGACGAAAGACAACGATTGGTACCTCAAAGCCTTACACTGGGGCAATGAGGGGCATCGTGCATGAGCCTCAAGTGAACATAGGGGCAGATCAAAAGTTCTCACCCGTCGATGTTTTTAAACAAAAAAGAAAGGGGGACAAATCCTGGAATTTCAATGGATTGATTAAACATCAAACGACTCCATTGTCGTCACTCCAAAATGGTCAAATGACTAAATCAAACAAAACAAACACTCTGAGGGAGTTCTCGGAGAGATTTGCAAAACATAGGAAGAGGTTGCATGAATTATCGCCTCATTCAAAAGGACAGTCAATCTGTATTTTCCAAAAAAAATCAAATCAAAATAAAAATCACAAAATAGAGAAAGAATGTCATGAACATTGTACGACTTTCCATTGCATTGCATTATTTCATATGAAGTCCGCATTTACTAAATTTCACGACAAAGGTTGCATGCATCTTCAGAGGACTACGTGTCCTCACCTTTAAGGGACTACAGGTCCTCGGCTTTAGAGGACTACATGTCCTCACCTTCAGAGGACTACACATCCTCACCTTTAGAGGACTACACGTCCTCACCTTCAGAGGGCCACACACCCTCGCCTTCAGAGGACTCCACGTCCTCGCCTTCATAGGGCTACATGCCCTCACCTTCATAGGACTACGCGTCCTCACCTTCAGAGGGCTACATGCCCTCGCCTTCAAAGGACTCCACGTCCTCACCTTCGAAGGGCTACATGCCCTCACCTATAGAGGGCTACACGTCCTCTCCTTCATAGGGCTGCACGCCTTCGCCTTCAGAGGACTACACGTCCTCCCCTTCAGAGGACTATGTGTCCTCGGCTTCAGAGGACTACACGTCCTCACCTTCAGAGGAGTACACGTCCTCACCTTCAGAGGGCCACACGCCCTCGCCTTTAGAGGACTCCACATCCTCGCCTTCATAGGGCTACATGCCCTCACCTTCAGAGGACTACGTGTCCTCACCTTCAGAGGCCTACATGCCCTCGCCTTCAGAGGACTGCACGTCCTCGCCTTCGTAAGGCTACACGCCCTCACCTTTAGAGGACTACACGTCTTCGCCTTCATAGGGCTGCACACCCTCGCCTTCAGAGGAGTACCCGTCCTCCCCTTCAGAGGACTACGTGTCCTCACCTTCAGAGGACTACAGGTCCTTGGCTTCAGAGGACTACGTGTCCTCACCTTTAGAGGACTACACGTCCTGGCCTTCATAGGGCTACACACCCTCACTGTTAGAGGACTACACGTCCTCACCTTCAGATGGCTACACACCGTCACCTTAAGAGGACTACATGCCCTCGCCTTTAGAGGACTACAGGTCCTCGCCTTTATAGGGCTGCACGCCCTCGCCTTCAGAGGACTACACGACCTCCCCTTCAGAGGGATACACGCCCTCGCCTTCGTAGGGCTACACGGCCTCACGTTTAGAGGACTACACGTCCTCGCCTTCATAGGGTTGCACGCCCTCGCCTTTAGAGGACTACACGTCATCGCCTTCATAGGGCTACACACCCTCACCATCAGAGGACTAGATGCTCTCGCCTTTAGAGGACTACACGTCCTTGCCTTCATAGGGCTACATGTCCTAACCTTCAGAAGACTACACGTCCTCAGCTTCAGAGGACTATAAGTCCTCACCTTCAGAGGACTAGACATCCTCGCCTTCAAAGGACTACACAACCTCACCTTCAGAGGACTACACGTCCTCGCCTTCAGAGGGCCACACGCCCTCGCCATCGTGGGCCTACACACCCTCACTTTTAGAGGACTACACGTCATCGCCTTCATAGGGCTACACACCCTCACCTTCGGAGGACTAGATGCCCTCGCCTTTAGAGGACTACACGTCCTCACCTTCAGAGGGCTACACACCCTCACCTATAGAGGACTACATGCCCTCGCCTTTAGAGGACTACACGTCCTCGCCTTTATAGGGCTGCACGCCCTCGGCTTCAGAGGACTACACGACCTCCCTTTCAGAGGGCTACACGCCCTCGCCTTGAGAGGACTGCACGTCCTCGCCATCGTAGGGCTACACGGCCTTACCTTTAGAGGACTACACGTACTCGCCTTCATAGAGTTGCACACCCTCGCCTTTAGAGGACTACACGTCCTCCCCTTCAGAGGACTACGTGTGCAAACCTTCAGAGGACTACATGTCCTCAGCTTAAGGGAACTACAGGTCCTCACCTTCAGAGGACAACACGTCCTCGGCTTCAGAGGACTACACGTCCTCACCTTCAGACGACTAAACATCCTTGCCTTTAGAGCACTACACGTTCTCACCTTCAGAGGACTACACATCCTCGCCATCAAAGGGCCACACGCCCTCGCCTTCGTAAGGCTACACGCCGTCACCTTTAGAGGACTACATGTCGTCACCATCATAGGGTTGCACGTTCTCGCCTTCAGAGGACTACACGACCTCCCTTTCAGAGGGCTCCACGCCCTCGCCTTGAGAGGACTGCATGTCCTCGCCTTCGTAGGGCTACACGGCCTCACCTTTAGAGGACTACACGTCTTCGCCTTCATAGGACTGCATGCCCTCGCCTTCAGAGGACTACATGTCCTCCCCTTCAGAGGACTACGTGTCCTAACCTTCAGAGGACTACATGTCCTCGGCTTAAGGGAACTACAGGTCCTCACCTTCAGAGAACAACACGTCCTCAGCTTCAGAGGACTACACGTCCTCACCTTCAGACGACTACACATCCTTGCCTTCAGAGGACTACACATCCTCACCTTCAGAGGGCCACACGCCCTCGCCTTCGTAGGGCAACACACCGTCACCTTTAGAGGACTACACATCGTTGCCATCATAGGACTCCATGTCCTCACCATCAGAGGACTTCACGTCCTCGGCTTTAGAGGACTACACGTCCTCTCCTTCAGACGACTACACATCCTCGCCTTCAGAGGACTCTAAGTCCACACCTTCAGAGGACTACACGTCCTCGCCTTCAATGGGCCACACGCATTCACCTTCGTTGGGCTACATGCCCTCACCATTGGAGGACTACACATTGTCGCCTTCATAGGGCTACACGCCCTAGTCTTCAGAGGACTACACATCCTCCCCTTCAGAGGACTAAGTGTCCTCACCTTTAGAGGACTACAGGTCCTCGGCTTCAGAGGACTACATGTCCTCACCTTCAAAGGACATCACGTCCTCGACTTCAGAGGACAACACGTCCTCACCTTTAGAAGACTACACATCCTTGCCTTGAGAGGGCCACATGCCCTCGCCTTCGTAGGGCTACGTGTCCTCTCCTTTAGAGGACTACACGTCCTCGACTTTAGAGGACTACATATCCTCACCTTCAGAGGACTACACGTCCTCACCTTCAGAGGACTGCACACCCTCGCCTTCAAACGGCTACACGCCCTTGCCTTCAGAGGACTCCATGTCCTCACCTTCTAAGGACTACATGTCCTCGCCTTCAGATGGCTACACGCCCTCAACTTTAGAGGACTTTAGGACCTCGCCTTTAGAAGACTAGACATCCTCGCCTTTAGAGTACTAGACGTCCTCGCCCTGACGACTACACATCCTCACCTTCAGAGGGCTACACTTCCTCGCCTTGGGTACTCGTACCCTCACCTTCAGAGGACTACACGTCCTCGACTTCAGAGGGCTACGCGCCCTTGCCTTCAGAGGGCTACGCGCCCTTGCCTTCAGAGGGCTACGTGCCCTTGCCTTCAATGGGCAACAAGTGCTCACCTTTAGGGGACTACACATCCCCCCCTTTAGAGGGCTACACGCCCTCACATTCGGAGGACTACACGTCCTCGCCTTCAAAGGGCTACACGCCCTCGCCTTTAGAGGACTACATGTCCTCGCCTTCAGAGTGTTGCAAGCTCTTGCCTTCATTGGGCTGCACGTGCTTGCCTTCGTAGGGCTACACGCCCTCGCCTTTAGAGGATCACACGTTGATGCAATCCTACCCCCCAAGGGTATTGGATAGAAGACTCCAAGAGGCTTGGGCTAGAGCTACTAAAGAAGGCCCTAGGGTTCTCATGAACCTTAGGGTAGATTTTTGAGCCCATGGGTCAAGGTTGGATCCATTCTTCTTTGTAAATGTTAGAATTGGTTTTTCCTTCTTTTGGGCCTTGTATTTTGGCCATTCTAGTAGTATAGGGTTTTAGCCTTGTATTTCAGGGCATTTTGAGTAGTCTTTGTAATAGGGACTTTTTTTATATATTTTCATGTATTTTGCCATGGGGGTGAGCTTAGATATTATAGGGGGTGTGTGTAGCTAAGCTCTAGCTTTTTTAGGAATCTTCTCAAGGAAGCTTCTCAAGGAGGTGAGCTTAGTTATTAGAGGGGGGTGTGTCGCTAAGCTCTAGCTTCTCAAGGAAGTTTTGTCAAAGAAGCTTCTCAAGGAAGTTTTCTCAAGAAAGCTTCTCAAGGAAGCTACCTAGTCTATAAATAGAAGCATGTGTAACACTTGTTGTAACTTTGATGAATGAGAGTCTTGTGAGACATACTTCAAAGTTCCACTTCTCTCCGTCTTTTATTCCTTCAATTTCTTGCTCCCCCCTCTCTCTTTCTCTCCCTCTTTCTTTTCCTCCATTGAAGCATCCTTCCAAGCTTCTTATCCAAGGCTCATCTTGGTGGTGAAGCTCCTTCTTCCATGGCTTATTCCCTAATGGATGGCGCCTCCTCTCACCTCTTCTCGTTTGTCTTCCACTGCATCTCCATGGTGGAAAATCACCATTAAAGGACCTCATTGAAGCTCAAAGATCCAGCCTCCATAGAAGCCCCACAAGCAAGCTTCCATCAAGTGGTAATCAGAGCACAAGAGCTTCAAGTAGGTGCTCCTTAAACCTCCATTAATTTTTTTCTTTACCTTCTCTTCCATTGTTGTTTATTCATTTTTTCTCCATGTATCTCCTCACATGTCTTGTGCTAAATGTTTTTAACATGATTCTTTAGAGTTTCCACCGATTAAACTTGCTATAGAAGCTAGATTTGATTTTCTATGGTTCAAATTTCTTGTTCTTGTTCTTGAACCATGAATTGTGTTGAGTTTAGGTTCCTTTGAGTTTTGTCTTGTTATTTTTTGTGGCTGAAACCTAAATCATAAAATTCTTACAAAAATATTAAAGTAGAAGAAAACCTCAAAAATCTAGAGTGACTTGTTCACCTATTGTAGTTTTGTCATAGAAGTTATGTCTAGTCATGAAACTTGTCACATAAGATTTCTTATGTCGTGCTGAATTTTATTTTCTTGTTTCTTTGTCTAACTCATTTGTTCATGAGTGTATGAAATTCTTTTAGCCTATTATTTGATTTGAGTCAAATCTTTCGTGTTAATTAGTCCTTAACATGTTCATGCAAAATTCTTAGAGAGTCTTTGATTGTGAACCTTTTCTTGAACTTTTAGGTTTCCTTATGATTGTGTCTATTGTGAATTTGAGTTTCGGTGATTGAATTGCTGGCTGAAATGTTGATCCTAAGTGAATATTGAACTCCTAAAACTGTGGTAAACAATACTAGTGAGTTCAACATACATAGGAAGGTTGAAAGTAAGCCCAAGGCAATCAATATACCATGCTTAAAAAAAAAATCGCTGGTGCTGGCAGATTGGACATACAAACTTGTAAATATTACTGAGAATTGGTTACTTCGAATTTTGAGCTGAAATTTTTACTGAATTTTCTAGACATCTGGAAAAAAGTTAGAAAAAAATAAACAGGTGATTTGGATAAAAGGAAAAAATACGAAAAATCACACAAGTTGGCAGGAAAATCAGTATACAGATAAAAAAAAAGGTGAAAGGGAAGTGTGCTTGTTGTTTTGGCTCAAAATTTATTCTATAATTGGAAATTTCAATTGAAAATTAGTGTGAAGACAAGTGCCAAAGCTAGAGGTTTGTTGAGTCTTTTTTATAGTTTTTTTACTCTACTCTAGAGCCATTCTAAGTTTCTCTTTGAGTCCTAGCTTGCTTCTATGTCCTTTTCATTGCTTTAATTGTTGAATAATCCTTGAAAAATTGTCTTAAAACTCCATTGGTTTAGCTTTCATTTCATTTTTTTTGGGTCTTTGGTTATTGCTTGTCTCTTTGTTTCCTTGTTTGTGAGTTGCCATATAAGGAATTGGAAAGGAGGATTGGTGTCATCCCTTGAAGAATTTGAGTCAAGAAGTAAGGGGCCAACCACTTTAAGAGCTATTGGACTAAGAAGTACTCCAAATTGAGTGAATCACCAAAGAGAGAACAGCCACCAAAATTGAGGACATTTTGTAATTTTTTAATTTGCAATTTACTTACCTTCATTGCTTTCAAGTTTTGTAACAAAAAGGCCTTTCATTGGAAGTGTGTTGGGAGCCTCCAATAGGTTACCAAACTTCCATTTGTGTGTAATAATTTTAGGCAATTTTTCCTTAGGATAGTGAGTGTTTTGTTGGGAACCTTGAATGTGGTCATCCAAACACTCTTAGGATTCACCTAGTTTACTTTTCTTGCTTACTTTCATAGCTTATTTCCTTTACCTTCCATTGTCAAACCGCCTAGATAGCTTGCATTTTACCAATTAGTTTTTTTCCCTTATCTTTCACACCTCTTTTAGTGTTTATTTTGGCTAGTTTCAACCATAGTTTCTTTTACCTTTTGTTTTCAAGCCTCCAACAAGAAAGAACCACAACTTAGGAACCAACATGAGTCATCATTCATCTAGTGTTAATGGCAAGGGTACTAGTCATAAAGACCCTTTATCTAGAATCTTAGATGAGTTGAGTTCCCTCAAGTTATGGAAAGAAAAACAAGAGAGAAAAGAAAAAGGAAAAAAAAGAGTTGAAGAAATAAGTCAAGGTGAAAGAAAGAAAATAAGAGAGGAAGAAAGAAGAAAAATAATGAAAGAAATGAAAAGAGAAAAACATGCCTCCTATAGTAGTCATAAGTCTTGCAAGAGCCTAAGTGAAGAACTTCGTGACTATTACAAAGGAAAGCATAGGTCACATCTTAGACCTCACTCCCATAGAAGAGAAAAGGAAAGAAAGCCTCAAGAGGCTAACATTAACCTCTCATACTTCCATGGGAAGGACAATGTAGAGGCTAACTTAGATTGGGAAATAAGGGTAGAGCAACAACTTAAAAAGAAGTCTACTTCAAAATCTTATGGCTCTCACTCTTATCCAAAGAAAGACCAAAGTCAAGGCCTCTTAGTGGTGACACCTTCTAAGCCCAAAGATGATAAGGGGAAGACAATAGAAAAGCAAGCCCCTAAGGCTAGTATGCAAGAGAAAACTAGCTCTATAAAGTGCTTTAAATGTCTTGGAAGAGGACACATTACTTCTCAATGCCCCACCATAAAAACCATGATTATGAGGGGCCAAGACATTTATAGTAGCCAAGATGAGGCTACTACTTCACCTTCCTCTAGTGAAAGTGAAGAAGCAAAAGGGGAAGAATCTAGTGAAGAAATCTACCCCCAAGAAGATGGACAACCATTAGTGGTTAAAGAGAAGTGTAAGGAGGTAAGTGTCTCCTCCAAGAGGTTAGCTAAGAAGGAAACTCATTTTACAACAAAGACAAACATTAAAGAAACTTTCCCTCTTAGACAACCTCCACATTTTTTCTTTTGTAAAAAGACACTTGTTAGCACTGCCACACCTCTTGGGCTTGAGGTTATTCCTCAAGTAAAGGAGTTGTTGGATGTGGGTTTGGTTCGTAAGAGCTTAAATCCTTGTGCTTTTTTGGTGCCCAAAATAGGTATTATTAGGCACCAAATCCCTACAATAAGTGATATGATGAATATGTTGAGTGTTGCAACCCTCTTTTGTAAAATCAGTCATGCACCCAACGTCTTCATGATTGATGTACATAGGGACTCATTAGGTAGGTTTGTTCTTATTTTTGGTTTTAATACAAACTTAGGTGCTCATATGGGACACCTTAGGTTTGTCGTATTTTTTTGTAGGAATAATCAACATAAAAATACAAAAAAAGGTACGCTTTATTGCATTACTTTCCTTAATTTTTTTAAATAGTGATCAAGGGGTTCCCACGGACCCTAAGAGAATAAAGGTCATTCCTGATTGGCCCCCTCCACCAAGTATAAGGGAAATTTGGGGCTTCCATGACTTAACAAACTTTTACAAAAGGTTTGTCCCATATTTTTCTATGCTTGTAGCACCACTCATTGAGTTGGTGAGGAACCATGTTCCCTCATGGGAAGATGTCCATGAAAAGGGTTTTCAAACCTTACCCTACTCTAACATACCCAACACCACTAATACATATGTTTTTTTTATAGGTGTCGAGGGAAGAAGCCTAGAGTATGAAGAACCTCGGGATTTGAGGTCAAATCCTTACCAAGGTGGAAGGGATGATGCAATCCTACCCCCCAAGGGTATTGGATAGAAGACTCCAAGAGGCTTTGGCTAGAGCTACTAAAGAAGGCTCTAGGATTCTCATGAACCTTAGGGTAGATTTTTGAGCCCATGGGTCAAGGTTGGATCCATTCTTCTTTGTAAATGTTAGAATTGGTTTTTCCTTCTTTTGGGCCTTGTATTTTGGTCATTCTAGTAGTATAGGGTTTTAGCCTTGTATTCCAGGGCATTTTGAGTAGTCTTTGTAATAGGGACTTTTTTTTTATATATTTTCATGTATTTTGCCATGGGGGTGAGCTTAGCTATTATAGGGGGTGTGTGTAGCTAAGCTCTAGCTTCTTTAGGAATCTTCTCAAGGAAGCTTCTCAAGGAGGTGAGCTTAGTTATTAGAGGGGGGTGTGTCGCTAAGCTCTAGCTACTCAAGGAAGTTTTGTCAAAGAAGCTTCTCAAGGAAGTTTTCTTAAGAAAGCTTCTCAAGGAAGCTACCTAGTCTATTAATAGAAGCATGCGTAACACTTGTTGTAACTTTGATGAATGAGAGTCTTGTGAGACATACTTCAAAGTTCCACTTCTCTCCGTCTTTTATTCCTTCAATTTCGTGCTCCCCCCTCTCTCTTTCTCTCCCTCTTTCTTTTCCTCCATTGAAGCATCCTTCCAAGCTTCTTATCCAAGGCTCATCTTGGTGGTGAAGCTCCTTCTTCCATGGCTTATTCCCTAGTGGATGGCACCTCCTCTCACCTCTTCTCCTTTGTCTTCCGCTGCATCTCCATGATGGAAAATCACCATTAAAGGACCTCATTGAAGCTCAAAGATCCAGCCTCCATAGAAGCCCCACAAGCAAGCTTCCATCACACGTCCTCGCCTTCATAGGGCTACATGCCCTAACCTTCAGAGGACTACGCGTCCTCACCTTCAGAGGGCTACACGCCCTCGCCTTCACAGGACTGCATGTCCTCGCCTTCGTAGGGATACACGCCCTCACCTTTAGAGGACTACACGTCCTCACCTTCATAGGGCTGCCCGCCCTCGCCTTCAGAGGACTACACGTCCTCGTCTTCAGAGGGCCACACGCCCTTGCCTTAAGAGAACTACACGTCCTCCACTTCAGATTGTTGCGTGCCCTCACCTTCACAGGGCTGCATGCCCTTACCTTCGAAGGGATACATGCCCCCACCTTCAGAGGGCTACACTCCATCAATTATAGAGGACTACACGTCCTCGGCTTCAGAGGACTACATGTCCTCACCTTCAGAGGTCTACACGTCCTTGGCTTTAGAGGACTACACATTCTCACCATCAGAGGACTACACATCCTCGCCTCCAGAGGACTACACGTCCTCACCTTTAGAGGACTACACGTCCTCACCTTCAGAAGGCCACACGCCCTCGCCTTCGTAGGGCTACACGCTCTCACCTTAAGAGGACTACACGTCGTCGCCTTCATAGGGGTGCACGCCCTCTCCTTCAAAGAACTACACGTCCTCCTCTTTAGAGGACTAGTGTCCTCACATTCAGAGGACTACAGGTCCTTGGCTTCAGAGGACTACAGGTCCTCACCTTCAGAGCACTACTCGTCCTCGCTTTTAGAGGACTACACGTCCTCACCTTCAGAGGACTACACATCCTCGCCTTTAGAGGGCCACACGCCTTCGCCTTCAGAGGACTGCAAGTCCTCCCCTTCAGAGGGCCACACGCCCTCGCCTTTGTAGGGCTTCAAGCCGTCACCTTTAGAGGACAACACGTTTTCGCATTCATTAGGCTGCATGCCCTCTCCTTCAGAGGACTACACGTCCTCCCCATAAGAGGACCACGTGTCCTCACCTTCAGAGGACTACACGTCCTTGGCTTCAGAGGACTACACGTCCTCACCTTCAGAGGACTGCACGCCCTCGCCCTCTGAGGGCTACATGCCTTTGCCTTCAGAGGACTCCACGTCCTCCCCTTCAGAGGACTGCATGTCCTCGCCTTTAGAGAACGACACGTCCTCGCCTTCGAAGGGCTGCATGTCGTCACCATCATAGGGCCACATGCCCTCACCTTTAGAGAACTACAGGTCCTCGCCTTTAGAGGACTAGACGTCCTCGCCTTGATGACTAAAGGCGCTCACCTTAAGAGGGCGACACGCCATCACCTTCAGAGGACTACACGTCCTCACCTTGGGTACTCATACCCTTACCTTCAGAGGACTACACGCCCTCGCCTTCATAGGGCTACTCGCCCTCGCCTTCAGAGGACAACACGTCCTCACATTGGGTACTCGTACCCTCACATTTAGAGGACTACACGTCCTCGCGTTCAGAGGGCTACATGCCCTCGCATTCAGAGGACTACATGTCCTCGCCTTCGGAGGACTACACCTCCTCGCCTTCTAAGGGGTACACGCCCTCGCCTTTAGAGGACTACACGTCCTCGCCTTCAGAGGGTTGCACGCCCTCGCCTTCATGGGGCTGCACTACCTTGCCTTCGTAGGGATACACGCCCTCACCTTTAGAGGACCACACGTCCTCCCCTTCATAGGGCTACATGCCCTCACTTTCAGAGGACTATGCGTCCTCACCCTTAGAGGGCTTTACCCCCTCACCTTCAGAGGACTGGATCCCCTCGCCTTCGTAAGGCTACAAGCCCTCACCTTTAGAGGAGTACACATCTTCGGCTTCATATGGCTGAACGCCCTCTGCTTCCTAGGGTTGCACGCCCTCGCCTTCAGAAGACTACACGTCCTCGGCTTCGGAGGACTACATGTGCTCACCTTCAGAGGACTAGATGTCTTCGGCTTCAGAGAACTACACGTTCTTACCATTAGAGGACTACACGACCTCATCTTCAGAGGACTACACGTCCTCGTCTTAAGAGGGCTACACGCCCTCGCCTTCGTAGGGCTGCACGCCCTCACCTTTAGAGGACTACACGTCCTCGAATTCATAGGGTTGCACGCCCTCTCCTTCAGAGGACTACGCGTCCTCCAGTTTAGAGGACTACATCTTCTCACCTTCAGAGGACTACAGGTCGTCGGCTTCAGAGGACTGCATATCCCCACCTTCAGGGGACTACACGTCCTCCCCTTCAGAGGAATACACGTCCTCACCTTCAGAGGATTGGAGGTCCTCACCTTCAGAGGGCCACACGCCCTCGCCTTCAGAGGACTACATGTCCTCGCCATAAAGGGCCACAAGCCCTCACCTTTGTAGGGAAACACACCCTCACCTTTAGAGGACTTCATGTCCTCGCCTTCATACGGCTGCACGCCCTCGCCTTCAGAGGACTACACGTCCTCCCCTTCAGAGGACTACGTGTCCTTACCTTCAGAGGACTACATGTCCTTACCTTAAGAGGGCTACACGTCCTCAGCCTCAGAGGACTAGACGTCCTCACCTTCAGAGGACTACAGGTCCTCGGCTTCAGAGAACTACACGTCCTCACCTTTAGAGGACTGCACGCCCTCGCCTTCTGTGGGCTACACGCCCTAGCCTTCAGAGGACTCCACGTCCTCCCCTTCAGAGGACTGCATGTCCTCGCCTTTAGAGAACGACACGTCCTCACCTTCGAAGGGCTATATGTCGTGACCTTCATAGGGCCACATGCCCTCACCTTTAGAGAACTAGAGGTCCTCGCCTTTAGAGGACTAGACGTCCTTGCCTTGAGGACTAAAGGCGCTCACCTTAAGAGGGCGACACGTCCTCACCTTGGGTACTCATACCCTTACCTTCAGAGGACTACACGTCCTCGCCTTCATAGGGCTACACGCCCTCGCCTTCAGAGGACAACACGTCCTCACCTTGGGTACTCGTACCCTAACCTTCAGAGGACTACACGTCGTCGCCTTCAGAGGGCTAGATGCCCTCGCATTCAGAGGACAACACGTCCTCACCTTTGGAGGACTACACCTCCTCGCCTTCTAAGGGGTACACGCCCTCGCCTTTAGAGGACTACACGTCCTCGCCTTCAGAGGGTTACACGCCATCGCCTTAATGGGGCTGCACATCCTTGCCTTCGTAGGGATACACGCCCTCGCCTTTAGAGGACCACACGTCCTCCCCTTCATAGGGCTACATGCCCTCACCTTCAGAGGACTATGCGTCTTCACCTTCAGAGGGCTTTACCCACTCGCCTTCAGGGGACTTCACGTCCTCCCCTTTAGAGGACAGCACGTCCTCGGCTTCGGAGGACTACATGTCCTCACCTTTAGAGGACTACACGTCCTCGGTTTCAGAGAACTACACGTTCTCAGCATTAGAGGACTACACGACCTCATCTTCAGAGGACTACACGTCCTCGTCCTAAGAGGGCTACACGCCCTCACCTTCGTAGGGCTGCACGCCCTCACCTTTAGAGGACTACACGTCCTCGAATTCATAGGGCTGCACGCCCTCTCCTTCAGAGGACTATACGTCCTCCAGTTTAGAGGACTACATCTTCTCACCTTCAGAGGACTAAATGTCCTCGGCTTCAGAGGACTGCATATCCCCACCTTCAGAGGACTACACGTCCTCCCCTTCAGAGGACTACACGTCCTCACCTTCAGAGGATTACAGGTCCTCAGCTTCAGAGAGCCACACGCCCTCGCCTTCAGAGGACTACACGTCCTCGCCACAAAGGGCCACACGCCCTCGCCTTCGTAGGGCAACACACCCTATCATTTAGAGGACTTCATGTCCTCGCCTTCATAGGGCTGCACGCCCTCGCCTTCAGAGGACTACATGTCCTCCCCTTCAGAGGACTACGTGTCCTTACCTTCAGAGGACTACATGTCCTTACCTTCAGAGGGCTACACGTCCTCAGCCTCAGAGAACTAGACGTCCTCACCTTCAGAGGACTACACATCCTCACCTTCAAAGGACTGCACGCCCTCGCCTTCTGAGGGCTACACGCCCTCGCCTTCAGAGGACTCCATGTCCTCCCTTTCAGAGGACTGCATCTCCTCGCCTTTACAGAACGACACGTCCTCACCTTCGAAGGGCTGCATGCCGTCACCTTCATAGGGCCACATGCCCTCACCTTTAGAGAACTACAGGTCCACGCCTTTAGAGGACTAGACGTCTTCGCCTTGAGGAGTAAAGGCGCTCACCTTAAGAGGGCGACACGCCCTCACCTTCAGAGGACTACACGTCCTCACCTTGGGTACTCATACCCTTACCTTCAGAGGACTACACGTCCTCACCTTCATAGGGCTACACGCCCTCGCCATCAGAGGGCAACACGTCCTCACCTTGGGTACTCGTACCCTCACCTTCAGAGGACTACACGTCCTCGCGTTCAGAGGACTACATGCCCTCGCATTTAGAGGACTACACGTCATCGCCTTCGGAGGACTACACCTCCTCGCCTTCTAAGGGGTACACGCCCTCGCCTTTAGAGGACTACACGTCCTCGCCTTCAGAGGGTTACACGCCCTCGCCTTCATGGGGCTGCACATCCTTGCCTTCGTAGGGATACCCGTCCTCGCCTTTAGAGGACCACACGTCCTCCCCTTCATAGGGCTACATGCCCTCACTTTCAGTGGACTGTGCGTCCTCACCTTCAGAGGGCTTCACCCCCTCACCTTCAGAGGACTGCATCCCCTCGCCTTTGTAAGGCTACACGCCCTCACCTTTAGAGGACTACACATCTTCGGCTTCATATGGCTGCACGCCCTCTGCTTCCTAGGGTTGCACGCCCTCGCCTTCAGAGGACTTCACGTCCTCCCCTTCAGAGGACTACACGTCCTCGGCTTCGGAGGACTACATGTCCTCACCTTCAGAGGACAACACGTCCTCGGCTTCAGAGAACTACACGTTCTCACCATTAGAGGACTACACGACCTCATCTTCAGAGGACTACACGTCCTCGTCTTAAGAGGGCCACACGCCTTCGCCTTCGTAGGGCTACACACCATCACCTTAAGAGGACTACACGCCCTCTCCTTCAGAGGACTACTCGTCCTCCAATTAAGAAGGCTACATCTTCTCACCTTCAGAGGACTACAGGTCCTCGGCTTCAGAGGACTGCATATCCCCACCTTCAGAGGACTACACGTCCTCCCCTTCAGAGGACTACACGTCTTCACCTTCAGAGGATTACACGTCCTCACCTTCAGAGGGCCACACGCCCTTGCCTTAAGAGGACTACACGTCCTCACCATAAAGGGCCACAAGCCCTCGCCTTCGTAGGGCAACACACCCTCACCTTTAGAGGACTTCATGTCCTCGCCTTCATAAGGCTGCACGCCCTCGCCTTCAGAGGACTACGTGTCCTCGCCTTCAGAGGACTACGTGTCCTTACCTTCAGAGGACTACATGTCCTTACCTTCAGAGGGCTACACGTCCTCAGCCTCAGAGGACTACACGTCCTCACCTTCAGAGGACTTCACGTCCTAACCTTCAAAGGGCTGCATGCCCTTGCCTTCAAAGAACTGCACGTCCTCGTCTTTAGAGGGCTGCTCGCACTCGCCTTCAGAGGACTGCATGTCCTCACCCTCAGAGGGCTACACGCCTTCACCTTCAGAGGACTACAGGTCCTCGCCGTAAGAGGGCTGCACGCCCTCACCTTCAGAGGGCTATACGCCCTCGCCTTCGTAGGGCTACACGCCCTCACCTATAGAGGACTACACGTCCTCGCCTTCATAGGACTACATTCTCTCACCTTTAGAGGACTACACGTCCTCACCTTTAGAGTGCTACACGCCCTTGCCTTTAGAGGAGAGCCCGTCCTCGCCTTCGTAGGACTACACGCCCTCACCTTGAGAGGACTACACATCCTCGCCATCAGAGGGCTACATGCCCTCGCCATCAGAGGTCTGCACGTCCTCGCCTTCGTAGGGCTACACGCCCTCAACTTTAGAGGACTGCACGTCCTCACCTTTAGAGGGCTACACGCCCTCGTCTTCAGAGGACTCCACGTCCTCGCCTTCAGAGGACTGCCTGTCCTTGCCTTCCGAGAACTACACATCCTCGCCTTATGAGGGCTACACGCCCTCTCCTTCAGAGGGCTACACGCCCTCGCCTTCAGAGGGCTACACGCCCTCGCCATCAAAGGACTACACGTCCTTGCTTTCGTAAGGCTACACGTCCTCGCCTTCAGAGGGCTGCACGACCTCGCCTTCAGAGGACTACACGTCCTCGCCTTCAGAGACCTGCACGCCCTCACCTTCAAAAGGTTACACGCCCTCACCGTCAGAGGACTACAGGTCCTTGCCTTAAGAGGGCTACACGCTCTCGCCTTCAGAGGGCTACATGCCCTCGCCATCAGAAGACTGCACGTTCTCGCCTTCGTAAGGCTACACGCCCTCACCATTAAAGGGCCACACGCCCTCGCCATCGTTGGGCTACATGCCCTCACCTTTAGAGGACTACACGTGCTCGCATTCATAAGGCTAAATGCCCTCGCCTTCAGAGGACTACACGTCCTCCCCTTCAGAGAACTACGGGTCCTCACCTTCAGAGGACTATACGTCCTCGGCTTCAGAGGACTATAGGTCCTCACCTTCAAAGGACTACACGTCCTCGGCTTCAGAGGACTACACGTCCTCGGCTTCAGAGTGCTACACGCCTTCACCTTTAGAGGACTACACGTCCTCGCCTTTAGAGGACTGCACGTCTTCGCCTTCAGATGGCTGCATGCCCTCACTTTCAGAGGGATACACACCCTCACCTTCAGAGGACTGCACGTCCTCATAGGGCTACACGCCCTCACCTTTAGAGGACTACACGTCCTCCCCTTCAAAGGGCTACATGCCCTGACCTTTAAAGGACTGCAAATCGCCGTCTTCAGAGGGCGACACGTCCTCAACTTCAAAGGAAGGCACGTCCTCACCTTCAGAGGGCTATGCACCTTCACCTTCAGAGGACTGCAAGTCGTCACTTTCAGAGGACTGCACGTCCTCGTCTTCAGAGGGCTACTCGTCCTCACCTTCAAAGGACTGCACATTCTCACCTTCAGAGGGCTACACGCCCTCGTCTTTAGAGGACTCCACGTCCTCGCCTTCAGAGGACTGCATGTCCTCGCCTTCAGAGAACTACATGTCCTCCCCTTTAGAGGGATACACGTCCTCGCCTTTAGAGGACTTCACGTCCTCGCCTTCAGAGGCCTGCACACCGTCGTCTTCAAAGGGTGACACGTCCTCAACTTTAGAGGGCTGCACGCCCTCTCCTTTAGAGGGCTACGTGTTCTCACTTTCAATGGGTTCCATATCCACACCTTAAGAGAATTTAATGTCCTCTAACCTTAAATGCTTAATCGAGATTTGTGTTCCCGATGAAGGGGCTAGTAGTTTCCTTTTATCAGTTCTTGGGCCACCCTCTGATATTGGAGGGCGACCAACTGTGCGAGCACAACCAGAGAGGGAGGCTATCACGCAACTACTATGCATACCGGGGCAAGATTTCACCCGTGCCGCTACAAAGAGACAAGTGCGGATCATGCACACCAACATGACCACTCTTACACAGATATGGGTGATGTTACTACTTAGCAACATTCTGCCCAGCGACCGTAATGCCGATCTCCCCCTACGGAAGTATCAGTTGGTCTGTGCCGTCATGACACAGGTAAGTATGCACGTGGCTCAACTGATTTCTGATGTCATCTATTGTTTGCAGGGATTGTGCCCGCAAGACACCCAGTGGACTCGAAGAAGTCCAACAGGGTCCTGGGGTTTCTAGCTTTGATTACGGGCCTCTGTAAGTTCTACGGAGTGCCCGTCGCACAGAGCAAGGTCATCAGGCCCCCTATTAACCAGACTTTCATCGAGAAGTACTGCGCCCCCAGGCAGGCGCAGGGCGGGGCATCACAGTAGTGGGCAACAGGTGCACCGCCACCACCTCTAGAGTTCACCTCAGCTCATCCACAAAAAGGTTAGAGCGTTACCTACGACACATGGCCAACCAATAGGTGACCAAGTCCAAAGGCAAAGGTAAGCAAAGTACTAGGTCCGTGACTGACAAGTCATCAAGTGTCCAGCTCAAGACGTTAAAGAAGTGCTACTAGGAGGCAACCTAGTACCCTTTAAATTTCTGCTTGTTATTTGATCACCTTTTTGTTTCTCAAGTCATAGTAGGACACACCTAGTTGCTCATGATCCTAGGAATTTAAATAAAACAAGCACAAGCTCGGAAGGTAGTCATACCTTAGATATGCATGTATATAGCAAAAATACCTCACAATATATATATATATATATATATATATATATATATGTATATATGTATGTTTAGGTAGCAAGATATCTTGGATACGCATGTGTATAGCAAAAATACCTCACAAAAATATATGTATGTTTATTTAAATTTCTGCTTGTTATTTGATCACCTTTTTGTTTCTCAAGTCATAGTAGGACACACCTAGTTGCTCATGATCCTAGGAATTTAAATAAAACAAGCACAAGCTCAGAAAGTAGTCATACCTCACAAAATATATGTATGTGTGTTTAGGTAGTGAAAATACCTTAGATATGCATGTATATAGCAAAAATACCTCACAATATATATATATATATATATATATATATATATATATATATATATATATATATATATATATATGTATGTATGTTTAGGTAGCAAAATACCTCAAAAAAAAAACAAAAAAAAAGAACAAAAAATATATCTTTCGGCTGAAAAGCCAGCACGCTTTTGAAAAGAAATAACTTCCAGCTTTTCTTTGAAAAAGATTCACTGATCATAACCAGTTTTTGAAAAAAAATGTGTATGCACCTAAAGGGTGAATGCTGTGAAAATTTTCCCGAACACCCAAAATGGACTTGGATGAATGTATGAATTGATAGAAGAACATGTTTTGGAAACACTAGGTTGACTTAAATAGGGAAAATGAATCTTGAGCCCTAGTGTCACATGACCATAAAAACTTGATGCTTGAGTGTCCACATGGGTGCATGCATGACCAGTTTTGCATAAAATTTCCTAATCATCAGTGTTGCATGTGTATCATGGAAATAATGTGGGACATCCCCTTTATCCCTGAACCGCTGGCCAAACCAACACTCGGACATATATCATGTCCAGTCATTCTACAAGCCTTGAGCCAAAATCCCAACTCACCATAAACCTAGACCCAGGGTGAAAATGCCCATCATTTCCTTTGAAAGCAAAAAGAAAAAAGAAAGTTCCCGATCAAAGATTGGAAGAAAGCAAAAAGAAAAAGAAAAAGAAAGAAAATTCTCGATCAAAGATCGGAAGAAAACAAAGAAATATGCAGAAAGGTCTCTGGACCAGACAATATCTGAACAATACAAAATTGTCACCACCAAATAAGGAAAGAAAGGAAACCACGACCCGGAGTGGTCCTCTCCCTTTGATCGCCAACCAAAATCCTGTGCGCTAGCGACTTTCTCGCCCCGCACTAAACAAAAATAGAAAAGGAAAATGCCCAAACACTCAGAGCCAAATTCCCCACCAAAAAATACCATTCCCAAGAAAAAGTCCTATTTATCCATGATCATGCATGTAATCTTTGATTTGATAGGAAATGATTTGCAAAATCAAGTCATGACATATCTATGGTTCGGAATTAGGATAAAACACTTACCTGTGTGAGATTGATACACTTTGAGTGATTTTCTTCTATTTTTGTTGGACCCAGTGTTTCTTCTAGATGATTGTTTAGAAACGAAACACTACCTTCCGAAATCTCATTTGTGGTTATGAGAAAATTTCATCAGCATACTCTCCTTCCCCAATAGACACATTGTTTTCCATCAAAAATTATATGTTGCTCTGATCAGTTGGGAGGTTTGTTTCTTTACTAAAGCATGTTCACATTTTAGTTAAAGAACACTAAGACTATTTTAGTTCCACACAGTTAGCAAGAACTACGAAGGTTTGAGTTCCTCATCACAAATTGAGGATACGTAGGAGCAAGAGCCTCGCTTTTGTGGACCACCCCACACTTTCTGTCATACTGACCCATGAAGTCAGGTGACGTGCGGAGATACACAAGTAATTTCTCCGCACAGACAATTTCTGTCAATACTAACCCGTGAAGTTAGGGGGCAGGCAGAGATACCCAGGTGGTTATCCGTATAAACGTTCTTTCGCTATCCATAAGACTCAAGGAACGATAGCGCGCAGAGACTAACATCGTCTTCTGCACTTTTTGTCGTCCTGACCCATGAAGTCAGGTGACATGCGGGTTACCTTATGGTTACCCGCACCTTTCGTCATTCAGGGGGCAAACGAGCCCGTTGACGCACAGAGACTAACATCGTCTCCTGCACCATCTGTTGTCCTAACCCGTGAAGTCAGGTGACAAGTAGGGTTACCTTATGGTTACCTGCACCTTTCGTCAACCAGGGGTCAAACGAGCCCGTTCATGCGCAGAGACTAACATCGTCTTCTGCACCTTTTGCCATCCAGGGACAGCGAGTTAGGTGGCAGGTGAAGATACCTTATGGTCATTCGCACTTTTCGTCAACCGAGGGGAACAAATTCGACGGTATCAGGATGATGTTGGTCGTTCGTTTCTGATTATTTTCAAAATTTTTGCAGGTTTTTACTCTCGTCGTCCAGAAACATTCAAGCCCGACGACGCACGAGATTCTTCTCTGCTAGGCTGGGACGATCGAGTGTGATGGCATAGGGAAGTTCCGCTGGTGGGGATATTGACTGGCCGAATGATGTTCCGCTCGAATGAAATTAGTGTCTTATCTTTACTTCGCTTTTATCTCCAATAAAAGATAAGTAAAGAGGGGCAACTGTCGTCCCCTAATTTCGTCTGGGGACCATTATTTGGTGGCATGCAACCTTCACTTTGCCGCTTCGAGGTACTTAACACCCATCGTTAGGTAATCCGTGAAGTTCCACGACATGCCGGAAGTCAAAATGAAGCATTGTTGGGCAATCCGTTAAGTTCCGCAACATTCTAGAAGTCAAAAAGGGCATTGTTGCGTAATCCGTAAAGTTTCGCGACATTCTGGAAGGAAAATAAGTGTCGTTACGTAATCCGTAAAATTCCGTAACGTTACGGAAAATGAATCAGCAAAAAAAAGCAAAAAGGGGTGTATTTAGTAAAAAGGGTGTGCAAATAGCAATCAAGCC
Organism: Glycine soja; assembly: GCF_004193775.1. Classification (NCBI taxonomy): domain Eukaryota; kingdom Viridiplantae; phylum Streptophyta; class Magnoliopsida; order Fabales; family Fabaceae; genus Glycine; species Glycine soja. Next base: position 11,836,740 of record NC_041004.1, on the reverse strand, counting down.
CACTTGGGCCTTCCAGGGGGTTCCAACAGAAGGCGATGCCTTCTGGTGGAAGCAACCTAGCTCGTAATTTCGTTCAACCCTTCTGGTATTTAGGATTCTCTTGATTTTAGTGAGAAAAATTGTTTCCGTGAAGAAAATCCACGCCGAAGCGCTTCCGTAACGCTTCCGAGACGTTTCAGTGAACGATTTCGTGAAGATTCTTCACCATTCTTCGTTCGTTCTTCGGTCTTCAACCGGTAAGTTCCCGAAAATTGAATCTTTCAATTCATTCTATGTACCCTTAGTGGTCCCCACTTGTTTCGCGAGCTTTTATTTTCATTTCGTTTGTTTTCCGCACCCCCTTTTGACGTGCTTCAACCATTTATTTTAGCCGTTTTCTCGTCTAGTAAATAATAAAATGAATTTCCACCGATCATTTGAGTTGTAATATCGTTTAATCTCTGTTAAAATAAAATCCAACCGATCTTTCACGCCGTAACCACGTTTAAAACCAAAAGAGGCAAAATAATAATAAAATAATCAAAATATCTTTGAATAAAATAATCCAAAAAAATCAATCGGACGCTTTTCTTTGGGAATTTTCTTAATTGAATTGACTAATAACCAAAGTGAAACTAAGGCTAAAATCAACTAACAAATCAAGCTTTGTCCATAAAAATCACCTAAAAACCGTTTTAAGGTCCAATGCCTTAAATGGTCCTCTTTGCTTTTATTGGTTAACGTGGACTTTTGAAAGCCTAAAGTCAACATGTAACTTTGTAACTACTTTCAAAAACCAAGAGATCATTAATGGTCCAATGCCTTAATGTTCCTCTCCTTTCAAAAGAATCAAAAGATTGTTTAAATGGTCCAATGCCTTAAACGACTTTTTGTTCGGTCAAAATATATCTTGCAAAAAAGATAAAAATAACTTAACCAATGTTCAGTTCTCAAAGAACTACGTAGGTCTGATTTCCTTATAACAATTGAGGAATACGTAGGAGCAAGGGAAACACCCTTGTCGACCACAAAAAGATAAAAAATACAAAAGGCATAAAAAGACATAAAAACATAAAAAAGGGAAAATGAAACATTTTGAAGTCATATTTGCACACTTGATTAAAGGCTGTCGTCCCTTGGGAAGAACGCGTGGGGTGCTAATACCTTCCCCGTGCGTAAAAAAAACTCCCGAACCTTTCACGATCGAAGTTCATAGACAACACCTTTCCGGTTTTTCCGACGTTTTCCTCAAATAAACGTTGGTGGCTACTCCGCGCATCTTCCTGTTAGACAAGAGGCCTCAGATATCTTAAGAAGGGGGGTTGAATTAAGATATTGCAAACTATTTCCCCAATTAAAATTTCAATGCAAGTTGCAAGTTCCCTTAAAAATGAACTCTTAAATAATGATTCAAATAGAACAATCTGAATATAAATATAAAGCAATAATAAATAAACAAGTTTAAGGGAAGAGAAAGTGCACACTCAGATTTATACTGGTTCGGCCACATCCTTGTGCCTACGTCCAGTCCCCAAGCAACCCGCTTGAGAGTTCCACTATCTTGTAAAATCCTTTTACAAGTTCTGAACACACAAGGAAAATCCTTCCTTTGTGTTCAGATTTCTTTACAACAAGAGACCCTCGGTCTCTCAATCCCCTTTGAGAATTTAGAAAGAAGAGAAGAATAAATCTCTCTTGAAAGAGATAGATTGTACAATTTGAGCACTCAATTAATTCCTTATTGAATTACAAGTGTATTGGCCAAGGAATTCTTAAGAGGATAAAATTGTTTTGCTCTTTGAGAGAATAAGACTTTTGTTATGAAAAACTCTGAGCAAATTCGTGTTTCAAGTCACATATATATAGACCTTTGGTGGCCATGTAAAAACCATTTGAAAAGATGTGACTCTTAGAAATAATTTTCTGAAAATCTCCTCTGGTAATCGATTACAAGATTTGTGTAATTGATTACAGGTTTTAAAATTTGAATTAAAACGTTTATTAACTGCTGGTAATCGATTACCAATATTGTGTAATCGATTACACAGTCTAAAATTTGAATTCAAATTTCTTAATAGCTGTTGTAAATCATTTTGGCCACTGGTAATCGATTACATCCTCTGGTAATCAATTACCAGAGAGTAAATCTCTTGAAAAAGACTTTTTAACTTAAATTTCTTGGCCAAACCTTTGCTATTTCAATTAGGAATTCCCTTCCTAAAATACTAGTGATTATCTTGATGTTGTGTCTTGTATTCTTGAATCATTGTCTTGAATTAAACTTGAAAAGCGCATTTGCATCAAATCATCATGATCATCATCAAAACAGCAAAGTCATTTGCTTCTACAATCTCCCCCTTTTTGATGATGACAATTTATGTCCTGAAATCAAGATACAAGCAAGCAATGTATGTGCATAATATATTGCATTCACTCCCCTTATGTTTTGGAATTGATGATCACTTGATTTCTTAAGCTTTTTCTAAGCTTTTCTACCACCCCATTTTTCTCCCCCTTTGGCAACATCAAAAAGCCAAAGTTCGTGGGAATCAATAATAGATAATATAATGAAGTGGACAAAGATTAATCATAAGTCATAACCAACCATGAGCAAAGCATAAATAATTCATAACCAAAATATAATCCAAACAGTCATAATTCAAAACCACATAGAATCTAATAAAAAAAGACTAAAGTCCAAATACCAAAAGATAAAAAAAGTGCAGAAAATGATAACTTAAATACCATTGCCAAAATACACGGCTTAAAAGAAAATTAGAAACTAAACTCTAAGAAGGTGGAGGTGGTGGTGGAAGATCAAAGCTCGGATGAATATAACCTACATCTTCTTCAAGCTGTGTGAGACGGATATCCATTCCGGCAAAGCGATTATCCAAGAATCAAAGCGTTCACCAACATAAGTACGAAGACCCCGTAACTCGGAAAGAACTTCAGTCATAAGGGCTGAATCATCTCGCTGAGGAGGAGGAGAAGGAGTACGCTCATCTTGTGGAGGAAGTGCATCTTTCTTCAGCCATTGACCATTCCGATCCTTACGGTATCCAAATGAAGTGACTGCCCCAGCACCAATAGCAAAGGAACGCTTGACTTGAACAAAAGGTTCATCATCAAGTGGAATTTGAAAATGATGGAGAAACAGAGTGACCAATTGAGGGTAAGGGAGAGGTGCATTGGCCCGTAATGCTTTATGCATTCGGTACCGAACCAAGTAAGCCCAGTCGATCTGACGACCGGTAAGGAAACCCACATCAAAATCAAGTCCTCCTCAGAGGCTTGAGCCAAATTTGAAGACCGGGGAAGCAAAATTCTAACAATAATCTACCGGTCATTTCAGACTGGTCATTACAAACCATACGGCGAGCATCATGACTAGAATAATCAAATTTCCAGTCATCAACAATGGTGCCCTCAAAAGGTGCACCTTGACTAGGTAATTTAGTCAAAGAAAATAGCAATGATTGATCAATGATCATGGAAATACCATGCACCTCAGAAGAAATAATTCCATCCTGAATTTTTAAATTGCAGTAAAAGACTTTGACAAGTTCATGATAATAAGGCAATTTTAAAGACATGAAATCAACCAAGCCAGAATTTTGAAACACTTGATAACAATCAACTGTCTCATCATTGAAGAAATCTATGTCTAGGTACTTAGGGTCTAAAATGATCCTAGAAGAAAATTGAGAAAGGTACCGTAGACGTTGATCATCGGAAGAAAACAGAGTGGATGATCTTGGAGATGATAAGGAAGGATGGATAGGTGTTGTGGGTGCTTCAGATGGTCCGTGGCGGCGATGGCCAACAGCAGCGGTGGTGGAGGATGATCCCTTTCTCTTCTTCGATGGTTCTTCCATTTGATGAAGTTTTAGTGAATTTCAATCGGTGGAATCGAAAGAGGAGTGAAAATGGGGAAGATTGGGCTTTACGGGACATGTTTTGGTGAAGAATTGAGGAAGATATAAGGATTTGAAGATTAGGGATGAAAGAGGCACGGGGGAGAGAGTGAGGCTGCGCAGCGTGACTAGTTTCGTAGGTATTTATAGAGGAGGACGAGATGTAATTGATTACAAGGTGTGGTAATCGATTGCAGGAGTAGTAAGCCTTCTGGTAATCGATTATAGAATGTTGTAATCGATTATAGGCTGCCTATTCTTGTGTAATCAATTACACTGAATGGTAATCGATTACCAGAGCATAAACTAGGCTAGTTCCTCTAAAAATTACCTATGTCTATGCTAAATACATCTAATACTATCAACCATCACTACTAATGCATTTAATTCAATCATTCAAACATCAAACACACAATAATGCATAAAGCCTATCATAATAACAAGAATTTAAACAAAATCAAGCAAAGTAACATACTTAACACAAACAATCATTCATAAAAATCAATAAATCAATCAATCCTTATTTATCTAAATCACTAACATCTAAGAGGCCTAATTCCCTTCTAATAGAGAAGAATGTTTCTTTGGGGAGAGGTTTTGTGAAGATATCAGCAAGTTGATTCTTTGTATCAACAAACTCTAACACACAATCTCCCTTTAGAACATGATCTCTTAGAAAATGGTGCCTAATTTCTATATGTTTAGTTCTAGAGTGTTGAACTGGATTTTTGGAAAGATTAATTGCACTTGTATTATCACATCTAATAGGTATATGGTCAAGAAGGATTCCATAGTCAGAAAGTTGTTGCTTCATCCATAAGATTTGTGCACAACAACTGCCGACAGAAATATATTCCACTTTTGCAGTGGATAAAGCAACACTATTTTGTTTCTTACTATGCCAAGAGACTAAAGCAGATCCAATGAACTGATAAGTTCCACTTGTGCTCTTTCTATCAATTTTAGAACCGGCAAAGTTTGAATCAGAATATCCAATTAAGGTGCATGTGGAATTTCTAGGATACCATAAGCCTACATTCATAGTGCCTACTAAATATCTTATGATTCTTTTAATAGCACTTAGATGTGATTGTTTGGGATTAGATTGAAATCTAGCACACATACACACACTAAACATTATATCAAGTCTGCTAGCAGATAAATAAAGAAGTGATCCGATCATACCTTGATATTGCTTAACATCTATTGACTGACCGATTTCATCTTTATCTAGATAGCAAGCAGTGCTCATTGGTGTAGCCATGTGCTTAGCATTTTCCATGCCGAATTTGTGGATTAACTTTTTGCAATACTTGGATTGATTGACAAAGATACCATCCTTGGTTTGTTTAATTTGCAATCCAAGAAAGAAATTAAGTTCTCCCATCATTGACATTTCAAACTCACTTTGCATGTCATGAGAGAATTCCTTGCACAATAATTCATTAGTGGATCCAAAAATAATATCATCAACATAAATTTGAACTAATAAAATATCATGTGATTTTCTCTTTATGAAAAGAGTAGTATCCACTTTTCCTCTAGAGAAGTCCTTTTCTAAAAGGAATTTACTTAGACGCTCGTACCAAACCCTAGGGGCTTGTTTCAAGCCATATAAAGCCCTTTTCAATTTATAGACATGATTTGGCTTATCCAATATTTCAAAACCTGGTGGTTGTTCAACATATACTTCTTCTTGAATTAAGCCATTTAGAAAAGCACTTTTAACATCCATTTGATAAAGCTTAAAATTCATTATGGATGCATATGCTAAGAGCATTCTAATGGCTTCTAATCTAGCAACTGGAGCATATGTTTCTTCATAATCTATACCTTCTTCTTGATTATAACCTTTTGCAACTAATCTAGCCTTATTTCTAATGATTATTCCATGTTCATCTAACTTATTTCTAAATACCCATTTTGTTCCTATAACGGGATAGTTTTTAGGTTTCTCAACAAGTTCCCACACTTTGTTTCTTTCAAATTGATTCAGTTCTTCTTACATAGCAATTATCCAATTATCATCTATTATGGCTTCTTTTATATTTTTAGGTTCAATCATAGATACAATTATCCAATTATTCATTTGATGCACGCAAACACCAACACTATTTGCACACACGGTGAGTTGAAAAGTGGCCCTATACCCGGATCCATGGGAACATAAGGAGTGGAGGTGAATCTGTGGTCATGCTAGGTCTCTAACTTGCTTGATTATAGTGAACCCTCATCTAGAGTTTTTCTCTTTGATAACATATTGTTGCTAGTAGTCCCTACTGCCACAATATGTTCTTCGAAGGGGATGATACCTCTAGAGACCATCAAGAGAGATATGACCACCTTGGGAATTATCACTCAAAGTCTTTTAGTTCCTCCCGATTGGTCCCTAAAATAGGGGCACAAAGCAAACACTCTGCGTGCCATTTTTTTACACTGCCATGCATGTAGTCCTAAATGTCGTGTACCCCTTTGATTATATTTGTTTGTGGATATTGTCGTACTATGTACATCCCCGTGTTGTGCCTTTTGCATATGCATCATGCACAGGTTTCGTCTTGATCCCCTCAATTTGGAAAACCAACGGAGGGTCCATGTCGCCTTCTTAAGTACATACGTCGGGCACCATCCTGCCCAAACGTTGTATCTAAGAAGGGGACAATTTCCCGGGCTCCTGTATTCATAAAATTGCATCAGTGTCATATGCATTTCTTCATGCATTCATCCATTCCACCGATGATAGATGTCGGAGTTTTGATTCACACTAGGTTTTGTTTCACTTTAGCAAAACATGGGGTCAAGTCAAATGCCTTCGCTTAAAAAGAGGTTCTATTAAGTCAAGGTCATGAGCCTAGGGATCACTAGTCTAAGAGAGTTAGGGCAATTGATGGGTCAGCTCTAACGACAAGTGTTTCCCAAAGCTTATGGTAAAATATGGGACCTAGCCATGGCAGAAGTCTCCAAGGAGGCCATTGCATCCCTCGCCCAGTATTATGACCAGCCGTTGAGGTGCTTCACCTTTGGGGACTTCCAGCTATCACCCATGGTGGAAGAATTCAAAGAGATCCTAGGATGCCTTCTAGGGGGAAGGAAACCATACCTCTTCTCGGGGTTCTATCCCTCTTTAGCTAGAATTTCTAAGATAGTCCAAATCTCAGTGCAGGAATTAGACCACAGAAAGCAAGTCAAAAATGGGGTGGTTGGAATGTTGAGAAAATATTTGGAGGCAAAAGCAAGAATCTTGGCAGGTAGAGGCAAATGGGCCCCGTTCATAGACATCCTCGCACTTTTGATCTTCGGAGGGGTCCTCTTTCCAAATGTGGATGGGTTGGTGGACCTGGCAGCGATCAACGCTTTTCTCGCCTATCATGACTGCAAGGAAAGCCCGGTTGTCGCTATACTAGACAATCTATATGACACCTTCGACTGAAGATGTGAAAAGAGCAGTATAAGGATTGTTTGCTGTACTCCGGCCCTCTATGTATGGTTGGTTTTGCACCTTTTTCGCCAAGAGGTGAGGCATGCTTGCCCGCTAGAAAGCCACCGTTCATGCATAGAGAAAAGAGGGGCAAATTGGGACCGACTCTTAGCGAGCAAAGAAGGAGCGTCTGTCAACTGGTTCCCTCGATGGAAAGAAGGAAGAACCGGGATTCTTATTTTGTGCGGAGGATTTCCAAATGTTCCCTTGATGGGGACAAGGGGTTGCATCAGTTACAATCCCGTTCTTGCTATAAGACAACTTGGCTACCCTATGAGACGGGCACCACTAGAGGAAGAGCTCGCACCTATTATTGCACGAGGCTTCAATAAGACCAACATGGAGGCACTTCAGAAGGTCCGCAAGGCGTGGGAGATGGTGCAAAAGAAGGACAAAGAACTCAGAGGCAGTAACAACGGGCCCATCGGCGGCTACCGTAAGTGGTTGAAAACCCACATGCAAGGTTTGGATTGGCTCCCGAGCTTGAGAACCACTAAAGGGGAGGAAGTTGAGGCACCGAAGGAAGATGAAGAGGTGCAGGCCCTTAGGGCAGAACTCGAGCAAGCCCAAACAGTCAAAGAAAGGTTCAAATCAGCAGCTCTCAAGATCCGAAAGGAGAATGCCGAACTGAGAGATGTAAATATAGCTACCACCAAGGCCTTGGAACAAGAGACCAAAAGGGCTCATAGGGAAGAACACATCCGGAACAAATTTCGAGGGGCTCTGTGGGGCAGTAACCACGAGCTTAAGCTCCGGAGAGAGGAAAGGGACCAATCACGAGTAGACAGTTTGATCTTGAAGGATGAGTTGAAGGTTTGCCTAAGGTCCAAGAGAAGCTTGTCTCAGTGTTTATGCAAGACAGAGACCAACATGTTAGCCATCATCAACAAGTACTAAGAAGAATTAAATCTAGCCACGGCCCATGAGCACAAAGTGGCAGACGAGTATGCCCGAGTGTACGCGGAAAAGGAGGCTAGAGGAAAGGTGATCGACTCGTTACATCAAGAGGCAACAATGTGGATGGACCGATTTGCTCTTACTTTGAACGGGAGTCAAGAACTTCCCCGATTGCTAGCCAAGGCCAAAGCAATGGCGGACACCTACTCCGCCCCCAAGGAGATCCCCGGACTTCTCAACTATTGTCAGCATATGATAGACTTAATGGCCCATATAATTAGAAACCGCTAGGAAGTTTGTATTGTCACTCAGATCTTGACTAGTTATAACTTTCTGAATAAAATGAGTTTATCCCGCATTTTTACTCCAAAGATCTGTGCGAATCAAATCACTCCCGCATTTTATCTCTAGCATGCATTCATTTTTTTACCTACTCCTCACGTTTGGTTTTTTAGGAAAAATGCCATAACTAAACGCGCCCCAAGGCATCCCTATCTCACCAGATCCATATCTAAGACGATGGGTGACCAAGAGGAGATACAGGAACAGATGAAAGCCGACATGTCGGCTTTGAAAGAGCAAATGGCTTCCATGATGGATGCCATGTTAGGAATGAGACAACTTATGGAGAATAACGTGGCCACCGCTGCCACTGTTAGTTCGGCTGCCAAAGCAGACCCAACTCTCCCAGCTACCGTGCACCATCCTCTCCCAAACGTAGTACGACAAGAAAGAAGCACACTGGGGCACATCAGCAACCCCCATTTGGGATACAACCGAGTGGCTTACCCTTATGGATTACCACCTAATTACACGCCACCAGTCATGCATGATGACGCGGTTCATGTCCCTTCCCCCATCCTTGAAGGGGAGCCTCATCGACAGTCGGATGAGGTTCACAAGGATTGTAGAGAGTATGCCCAAGGAGACATCGATTTCTACCCCCCGATCCCCGTCGAGGGGCCGACACTCAACACACTGCCTCAGCCCAACCTCATGGGAGAACCTCGAAACCTCCCAGCATAGCCAATATTCTTGTCCACAGAAGGACCGCCCCCGATAGCGGAAGAAAAAAGGAAACTCGATCTCATCGAAGATAGATTAAGAGCTGTTGAAGGCTTTGGCGACTATCTGTTTGCGGATATGGCAGATCTTTGCTTAGTACCGGACGTCGTCATCCCCCCAAAATTCAAGGTACCTGATTTCGACAGGTACAAAGGGACAACTTGTCCTAAGAACCATCTCAAGATGTATTGTCGCAAGATAGGGGCGTATTCTAGGCATGAAGAGCTGTTGATGCATTTTTCCAAGATAGCTTGGCTAGAGTCGCGGTCATTTGGTACACTAATCTGGAAGCTTCTCGCATCCGCACTTGGAAGGATCTGATTACTGCCTTCCTTAGGCAATATCAGTACAATTCCGATATGGCTCCCGATCGGACTCAACTGTAGAACATGGTTAAAAAGGAAAGTGAGTCCTTTAAAGAGTACACTCAGCGGTGGAGGGACCTGGCAGCACAAGTGGCCCCTCCCATGGTCAAAAGGGAAATGATTACCATGATGGTAGACACCTTGCCGGTGTTTTACTATGAGAAATTAGTGGGCTACATGCCCTCCAGCTTCGCGGACTTGGTATTCGTCGGGGAAAGAATTGAAGTAGGTTTGAAGAGAGGGAAGTTCGATTACGTCTCCTCCACAAGTACCAACGCTAGGAGGATCGGAGCAACTGGGGCAAAAAGGAAGGAAGGAGATACCCATGCCGTCACTTCAACGCCCGCATGGATCAAGCCACTGCAGACCTCTCACGATACCCATCAGAATTCACCCCAATCCCAATGATGTACGAAGACCTCTTTGTAGAAGATCTTTGGTGTTTTGATGATGATCAAAAAGCTTAGAAATCAAGTGATCATCAATTCCAAAACATAGGGGGAGTAAACGCAAATTTTATATATATACATTGTTTGCTTGAATCTTGATTTCAGGACTTATATTGTCATCATCAAAAAGGGGGAGATTGTAGAAGCAAATGACTTTGATGTTTTGATGATGATCATGATGATTTGATGCAAATGATTCAAGAATACAAGCCACAACATCAAGATGATCACTAGTATTTTAGGAAGGGAATTCCTAATTGATTTAGCAAAAGGTTTGGCCAAGTAATTTGAGTTAAAAAGTGTTTTTCAAGAGATTTACTCTCTGGTAATCGATTACGAGAGGATGTAATCGATTACCAGTGGCTAAAAATGGTTTGCAACAGCTACTAAATATTTGAATTCAAATTTTAGACTGTGTAATCGATTACACCATATTGGTAATCGATTACCAGCAGTTAATAAACGTTTTAATTCAAATATTAAAGCCTGTAATCAATTAGACAATTATTGTAATCGATTACCTGAGGAGATTTTCAGAAAATAACTTTCAAGAGTCATATCTATTCAAATGGTTTATGAATGGCCATCAAAGGTCTATTTATATGTGACTTGGAAACACGAATGAAGAGAGAGTTTTTGATTGCCCAAAAAGTTTTATCCTCTCAAAAGATTAAGAGAGTTTTTCTAAATTGAAATGTCTTATCCTCTCAAAGATTTCTTGGTCAAACACTTGCATATTCAAATAAGGAATTGTGATTGATCTTCATTGTACAATCTGTCTCTTTCAAGAGAGATTTCTTCTTCTTTTCTTTTTACTTCTGAAAAGGGGTTAAGAGACCGAGGGTCTCTTGTTGTAAAGGATTCTGAACACAAGGGAAGGGTTGTCCCTGTGTGATTCAGACTTTGCAAAAGGATTTTACAAAGAGAGTGGAAAATCTCAAGTGGGTTGCTTGAGGACTGGACGTAGGCACAGGAAGTGACCGAACCAGTATAAATCAAGTTTGCATTTCTCTCTTCCCTTAAACTTCTTTTATTTATTGCTATTTATCTTTTGCCTTTAAAGAAGTTTATACTGAATTGCCTTTTGAGTAATTCATGTTAAGGGTGCATTGTTAATCTAAAAAGAGAGAGCGAAATTTTAAATTGGGGAATATTTCTTGTTATCTTAATTCAACCCCCGCTTCTTAAGATAACTGAGGCCACTTGTCTAACACTCTTGCCATCCCTCATCGCCAATCAGATGGCTGTGATATCTCTCGGGAAGATCTACCAACCTCCTTTCCCAAAGTGGTATAACCCTGACGCAACCTGCGCATACCATGGGAAAGCCCCGGGCCACTCCACCGAACGCTGTCTGGCCCTTAAATACAAGCTCCAACATTTGATAGACGCCGGATGGCTGACGTTTCAAGAGGACCAGCCCAATGTGAAAACGAACCCACTCGCCAATCATGGAGGGGGAGCAGTTAATGCCGTCGAGTCGGGTAGGCCGCGTAGGTCCAAGCCTTTGAAGGACGCTTGTTAGACAAGTGGCCTCATATATCTTAAGAAGGGGGGTTGAATTAAGATATTGCAAACTATTTCCCCAATTAAAATTCTATTTCACTTTCTATGCAAGTTACAAATTCCCTTAAAAATGAACTCTTAAATAATGATTCAAACAGAACAATCTGAATATAAATATAAAGCAATAATAAATAAAAGCGTTTAAGGGAAAAGAAAGTGCAAACTCGGATTTATACTGGTTCGGCCACACCCTTGTGCCTACGTCCAGTCCCCACGCAACCCGCTTGAGAGTTCCACTATCTTGTAAAATTCATTTACAAGTTCTGAACACACAAGGACAATCCTTCCTTTGTGTTCAGAATTCTTTTACAACAAGAGACCCTCGGTCTCTCAATCCCCTTTGAGAGATTAGAAAGAAGAGAAGAATGAATCTCTCTTGAAAGAGATAGATTGTACAATCTGAGCACTCAATTAATTCCTTATTGAATTGCAAGTGTATTGGCCAAGGAATTCTTAAGAGGATATAATGCTTTTGCTCTTTGAGAGAATAAGACTTGTTGTTGTTAAAAACTCTGAGCAAATTCGTGTTTCCAGTCACATATATATAGACCTTTGGTGGTCATCTAAAAACCATTTGAAAAGATGTGACTCTTAGAAATAATTTTCTGATAATCTCCTCTGGTAATTGATTGCAGGTTTTGTGTAATCGATTACAGGTTTTAAAATTTGAATTAAAACATTTATTAACTGCTGGTGTCGCAACTTACCCTTCGGCGGGAGGGCGACCCGTGACTTGCGGGGGCGTGTTCCAAGAAAGGAATACGCGCGGAGTCGCCACCAACGTTTATTTGAGGAAAACGTCGGAAAAACCGAAAAAGACGTGATCTACGAACTTTAAGTGAAAGGTTCGGGAGTTGTATTTACGTATGGGGAAGGTATAAGCACCCCACACGTCCGTCACAAGAGACGACAGCCCTTAATCGAATGTGCAAATATGACTTCCTTTTTATGTTATTTTCCATTTTTACGTTCTTATGTCTTTTTTATGCCTTTTTATGTTTTTATCTTTTTGTGGTCGACATGGGTGTTTCCCTTGCTCCTATGTATTCCTCAATTGTCATAAGGAAATCAGACCTACGTAGTTCTTTTGTGAACAAAGCGTTTTGGTTATTTTTTTTATCCTTTTTTGCAAGATATGTTTTTATTGAATGAAAGGTCGTTTAAGGCGTTGGACCATTAGACGATCTTTCGATTCTTTTGAAAAGTGAGAAAAAACATTAAGGCATTGGACCATTAATGATTTCTTTATTTTTGAAAGAGGTAACAAAGTTCCATATTGATTTTAGGCTTTTTAGAAATCTACATTTAACCAATAAAAGCGGAAAAGACCATTTCAAGGCGTTGGACCTTTGAAAATGGCTTTTTTAGGCGATGACAAAAGTTTGGTTTATGAATTGATTTTAGCCTTAGTTTCACTTTGGTTATTAGTCGATTCGATTAAGAAAGAAAAATCCCAAAGAGAAACATCCGATTGATTTTTTTTATTTATTTTACGAAAAGATATTTTTGATTATTATATTATTATTTTACCTCTTTTTGGTTTCCAACGTGGTTACGGCATGACCGAACGGTCGGATTTCATTTTAACAAAAATTAACGGATATTACAACTCAAATGATCGGTGGAAATTTCTTTTATTTTTTAATTAGGTGAGAAAATGACTTAAATAAATGACTAAGCACGTCAAAAGGGGATACGGAAAGTAAATGAAATGAAAATAAAAGCACGTGAAAACAAATGAGGACCACTAAGGGTACATAGAATGAATTGAAAAGTTTGATTTCGGGTACTTACCAGTTGAAGATCGAAGAACGATGAAGAACGAATGAAGAACGTCAAAGAACGGTTGAAAATCTTCGCGAAATCACCCACGGAAACGTTACAGAAGCGCCTCGGCTAGGATATTCTTCACGGAAACAATTTTTTTCAATAATTTCAAGTGATCTCAAATTACCAGGAGGGCTGAACATTTTTTCCCTTCACTTCTCCCCCTATTTATAGGAAAATGAGGGAGAAGCTTGCCACCTAGCTCGCCCAGGCGAGCTAGGTTGCTTCCTCCAGAAGCAACCACCTTCTGGAGGAATTTTCTAGAAGGCCCAAGTGGGCCTAGTTGCTATTTGCACCCCCATTTTTACTAAGTACACCCCCATGCCTTTTTTGGTGATTCTTTTTCCGTAACGTTACGAAACTTTACGAATTTCGTAACGATGCTTATTTTCTTTCCGTAATGTTATGAAACCTTACGGACTACGTAATCAAACCCCTTTTGGTTTCCGGGATGTCACGGAATTTTACGGATTGCGCACTAACACTTCCTTTTAATTTCCGGCATGTCACGAAACTTCACGAATTGCCTAATGATGGGTGCCAAGTACCTCGAAGTGGTCAAACGAGGGTCGCATCCCAACAACGGATGGTCCCCGGACGAAATTAGGGTATGACAGTTGCCCCTCTGTACTTGTCTTTTATTGGAGATAAAAGGAAAGTAAAGATAAGACACTAATTTCGTTCGAGCGAAACATCATTCGGCCAGTGAACCTCCCTGCCAGCGGAACTTGCAAAAATATGAAAATGATCAGTACCGACACATCATCCTGATACTGTCGAATTTGTTCCTTTCGGTTGATACAAGACGCAGAATGACCATAATTTGTCTCTGCGTTTTGTTGGACACGATCAAGCCTGGGCGGCGAGACACAGAATGACCATAATTTGTCTCTATGTGCCACCGGACACGATCGCCTCTGGATGGCGAAAAGGTGTGCGGAATGACCATAATTTGTCTCCGCCCACCTCTCAACTTGCTATTTTTGAATGACAAAGGGCACAAAATTTGTCTCTGTGCGTTTATCACCCAACTTGCAAAATCTGAATGACAAAGGGTGCAGAATTCGTCTATGCGCGTTTATCACCCAACTTGCTATCATGCTTTGAGTCTTAGAGATAGCAAAGGAAAGTTTTAAATGGATAACCACTCGGGTATCTCCACATGTCACATGACTCTAGTGTCAGTATGACAGATATTGTCTGCACGGAAGATGATGTAAATCTCCGCGTGTCAACGGGCTTGTTTGCCGCGATTGACAAAGGGTGCAGAAGACGATGTTAGTCTCTGCGTGTTATCATGCTTTGAGTCTTAGAGATAGAAAAAGAAAGTTTAAATGGATAACCACTCGGGTATCTCCGCCTGTCACGTGACTCCAGTGTCAGTATGATAGAAATTGTCTGCGCGGAAGATGACATAAATCTCCGTGTGTCAACGGGCTTGTTGGCCGCGATTGAAAAAGGATGCAGAAGACGATGTTAGTCTCTGCGTGCTATCATGCTTTGAGTCTTAGAGATAGCAAAAGAAAGTTTAAACGGATAACCACTCGTGTATCTCTGCATGTCACGTGACTCCAGTGTCACTATGACAGAAATTGTGGGGGGGGGGGGCGGCCGACAAAAGCGAGGCTCTTGCTCCTACGTATCCTCAATGAGGAACTCAGACCTATGTAGTTCGGGATAACTTGTGAGACTAAAAATAGTCTCAGTGTTTTCTTCACTAAAATGTAAGCATGCTTTAGTAAAGAGAGAAAACTTCCAACTAATCAGAGCAACATATGCTTTTCGGATGAAAAACAATGTGTCTACCGGGGAAGGGGAGTATGCTGATGAAATCTTCTCATAACCATAAATGAGATTTTGGATGTGTCGCATTTCGTTTCTAAATGACCATTTAGAGGAAACCCTGGGTTCAACAAAAATAGAAGAAAATCACTCAAAGTGTATCAATCTCACACAGGTAAGTGTTTCATCCTAATTCCGAACCATAGATATGCCATGACTTGATTTTGCAAATTATTTCCTATCAAATCAAAGATTACATGCGTGATCGTGTATCAGTAGGACTTTTTCTTGGGAATGGTGTTTTTTTGTGGTGGGAACTTTGGCTTTGAGTGTTCTTGGCCTTTTCCTTTTCTGTTTTCGTTTAGCGCGAGGCGAACAAGTCACCGACGCACAGGATTTTGGTTGGTAATCAAAGGGAGAGGGCCACTTTAGGTCGGGGTTTCCTTTTTTTTACTTTTTGTTTTCTTGGTGACAATTCTATATTCTTCAGATATTGTCTGGTCCAAAGACCTTTCTGCATGTTTCTTCTGTTTGCTTTCGATCTTTGATCGGGGATTTTCTTTCTTCTTCTTCTCTTCTCTTTTTTTTTTGCTTTCTCTCCCTCTTTTAATTGGGAATTTTCTTTCCTTTTTGCTTTCTTCTAATTCTTTTGATCGGGAATTTTCTCCTTTTCTCTTCTTTTCTTTTTCTTTTCTTGTTTTCTTTTGAGGGCAAGGTTTATGGTGAGTTGGGACCTTGGCTCAAGGCTTGTAGAACGGATGGACATGATATATGTCAGGGTGTTGGTCTGGTTCAGGGATAAAAGGGAATGTCCCACATTATTTCCATGACACAAATGCAACAATGATGATTTGGAAATTTTATGCAAAACTAGTCATGCATGCACCTATGTGGACACTCAAGTGTCGAAAAATTTTTGGTCATGTGATGCTAGGGCTCATAATTCATTTTCTCTATTTTAGTCAACGCAGTGTTTCCAAAATATGTTCTTTTATCAATTTGTGCATTCATCCGAGTCTATTTTTGGGTGCTTAGGAAAATTTTCACAGCATTCACCCTTCAGGTGTATACATATTTTTTTTCAAAAACTGGTTATGATCAGTGAATTTTTTTCAAAGAAAAGCTGGAAGTCATCTCTTTTCAAAAGCATGTTGGTTTTTCAGCTAGACAACTTATTTTTCTTTTTTCCTCTTTTCCTTTTTATCATGTGTTTATTTCTTTTCCTTGTTTGTTTTTGTTTTTTTTTGTTTTTTTTTCATGAGGTATTTTGCTACCTAAACATGTGTATATTTTTGTGAGGTATTTTTGCTATATACATGAATATCCAAGGTATCTTGCTACCTAAACATACATATATGTGTTTTGTGAGATATTTTTGCTATATACATGCATATCCAAGGTATCTTGCTACCTAAACATACATATATATATTTTGTGAGATATCTTTTTGCTACATACATGCATATCTAAGGTATCTTGCTACCTAAACACACATACATATATTTTGTGAGGTATGACTACCTTCCTTGCTTGCGCTTGTTTTATTTAAATTCCTAGGATCATGAGCAACTAGGCGTGTCCTACTATGACTTGAGAAACAAAAGGTGATCAAATAAAAAGCAGAAATTTAAAAGTTACTAGGTTGCCTCCTAGTAGCGCTTCTTTAACGTCTTGAGCTGGACACCTGATGACTTGTCGGTCATGGACCTAGTACTTTGCTTACCTTTGGCTTTGGACTTGGTCGCCTATTGGTCGGTCATGTGTCATAGGCAACGCTCTAACCTTTTTGTGAATGAGCTGAGGTGCTCTTGAGGTGGCGGCAGTGCGTCTGTTGCCCACTGCCGGCCATCCTCAGGCTGCTGTGGTGTCTCGCCCTATGCCTGCCTGGGGGTGCAATACTTCTTGATGAAAGCCCGGTTAATGGGGGCCTAATGACCTTGTTGGGGGTGACAGGCACTCTGTAGAACTGACAGAAGCCCGTAATCAGAGCTGGAAACCCTAAGACCCTGCTGGACTTCTCCGGGTCCACTGGGTGTCTTGCGGGCGCGATCCCTGCAAACAATAGATGACATCAAAAACCAGTTTAAAGAAGTGCATACTTACCTATGTTACGACGGCATGACCTTGCTGGGAGGGACATGCACCCTGTAGGACTGATAGAGACCCATAACCAGAGCTAGCAACCCTAGGGCCCTGTTGGACAACTCCGGGTCCACTGGGTGTCTTGTGGACGCGACCCTTGCAAATAGTGGATGGCATCAAAAATCAGTTAAGCCACGTGCATACTTATCTATGTCACGATGGCATGACCTTGCTGTGGGGACGGGCACCCTATAGGACTGACAGAGACCCGTAACCAGAGCTGAAAACCCCAGGGCCCTATTGGACTTCTCCGGGTCCACTGGGTGTCTTGTGGGCCCGACCCCTACAAATAGTAAATGGCATTATAAATCAGTTGAACCATATGCATACTTACCTATGTCGGAACAGCATAGACCAACCGATACTTTCGCAGGGGGAGATCGGCATTGCGGTCACTGGGCAGAATGTTGCTAAGTAGCAACGTCATCTATATCTGCGTAAGAGTGGTCATGTGGGTGCGCACGATCCGCACTCGTCTCTTTGCAGCAGTACGGGAGAAATCTTGCCCCGGTATGCATAGTAGCTGCATGATAGCCTCCCTCTCTGGATGTGCTTGCACAGTTGGTCGCCTTCCAATATCAGGGGGTAGCCCAGGAACTGATAAAAGGAAACTACTTGCCCCTTAACCGGGAGCGCAAGTCTCGGTTAAGCATTAAGGGCATAGGACCTTAAATTCTCTTAAGGTGCGGATATGGATCCCACTGAAGGCGAGAGCGTGTAGCCCTCTGAAGGCGAGGACATGTAGTCCTCTGAAGTAAAGGACGTGTAGTCCTCTGAAGGCGAGGACGTCTAGTCCTCTGACGGCAAGGACGTCTAGTCCTCTGAAGGTGAGGACGTGTAGTCCTCTAAAGGTGAGGACGTCTAATCCTCTGAAGGTGAGGATGTGTAGTCCTCTAACGGCGAGGACGTGTAGTCCTCTGAAGGCGAGGACGTATAGTCCTCTGACGGTGAGGACGTGTAGTCCTCTGACGGTGAGGACGTGTAGTCCTCTGAAGGTGAGGACGTATAGTCCTCTGACGGTGAGGACGTGTAGTCCTCTGAAGGTGAGGGCATGAAGCCTTCTGAAGGTGAGAACGTGTAGTCCTCTGAAGGTGAGGACATATAGTCCTCTGACGGTGAGGACGTGTAGTCCTCTGAAGGCGAGGGCGTGAAGCCCTCTGAAGGCAAGGACGTGTAGTCCTCTGAAGGTGAGGGCACGTAGTCCTCTGAAGGTGAGGACGTATAGTCCTCTGATGGTGAGGACGTGTAGTCCTCTGAAGGCGAGGGCGTGAAGCCCTCTGAAGGTGAGGACATGTAGTCCTCGGAAGGTGAGGGCATGTAACCCTTCGAAGGCGAGGGCGTGTAGCCCTCTGATTGCGAGGACGTGTAGTCCTCTAAAGGTGAAGGCGTGAAGCCCTCTGAAGGTGATAGGTATTAGTACCCAAGGGTTCATCCTTATGAGAAAGCAAGAGATCGACTCATCGAGAGGGTCGGTCATTCCAAATCCACACGATTGGATATTAGATGTAGGAAATCTATGCCGTTAACATGATTTTTAGGGATGCAGATGCATGCAACCTTTGTCTTGAAATGCGGTAAATGCAGACTTCATATGAAACAATGCAATGTAATGGAAAGTTGTACAATGTTCATGACATTCTTTCCCTATTTTGTGATTTTGATTTTGATTTGATTTTTTTGGAAAACAAAGATTGACTGTCCTTTTGAAAGAGGTGATAGTCCATGCAACCTCATCCTATCTTTTGCAAATCTCTCTGGGAACTCCATCGGAGCGTATGTTCTGTTTGATTTAATCACTTGACCATTTTGGAGTGACGGCAATGGAGCCGTTTGATGTTTAATCAATCCATTGAAATCCCAGGGTTTGTCCCCCTTTTTTTTGGTTTAAAAACATAGATGGGTGAGAACTTTTGATCTGCCCCTAGGTTTGCTTGAGGCTCATGCACGGTGCCCCTCATTGCCCCAGTGTAGGGCTTCGAGGTATCAATCGTTGTCCTGTTTTCACAACCTTGTAGCAAGGAAGAATGAAAGAAGCGATTGATTCTCAAAAAGGACTTTCAAGGACGAGAAATAGTTGAAGGATTTTTTAAGTTGATGGATTAAGTCAAATGACTCCTATTCTTGATAACTCACTTCTCTAGGAATGATAAAATGAGGTCACATGAATGTCTATATTTTTACTTGAAAACACAGTCAATCAAATGCTTTTTTTTTTATTTTGAAACTTATTGTTTTGAACTTTACTCGTCGTTTTATGGCACCCCCACCAACGTGCAAGACGAGTAATCTTTGATTGAACGGTCTTGGAAGTCAACACTCAGGAGCGCAGGTCGCTTGAGCAAACATACCAATGGCTTGCACTCACATTCTGGTGGAAGTTTGAATAAGCAAAAGATGTGTTTCTTAGAGGATGAGGGACAAAGATGTCAAATTTATCCATTTTATTCAGCATTGTAACGGTGGTTTACAATAACGGCATAAACTTGAAGATCCTGATGAGTCATTAGAGACATCTAACAACAGCTTTCAAAATTGCCCCATGCGTGGTGTCGTTTGTCAATGTTAGGATTCACAAGTGATTCTCAATTTTCAGCCAGCCCGCATCAATTAGACTTTGCACCTTACGCTTCAAGGCCCTACAATGCTCAATGGAATGCCCCGGGGCTCCTCCATGATAAGCACATGTTGTGTTTGAGACGTATCCTCGGAAAAATGGAGGTTGATGAACCTTGGCTGGGGTTATGGCTACCATTGAATTATCAAGTAGATATGGGAGCAAGTCAGCATAGGACACCAGAATTGGGGTGAATTCTACATGCTTTTTCGCTGCAAAATTCATTTCTGGTTGGTGTTTTGGTTTGGGCTAAAGGTGGTGTTCGTGTTGGTTGTGTGGCAGGTGGGTTTTGTGGTTGATTTAGGTATGACCTTTGTGGATAACTGGGTGATAGGTAAGGAGAAGGGTTGGTATTGGCTAAGTAATGACATTGTTGGGTTGGTGGGAAACTTGGCCGTATAGGAATGGCAGTCACAACATGGGTTTCTCCCTCATCCTCACCCTCTTCATTTGCCCTAGTTTTTTCATTCGTCCAAGCAGGATGATTAAATCTGCCTCTTTCCAGATCCGCTTCCACCCTTTCCCTGGCGAAGACCAAATCCGCAAAGCTTGACGGTGCGTACCCCACTATTTTCCACAGTAGAACACTGTTAATATGTCTACTATCATTGTTATCATCTCTCTTTTCATCATTGGGGGTGCCACCTGGGCTACCAGATCCCTCCACCTTTGGGTGTATTCTTTGAAGGATTCATGCTCCTTTTTGCACATGTTCTATAGCTGCATCCTATCTAGAGCCATATCAGAATTGTACTGACACTGCCTAACGAAGGCAACCATTAGGTCCTTCCATGAATGGACTCGGGAATGTTCCAAGTTAGTGTACCAGGTAACAGCTACCCCAGTAAGACTTTCTTGGAAGAAATGTATCAGCAGTTTCTCATCTTTTGCGTATGCCCCCATCTTCTGACAAAACATCTTTAGATGGTTCTTGGGGCAAGTAGTCCCCTTGTACTTGTCAAAGTCCGACACATTAAACTTGGGAATGACCACGCTTGGGTACTAGGAACAACTCTTCTATGTCAGTAAAGGCATAATCTCAGCCTCCTTTAATGGCCCTAAACCTTTCCTCTAGATGATCAAACTTTCCCATTTCTGCAATAGCATGAGGGTTTTAACCCGGTGTGGAATGCAAGGGGTGTGGTTGTGGGTGATACTGAGGGCCCTCCAAAATGTTTTGCAGGAGTATACCTACCAACTACTTACCCTTCAGTGGCTTATCCGAGACAAGGCTCGAAGTCGGCTAGATTGTGGTGGGGCATTCCATGTGTTTCCCCCATGGGTTGAGAGACATGTGCATGGTCAGATTGAGGTTGTTGGCTTTCAATGAGTATAGGAGTGGAGTTATTGACATTCTCACTGGGAGTGTATGCCACATTGGGTGGTGTATAGTTGGGAGGCAATCCATACGACAGGAAAGCGTGCTCATTTTGAATTTGCACATCATGGGGTCGTCCGTACTTCCTAAATCTTTGCCTACCATATCTGAGGTTGGATGATTCATTTGGTCGAGGCTAGATGGGGGCATCGGGTTTATTTTAGCAACAGCGCTGGTAGCGGCAACTGCAACCGCATTGGCTTCCATTATCTTCTTCATGCACATCATGGTCTCCATTATTGTGGCAATTTACTCTTTCATGGCCTCCATGTCGGCCTTCATCTGCTCTTGCACCTTCTCTATTTTACCCATTACTCTAGCTTACTTCACCCATTACTCTAGCTCTAGCACGGGTTTGGTAAGGGGGTCGTAAAGCGTGTTCTTTTCTTTTTGATAACAATGATTAAGTCCATTTTTTATTTTATTTTTTTATTTTTTTTTTCAAGGAAAGAATGCAATGAGCAATGCAACCAATGAAAAGCATGGATGTATGTGAATGATACACAGTTGAAGTATTGTGAATTTTTATGCAGGACACGGGGTTGAATCAATTTAGATTTTTCAACATGGTCCATGACATCTTAGTCAAGGTGAAACTGGAAGTAACAAGGACATCAACAGTCCTAAATGTGTTTGGCAGTAGACGAAGCAGTGATGTAACTTGATTCATCTTTTGCCCCAATTTTTGCAAGATGGTTACTTCCATACTTCAACTTGACTTGATGAACTTTTTTTTTTCAAAAAAAGCATGAGCTTAGTTGAACCCTATAATCCAAGGAATGGAAATTATGATCGCC
This sequence comes from Glycine soja, assembly GCF_004193775.1. NCBI lineage: Eukaryota > Viridiplantae > Streptophyta > Magnoliopsida > Fabales > Fabaceae > Glycine > Glycine soja. Next base: position 11,814,484 of record NC_041004.1, on the reverse strand, counting down.
AATACTTCAACAACCTTTCATAGGGATGAATGACTCGGGCCTACTTTAAGCTATGCATGGAAAATGTAATTATGAAATTGAGATGCCCGAAGAAACATCATTTCCTAGTTAACCATGTGTCGCAACCTACCCTTCGGCGGGAGGGCGTGCTCCAAGAAAGGAATACACGCGGAGTCGCCACCAACGTTTCTTTGAGGAAAAACGTCGGAAAAACCGGAAAAGACGTGATCTACGAATTTTAAGTGAAAGGTTCGGGAGTTGTATTTACGCACGGGGAAGGTATTAGCACCCTATGCATCCGTCAAAAGAGATGGCAGCCTTTAATTAAATGTGCAAACATGACTTCAATTTTTATGTTCCCTTTTACGTCTTTATTTCTTTTTGTACTTTTTATATTTTTTTATCTTTTTGCGGTTGACGAGGGTGTTTCCCTTGCTCCTACGTATTCCTTAATAGCGATAAGGAAATCAGACCTACGTAGTTCTTTGTGAACAAAGTGTTTTGGTTAAGTTGTTTTTATCCTTTTTGGAAGATATGCTTTTATGAAAGGTCATTTAAGGCGTTGGACCATTAAACAAACTTTCGATTCTTTTGAAAAGAGAGAAGACATTAAGGCATTGGACCATTAATGATCTCTTTATTTTTTGAAAGAGGTAATAAAGTTACATGTTGATTTTAGGGCTTTTAGAAATCTACGTTTAACTAATAAAAGCAGAAAAGACCATTTCAAGGCGTTGGACCTTTGAAAATGGCTTTTTTAGGCGATGACAAAAGTTTTGGTTTATGAATTGATTTTAGCCTTAGTTTCACTTTGGTTATTAGTCGATTCGATTAAGAAAGAAAAATCCCAAAGAGAAACGTCCGATTGATTTTTTTGATTTATTTTACTAAAAGATATTTTTTGATTATTATATTATTATGTTACCTCTTTTTGGTTTCCAATGTGGTTACGGCATGACCGAACGGTCGGATTTCTTTTTAACAGAAATTAACGGATGTTACAATTCAAATGATCGGTGGAAATTTATTTTATTTTTTGATTAGATGAGAAAATGACTTAAGCAAATGACTAAAGCACGTCAAAAGGGGGTACGGAAAGTAAATGAAATGAAAATAAAAGCACGTAAAAACAAATGAGGACCACTAAGGGTACATAGAATGAATTGAAAAGTTTGATTTCGGGAACTTACCGGTTGAAGACCGAAGAACGCGAAGAACGAACGAAAGACGGCGGAAAACCTCCACGGATTTGCTTACGTAAATGTCACGGACGAGTTACGGAAGCGCCTCGGCTTGAATTTTCTTCACGGAAAAGATTTTTTTCACTAATTTCAAGTGATTCTCGAATTACCAGGAGGGCTGAACATTTTTTCCCTTCACTTCTCCCCTTATTTATAGGAAAATGGGGGAGATGCTTGCCACCCAGCTCGCCCAGGCGAGCTAGATTGCTTCCTCCAGAAGCAACCCGGAGGAATTTTTTGGAAGGCCCAAGTGGGCCTGATTGCTATTTGCACCTCCATTTTTACTAAGTACACCCCTGCCTTTTTTTGGTGATTCTTTTTCCGTAACGTTACGAAACTTTACGAATTTCGTAACAATGCTTGTTTTCTTTCCGTAATGTTATGAAACCTTACGGATTACATAATCATCCCATTTTGCCTTCTAGAATGTTACGGAACTTTACGGATTGCGCACTAACACTTCTTTTTAATTTCCGGCATGTCGCGGAACTTCACGGATTATGCTACAATGCTTTCTTTTGACTTCCAGCATGTCACGGAACTTCACGAATTGCCTAACGATGGGTGCCAAGTACCTCGAAGTCGTCAAACGAGGGTCGCATCCCAACAACGGATGGTCCCCGGACGAAATTAGGGTATGACACCATGCATTAGGTACCATGTTCACTCATTTTGTTTTTAAGTGAAATTGGTTTATGATCCCAACATGGTTGGCTCATGGTACCGAATATATGCAACTAAGAATGCAGCGTGAATTTTCATGCTTTTTCGTTTTAGTTTTGTAGAGGAAAATGCAAGGATCATGCATGAGCGAACATGAAAACAAAAGGTATGCAGTTTGTAGAACAAAAAGTATGTTGAACGCATATGCATGATGATGCAATGACTCATGAAAAATGTGATGTTGGAATATGATAACAGACAAATGCAGGAACGATATGTTCATTATGATGCCATGAAGAGATGCTTATGCGATGCATGATATGAATGCATGCTAGAGATAAAATGCGGGAGTGATTTGATTCGCACTGATCTTTGGAGTAAAAACGCGGGATAAACTCATTTTATTCAGAAAGTTTATAACTTGTCAAGATCTGAGCGACAATACAAGTTCCCTAGCGGTTTCTAATTATATGGGCCATTAAGTCTATCGTATGCTGACAATAGTTGAGACGTCCATGGATCTCCTCAGGCGGTGGAGTAGGTGTCCGCCATCGCTTTGGCCTTGGCTAGCAATCGAGGAAGTTCTTGACTCCTGTTCAAGGTAAGAGCAAACCGGTCCATCCACATTGTTGCCTCTTGATGTAACGAGTCGATCACCCTTCCTCTAGCCTCCTTTTACGCGTACACTTGGGCATACTCATCCACCACTTTATGCTCATGGGCCATGGCTAGATTTAGTTCTGCTTGGTACTTACTGATGATGGCTAACATGTTGGTCTCTGTCTCGCATAATCGCTGAGACAAGTTTCTTTTGGACCTTGAGCAAACCTTCAACTCATCTTTCAAGATCAGATTGTCTACTCGTGATCGGTCCCTTTCCTCTCTTCGGAGTTTAAGCTCGCTGTTGCTGCCCCACAGAGCCCCTCGGAATTTGTTCCGGCTGTGTTCTTCCCTACAAGCCCTCTTGGTTTCTTGTTCAAGGGCTCTTGCGGTAGTTGTATTTATATCTCTCAATTCGGCATTCTCCTTTCGGATCTTCAGAGCTGCTGATTTGAACCTTTCTTTGATTGTTTGGGCTTGCTCGATTTCTGCCCTAAGGGCCTGCACCTCTTCGTCTTCCTCTGGTGCCTCAACTTCCTCCCTTTTAGCAGTTCTCAAACTCGGGAGCCAATCCAAACCTTGCACGTGGGCTTTCAACCACTTACGATAGCCACCGATGGGCCCATTGTTACTGCCTCTGAGCTCTTTGTCCTTCTTTTGTACCACTTCCCATGCTTTGCAGACCTTCTGAAGCGTCTCCACGTTGGTCTCACTGAACCCTCGTGAAATGACAGGTGCGAGCTCTTCCTCTAGTGGTGCCCCTCTCATCGGGTAGCCAAGTTGCCTTATCGCAAGAACAGGATTGTAATTGATGCAACCCCTTGTCCCCATCAAGGGAACATTCGGAAATCCTCCGCACAAGATAAGAACTCTAGTTCTTCCTTCTTTCCATCGAGGGAACCAGTTGACAGATGCTCCTTCTCTGTTTGCTAAGAGTTGGTCCCAATTCGCCCTTCCTTTCTCTGTGTATGAACGGTGGCTTTCTAACGGGCAGGCATGCCTCACCTCTTGGCGAAAAAGGTGTGAAAACAATCATACATAAAGAGCGGGAGTACAGCAGACAATCCTCGTACTGCTCTTCTCACATCTTCGGTCGAAGGTGTCATATAAGTCAGCTAGCATAGCGACAAGCGGGCTTTCCTTGTGGTTATGATAGGCAAGAAAAGCGTCGATCGCTGCTAGGTCCACCAACCCATCCACATTCGGAAAGAGGACTCCTCCGAAGATCAACAGTGCGAGAATATCTATGAACGGGGCCCACTCGCCTTTACCTGCCAAGATTCTTGCTTTTGCCTCCAAATATTTTCTCGGTATTCCAACCATCCAATTTTTGACTTGCTTCCTGTGGTCTAATTCCTGCGCCGAGATTTGGACTATCTTGGAAATTCTAGCTAATGAGGGATAGAACCCTGAGAAGAGGTATGATTTCCTTCCCCCTAGAGGGCATCCTAGGATCTCTTCAAATTCTTCTACCATAGGTGATAGCTGGAAGTCCCCAAAGGTGAAGCACCTCAACGGCTGATCGTAATACTGGGCAAGGGAGGCAATGGCCTTTGTGGAGACTTCTACCATGGCTAAGTCCCAGATTTTACTGTAAGCTTTGCGAAAAGCTTACCGCTGGAGCTGACCCATTAAGTGCCCTAAATCTTTTAGACTGGTGGTCCCTAGGCTCTTGACCTTGACTTGATAGAACCTCTTTTTAAGTGAAGGCATTTGACTTGATCCCATGTTTTACTAAAGTGAAACAAAATCTAGTGCGAATCAAAACTCCAACATCTGTCATGGGTGGAATGGATGAATGCATGAAGAAATGCATATGACACAAATGCAATTTATGAACACGGGAGCCCGGGAAATTGTCTCCTTCTTTGATACAACGTCTTGGGGTAGCAAAGTGCTCGACGTATGTATTTAAGAAGGTGACACGGACCCTCCGTTGGTTTGACAAAGAGAGGGGACCAAAACAGAATCCGTGCGTCATGCATATGCGAAAGGCGCAACACGGGAGTGTACAGTATGATAATATTCACAAAATATAAGCAAAAGGGTACATGACACTTATGCATGGCAGAGTGAAAAAATGGCACGCAGCGTGTCCGCTTCGTGCCCCTATTCAAGGGACCTATATGGGAGAGAGCTAAAAGGTTTTTAGTGATAATCTCCAAGGTGGTCATATCTCTCTTGATGGTCTCGAAGAACATATTGCAGCAGTAGGGACTACTAGGAACAATATGTTATCAAAGAGAAAAACTCTAGATGAGGGTTCACTGTAATCAAGCAAGTCGGAGACCTAGCATGATCACAGATTCACCTCTACTCCTTATGTTCCCACGAACCCGGGTATAGGGCCCTTTTTCAACTCACCGTGTGTGCAAATAGTGTTGGTGTTTGTGTGCATCAAATGAATAAATATTTACCTCATGCATGCATTTTAAAATGCACTAAAAGCATCAAAGAGTTATATACACAAGAACATAAGAAAAATAAAGGGAAACCAACAAAGGAGAAAGTCATGATAAAAACATTGCACAAGATTAAATGGCCTAACTCTCAAAAAATAATCCCCAGTGGAGTCGCCAACTGTCGCAACCTACCCTTCGGCAGGAGCGCGACGCGTGACTCGCGGGGGCGTGTTCCAAGAAAGGAATACGTGCGGAGTCGCCACCAACGTTTATTTGAGAAAAACGTCGAAAAAACCGGAAAAGACGTGATCTACGAACTTTAAGTGAAAGGTTCGGGAGTTGTATTTACGCACGGGGAAGGTATTAGCACCCCACACGTCCGTCACAAGAGACGGCAGCCCTTAATCGAATGTGCAAATATGACTTCAATTTTATGTTATTTTCCCTTTTTACGTTCTTATGTCTTTTTTATGCCTTTTTATGGTTTTATCTTTTTGTGGTCGACAGGGGTGTTTCCCTTGCTCCTACGTATTCCTCAATTGTGATAAGGAAATCAGACCTATGTAGTTCCTTTGTGAACAAAGCGTTTTGGTTATTTTTTTATCCTTTTTTGCAAGATATGTTTTTATTGAATGAAAGGTCGTTTAAGGCGTTGGACCATTAGACGATCTTTCGATTCTTTTGAAAAGTGAGAAAAAACATTGAGGCAGTGGACCATTAATGATTTCTTTATTTTTGAAAGAGGTAACAAAGTTACATATTGATTTTAGGCTTTTTAGAAATCTACATTTAACCAATAAAAGCGGAAAAGACCATTTCAAGGCGTTGGACCTTTGAAAATGGCTTTTTTAGGTGATGACAAAAGTTTGGTTTATGAATTGATTTTAGCCTTAGTTTCACTTTGGTTATTAGTCGATCTGATTGATTTTTTTTTTTGATTTATTTTACTAAAAGATATTTTTGATTATTATATTATTATTTTACCTCTTTTTGGTTTCCAACGTGGTTACGGCATGACCGAACGGTCGGATTTCATTTTAACAGAAATTAACGGATATTACAATTCAAATGATCGGTGGAAATTTCTTTTATTTTTTGATTAGGTGAGAAAATGACTTAAATAAATGACTAAGCACGTCAAAAGGGGGTACGAAATTGAAATGAAAGTAAAAGCATGTGAAAACAAATGAGGACCACTAAGGGTACATAGAATGAATTGAAAAGTTTGATTTCGGGTACTTATCGGTTGAAGATCGAAGAACAAATGAAGAACGTTGAAGAACGGTTGAAAATCTTCGCGAAATCACCCACGCAAACGTTACGGAAGCGCCTCGGCTTGGATTTTCTTCACGGAAACAATTTTTGTCACTAATTTCAAGTGATCTTGAATTACCAGGAGGGTTGAACATTTTTTCCCTTCACTTCTCCCTCTATTTATAGGAAAATGGGGAAGAAGCTTGCCACCCAGCTCGCCCAGGCGAGCTAGATTGCTTCCTCCAGAAGCAACCGCCTTCTGGAGGAGTTTTCTGGAAGGCCCAAGTGGGCCTGGTTACTATTTGCCCCCCCATTTTTACTAAGTACACCCCTTGCCTTTTTTGGTGATTCTTTTTCCGTAATGTTACGAAACTTTACGAATTTCGTAAGAATGCTTATTTTCTTTCCTTAATGTTACGAAACCTTATGGAATACCTAATCAAACCCCTTTTGGTTTCCGGGATGTCATAGAACTTTACAGATTGCGCACTAACACTTTCTTTTAATTTCCGGCATGTCACGGAACTTCACGAATTGCCTAACGATGGGTGCCAAGTACCTCGAAGTGGTCAAACGAGGGTCGCATCCCAACAACGGATGGTCCCCGGATGAAATTAGGGTATGACAGCTGGTAATCGATTACCAATATTGTGTAACCGATTACACAGTCTAAAATTTGAATTCAAATTTTTAATAGCTGTTGTAAACCATTTTTGGCTACTGGTAATCGATTACATCCTCTGGTAATCGATTACCAGAGAGTAAATCTCTTGAAAAACACTTTTTAACTTAAATTACTAGGCCAAACCTTTTGCTATATCAATTAGGAATTCCATTCCTAAAATACTAGTGATCATCTTGATGTTGTGTCTTGCATTCTTGAATCATTGTCTTGAATTTAAACTTGAAAAGCGCATTTGCATCTAATCATCATGATCATCATCAAAACATCAAAGTCATTTGCTTCTACAATCTCCCCCTTTTTGATGATGACAATATTAGTCCTGAAATCAAGATACAAGCAAGCAATGTATATGCATAATATATTGCGTGTTCACTCCCCCTATGTTTTGGAATTGATGATCACTTGATTTCTAAGCTTCTCTACCACCCCATTTTTCTCCCCCTTTGGCAACATCAAAAAGTCAAAGTTCGTGGGAATCAATACAGATAAAATAATGAAGTGGACAAAGATCAATTATAAGTCATAACCAACCAAAATCATAAATAAGTCATAACCAAAATATAATCCAAACAGTCATAATTCAAAACCACATAGAATCTAAACATAAAAGACTAAAGTCCAAATACTAAAAGATAAATAGAGTGCAGAAAATGATAACTTACATAGCATAGCCAAAATACAAGGCTTAAAAAAAAATAGAAACTAAACTCTAAGAAGGTGGAGGTGGTGGTGGAAGATCGAAGCTCTGACGAATATAACCCACATCTTCTTCAAGCTGTGTGAGACGGATATCCATGCCAGCAAAGCGAGTATCCAGAGAATCAAAATGTTCGCCAACATAAGTACGAAGACCCCGTAACTCAGAAAGAACTTCAGTCATGAGGGCTAAATTATCTCGCTGAGGATGAGGAGAAGGAGTACGCTCATCTTGAGGAGGAAGTGCATCTTTCTTTAGCCATTGACCATTCCGATCCTTACGGTATTCAAAAGAAGTCACTGCACCAGCACCAATAGCAAAGGAACGCTTGACTTGAACAAATGGTTCATCATCAAGCGGAATTTGAAAATGACGGAGAAATAGGGTGACCAATTAAGGGTAAGGGAGAGGTGCATTGGCCCGTAATGCCTTATGCATTCGGTACCGAACCAAGTGAGCCCAGTCGATCTGACGACCGGTAAGGAAAGCCCACATCAAAATCAAGTCCTCCTCAGAGGCTTGAGCCAAATTTGAAGACCGGGGAAGCAAAATTCTAACAATAATGTAGTGCATGATGCGATTATCAAAAGTTAATGATCCGGCCAGCAATCTACCAGTCATTTCAGCCTGGTCATTGCAAACCATACGGCGAGCATCATGACTAGAATAATCAAATTTCCAGTCATCAACAATGGTGCCCTCAAAAGGTGCACCTTGACTGGGTAGTTTAGTTAAAGAAAAGAACAATGGTTGATCAATGATCATGGGAATACCATGCACCTCAGAAGAAAGAATGTCATCCTGAATTTTTAAATTGCAGTAAAAGACTTTGACAAGTTCAGGATAATAAGGCAATTTTAAAGACATGAAATCAACCAAGCCAGAATTTTCAAACACTTGATAACAATCAAATGTCTCATCATTGAAGAAATCTATGTCTAGGTACTTAGGGTCTAAAATGATCCTAGAAAAAAATTGAGAAAGGTACTGCAGACGCTGATCATCGGAAGAAAACAGAGTGGATGATCTTGGAGATGACAAGGAAGGATGGATAGGTGTTGTGGGTTCTTCGGATGGTCCGTGGCGGCGATAGGCAGCAACAGCGGCGGTGGAGGATGATCCCTTTCTCTTCTTTGACGATTCTGCCATTTGATGAAGTTTTAGTGAATTTCAATCGGTGGAATCGAAAGAGGAGTGAAAAAGAGGAAGATTGGGCTTTACGAGACGTGTTTCGGTGAAGAATTGAGGAAGATATGAGAGTTTGAAGATTAGGGATGAAGGAGGCTCGAGAACGAGGGTAAGGCTGCGCAGTGTGACTGGTTTCATGGGTATTTATAGAGGAGGACGAAGTGTAATCGATTACAAGGTATGGTAATCGATTACAGGGTGTTGTAATCAATTACAGGCTTCCTGTTCTTGTGTAATCGATTACACTGAATGGTAATCGATTAACAGAGCATAAACTAGGCTAGTTTCTCTAAAAATTACCTATGTCTATGCTAAATACATCTAATACTATCAATCATCACTACTAATGCATTTAATTCAATCATTCAAGCATCAAACACACAATAATTCATAAAGCCTATCATAATAACAAGAATTTAAACAAAATCAAGCAAAGTAACATACTTAACACAAACAATCAATAATAATAAAAATAAATTAATCAATCAATCCTTATTTATCTAAATCACTAACATCTAAGAGGCCTAATTCCCTTCTAATAGAGAAGAGTGTTTCTTTGGGGAGAGGTTTTGTGAAGATATCAGCAAGTTGATTCTTAGTATCAACAAACTCTAACACACAATCTCCCTTTAGAACATGATCTCTTAGAAAATGGTGCCTAATTTCTATGTTTAGTTCTAGAGTGTTGAACTGGATTTTTGGAAAGATTAATTGCACTTGTATTATCACATCTAATAGGTATATGGTCAAGAAGGATTCCATAGTCAGAAAGTTGTTGCTTCATCCATAAGATTTGTGCACAACAACTGCCGGCAGAAATATATTCCGCTTCTGCAGTGGATAAAGCAACACTATTTTGTTTCTTACTATGTCAAGAAACTAGAGCAGATCCAATGAACTGACAAGTTCCACTTGTGCTCTTTCTATCTGTTTTAGAATTGGCAAAGTCTGAATCAGAATATCCAATTAAGGTGCATGTGGAATTTCTAGGATACCATAAACCTATGTTCATAGTGCCTACTAAATATCTTATGATTCTTTTAACAGCACTAAGATGTGATTGTTTTGGATTTGATTGAAATCTAGCACACATACACACACTAAACATTATATCAAGTCTGCTAGCAAATAAATAAAGAAGTGATCCGATCATACCTCGATTTTGCTTAACATCTATTGACTGACTGGTTTCATCTTTATCTAGATAGCAAGCAGTGCTCATTGGTGTAGCCATGTGCTTAGCATTTTCCATGTCAAATTTGTGGATTAACTCTTTGCAATACTTGGATTGATTGACAAAGATACCATCCTTGGTTTGTTTAATTTGCAATCCAAGAAAGAAATTAAGTTCTCCCATCATTGACATTTCAAACTCACTTTGCATGTCATGAGAGAATTCCTTGCACAATAATTCATTAGTGGATCCAAAAATAATATCATCAACATAAATTTGAACTAATAAAATATCATGTGATTTTGTCTTTATAAAAAGAGTAGTATCCACTTTTCCTCTAGAGAAGTCCTTTTCTAAAAGGAACTTACTTAGACGCTCGTACCAAGCCCTAGGGGCTTGTTTCAAGCCATATAAAGCATTTTTCAATTTATAGACATGATTTGGCTTATCCAATATTTCAAAACCTGGTGGTTGTTCAACATATACTTCTTCTTGAATTAAGCCATTTAGAAAAGCACTTTTAACATCCATTTGATAAAGCTTAAAATTCATTATGGATGCATATGCTAAGAGCATTCTAATGGCTTCTAATCTAGCAACTGGAGCATATGTTTCTTCATAATCTATACCTTCTTCTTGATTAAATCCTTTTGCAATTAATCTAGCCTTATTTCTAATGATTATTCCATGTTCATCTAACTTATTTCTAAATACCCATTTTGTTCCTATGATGGGATAGTTTTTAGGTTTCTTAACAAGTTCCCACACATTGTTTCTTTCAAATTGATTCAGTTCTTCTTGCATAGCAATTATCCAATTTTCATCTATTATGGCTTCTTTTATATTTTTAGGTTCAATCATAGATACAAAAGCCATATTATTGCATAATTCTTTAAGATAATGTCTAGTTGTTACCCCTTTTGAGATATCACCAATAATGCTATCGAGTGGATGATCTTTTGAGGCTTTCCATTCTTCTGGAAGTTCATCATTTGATTTTGCTTCTTCTTGAGGATCTTCATTGCTTCCTTTCCCTTTTCCTTTAGAATCTTGTCCATGAATATGAATTTTTTCTGAAGATTCTGCAATATCATCTAGTATATTCTTTCTTGATAAAATAGCATTAGATTCATCAAAAGAAACATGAATGGATTCTTCAATACTCATAGTTCTTTTGTTATATATTCTATATGCCTTACTTTGCAATGAATATCCAAGAAAGATGCCTTCATCAGATTTTGCATCAAATTTTCCTAGATTATCTTTACCATTATTAAGCACAAAACATTTGCAACCAAAAACATGAAGATGTCAAATGTTAGGTTTTCTACCATTATATAACTCATATGGGGTTTTCTTTAAAATGGGTCTTATTAAGGCCCTATTCATGATGTAACATGCAGTATTGACGACTTCAGCCCAAAAATATTTTGGAAGAGAAGTATCATTTAATAAAGTTCTTGCAATTTCTTCCAATGACCTATTTTTCCTTTCAACAACTCCATTTTGTTGAGGGGTTCTAGGTGCAGAAAAATTATGCTCAATACCATGTTCATCACAGAATAATTCAAAATCTTTGTTTTCAAATTCACCCCCATGATCACTTCTAATGGATGCAATCTTAAGATTTTTCTTGTTTTGTATAACTTTAGCAAGTTTCCTAAATGCTTGAAATGCATCACTTTTATGAGTAACGAATAATGTCCATGTAAATCTAGAGAAATCATCAACTATGACAAGAGCATAGTAATTTCCTCCAAAACTCATGGTTCTAGATGGACCAAATAAATCCATATGCAATAATTGTAAGGGTTCAGTGGTTGAAACAATATTTTTGGGTTTGAATGAGACTCTAGTTTGTTTTCCCTTTTGACATGCATCACATAGTTTATCTTTTTCAAATTTTAATTTAGGCAAACCAACTACTAAATCTTTTGAAATTAATTTGTTTAAGTGATCCATGTTTATGTGAGCAATTTTTTTATGCCATAACCATAGATCATCATCTTTTCTAAGAAAACAATGATTATTATCTAGTTTTAGGCTTAAGTCTATCATGTATACATTGTTGACTCTATATCCTACATGCTTTATATTAATGTCATGCTTATGTTCTATAAGACATTTTTGAGAATCAAATGATACTAGATAGCCTTTGTCACATAATTGACTAACACTAAGTAGGCTGTGCTTAAGACTTTCAACAAGTAGAATATTTTCTATGGAGTTTGAAGAATTTGTACCTATTTTACCAACTCCAAGGATTCTACCTTTGTTGTTGTCACCATAAGTTACATGCCCGCTTTTCTTGGGAGAGATATGTGTAAACTTTGACGCATCTCCAGTCATATGTTTTGAACATCCGCTATCTATGTACCATTTCTTCCTCAAAGACACCTACATAATCAAGTTTTTGACTTAGGTACCCAAACTTTATTGGGTCCTTGTGTGTTAGTGTAGACTGAAGATCCTTTTGGGACCCATATCATTTTAATGTTGTTGTATTTTTTCTTAAAATAACAAGTAGATGTGCCATGTGTCGCAACCTACCCTTCGACGGGAGGGCGACGCGTGACTCGCGGGATGCGTGTTCCACGAAAGGAATACGCGCGGAGTCGCCACCAACGTTTATTTGAGGAAAACGTCGGAAAAACCGGAAAAGACGCGATCTACGAACTTTTAAGTGAAAGGTTCGGGAGTTGTATTTACGCCCGGGGAAGGTATTAGCACCCCACACGTCCGTCCCAAGGGACGGCAGCCTTTAACCGAATGTGCAAACATGACTTTGATTTTTATGTTCCCTTTTATGTCCTTATATCCTTTATACCCTTTTTATATTTTCTCCTTTTTTGTGGTCGACAAGGGTGTTTCCCTTTGCTCCTACGTATTCCTCAATTTGCGATGAGGAAATCAGACCTACGTAGTTCTTTCGGAACAAAGTGTTTGGTTAAGTTGTTTTTTATCTTTTTGCAAGATATATTTTGATTGAACAAAAAGGTCATTTAAGGTGTTGGACCATTAAACGATCTTTTGATTTTGAAAGGAGAGAAACGTTAAGGCGTTGGACCATTAACGATCTCTCGGGGTGGTCGACAAAAGCGGGCCTTTTGCTCCTACGTATCCTCAATTGTGATGAGGAAATCAGACCTACGTAGTTCTTGCTTATCAAGTGATTTTTTTTTTTTTACTTAAGAGGTGATCATTTTAAGGCGTTGGACCTTAAAAATGATCCATTTTACTTAGTCAGAAATTGAAATGACAAACTTCAAAAACCTATTTTTATGGACAAGCTTGACTAGGCGAGTTGATTTTAGCCTTAGTTTCACTTTAGTTATTAGTCAATTCGATTAAGAATGAGAAATCCCAAAGAGAAAACGTCCGATTGATTTTCCGCTTTATTTTACTAAAAAAAGATGTTTTTTGATTATTATATTATTTTTTATCTCTTTTTGTTTTCCAACGTGGTTACGGCACGACCGAACAGTCGGAATTCATTTTAACCGAAGTTAACGGATAATACAATTCAAACGATCGGTGGAAATTTATTTTATTTTTAAGTTAAGCGAGAAATGACTTAGGTAAAATGGCTTAAGCACGTCAAAAGGGGGTATAAAAAGTAAATGGAATGAGAATAAAAATACACAAAACACAATGTGGACCACCATGGGTACATAGAATGAATCAAAAAGCTTGGTTCGAGGTACTTACCCGTTGAAGATCGAAGAACGATGAAGAACGAATGAAGAACGTCGAAGAACGGTTGAAACCTTTGCGAAATTCCTCACGAAAAACGTTACGGAAACATTTCGGAAGCGCCTCGGCTTAGATTTTCTTCACGGAAACAATTTTTCCAAGCAAATTCGAAAGAGAGAGAAGTGCCTAAGGGGCTGAACCCTTTTCTTCTTCACTTCCTCCCCTATTTATAGCAAAATAGGGGAGGTGCTTGCCGCCCAGCTCGCCCAGGCGAGCCAGGTTGCTTCCTCCAGAAGCAACAGCCTTCTGGAGGAATATTCTGAAGGGCCCAAGTGGGCCTGGGTGCTATTTGCACCCCCATTTTTACTAAGTACACCCCCCTCTGCTTTTTTTGGTGATTCTTTTTTCGTAAAGTTACGGAAACATACGAATTTCGTAACGATACTTGTTTTCTTTCCGTAATGTTACGGAACCTTGCGGATTACATAATCATCCCCTTTTTGACTTACGGAATGTTACGGAACCTCACTTAATTAAGCAACAATGCTTCCATTTGATTTCCGGTGTGTCACGGAAACTTACGGATTTGTGCATCAATATTTTTTTGATTTTCCGGCATGTCCTGGAATTTCACAAATTGCCTAATGATGGGTGCCAAGCACCTTGCAAGGACCAAAGAAAAGTCGCATGTCATCAAGCAAAGGTCCCCGGATGAAATTAGGGTATGACAGTTGCCCCTCTTTACTTGTCTTTTATTGGAGATAAAAGGAAAGTAAAGATAAGACACTAATTTTGTTCCTCTCGATTTGACGAGAGTCGCGGGTGACTATGAAATCTCCACATGCAAATGACTTGTTGTTCCCGGAATTTCACAAATTGCCTAATGATGGGTGAAAAGCACCTCACAAGGACCAAAGAAAGGTCGCATGTCATCAAGCAAAGGTCCCCGGACAAAATTAGGGTATGACACTAATTTCGTTCCTCTCGGTTGACGAGAGTCGCGGGTGACCATAAAATTTCCGTATGCAAATGACTTGTTGTTCCCGGAGGAACAAAAGGTGCAGAAGACTATGTCAGTCTCTGCATGCTATCAAGCATTCTGTCTTACAGATAGCAAAAGAATGTTTATACGGATAACCACTCGGGTATTTCCGCCCGTCAGCATGACTCAAAAGTCAGTATGACAGATCTTGTGAATGCGGAAGATGATGTAAATCTCCGCGTGTCAACGGGCTTATCGGCCGCGATTGACGAAGGGTGCAGAATGATTAAATTTTGTCTCTACGTGCCATCGGACACGACTGTGTCTGAATGGCAAAGGGGTGCGGAATGACCAAATTTTGTCTCCGCATGTCATCGGGCCCGCCGCCTCTGGATGACACAAGGGTGCAGAATGACCAAATTTTGTCTCTGCGTGTCATCGGGCCCGCCACCTCTGGATGACAAAAGGGTGCGGATAACCGTAAGGTATCTCCGCGTATCATCGGGCCCGCCGCCTCTGGATGACACAAGGGTGCAGAATGACCAAATTTTGTCTCTGCGTGTCATCGGGCCCGCCGCCTCTAGATGACAAAAGGGTGCGGATAACCGTAAGGTATCTCCGCGTATCATCGGGCCCGCCGCCTCTGGATGACACAAGGGTGCAGAATGACCAAATTTTGTCTCTGCGTGTCATCGGGCCCGCCGCCTCTGGATGACAAAAGGGTGCGGATAACCGTAAGGTATCTCCGCGGGCTACCTGCTCTTGGGTCATGGTAACAGAAAGCGGTGCGGTCGACAAAAGCGAGGCTTTTGCTCCTACGTATCCTCCAATGAGGAACTCAGACCTACGTAGTTCTTGTTAACTTGTGAGACTTGAAAAAGTCTCGGTGTTTTCTCCACTAAAATGCAAACATGCTTTAGCAAAGAGACAAATATTCCAACCGATTAGAGCAGCATATGCTTTTTTGAGTGACAAACAACGCGTCTACCAGGGAAGGAGAGTCCGCTGATGGAATCCCCCATAACCATAAATGAGATTTTGGATGTTTAGCATTTCATTTCTAAATGACCATTTAGAGGAAACACTGGGTTCGACAAAATAGAAGAAAATCACTCAATGTGTATCAATCTCGCACAGGTAAGTGTTTCATCCTAATTCCGAACCATAGATATGTCATGACTTTATTTTGCAATTTATTTCCTATCAAATCAAAAATTACATGCGTGATCATGGATCAATAGGACTTCCCTTGGGAATGGGTTCTTTTGATGGGTTTTTCGGCTTTTGTGTGTTTTTGGCTTTTGATTTTTGGTTGGCTTTTTCCTTTACTGTTTTTGTTTAGTGCGGGGCGAAAAAGTCGCTAGCGCACAAGATTTTGGTTGGCAATTAAAGGGGGAAGACCATTTTAGGTTGTGGTTTCCTTTCCTTCTTTTTGTTCATTTGGCGACAATTCTGTATTGTTCAGATATTGTCTGGTCCAAAGACCTCTCTGCACATTTCTTTTGGTTTCTTTGACCAGGAGCTTTCTTCTTTTTTACTTTCTTCCATTCTTTGGTTGGGAATTTTCTTTCTTTTCTTTTTTCTTTCTCCCACTCTTTGATTGGGAATTTCCTTTCCTCTTTTTTCTTTCTCTTTGATTGGAAATTTTCCTTCTCTTCTTTTTTGCTTCCGAGGGTAAGGATTAACATTCTCACCCTGGGTCAAGGTTTATGGTGAGTTAGGATTTTGGCTCAAGGCTTGTAGAATGGCTAGACATGATACATGTCAGGGTTTGGTTTGGTTCAAGGATAAAAAGGGATGCCCCACATTATTTCCATGACACAAATGCAAAAATGATGATTTGGAAACTTCATGCAAAACTTGTCATGCATGCACCTATGTGGACACTCAAGTGTCAAATTTTTATGGTCATGTGATGCTAGGGCTCAGGATTCATTTCCTCTATTTTAGTCAACCCAATGCTTCCAAAATATGTTCTTTTATCAATTTGTGCATTCATCCGAGTCCATTTTGGGCGTCCGGGAAAATTTTCACAGCATTCACCCTTCAGGTGTACACACACATTTTCCAAAAATTGGTTATGATCAGTGAATTTTTTTCAAAGAAAAGTTGGAAATCATCTCTTTTCATAAGCATGTCGGTTTTTCAGCTAAACAACTTATTTTTCTTTTTCCATTTTTTTTCTTACTTGCTTTCTTTTTCCTTATTTGTTCTCTTTTCCATTTCATTTTTTTCTTTTCTATTTTTATTTTTATCATGATTTTTGTTTGTTTTACATATATATTATTATTTTTTTGGACGATGTTCCTAAACGAAGAACTCTACACGGCTCCAAAATTTCAAACATCATCGATAGTAATGACATACTAACGCAACAAACCAAACAAAAATGTATGCGCTGTACAAATGACAATCGAAACAATAAAAACAAACATTAGTCTCTCAAGTCAAAACATAACATATAAATGATAAAAGAAATACGAAAGAAAAACATGAATCTGGGGATCTCCCAGTCATGTATCTCCACTTCCTCCCAAGAAGTCAAGCAAATCGGCCATCTCCTCGTCCTCGTGGGCCTCTTCTCCACCGCCGGGAGCTTCTGGGGGCGCCTCTCCTGCTTGGGCCTCGGGCCAATCTCCGGGCCATGCGACCTCTGCCCTGAACTGGTCTGGAGTAGGGCATGAAAAAGAAGCGAAGCCCTGGCTCTGCATGCTAAGGCTCATCTGATACAGACAATCATGGGTCTGTACATGTGCTCGGTGGTTGGCCGCCTGCTGGCGAACCAAATGCCGTAAATACTGCTCCATGTCAAATGCCCCAGCCTGGCCAGCCTTATGAGGTGGTGGGGGCGCGCCTGCGGCCTGTGGAGCATCACCCTGAGCCTGTCTTTGGGTACAGTACTTCTCAATAAAAGCCCGGGTGATGGGCGGCCGAATTACCTTGGTAGGTGCAACGGGGACTCCGAACGATTGGCAGAGTCCTGTGATCAGTGCGGGAAATCCCAGGGCCCTGTTGGACTTATCTGGGTCCAAAGGGTGCCTGGTAGGCGCCAAACCTGCAAAAATATAGATGGCATCAACGATCAACTGAGCCACATGGATGCTCATCCGTGTCAGGATGGCGTACACCAGCTAACACTTCGGCATGGGGAGGTCGGAATTATGATCGGTGGGCAGGATGTTGCTGAGCAGCAGAGTCATCCATATCTGAGTCAGGGTGGTCATGTGGGTGCGCATGATTCGCACTTGCCTCCCTGCAGCAGTCCGGGCAAAATCCTGCCCCGGTATACATAGTAGCTGGGCGATGGCCTCCTCATCAAACCCATCAGACCGGTTCCTCCTCTGGCCATACTCGCATTCCTGGCCCTCTTCCAACACCAACGAATATCCCAGGAGCTGGCCGATAGCATCTGCATCGAACGGGATCCACTGACCCCTTACCCAGGACCTCATATCACGCATGCCCTCCTCTATTGGCCAAGCATTGGCATAAAACTCAAGGACTATTTCGGGATCAAATTTGGCCATGGGGGTAACTAGTGATGCCCACCGCCGACGACCTATTTCCTCCTGGAAATCAGTATACTCGTCGTCCCTGAGCTGGATGCGTCGCTCCCGGAGAAACGACCATCCCTTGATGGCCTTGAAGCGCTGCTGGTGTACCGCGCTCCTAAAACGGTGACTGTCATACTCCGGAGCGGAACTAGTTCCTTCGGCCGCCTTGTCCTTCCTGGACCTCTTTGAGGCAAGCTTCCTCGGGGCCATTTCCTGCGAAGGCAAACATTTGGATAGTTAGTTTTACCAAGAAATGCTACCCTTAAAACAAAAATGGCATACAACCTCCTCCAATAAATACAAACATCAATGTAAATTTAGAGTAAACTTATGCACATACTTCTTTACGAACGTTCACTTGCACAAGACATTCTTATAACTAAGAAAGAAAAAAAATGTACCCATGTACAATCAAGACACATCCATTACCTAGATTATTTATATGTACTTCCAAGGTGTATTTGCTACCTACATCACATGCACTTCCTTGGCTAAATTTACATACATGCATACTCAAAGCATTTGGGGTACCAAAAATTGCACATGTGCACATTCCGGTATTTCTAATATTTATGCATATACAAACTTCATGATGAATCTTGACTATCTACACAATAAGGTGATACATTTTATGCTTTATTCAAGTGTTTTTGCTACCTAAAGCCGCATGCAAAGTATATTTTCTTTTGCTGACTAAAATTGTATTCAAATTAAAAGGTATATTTTTTTTTGCAATGTATTTTCTTTACATAACATGTAATATGTATATATTTTTTTTGTGAGACATTTTGACTCCCCAAAATTTCATGTACATACACCCTAGTATTTTGCTACCATATCCAAAGTGTAAATTGCCAAAGGTATTTTGCTACCTATTTCAAACCTACACCTTTATGATGAGCAAAATTCCTAAACATCTAGACGTAGGGAAATTATTGTAGCGTGGCCCATAGCTGATTGCTGGCCAAAAAGGGTAACTTTACCCAATATGCACCTCCTCTTGTGTTCTTTTGCATAAAAACTTTGGTTCCTAGGCCTAGGATATATGTGAGGCAATTACTCTAGCCTTTTTCGGGAATGAATGCATGTCCCAGAAAATAGAAAATATGTGCAAACCAAAATGCCCCATGGGTTGTTTCCTTACAAAGTCACGTGCTAATGCCATTGAGGCATTTCACCGAACACTTGGTGGGCGCGCGTTTAGGCATCAATAGCAAGAGAACGGGGACAATGTGGCATGCCCCATTGCTTCAAAATGCATTATAGGCCTAGGGCCATTCCATACAGACCCCCAATCCAACCCAATCAAGCAAGAAAACAAACCAAAATTGCCCCACATATTTGAGCACATTCCCACATTTTAGAGCACCAAAAGGAGATCAAAATACACCAATGAAAAGCTAGAAAGCTTAGGGATGGAATACTTACTTGTTGGTGATGAACAAAAGCGCGAAACGGAATCAAAAAATGCGAAAAATGATGACCCTAGGGCTGCAAACTCGTAAATCCCGTGGGTATGGCTTTTGAAAGGGGGGAAAAGAAGTTTTTGAATGCAAAAACGTCCCCCCTTTCGTCATTCTTATAATTTGATGCAGGGATGGCTCGCCCAGGCGAGCTAACCTGCATTTTTTTTTTTTTTTGAGGGGAACATTAACCATGTCCCCTCCTTTCTCATAGATTAGCGTCTTGCCTAACTTGAACTTACTTAGGTTAGAATTAGGCGTTGATTACTTATTTTTACTTTTTAAAACAAACAAATAGTAAAAGAAAACTGCGAATACAAAGGATACGGGGCTACCTTGCAGCGACGTTCTCTGCTTGTCTAGCGCAGAGAAAAGGCAACGATCAGTCGATCGTGACCCTATCCCCACTTGCATCCGTGCCTAAGTACCTGCAAGTAATAAACAAACAGGTTCGGCCAATCTTGACCGCGTCATTGTCTTACCTTGATTGGTTTCTGCTGTCCACATTTGGTCCTCACCCCGGAAGGTAGCTCAAGATGATCCTGCCCCTGTCTTACCACAACAATATGCATGCGTATGCGTATGCATGAATGCTTTCAAACGCAGCGAATCTTAGCAAAAGTTGGTTTAGGTTCAATTTTAATTAAGCGCTTGGGGCATCCCACGAACTGAGCGGAAGGGCTCAGGTGATCACAAATCAAATGCAAGGTTTGAAACCAACGTGAGGACTAAAGCCTCGAATCCACGTTCATTTCTTTGAAAGATTGTGACGAAAGATACAGCAGACGGGAAATCCCTGGGGGAAATCCAGAAAATGCATAAAGATAATGAACATGCAGCGACATCCTTAATTGCCCCAGATCCTAAGCGTAATATCGCTTGACGACATCAGAATTCACGGGTGAAGGTAGCTCTTCGCCATCCATGTTGGTAAGCACCAGGGCTCTTCCGGAAAAAGCCCTCTTCACAACAAAAGGCCCTTCGTAGTTCGAGGCCCATTTCCCTCGATTGTCCTTGACAGCATGGGACATTTTCTTTAGCACAAGGTCTCCCTCATGGAACTTGTGCAAGCGTACTTTCTTGTCGAATGCACTCTTCATTCTTTGCTGGTACACGCGCCCATGACTCATGGCCGTTAAGTGCTTACCCTCAATGAGGTTGAGCTGGTCATAGCGCGTTTGAGCCCACTCTGATTCCTTTAATCCGGATTCTGCCATGATCCTTAATGACGGGACTTCCACCTCAAACGGTAACACAGCCTCCATCCCATATACCAATGAGAACGGCGTTGCCCCAGTTGACGTTCGCACTGAAGTTCGGTTACCGTGTAACGCGAATGGGAGCATTTCGTGCCAATCCTTGTATGACACGGTCATCTTTTGGATGATCTTTTTGATATTCTTATTGGCCGCTTCCACGGCTCCATTCATCTTTGGCCGGTAGGGTGTGGAATTGTGATGTTGGATTTTAAACTCCTCGCACATTTCCCCCATCATCTTGTTATTCAGGTTGGTGCCGTTGTCCGTGATAATCTTCCTTGGCAAACCATATCGGCAGATGATCTCTTTCTTAATGAACCTGACCACTACACTCCTCGTGACACTGGTATAGGAAGCCGCCTCGACCCACTTGGTGAAATAATCTATCGCTACGAGGATGAAGCGATGACCATTCGAGGCCTTGGGCTCAATGGCCCCGATGACATCTATTCCCCACATGGAGAAAGGCCAAGGGGCGGACATGACATTCAGAGGATGTGGTGGGGCATTGACATTATCTGCGAACGCTTGACATTTGTGGCACTTCCTCACATGGACACAACAATCACTTTCCATGGTAAGCCAGTAATAACCTGCTCTTAGGATCTTCCTGGCCATAGCATGCCCGTTGGCGTGCGTTCCAAACGAGCCCTCATGGACTTCCTCGATCATGTGATTTGCCTCCCTGGCATCCACACACCGCAGGAGTGTCATGTCATGATTTCTCTTATACAGTATGCTTCCGCTCATGAAGAAACCGGCTGCCAACCTTCTCAATGTCCTCTTATCATTGTCGGCAATCTCTGGCGGGTATTCTTTGCTTACGACATATCGCTTGATGTCGAAATACCAAGGCTTTTCGTCCCGTTCCTCTTCTACTTGGCAACAATGCGCAGGTTTGCCACGACACCAAAATTCAATGTAGGGTAGATCCCCGTGCGGCGTTAGCTGGAACATAGACGCCAAAGTAGCAAGTGCATCCGCCATTTGATTTTCCTCTCGGGGAACATGGTGGAAAGAGATCTCATCGAAGGTCTTAGCCAATTCCTTGATATAGGCTTTGTAGGGTATCAGCTTGGGATCTCTAGTTTCCCATTCCCCTCTCAGCTGATGGATTACCAATGCCGAGTCGCCGTATACCTTGAGTAGTTTGACATTGGAGTCAATCGCTGCCTGGACGGCTAGGGCACATGCTTCATATTCGGCCATGTTGTTGGTGTAGTCGAATCCTAGCCTGGCTGTGAAGGGTACACATTGATTGTCCGGAGAGGCCAATACTGCCCCAACGCCATGACCTTGAATGTTTGACGCTCCGTCAAACCATACGGTCCATTTGTCCCGATCTTCGTCCAATTTTTCCTCAAACAAGGCCATGATGTCCTCATCCGGGAATTCAGGATGCATGGGCTGATAGTCGTTAAGAGGCTGTTGAGCCAAATAATCTGCTAAGGCGCTTCCTTTTATTACCTTTTGGGTGACGTAGACTATATCAAACTCGGATAGCAGGACTTGCCACCGGGCGATCCGTCCCGTGAGAGCTGGCTTTTCAAAGATATACTTAACCGGGTCCATCTTGGATATCAACCAGGTAGTATGGCTCAGCATGTACTGCCTTAGGCGATGGGATGCCCACACTAAAGCACAACACATTCTTTCGAGCAAGGAGTAATTCATCTCACAGGTCGTGAACTTCTTACTTAGGTAGTAAACAGCACGCTCTTTCTTCCCGGATTCGTCATGTTGCCCCAGCATACACCCCATTGACTCGTCCAAGATTGTCATGTACAAAATGAGAGGCCTTCCAGGTACTGGTGGCATAAGCACGGGAGGATTCATTAGGCACTTTTTGATCCTTCCAAAAGCCTCTTGGCAATCCTCATTCCAGCGATCAATTTGGTTTTTGCGTAAGAGCTTGAACAACGGCTCACAAATGGCGGTGAGCTGCGATATGAATCTGGCAATATAATTCAAGCGGCCCAGGAAACCTCGGACTTGCCTCTCTGTACGGGGTTCTGGCATCTCAAGGATAGCCTTCACCTTTTCGG
The DNA here is from genome assembly GCF_004193775.1 of Glycine soja. Lineage (NCBI taxonomy): Eukaryota > Viridiplantae > Streptophyta > Magnoliopsida > Fabales > Fabaceae > Glycine > Glycine soja. The sequence continues at coordinate 11,791,584 of NC_041004.1, read as the reverse complement.
GGTCTACCTCTATCCCTTTCTGGCTTACAATGAAACCAAGCAATTTCCCTGATTTGACCCCAAAGGTACACTTAGCGGGGTTCAACCTTAATTGATATTTCTTAAGCCTTTCGAACAACTTCCGCAGGTTGACAAGGTGTTCTTCCTCGGATTTAGATTTAGCAATTATGTCGTCCACGTAGACCTCGATCTCTTGATGCATCATATCATGGAACAAAGCTACCATGGCCCGTTGATAAGTTGCCCCGGCATTCTTGAGTCCAAAGGACATCACCTTGTAACAGAACGTTCCCCACAGGGTGACGAAAGTAGTCTTTTCCATATCCTCGGGCGCCATCTTTATCTGATTGTAACCGGAGAAACCGTCCATGAAGGAAAATAAAGCGAAATTGGTCGTGTTATCTACGAGGATATCGATGTGTGGTAAAGGAAAATTGTCCTTGGGACTGGCTCGATTCAGGTCCCGATAATCCACACACATTCGTACCTTCCCATCTTTCTTAGGGACCGGTACGATGTTGGCAACCCATTCTGGATACCGAGCGACGGCCAGAAAACCAGCGTCAAATTGCTTCTTCACTTCTTCTTTTATCTTTAAGGATGTTTCGGGCTTCATCCTTCTCAGTTTCTGCTTTACCGGGGAACACTCGGGATTTAGAGGTAATCGGTGCTGTACAATGTCAGAACTCAAACCGGGCATATCTTGGTATGACCAAGCAAAGATGTCTTGGTAGTCTTTTAGCAGGATTATTAATTCTTCACGGATAGGTGCGGTAATACCTGTACCTATCTTTACTTCCCTTTTCCCACTGCCAATTCCTAAGTCTACCAGCTCTGTTTCTTCTTGATGAGGTCCCATTTCTTGGTCCTCATGGGCGACCATTCTTTCTAATTCTGGGGGAAGTACCACATCCTCGTTTCCTTCATCTTCCGTTTGACTCATTTCTTGCTCGAAGTCGATAGGCGGGTCCCAGGTATTAGTACCTTCGGGGGACTCGTCATCGGATCTGCCGTTTCAGAAAAAGAAGTAAACATGCAAATGAATGAGAATGGGTAGAGACGTAGGAACAGATGAAGAAAGATCCTTGTATTATAAATTCAAAAACAAAAGACACAAAGCCTTAACAAAAGGAAAAACTCTAAAGCCTAGGCCCAACTATAGAGCTTTTAAAACCGTAAAGGTTTACATTATGCTCGTTGCGTAAATGCCGGGGCGTTCCTCCACTCGCCAATTTCCCAACTGGAAATCAGGAGGGCATGGTCGTACCAAATCCAATGTACTCGGAACATCATCTTCGCTTATCGCGACCACTTGACCTTTGTCTCCCAAACCCGCGCTTATAAAGCTTCTACTTATGTGGCAGGGCGGGCTTCCTTCACTTTCTTGTCTCCAACGTGAGCTTTGACCACTGCTCTTCCTTCCTGCGATGCTTCTTTTCATATCCGCCTGAGTGGGCTTATAGCCTAAACCATACTTCCCACGATTTCCTTTGGCATTTATCAGGCTAGTTATGCCGCCGTTGTCCTTGCCTAAACCCATTCCGGGTTCGTAACCGTTCCCTAACATAACTCGGGCCATCATTACTGCTGCATCGGACAAACAAGGCTGCCCAGAGAAGGAGTCCACGGAGGAAATGCTGACCACCTCAAAAGACTGGAAAGCGGTTTCTAACGATTCTTCTGCGGCTTCCACATAAGGCATAGAGGATGGGCAGCTCACCAAGATGTCTTCCTCGCCTGACACGATGACCAAGTGCCCCTCCACTACGAATTTCAACTTTTGGTGGAGTGTAGAGGGCACAACTCCCACTGAGTGGATCCACGGGCGCCCCAATAGACAGCTGTAGGGGGGGGTTAATGTCCATTATTTGGAAGGTGACTTGACAGGTGTGAGGGCCTATTTGTACTGGGTGATTGATCTCTCCCCTAACCTCTCGGCGAGTGCCGTCGAAGGCACGAACCACCATTGAACTCGGCTTTAAGTGGGAAGCATTGAATGGTAATTTCTCCAAAGTTCTCTTAGGCATTGTCATACCCTAATTTCGTCCGGGGACCTTTGCTTGATGACATGCGACCATTCTTTGGTCCTTGTGAGGTGCTTGGCACCCATCATTAGGCAATTTATGAAATTCCAGGACATGCCGAAAAACCAAAAAAATATTGGTGCACAATCCGTAAGTTTCCGTGACACACCGGAAATCAAAAGGAAGCATCGTTGCATAATTAAGTGAGGTTCCGTAACATTCCGTAAGTCAAAAAGGGGATGATTATGTAATCCGCAAGGTTCCGTAACATTACGGAAAGAAAACAAGTATCGTTACGAAATTCGTAAGTTTCCGTAACTTTACGAAAAAAGAATCACCAAAAAAACAGCAGAGGGGGTGTACTTAGTAAAAATGGGGGTGCAAATAGCACCCAGGCCCATTTGGGCCCTCCAGAAGATTCCTCCAGAAGGCGGTTGCTTCTGGAGGAAGCAACCCTGCTCGCCTGGGCGAGCTGAGCTCGCCTGGGCGAGCTGGGCGGCAACCACCTCCCCTATTTTGCTATAAATAGGGGAGGAAATGAAGAAGGAAGGGATCCAGCCCCTTTGGCGCTTCTCTCTCTTTCGAATTTGCTTGGAAAAATTGTTTCCGTGAAGAAAATCTAAGCCGAGGCGCTTCCGAAACGTTTCCGTAACGTTTTCCGTGAGGAATCTCGCAAAGGTTTGAACCGTTCTTCGACGTTCTTCATTCGTTCTTCATCGTTCTTCGATCTTCAACGGGTAAGTACCTCGAACCAAGCTTTTCGATTCATTCTATGTACCCATAGTGGTCCACATTGTGTTTCGTGCATTTTTATTCTCGTTTTGTTTACTTTTTATACCCCCTGTTGACGTGCTTAAGCCATTTTACTTAAGTCGTTTCTCGCTTAACTTAAAAATAAAATAAATTTCCACCGAACGTTTGAATTGTATTATCCATTAACTTTGGTTAGAATCAATTCCGACCGTTCGGTCGTGCCGTAACCACGTTGGAAATCAAAAAGAGGTAAAATATAATATAATAATCAAAAAGACATCTTTTAGTAAAATAAAGCGGAAAATCAATCGGACGTTTTCTCTTTGGGATTTCTCATTCTTAATCGAATTGATTAATAACTAAAGTGAAACTAAGGCTAAAATCAACTCGCCTAGTCAAGCTCGTCCACAAAAATAGGCTTTTGAAGTTTGTCATTTCAATTTCCTCACTAAGTAAAATGGATCATTTTCAAGGTCCAACGCCTTAAAATGATCACCTCTTAAAATAAAAAGAATCACTTGATAAGAAAGAACTACGTAGGTCTGAGTTCCTCATTGAGGATACGTAGGAGCAAAAGCCCCGCTTTTGTCGACCACCCCAAGAGATCGTTAATGGTCCAATGCCTTAACGTTTCTCTCCTTTCAAAAATAAGAGGTCGTTAATGGTCCAACGCCTTAACGTTTCTCCCCTTTCAAAATCAAAAGACCGTTTAATGGTCCAACACCTTAAATGACCTTTTGTTCAATAAAAAACATATTTTGCAAAAAAGACAAAAACAACTTAACCAAACACTTTGTTCCAAAAAGAACTACGTAGGTCTGATTTTCTCATCCCAAATTGAGGAATACGTAGGAGCAAAGGGAAACACCCTTGTCGACCTCAAAAAAGGAAAAATATAAAAAGGGTATAAAGGATATAATAACATAAAAGGGAACATAAAAATCAAAGTCATGTTTGCACATTCGATTAAAGGCTGCCGTCCCTTGGGACGGGCGTGAGGGGTGCTAATACCTTCCCCGTGCGTAAATACAACTCCCGAACCTTTCACTTAAAAGTTCGTAGATCGCGTCTTTTCCGGTTTTTCCGACGTTTTCCTCAAATAAACGTTGGTGGCGACTCCGCGCGTATTCCTTTCGTGGAACACGCATCCCGCGAGTCACGCGTCGCCCTCCCGCCGAAGGGTAGGTTGCGACAGTTGGCGACTCCACTGGGGACTGTTTTTAGAGAGTTAGGCCATTTAATTTTGTGCAATGTTTTACCGTGACTTACCCCTTTGTTGGTTTCCTTTCATTATGTTCTTGTGTATATAAACTCTTTGTTGCTTTTAGTGTGTTTTAAATGTATGCATGAAGTAAATATTTATTCATTTGATGCACACAAACACTAACACTACTTGCACACACTGTGAGTGAAAAAAAGGGCCCTATACCCGGGTTCATGGGAGCATAAGGAGTGGAGGTGAATCTGTGATCATGCTAGGTCTCCGACTTGCTTGATTACAGTGAACCCTCATCTAGAGCTTTTCTCTTTGAAAACCTATTGTTGCTAGTAGTCCCTACTGCTACAATATGTTCTTCAAAGGGGATGATACCTCTAGAAACCATCAAGAGAGATATAACTACCTTGGGGATTATTGCTAAAAGCCTAGTTAGTTCTCTCCCTTATAGGTCCCTTAAATAGGGGCACGAAGCAAACACGCTGCGTGCCATTTTTCACACTGCCATGCATGAGTATCATATACCCTTTTGCTTATGTTCGGTAAATATTGTCATACTGTGCACATTCCCGCATTGTGTCTTTTGCATAGGCATTGCATACGGGTTCTTCTTGATCCCTACTGTAAACAAACCAACGGAGGGTCCGTGTCGCCTTCTTAAAAACGTGCGTTGGGGCATTTTGCTACCCCTAGACGTCGTATCTAAGAAGGGGACAAATTCCCCGGACCCCCGCATTCCTAGATTGCATCTGTGTCATGTGCATTCCATCATGCATTCATCCATTCCACCCATGAGATATCGGAGTTTGATTTGCACCAGCTTTTATCTCACTTTAGTAAGCATGGGAACAAATCAAACCGGTAAGAGGTTCTACCAAGTCAAGGTCAAAAGCCCAGATACCACCAGCATCAAGGAATTAGGGCGGTTGATGGAACCTCTCCAAATGCAAGCTTTCCGCAAGACTTACGGAAAGATCTTAGAATTGACCATAGCAGAGGTGTCCATAGAAGCCATTGCATCACTTACCCAATACTACGACCAGCCTTTGAGATGCTTCACATTCGGGGACTTCCAATTAGTACCAACCATTGAAGAATTTGAGGAAATTCTAGGATGTCCCCTCGGGGGAAGAAAACCATATCTTTCCTCCGGGTGTCTCCCCTCTTTGAGCAGAATTGCAACTGTGGTCAAGGATTCAGCAAGAGGTTTGGACCGCATAAAACAGACTCGGAACGGCATAGCGGGCCTACCACAGAAGTACCTAGAAGACAAGGCGAGGGGTATGGCCAATCAAGGAGACTGGGTCCCGTTTATGGATGTGTTAGCTTTGCTAATTTTTGGGGTCGTCCTCTTTCCAAACGTGGATGGTTTGATAGACCTAGCAGCAATCGACGCTTTCCTTGCCTACCACCATAGCAAGGAAAGTCCGGTGGTAGCTGTCTTGGCAGATCTATTTGACACGTTTGACCGAAGGTGCGAAAAGAGTAGCGCACGGATCATCTGTTGCTTACCCGCCCTCTGTGTTTGGTTGGTTTCGCACTTGTTCCAACAAGACACAAGACATCCATGTCCGCTCCTGAGCCATCGCTCGTGTACTGAAAAGAGGAGAATAGATTGGGACCAGCTCTTGGCCGGGATAGGAGGTAGAACAATCAGTTGGTTCCCCCGATGGAAGGAAGGAAAAGAAGGAGTCCTTTTCTCATGTGGAAGGTACCCAAACATTCCGCTGGTAGGAACGAGGGGTTGTATTAATTACAATCCCACGCTCGCTATAAGACAACTAGGGTACCCCATGAGGGGAGCACCGGCGGAAGAAAGCATGTCTCCTTTCCTTGTGAGGGATCTCGGCGCACAAAATTCCAAGACTATACAAAGAATCCATAAGGCATGGGAAACCCCTTTAAGGAAAGATCAAGAGCTTAGAGGCATTCGTAATGGCATCATTGGTGGGTACCACGAATGGCTGAAAGTTCGCATACGAGGTTTAGATTGGCTCGCCAAGTTAAAAGTCGTCAGCGAAGAGAATTGTGAAGCACCGGAGGAGGACGAGGAAGTCCAAGCTCTCAAGAGCGAGTTAGGAAAGGCAAAACTCGCCAAGGAGAAGTTCAAGTTGGCTGCTACACACGTTCGGAAGGAGTGTGCCGGGTTTCGGGAAGAGAATGCAATTACCGTAAGAGCCCTTGAACGAGAGACCAAGAGGGCTCGCAAGGAAGAGTATGGCCGGAACAAATTTCGCGGAGCTCTATGGGGTAGCAATAGTGAACTCAAGTTGCGAAGGGAAGAAAGGGACCAGTCGCGAGCACATGGCATGGTTCTGAAAGAGGAGTTGATGGCTTGTTCAAGGTCCAAAAGAAGCTTGTCTCAGCATTTATGCGAGACAGAGACCAACATGTTAGCTATCATCGCCAAGTACGAAGAAGAGTTAGGTCTAGCCACGGCCCACGAGCATAGAATCGCGGATGAGTATGCTCAAGTATATGCGGAAAAAGAGGCTAGAGGAAGGGTGATCGACCTTTTACACCAAGAGGCAACCATGTGGATGGATCGGTTTGCTCTTACCTTGAACGGGAGTCAAGAGCTTCCCCGATTGTTAGCCAAGGCCAAGGCGATGGCAGACACCTACTCCGCCCCCGAAGAGATTCACGGGCTTCTCGGCTATTGTCAGCATATGATAAACTTAATGGCCCACATAATTAGAAATCGTTAGGAAACTTGTATGGTCTCTCAGACCTTGACTAGATACGACTTCCTTTTTGAAATAAAATGAGTTGATCCCATGTTTTACTCCAAAAAAAAAAAAACTTGTGCAAATCAAATCACTCCCGCATTTTTTTTCTCTAGCATGCATTGTATGTTGGTCTCGTCCTTTGTCACGGGAAGCCGGAAGGTCCATATCACCTTCTTAATTGTACACATGGGGCACTGCGCCCCCAAATGCGCAAGTAAGAAGAGATAATTTTCCGGGCTCTCGTGTCCGTAAAATGCATTCATATCATGCATCGCATAAGCATCTCTTCATAACATCATAATGGACATATCCTGCATTTGTCCGTTATCATATTCCGGCCTCACATTTTGCATGAGTCATGGCATCATCATGCATATGCGTTCAACAAACTTTTTGATCTGCAAAATTGCATACCATTTGTTTTCATGTTTGCTCATCCTTGCGTTTTCCTCTACAAAACAAAAACAAAAAGGGGGAAGCGTGAAACTTCACACTACATTCTTAGTTCCATGTGTTAGGCACCACGAGCCAACCATGTTGGGATCATAAACCCGTTTCACTTAAAGACAAAATAATTGAACATGGTACCTAATGCATGGTTAACTAGGAAAGGGTGTTTCTTCGGGCATCTCAATTTCATAATTACATTTTCCGTGCATAAGCTTAAAGTATGCCCGAGTCATTCATCCCTATGAGATGTTGTTGAAGTATTGGCGATCAGAATTGCCATTCCTTGGATTATAGGGTTGAACCAAGCTCATGCTTTTACAAAAAGGTTCATCAAGTCAAGTTGAAATATGGAAGTAACCGTCTAGCAAAATTGGGGCAAAAGATGAGTCGAGTCACATCACTGCTTCGTCTACTGCCAAACATATTTAGGATTATTGATGTCCTTGTTACTTCCAGTTTCACCTTGACAAAGATGTCATGGACCATGTTGAAAATCTAAATTGATTCAACCCCATATCCTGTGTAAAAATTCGCAATACTTCAACTGTACACCATTCGCATACATCCATGCTTTTCATTGCTTGCATTGCTCATTGCATTCTTTCCTTGAAAAATAAAATAAAATAAAAAATGAACTTAATCATTGTTATCAAAAAGAAAAGGACACGCTTTACGGCACCCTTACCGAACTCGTGCTAGAGCTAGAGTAATGGGTGAAGCAGAGGAGGTGCAAGAGAAGATGAAGGCCGACATGGAGGCCATGAAAGAGCAAATGGCCACAATGATGGAGGCCATGATGAGCATGAAGAAGATAATGGAAGCCAATGCGGTTATAGTTGCCGCTACTAGCACTGTCGCTAAGGTGAACCCGATGCTCCCATCTAGCCTCAAGCAAATGAATCATCCAACCTCAAATATGGTAGGCAAAGATTTGGGAAGTACGGATGACCCCATGATGTGCAAATTCAAAACAAGCACGCCTTCCCGCCATATGGTTTGCCTCCCAAACTATACACCACCCAATGTGGTGTACATTCCCAATGAGGATGTCAATAACTCCACTCCCATACTCATTAAGAGCCAACAATCTCAATCTGATCATGCACATGTCTTTCGACCCATGGAGGAGACACATGAAATTCCCCACCACGATCTAGCCAACTTCGAGCCTTGCCTCGGATATGCTGCTGAAGGGCAAGCAGTTGGTGGTATACCCCTGCAAAAATCTTTGGAGGGCCCTCAGTATCACCCACAACTGCACCTCTTGCATTCCACAGCGGTTAAAAACCCTCATGACTATGGCAGGAATGGGAAAGTTGGATTATCTAGAGGAAAGGCTCAGGGCCATTGAAGGAGGTGAAGATTATGCCTTTGCTAACCTAGAAGAGTTGTTCCTAATACCCAAACATGGTCATTCCCAAGTTCAAGGTGCCGGACTTTGGCAAGTACAAGGGGACTACTCGCTCCAAGAACCATCTAAAGATGTACTGTCGGAAGATGGGGGCATACGCAAAAGATGAGAAACTGCTGATACATTTTTCCTGAGAAAGTCTTACTAGGACAACTGTCGCCTGGTATGCTAACTTAGGAACTTTCTTGAGTCCATTCTTGGAAGGACCTAATGGTTGCCTTCATTAAGCAGTGTCAGTACAATTCTGATATGGCTCCGGATAGGATGCAACTACAAAAAGTGTGCAAAAAGGGGGCACGAATCTTTCAAAGAATACGCCCAAAGATGGAGAGACTTGGCAACTCAAGTAGCACCCCCAAAAACAGAGAAAGAGATTATCACAATGATAGTAGACACATGACCGGTGTTCTACTATGGAAAAAATGGTGGGTTACACACCTTCAAGTTTTACAGATTTGGTCTTCGCCAGCAAAAAGATCGAAGTGGATCCGAAAAGAGGCAAATTTGATCATGCTACTAGGACGACTGAGAAAACTAGGGCAAATAAAGAGGGTGAGAAAGAGGGAGAAACCCATGCTGTGACTGCCATTCCTGTACGGCCAAGTTTCCCACCAACCCAACAATATCTTTACTCAGCCAATAAACTTTCTCCTTACCCCCCACCCAGTTATCCACAAAGGCCATCCCTAAATCTACCACAAAGTCTGTCTACCGCACTTCCAATGACGAACACCACCTTTTAGCACAAACCAAAAACACCAACCAAGAAGTGAATTTTGCAGCGAGAAAGCCTGTAGAATTCACCCCAATTCCAGTGTCATATGCTAACTTGCTCCCATATCTACTTGATAACGCAATGGTAGCCATGACCCCTGCTAGGTTCTCTCAAACCCCCATTTCTCCGAGAATACGACTCGAACGCAACGTGTGCTTGTCACGGAGAAGCCCCGGGGCGTTCCATTGAGCATGGTAGGGCTCTGAAGCGTAAGGTGCAAGGTCTAATTGATGCGGGCTGGCTGAAATTTGAGGAGAATCGCGTGTAAATCCTGACATTGACAAGAGATGCCACACATGGGGCAATTTTGAAAACTGTTGTTAGATGTCTCTAATGACTCATCAGGATTTTCAAGTGCAAGCCATTGGTCAGTTTGCTCAAGCGACCTGTGCTCCTGAGTGTTGACTTTCAAGACTGTTCAATCAGAGATTACTCGTCTTGCACGTTGGTGGGGGTGCCGTAAAAAAAAAAAAAAACGAGTAAAGTTCAAAACAAACAAGTTTCAAAATAAAATAAAATAAAAGTGTTCAAAAAGAAAAAAAAAACATTTGATTGACTGTGCTTTCAAGACGTTCATGTGACCTCATTTTATCATCCTGGAAAGTTTGTCTTTTTAGAGAGAAGTGAGTTATCAAGAATAGGATGTTGGACAAATGGCCTCAGTTACCTTGAGAAGAGGAGGGGATTGAATTAAGATACGAATATTATTCCCCAATTAAACTTTCACTCTCTCTTTTCGGATTAACAATGCACATAGGGACAACCCTTCCCTTGTGTTCAAGAATCCCCTACAACAAGAGACCCACGGTCTCTTAATCCCTTTTCAGAAAAAAGAAGAAGAGAAGAAGAGGTCTCTCGTAAAAGAGGTAGATTGTAAAATGAAGATCAATCAAAAATTCCTTATTGAATAAACAAGTGGTTGACCAAGGAATCTTTTTGAGAGGATAAGACATTTCAGTTCAGAAAAACTCTCGATCTTTCGAGAGGATAAAACTGTTTGGGCAATGAAAACTCTCTTTAAAACATTTGAATGGCCGTTCATAAAACATTTGAATAGATATGTCTCTTGGAAATTATTTTCTGAAAATCCCCTCTAGTAATCAATTACAAGACTTATGTAATCGATTACAGGTTTTAAAAATTTGAATTAAAACATTTTCAAACTGCTGGTAATCGATTACCAGAGAGCAAATCTCAATTTGAAAGGATAGAATTCCTTGGTCAAACCTTTTGCTTCTTCAATTTGGAAACTTCTTCCTAAGATTCTAGAGATCAACTTGATCATATATCTTGTTTTTCTTGGATTCTTGTCTTGAATAAAACTTGGAAGCACTTGATCCTTTGGCATCATCGAAACATCAAAACATCTTGCTTCTACATAGGAGTCATTTGACTTAATCCATCAACTGAAAAAAATCCTTCAACTATTTCTCGTCCTTGGAAAATTCTTTTTGCAAAAATCAATTGCTTCTTTCATTCTTCCTCACTACGAGGTCGTGAAAACAAGACAACACTTGGTACCTCTAAAGCCCTAGCTGGGGCAACGAAAGGCACTATGCAAAAACCTCAAGCGAACCTAGGGGCAGATTAGCAGTTCTCACCCAATAGGTTCCCTCCTACAAGGTCATGACGAAAGGCAACGATTGGTACCTCAAAGCCTTACACTGGGGCAATGAGGGGCACCGTGCATGAGCCTCAAGTGAACATAGGGGCCGATCAAAAGTTCACACCCGTCGATGTTTTTAAACAAGAAAAAAAAGGGAGACAAGCCCTGGAATTTCAATAGATTGATTAAGCATCAAACGGCTCCATTCCCGTCACTCCAAAATGGTCAAGTGACTAAATCAAACAGAACACACACTCTGAGGGAGTTCCCGGAGAGATTTGCAAAAAAGATAGGATGAGGTTGCATGAATTATCAACTCTTTCAAAAGGACAGTCAATCTGTGTTTTCCAAAAAAAAAAATTTTAAATCAAAATCAAAATCACAAAATAGGGAAAGAATGTCATGAACATTGTACAACTTTCCATTACATTGCATTGTTTCATATGAAGTCTGCATTTACCAAAATTTCACGACAAAGGTTGCATGCATCTGCATCCCCAAAAATTATGTTAACTACATAGATTTCCTACATCTGATGTCCAAATCTTGTGGATTTGGGATGACCGGCCCTCTCGATGAGTCGATCTCTTGCTTTCTCATAAGGGTGGACCCTTGGGTACTTGTACCTATCACCTTTAGAGGACTACACGTCCTCGCCTTGAGAGGACTACATGTCCTCGCCATCAGAGGACTACATGTCCTCGCCATCAGAGGGCTGCACGCCCTCACCATTAGAGGACTACATGTCCTCGCCTTGAGAGGGCTACACGCCCTCACCTGGGTACTAGTTACCCTCACCGTCAGAGGACTACACGTCCTCGCCTTGAGAGGACTACACGTCCTCACCATCAGAGGGCTGCACGCCCTTACCTCCAGAGGACTACATGTCCTCGCCTTGAGAGGGCTACACGCCCTCACCTTGGGTACTAGTTACCCTCACCGTCAGAGGACTACACGTCCTCGCCTTGAGAAGACTACACGTCCTCACCACCAGAGGGCTGCACGCCCTCACCTCCAGAGGACTATAAGTCCTCGCCTTGAGAGGGCTACACGCCCTCACCTTGGGTACTAGTTACCTTCACCTTCAGAGGACTACACGTCCTCGCCGTCAAAGGGTCATGTGCCTTCACCTTTGTAGGGCTACACGCCCTCACCTTCAGAGGACTACACGTCCTCACCTTTAGAGGACTATACGTCCTCACCATCAGAGGACTACATGTTCCCCATTTTCAAAGAAGGGCATGCCCTCACCTTTAGAGGATTGCACGTCCTTGCCATCAGAGGGCTACACGCCCTCGCCTTTAGAGGACTATGCGTCCTCACTTTCAGTGGGCTCCATATCCACACCTTAAGATAATTTAAGGTCCTCTGTCCTTAAATGCTTAACCGAGACTTGCACTCCCGGTTAAGGGACCAGTAGTTTCCCTTTAACGGTTCTTGGGCCACCCCCTGATATTGGAAGAGGGCCAACTGTGCGAGCACAACCAGAGAGGGAGGCTATCACACAGCTACTATGCATACCGGGGCAAGATTTCACCTGTGCCGTTGCAAAGAGACGAGTGCGGATCATGCGCACCAACATGACCACTCTTACACAGATATAGATGACATTGCTACTTAGCAACATTCTGCCCAGCGACCGCAATGCCAATCTCCCCCTGCAAAAGTATCAGTTGGTCTGTGTCGTCCCGACATGGGTAAGTATGCATATAGTTCAACTGATTTCTGATACCATCTATTGTTTGCAGGGATCGCACCCACAAGACACCCAGTGGACCCGGAAAAGTCCAACAGGGCCCTGGGGTTTCCAGCTCTGGTTACGGGCCTCTATTAGTCCTATAGGGTGCCCGTACCCCCCCGGCAAGGTCATGTCATCATAGGTAAGTATGCACATCGCTCAACTGATTTCTGATGTCATCTATTGTTTGCAGGGATTGCGCCTGCAAGACACCCAGTGGACCCGAAGAAGTCCAACAGGGTCTTGGAGTTGTCAAGCTCTAATTACGGGTCTCTGTCAGTTCTACAGAGTACCTGTAACCTCCAGCAAGGGCATCAGGCCCCCTACTGATCGAGCTTTCATCAAGAAGTACTGCGTCCCTAGGCAGGCGCAGGGCGAAACACCACAGCAGCATTGGGATGGCCGGTAGCGGGCAATAGACACACCGCCACCACCTCTAGAGTTCACCTCAGCTCATCCGCAAAAAGGTTAGAGCGTTGCCTACGACACATGGCCGACCAGCAGGCTACCAAGTCCAAAGCCAAAGGTAAGCAAAGTACTAGGTCAGTGACTGACAAGTCATAAGGCGTCCAGCTAAAGACGTTAAAGAAGCGCTACTAGGAGGCAACCTAGTACCTTTTGAATCTATGCTTGTTATTTGATCACTTTTTATAGTAGGACGCACCTAGTTGCTCATGATCCTGAGGATTTAAATAAAACAAGCACAAGCTCGAAAGGTAGTCATACCTTACAAAATATATATATGTATGTTTAGGTAGAAAGATACCTTAGATATGCATGTATGTAACAAAAAATACCTTACAAAATATATATATGTATGTTTAGGTAGAAAGATACCTTAGATATGCATGTATGTAACAAAAAATACTTCACAAAATATATATATGTATGTTTAGGTAGAAAGATACCACAGATATGCATGTATGTAAACAAAAAATTAGTTCACAAAATATATATATGTATGTTTAGGTAGAAAGATACCTCAGATATGCATGTATGTAAACAAAAATAGTTCACAAAATATATATATGTATGTTTAGGTAGAAAAATACCTTGGATATGCATGTATATAGCAAAGATACCTCACAAAAATATACACATGTTTAGGTAGCAAAATACCTCATGAAGAAAAAAAAAAGGAAAAGAAGGAGAAAAAAGAAAAATAAGTTGTCTAGCTGAAAAACCAACATGCTTTTGAAAAGAGATGACTTCCAACTTTTTTTTAAAAAAAAAAATTTCATTGATCATAACCAATTTTTGGAAAATGTGTCTACACCTGAAGGGTGAATGCTGTGAAATTTCCCAGGACGCCCGAAATGGACTCGGATGAATGCACAAATTGATAAAAGAACATATTTTGGAAACATTGGGTTGATTAAAATAGAGGAAATGAATCCTGAGCCCTAGCATCACATGACCATAAAAATTTGACATTTGAGTGTCCGCATAGATGCATGCATGACCAGTTTTGCATAAAGTTTCCAAATCATCATTTTTGCATTTGTGTCATGGAAATAATGTGGGGCATCCCTTTTTATCCTTGAGCCAAACCAAACCCTGACATGTATCATGCCTAGCCATTCTACAAGTCTTGAGCCAAAATCCTGACTCACCATAAACCTTGACCCAGGGTGAGAATGTCAATCCTTACCCTCGGAAGCAAAAAAGAAGAGAAGGAAAATTTCCAATCAAAGAAAAAGAGAAGGAAAATTTCCAATCAAAGGAAAAAAGGAAGCAAGGAAATTCCCAATCAAAGAGTGGGAGAAAGGAAAAAGAAAAGAAAGAAAATTCCCAACCAAAGAATGGGAGAAAGTAAAAAAGAAGAAAGCTCCTGGTCGAAGAAACCAGAAGAAATATGCAGAGAGGTCTTTGGACCGGACAATATCTGAACAATACAGAATTGTCACCAAATGAAACAAAAAAGGAAGGAAAGGAAACCACGACCTAAAATGGTCTTCTCCCTTTAATTACCAACCAAAATCCCGTGCGCTAGCGACCCTTTTTTCCTCGCCCCGCACTAAACAAAAAAAAAAAAAAAAACAGAAAAAGAAAAAGCCAGAAAAATCAAAAGCCAAAAACACACAAAAACCGAAAGAAGAAACCTCCAAAAGAACCCATTCCCAAGGGAAGCCCTATTGATCCATGATCACGCATGTAATTTTTGATTTGATAGGAAATAATTTGCAAAGTCAAGTCATGACATATCTATGGTTCGGAATTAGGATGAAACACTTACCTGTGCGAAATTGATACACTTTGAGTGGATTTCTTCTATTTTTGTCGAACCCAGTGTTTCCTCTAAATGGTCATTTAGAAACGAAATGCTAACATCCAAAATCTCATTTATGGTTATGGGAGATTTCATCAGCAGACTCTCCTTCCCCGGTAGACGCATTGTTTTTCACTCAAAAAAGCATATGCTGCTCTAAATCAGTTGGAATATTTGTCTCTTTGCAAAAGCATGTTTGCATTTTAGTGGAGAAAACAACGAGACTTTTTCAAGTCTCACAAGTTATCCAGAACTACGTAGGTCTGAGTTCCTCATGGGAGGATACGTAGGAGCAAGAGCCTCGCTTTTGTCGACCACACCACCTTTTGTTATCCAGAACTACGTAGGTCTGAGTTCCTCATTGGAGGATACGTAGGAGCAAGAGCCTCGCTTTTGTCGACCACACCGCCTTTTGTTGCCATAACTCAAGAGCTGGTAGCCCGCGGAGACACCTTACGGTTATCCGCACCTCGTCATTTAGTGACCCCAAGTGTGATTCACGAGCAGAGACCAATATGGTCATCTACGCCCTTTCCGGAGATGTCAGCATTTTCCGATGGAGACTTTTCAAGTCTCACAAGTTATCCAGAACTACGTAGGTCTGAGTTCCTCATGGGAGGATACGTAGGAGCAAGAGCCTCGCTTTTGTCGACCACACCACCTTTTGTTATCCAGAACTACGTAGGTCTGAGTTCCTCATGGGAGGATACGTAGGAGCAAGAGCCTCGCTTTTGTCGACCACACCCCCTTTTGTCATCCAGAGGCGGCGGGCCCGATGACAAGCAGAGACCGAGTTTGGTCATTCTGCATCCATGATACGCGGAGATACCTTACGGTTATCCGCACCCCTTTGCCATTCAGACACAGTCGTGTCCGTTGGCACGCAGAGACCAAGTTTGGTCATTCTGCATCCATGATACGCGGAGATACCTTACGGTTATCCGCACCCCTTTGCCATTCAGACACAGTCGTGTCCGTTGGCACGCAGAGACCAAGTTTGGTCATTCTGCACACATGATACGCGGAGATACCTTACGGTTATCCGCACCCCTTTGCCATTCAGACACAGTCGTGTCCGTTGGCACGCAGAGACCAAGTTTGGTCATTCTGCACACATGATACGCGGAGATACCTTACGGTTATCCGCACCCCTTTGCCATTCAGACACAGTCGTGTCCGTTGGCACGCAGAGACCAAGTTTGGTCATTCTGCACACATGATACGCGGAGATACCTTACGGTTATCCGCACCCCTTTGCCATTCAGACACAGTCGTGTCCGTTGGCACGCAGAGACCAGGTTTGGTCATTCTGCACACATGATACGCGGAGATACCTTACGGTTATCCGCACCCCTTTGCCATTCAGACACAGTCGTGTCCGTTGGCACGCAGAGACCAAGTTTGGTCATTCTGCACACATGATACGCGGAGATACCTTACGGTTATCCGCACCCCTTTGCCATTCAGACACAGTCGTGTCCGTTGGCACGCAGAGACCAAGTTTGGTTATTCTGCACACATGATACGCGGAGATACCTTACGGTTATCCGCACCCTTTTGTCATCCAGAGCAGATGACAAGCAGAGACCAAGTTTGGTCATTCTGCACCCATGATACGCGGAGATACCTTACGGTTATCCGCACCCTTTTGTCATCCAGAGCAGATGACAAGCAGAGACCAAGTTTGGTCATTCTGCACCCATGATACGCGGAGATACCTTACGGTTATCCGCACCTTTTTGTCATCCAGAGCAGATGACAAGCAGAGACCAAGTTTGGTCATTCTGCACCCGTGATACGCGGAGATACCTTACGGTTATCCGCACCCTTTTGTCATCCAGAGCAGATGACAAGCAGAGACCAAGTTTGGTCATTCTGCACCCGTGATACGCGGAGATACCTTACGGTTATCCGCACCCTTTTGTCATCCAGAGCAGATGACAAGCAGAGACCAAGTTTGGTCATTCTGCACCCATGATACGCGGAGATACCTTACGGTTATCCGCACCCTTTTGTCATCCAGAGCAGATGACAAGCAGAGACCAAGTTTGGTCATTCTGCACCCATGATACGCGGAGATACCTTACGGTTATCCGCACCTTTTTGTCATCCAGAGCAGATGACAAGCAGAGACCAAGTTTGGTCATTCTGCACCCGTGATACGCGGAGATACCTTACGGTTATCCGCACCCTTTTGTCATCCAGAGCAGATGACAAGCAGAGACCAAGTTTGGTCATTCTGCACCCGTGATACGCGGAGATACCTTACGGTTATCCGCACCCTTTTGTCATCCAGAGCAGATGACAAGCAGAGACCAAGTTTGGTCATTCTGCACCCATGATACGCGGAGATACCTTACGGTTATCCGCACCCTTTTGTCATCCAGAGCAGATGACAAGCAGAGACCAAGTTTGGTCATTCTGCACCCATGATACGCGGAGATACCTTACGGTTATCCGCACCCATTCTTTTGCTATCTGTAAGACAGAACGCTTGATAGCATGCAGGGGCTGACACAGTCTTCTGCACCTTTTGTTCCTCCGGGAACAACAAAGTCATTTACATGCGGAAAAGTCACGGTCGCCCGCGACTCTCGTCAACCGAGAGGAGCGAAATTAGTGTCATACACTGATTTTCGGGGACCTTTGCTTGATGACATGCGACCATTCTTTGGTCCTTGTGAGGTGCTTGGCCCCCATCATTAGGCAATTTGTGAAATTTTGGGAACAACAAGTCATTTGCATGTGGAGATTTTATGGTCACCCGCGACTCTCGTCAAATCGAGAGGGACGAAATTAGTGTCTTATCTTTACTTTTCTTTTATCTCCAATAAAAGACAAGTAAAGAGGGGCAACTGTCATACCCTAATTTCGTCCGGGGACCTTTGCTTGATGACATGCGACCATTCTTTGGTCCTTGTGAGGTGCTTGGCACCCATCATTAGGCAATTTATGAAATTCCAGGACATGCCGAAAAACCAAAAAAATATTGGTGCACAATCCGTAAGTTTCCGTGACACACCGGAAATCAAAAGGAAGCATCGTTGCATAATTAAGTGAGGTTCCGTAACATTCCGTAAGTCAAAAAGGGGATGATTATGTAATCCGCAAGGTTCCGTAACATTACGGAAAGAAAACAAGTATCGTTACGAAATTCGTAAGTTTCCGTAACTTTACGAAAAAAGAATCACCAAAAAAACAGCAGAGGGGGTGTACTTAGTAAAAATGGGGGTGCAAATAGCACCCAGGCCCATTTGGGCCCTCCAGAAGATTCCTCCAGAAGGCGGTTGCTTCTGGAGGAAGCAACCCTGCTCGCCTGGGCGAGCTGGGCGGCAACCACCTCCCCTATTTTGCTATAAATAGGGGAGGAAATGAAGAAGGAAGGGATCCAGCCCCTTTGGCGCTTCTCTCTCTTTCGAATTTGCTTGGAAAAATTGTTTCCGTGAAGAAAATCTAAGCCGAGGCGCTTCCGAAACGTTTCCGTAACGTTTTCCGTGAGGAATCTCGCAAAGGTTTGAACCGTTCTTCGACGTTCTTCATTCGTTCTTCATCGTTCTTCGATCTTCAACGGGTAAGTACCTCGAACCAAGCTTTTCGATTCATTCTATGTACCCATAGTGGTCCACATTGTGTTTCGTGCATTTTTATTCTCGTTTTGTTTACTTTTTATACCCCCTGTTGACGTGCTTAAGCCATTTTACTTAAGTCGTTTCTCGCTTAACTTAAAAATAAAATAAATTTCCACCGAACGTTTGAATTGTATTATCCATTAACTTTGGTTAGAATCAATTCCGACCGTTCGGTCGTGCCGTAACCACGTTGGAAATCAAAAAGAGGTAAAAAATAATATAATAATCAAAAAGACATCTTTTAGTAAAATAAAGCGGAAAATCAATCGGACGTTTTCTCTTTGGGATTTCTCATTCTTAATCGAATTGATTAATAACTAAAGTGAAACTAAGGCTAAAATCAACTCGCCTAGTCAAGCTCGTCCACAAAAATAGGCTTTTGAAGTTTGTCATTTCAATTTCCTCACTAAGTAAAATGGATCATTTTCAAGGTCCAACGCCTTAAAATGATCACCTCTTAAAATAAAAAGAATCACTTGATAAGAAAGAACTACGTAGGTCTGAGTTCGTCATTGAGGATACGTAGGAGCAAAAGCCCCGCTTTTGTCGACCACCCCAAGAGATCGTTAATGGTCCAATGCCTTAACGTTTCTCTCCTTTCAAAAATAAGAGGTCGTTAATGGTCCAACGCCTTAACGTTTCTCCCCTTTCAAAATCAAAAGACCGTTTAATGGTCCAACACCTTAAATGACCTTTTGTTCAATAAAAAACATATTTTGCAAAAAAGACAAAAACAACTTAACCAAACACTTTGTTCCAAAAAGAACTACGTAGGTCTGATTTTCTCATCCCAAATTGAGGAATACGTAGGAGCAAAGGGAAACACCCTTGTCGACCTCAAAAAAGGAAAAATATAAAAAGGGTATAAAGGATATAATAACATAAAAGGGAACATAAAAATCAAAGTCATGTTTGCACATTCGATTAAAGGCTGCCGTCCCTTGGGACGGGCGTGAGGGGTGCTAATACCTTCCCCGTGCGTAAATACAACTCCCGAACCTTTCACTTAAAAGTTCGTAGATCGCGTCTTTTCCGGTTTTTCCGACGTTTTCCTCAAATAAACGTTGGTGGCGACTCCGCGCGTATTCCTTTCGTGGAACACGCATCCCGCGAGTCACGCGTCGCCCTCCCGCCGAAGGGTAGGTTGCGACAGGCATCACGTTTAAACTGGAACCATTATCGATGAGCACCTTGGCTACGATATGGTCCATACACTTGACTGATACGTGTAAAGCCTTATTATGTCCTCTCCCCTCGGCGGGGATTTCTTCTTCGGCGAAGGCAAGATAGTTGTTGGCAGTGATATTGTTGACCAGCCCTCCGAAACCTTCTACCGAGATATCTTGGGCCACATGGGCCTCATTCAGAACTTTTACTAGCAGAGCCCGATGAGGCTCGGAGCTCATAAGTAACTCCAACAGCGAGACCCTGGCCGGGGTTTTGTTGAGCTGTTCGATAACCTTGAATTCGCTCTGCTGAATTATACGGAGGAACTCACTAGCTTCCTCTAGCGACACCTCCTTTTTACCATCCTTTTTCTCCGGGAGGCCCTTTGCCAGAATATCTTTATTCGAAGCGTGGGGTGCTTCGCCATCTTGTTCCTCCACCACTTTTCCTTTTCCCTTGATGTCCGCGGGTTGGACTGGTAGGTCCGGAGGCGCGAACACACGACCACTACGGGTCACACCACTCAGTCTCGTGATATTTGTTACTTTAGCTGACAACGAGATGACGTCGGTGGCTTCTTCTACCTTCTCCCTCGGAGGTGTATATCTCCATGGGACTGCGTGGCTATTTTGGTACGGGAAAGGAACAGGTTTGGCTACTAAGGGGTGTCCGGGCTTTTGGGAAGCTGCGCTTTTAGTGAAGTATATCACCAAGGGTTTGGGCTTCGCAACACTGCTCCCATCCGTGGACTGCATGCATATATGCTGCTCTTCTTTTCCTTCACTGCCGACTTTTAATCGACCTTGATCTATCATCCCTTAAAGGTTTAGACTTGTGCGGTCTATCGGACTCAACGGCGTTAACCGCTCCCCCTCCATGATTGGCGAGCGGGTTGGTTCTCACATTGGGCCATTCCTCTTGGAAAGTCAGCCATCCAGCATCCATTAAATGTTGGACCTTGTATTTAAGGGCCAAGCATTTTTCAACGGAATGCCCCGGGACACCCCCATGGTACTTGCAAGTTGTGTTAGGGTCATACCACTTCGGGAAAGGGGGTTCGAGGACCCTTCCGGGAGTTACCACGGCCAAATGATTGGCGATGAGGGATGGCAAAAGGTCTTCGTACGTCATTGGGAGTGGGGTTAATTCCGGAAATGGCCTCGGAGGGAAGTTCCTTGTCGTGTTGGAATTACCGGTCGGGCGAGTCGTGTTCGGAGTTGGAACTTGGGGAGCTTCCCTCTGGGTGGGTGCCTTAGGCTGCACGGGTGTTGAGCTAGAGGCATTCCCGGTATGAGCCGAGAAGCTCGGGTGATGTTGCGCGTACTGATGGGTACCATGAGGCGTTTGCTGGGGTTTGACCCACGCGGGTGTTGAAGAGACGGCATGGGCATCTCCTTCCTTCCTTTTTGCCCCTGTTGCCCCGATTCTTTTGGCATTCGCACTCGTGGAGGAAACGTAATCAAACTTTCCTCTTTTCAATCCTACCTCAATTCTTTCCCCAACAAATACTAGATCCACAAAGCTGGACGGCATGTAACCTACTAGCTTCTCATAGTAGAACACTGGTAGAGTGTCTACAATCATGGTGATCATCTCTCTCTCAACCATGGGAGGAGCTACTTGTGCCGCCAAATCTCTCCACCGCTACGCATATTCTTTAAAGGTTTCACCCTCTTTCTTGAACATATTCTGCAGTTGAGTGCGGTCAGGAGCCATATCAGAATTGTACTGATATTGCCTTAGGAAGGCAGTAATCAGATCCTTCCAAGTACGGATACGGGAAGCTTCCAAATTAGTGTACCACACTACCGCGGCTCCGGCCAAGCTATCTTGAAAGAAGTGTATTAATAGCTTCTCATCCTTAGAGTGGGCGCCCATCTTACGGCAGTACATCTTGAGATGGTTTTTGGGACAAGTCGTCCCTTTATACTTGTCGAAGTCCGGCACTTTGAACTTCGGGGGAATAACAACATCGGGTACTAAGCAAAGATCCGTCATGTCTGCGAACGGATAGTCCCCAAATCTTTCCACGGCCCTCAATCTTTCCTCAAGGAGATCGAGCTTCCTCCTTTCTTCAGTTGCCGGGGACGGTCCTTCCGTGGACAAGACTATTGGTTGTGTTGCGATGTTGGGCTGAGGCAACGTGCTGGGTGCCGGCCCTTCGGGGATCGGGGGATAGAACTCGACATCCCTTCGAGCATAGTCTTGAGGGTCTTTGTGGACTTCTTCGGGCTGTTGAGGGGGCTCTCTTTCAAGGACGGGAGAAGCAATATGGCCCGCATCGTCTTGCAAGACGGGTGGTGAGTAGTTGGGCGGCAATCCATAAGGGTAAGCCGCTCGGTTGTATCCCAGGTGAGGGCTGCCATCGTGCCCCAGTGTGTCCCTTCCCTGTCCTACTATGTTTGAGGGAGGATGGTGCGCAGTTGCCAAGAGAGTCGGGTCTGCTTCGGCAGCCGAACTGACAGCGGCAGCGGTGGCCGCGTTCTTCTCCATGAGCTGCCTCATACCTAACATGGCCTCCATCATGGAGGCCATTTGTTCTTTCAGAGCCGACATGTCGGCTTTCATCTGTTCCTGTGTCTCCTCTTGATCACCCATCGTTCTAGATTTGGATCTGGTGCGATAGGGATGCCTTGTGGCTCGTTTAGTTATGGTGTTTTTCCCTAAAAAACCAAACGTGAGGAGTGGGTAAAGAAAGAAAGAAAATGCATGCTGACAATAGCCGAGAAGCCCATGAATCTCTTCGGGGACGGAGTAGGTGTTTACCATCGCCTTGGCCTTGGCTAACAAGCGGGGAATTTCTTGACTCCCGTTCAAGGTAAGAGCAAATCGATCCATCCACATGGTTGCCTCTTGGTGTAAAGAGTCGATCACCCTTCCTCTAGCCTCTTTTTCCGCGTATACTTGAGCATACTCGTCTGCGATCCTATGCTCGTGGGCCGTGGCTAGACCTAACTCTTCTTGGTACTTGGCGATGATAGTTAGCATGTTGGTCTCCGTCTCGCATAAACGCTGAGACAAGCTTCTTTTGGACCTTGAACAAGCAACTAACTCCTCTTTCAGAACCATGCTATGTGCTCGCGACTGGTCCCTCTCTTCCCTTCGCAGCTTGAGTTCACTATTGCTACCCCATAGAGCTCCGCGAAATTTATTCCGGCCATACTCTTCCTTGCGAGCCCTCTTGGTCTCTTGTTCAAGGGCTCTCGCGGTAATTGCATTCTCTTCCCGTAACCCGGCACACTCCTTCCGAATGTGTGTAGCGGCCAACTTGAACTTCTCCTTGGCAAGTTTCGCCTTTCCTAACTCGCTTTTGAGAGCTTGGACTTCTTCGTCCTCTTCCGGTGCTTCAAAACTCTCTTCGCTGACGACTTTTAACTTGGCGAGCCAATCTAAACCTCGTATATGAACTTTCAGCCATTCGTGGTGCCCACCAATGATGCCATTACGAATGCCCCTAAGCTCTTGATCTTTACTTAACGGGGTTTCCCATGCCTTATGGATTCTTTGTATAGCCTTGAAATTTTGTGCGCCGAAATCCCTTACAAGCAAAGGAGACATGCTTTCTTCCGTCGGTGCTCCCCTCATGGGGTACCCTAGTTGTCTTATAGCGAGCGCGGGATTGTAGTTAATACAACCCCTCGTTCCTACCAGCGGAATGTTTGGGTATCCTCCACATGAGAAAAGGACTCCTTCTTTTCCTTCCTTCCATCGGGGGAACCAACTGATTGTTCTACCTCCTATCCTAGCCAAAAGCTGGTCCCAATCTATTCTCCTCTTTTCAGTACACGAGCGATGGCTCAGGAGCGGACATGGATGCCTTGTGTCTTGTTGGAACAAGTGCGAAACCAACCAAACACAGAGGGCGGGCAAGCAACAGATGATCCGTGCGCTACTCTTTTCGCACCTTTGGTCAAATGTGTCAAATAGATCTGCCAAGACAGCTACCACCGGACTTTCCTTGCTATGGTGGTATGCAAGGAAAGCGTCGATTGCTGCTAGGTCCACCAAACCATCCACGTTTGGAAAGAGGACGACCCCAAAAATTAGCAAAGCTAACACATCCATAAACGGGACCCAATCTCCTTGATTGGCCATACCCCTCGCCTTGTCTTCTAGGTACCCCCGTGGTAGGCCCGCTATGCCATTCCGAGTCTGTTTTATGCGGTCCAAACCTCTTACTGAATCCTTGACCACAGTTGCAATTCTGCTCAAAGAGGGGACACACCCGGATGAAAGATATGGCTTTCTTCCCCCGAGAGGACATCCTAGAATTTCCTCAAATTATTCAATGGTTGGTACTAATTGGAAGTCTCCGAATGTGAAGCACCTCAAAGGCTGGTCGTAGTATTGGGTGAGTGATGCAATGGCTTCTATGGATACCTCTGCTATGGTCAACTCTAAGATCTTTCCGTAAGTCTTGCGGAAGGCTTGCATTTGGAGACGTTTCATCAGCCGCCCTAATTCCTTGATGCTGGTGGTATCTAGGCTTTTAACCTTGACTTGGTGGAACCTCTTGCCGGTTTGATTTGTTCCCATGCTTACTAAAGTGAGACAAAAGCTGGTGCAAATCAAAACTCCGATATCTCATGGGTGGGATGGATGAATGCATGATGGAATGCATATGACACAGATGCAATCTAGGAATGCGGGGGCCCGAGGAATTGTCTCCTTCTTAGATACAACGTCTAAGGGTAGCAAAGTGCCCCAACATACATTTTTAAGAAGGCGACACGGACCCTCCATTGGTTTGTTTACAGAAGGGATCAAGACAGAACCCATATGCGATGCCTAAAAGACACAATGCGGGAATGTACATAGTATGACAATATTCACTGAACATAAGCAAAAGGGTATATGATACTTATGCATGGCAGTTGTGAAAAATGGCACGCAACATGTTTGCTCCGTGCCCCTATTTAAGGGACCTATAAGGGAGAGAACTAACTAGGCATTTAGTGATAACCCCTAAGGTAGTCATATCTCTTTTGATGGTTTCTAGAGGTATCATTCTCTTCGAAGAACATATTGCAGCAGTAGGGACTACTAGCAACAATAAGTTTTCAAAGAAAAAAGCTCTAGATGAGGGTTCATTGTAATCAAGCAAGTCGGAGACCTAGCATGATCACAGATTCACCTCCACTCCTTATGTTCCCATGAACCCGGGTATAGGGCCCTTTTTCACTCACAGTGTGTGCAAATAGTGTTGGTGTTTGTGTGCATCAAATGAATAAATATTTACCTCATGCATACATTTTAAAACGCACTAAAAGCAACAAAGAGTTTGTATACACAAGAACATAATGAAGGGAAACCAACAAAGGGATAAGTCACGGTAAAACATTGCACAAGATTAAATGGCCTAACTCTCTAAAAACAGTCCCCAGTGGAGTCGCCAACTGTCGCAACCTACCCTTCGGCGGGAGGGCGACGCGTGACTCGCGGGATGCGTGTTCCACGAAAGGAATACGCACGGAGTCGCCACCAACGTTTATTTGAGGAAAACGTCGGAAAAACCGGAAAAGACGCGATCTACGAACTTTTAAGTGAAAGGTTCGGGAGTTGTATTTACGCCCGAGGAAGGTATTAGCACCCCACACGTCCGTCCCAAGGGACGGCAGCCTTTAACCGAATGTGAAAACATGACTTTGATTTTTATGTTCCCTTTTATGTCCTTATATCCTTTATACCCTTTTTATATTTTCTCTTTTTCTGTGGTCGACAAGGGTGTTTCCCTTTGCTCCTACGTATTCCTCAATTTGCGATGAGGAAATCAGACCTACGTAGTTCTTTCGGAACAAAGTGTTTGGTTAAGTTGTTTTTTATCTTTTTGCAAGATATATTTTGATTGAACAAAAAGGTCATTTAAGGTGTTGGACCATTAAATGATCTTTTGATTTTGAAAGGAGAGAAACGTTAAGGCGTTGGACCATTAACGATCTCTCGGGGTGGTCGACAAAAGCGGGGCTTTTGCTCCTAGGTATCCTCAATTGCGATGAAGAAATCAGACCTACGTAGTTCTAGCTTATCAAGTGATTTTTTTTTTTTACTTAAGAGGTGATCATTTTAAGGCGTTGGACCTTAAAAATGATCCATTTTACTTAGTCAGAAATTGAAATGACAAACTTCAAAAACCTATTTTTATGGACAAGCTTGACTAGGCGAGTTGATTTTAGCCTTAGTTTCACTTTAGTTATTAGTCAATTCGATTAAGAATGAGAAATCCCAAAGAGAAAACGTCCGATTGATTTTCCGCTTTATTTTACTAAAAAAAGATGTTTTTTGATTATTATATTATTTTTTATCTCTTTTTGTTTTCCAACGTGGTTACGGCACGACCGAACGGTCGGAATTCATTTTAACCGAAGTTAACGGATAATACAATTCAAACGATCGGTGGAAATTTATTTTATTTTTAAGTTAAGCGAGAAATGACTTAAGTAAAATGGCTTAAGCACGTCAAAAGGGGGTATAAAAAGTAAATGGAATGAGAATAAAAATACACAAAACACAATGTGGACCACCATGGGTACATAGAATGAATCGAAAAGCTTGGTTCGAGGTACATACCCGTTGAAGATTGAAGAACGATGAAGAACGAATGAAGAACGTCGAAGAACGGTTGAAACCTTTGTGAAATTCCTCACGGAAAACGTTACGGAAACGTTTCGGAAGTGCCTCGGCTTAGATTTTCTTCACGGAAACAATTTTTCCAAGCAAATTCGAAAGAGAGAGAAGTGCCTAAGGGGCTGAACCCTTTTTTTCTTCACTTCCTCCCCTATTTATAGCAAAATAGGGGAGGAGCTTGCCGCCCAGCTCGCCAAGGCGAGCTAGGTTCCTTCCTCCAGAAGCAACAGCCTTCTGGAGGAATATTCTGGAGGGCCCAAGTGGGCCTAGGTGCTATTTGCACCCCCATTTTTACTAAGTACACCCCCTCTACTTTTTTTGGTGATTCTTTTTTCGTAAAGTTACGGAAACTTACGAATTTCGTAACGATACTTGTTTTCTTTCCGTAATGTTACGGAACCTTGTGGATTACATAATCATCCCCTTTTTGACTTACGGAATGTTACGGAACCTCACTTAATTAAGCAACGATGCTTCCATTTGATTTCCGGTGTGTCACGGAAACTTACGGATTTGTGCATCAATATTTTTTTGATTTTTCGGCATGTCCTGGAAATTCACAAATTGCCTAATGATGGGTGCCAAGCACCTTGCAAGGACCAAAGAAAAGTCGCATGTCATCAAGCAAAAGTCCCCGGACGAAATTAGGGTATGACACCATGCCCTTTTCTTCCACAGTAAAAGCAAGTGATAGAACTAGAATTATATTTTTGTGTGGAAGTAAAGAGGTTTTTATGAAATTTTTGTTGTTTTTCAGGTTTATATCCTATTCCAGCCTTATTAGAGACACATCTTTGTTTTCCTAATATGACATCTAAATTATTTTTACTATAAGAAAATTTTGCAAGTGAGTTTTTCAAATCTTTAATTTCTTTTTCATATTTTCCACAACAACTACAAGAATCAGATATTTTCTTGTCAGAAATAGTAGAGATATGAACTTTTTCATTTGATTTAGAAATTGAAACTTCAGTTCTAAGATGATCTAATTCTTTATTTAATTTTGAAATTTCATTTTCTGAATCTGAAATTGTTTTCTTAGAAGATGAAACTAACTTTGCAAGTTTGATTGACTCTTTATGCAAATTAGCAAATGCATCTTGTAATTCATCAAAAGATATGGATAAGTTATTTGAAGATGTTACCTCTTCATCTCTTTCATAACTTTTAGCCATTACACAGAGGTTTATTTCTTCATTTTTTGAATCTTCAGAAGATTCCATATCATTGTCATCCCATGTGATGTACGCTTTCTTCATTTTCTTTTCACTAAAATTTTTCTTTTCAGATTTCTCCATCTTTTTCTTGAAGATAGGACAATCAACCCTCAGATGTCCAGGTTGATTGCATTCAAAGCATTTTGGAGTAGAAGATGAGACTTTTGTCCTTCTTTTAGATTTAAAATTTGGTCGCCTTTGACTTCCTTTGACTTTCAGGAACTTGTTGAACCTTTTTACAAAGAGGCTAAGATCATCATCTTCATCTAGATCAATTTCCTTATCACTTTCTTCTTGGATTGAAGATGAGGCTTTAAGAGCAATTCCCTTCTTTTTCTTGTCATTCTCTTCATGTTGATTTAATCTCAACAATTCCATTTCGTGTTCCTGTAACTTTCCAAATAGAGTAGCAAGAGCCATGTTAGATAAATCTCTTGATTCAGTAATGGCAGTTACTTTAGGTTGCCATTCTCTTCTTAGACATCTTAATACTTTGTTTATGAGATCTTCATTTTGAAAATCTTTCCCTAAGGCTGCAAGATGATTCACTATATGTGTGAACCTTTTTTGCATGTCTTGAATGCTTTCATTTGCATTCATCCTAAATAGTTGATATTCATGAGTTAATGTGTTTATCCTAGATCTTTTAACATCTGTTGTGCCTTCATGTGTTACTTGTAAAGTGTCCCACATTTCCTTAGCACCCTTACAATTTGAAACCCTGAAATATTCATCCATTCCCAAGGCAGATGTAATTATGTTTTTTGCTTTTAAATTATATTGTACTCATCTTCTATCTTTTTCAGACCATCTATCTCTAGGTTTTTCTATTGTTGTGCTCCCATGTATTGTGGTTCTTTCTACTGTGGTGGGTATATAAGGCCCTATTTCTATGTCTTCCCAAATATTTAAGTCTATTGCCTCAATAAAAATTTGCATTCGGGTTTTCCAGTAATGGTAACCCTCTCCATTAAAGATTGGAGGTCTATTGATTGAATTTCCTTCTGGAAATAAGAAGTTTGCTGAGGTCATTATTCTTGAAGCTTCTAAACTTTATACAAGAATGAAGCTCTGATACCACTTGTCAGACAAGTGGCCTCAGATATCTTAAGAAGGGGGTTGAATTAAGATATTGCAAACTATTTCCCCAATTAAAATTCTATTTCACTTTCAATGCAAGTTACAAATTCCCTTAAAAATGAACTCTTAAATAATGATTCAAATAGAACAATCTGAATATAAATATAACGCAATAATAAATAAAAGAGTTCAAGGGAAAAGAAAGTGCAAACTCAGATTTATACTGGTTCGGCCACACCCTTGTGCCTACGTCCAGTCCCCAAGCAACCCGCTTGAGAGTTCCACTATCTTGTAAAATCCTTTTACAAGTTCTAAACACACAAGGATAATCCTTCCTTTGTTTTCATAATTCTTTTACAACAAGAGACCCTCGGTCTCTTAATCCCCTTTGAGAATTTAAAAAGAAGAGAAGAATGAATCTCTCTTGAAAGAGATAGATTGTACAATCTGAGCACTCAATTAATTCCTTATTGAATTGCAAGTGTATTGGCCAAGGAATTCTTAAGAGGATAAAATGTTTTTGCTCTTTGAGAGAATAAGACTTGTTGTTGTTAAGAACTCTGAGCAAATTCGTGTTTCCAGTCACATATATATAGACCTTTGGTGGTCATGTAAAAACCATTTGAAAAGATGTGAATCTTAGAAATAATTTTTTTGAAAATCTCCTCTGGTAATCGATTACAGGTTTTGTGTAATCGATTACAGGTTTTAAAATTTGAATTAAAACGTTTATTAACTGCTGGTAATCGATTACCAATATTGTGTAATCGATTACACAGTCTAAAATTTGAATTCAAATTTTTAATAGATGTTGTAAACATTTTTGGCCACTGGTAATCGATTACCAGAGAGTAAATCTCTTGAAAAACACTTTTTAACTTAAATTGCTTGGCCAAACCTTTTGCTATATCAATTAGGAATTCCCTTCCTAAAATACTAGTGATCATCTTGATGTTGTGTCTTGTATTCTTGAATCATTGTCTTGAATTTAAACTTGAAAAACGCATTTGCAACATTTGCATCAAATCACCATGATCATCATCAAAACATCAAAGTCATTTGCTTCTACAGTGACGACCCCCAGGAGGTTTATCTACGATGCCCTACAAAAGAGGGGCGTAATTCCCCGCGGTGGGCACGGGGAAGATTCCTTTTTGATGCATCCTGGCAAGCTACATAACCTGGAAACATGTTTAGCAGTGGAGGACCTATTGCAACAGATGATAGACCGAGGCCGGCTGGAAGTCGACGATGAGGGGAGTGAAGAGCAACATATATGTATGCAGTCCGCAGATGAGGGAAGTTTTGGAAGGCCTAAGCCTTTGGTGGTATATTTCACCAGAGACGCTGCTCCCCAAACGCCTTGATACCCATTGGTAGTTAAACTTGTTCCGTTTCCATACCAAAACAGCCACGCAGTCCCATGGAGGTATGCGCCTCCAAGCGATAGGAAGGAAGAAGCCACCGACATCAGCTCGTTGTCGGCCAAGGTAACCAATATCATGGGGCTGAGTGGCATGACACGCAGCGGTCGCGTGGTCGCACCTCCTGACCTGCCGACATAGCCCGCAAATGTTAAAGGAAAGGCAAAGATAGCGGAAGAACAAAATGACAAATGATCCCCACTCCAAACGAGAATATCCCAGTTGTCGCAACCTACCCTTCGGCGGGAGGGCGACGCGTGACTCGCGGGATGCGTGTTCCACGAAAGGAATACGCGCGGAGTCGCCACCAACGTTTATTTGAGGAAAACGTCGGAAAAACCGGAAAAGACGCGATCTACGAACTTTTTAGTGAAAAGGTTCGGGAGTTGTATTTACGCACGGGGAAGGTATTAGCACCCCACACGTCCGTCACAAGGGACGGCAGCCTTTAATTGAATGTGCAAACATGACTTTGATTTTTTACGTTCCCTTTTATGTCCTTATATCCTTTATACCCTTTTTATATTTTTTCTCTTTTTGTGGTCGACAAGGGTGTTTCCCTTTGCTCCTACGTATTCCTCAATTGGGATGAGAAAATCAGACCTACGTAGTTCTTTTGGAACAAAGTGTTTGGTTAAGTTGTTTTTTGCCTTTTTTGCAAAATATGTTTTTATTGAATAAAAGGTCATTTAAGGTGTTGAACCATGAAATGGTCTTTTGATTTTTGAAAGGGGAGAAACGTTAAGGCTTTGGACCATTAACGATCTCTTGTTTTTGAAAGGAGAGAAACGTTAAGGCATTGGACCATTAACGATCTCTTGGGGTGGTCGACAAAAGCGGGGCTTTTGCTCCTACGTATCCTCAATGAGGAACTCAGACCTACGTAGTTCTTTTGAAAGCGGTAAAGTTACATGTTAATTTTATGCTTTTAAACGGTCCATGTTAACCGATAAAAGCAAAGAGGACCGTTTAAGGCGTTGGACCTTAAAACGGTTTTTAGTGATTTTCGGACAAAACTTGATTTGTGAGTCTATTTTAGTCTTAGTTTCACTTTGGTTATTAGTCAATTCATTCAAGGAAACTTCCAAAGAAAAACGTCCGATTGATTTTTTTGTTTTATTTTATTCAAAGATATTTTGTTTATTTTATTATTATTTTTCAAGATATTTTGATTATTTTATTATTATTTTACTTTTTTTGTTTAACCGAGGTTATAGCGTGAACGATCGGTTAGATTTCATTTTAAAAGTGATTAAATGAGATTACAACACAAATGATCGGTTGAAATTCATTTTATCATTTATTAGGTGAGAAAACGGCTTAAATAAACGGTAAAAGCGCGTTAAAGACGGAAGAAAAGAAATCAAAAATGAACGAAATAAAGAGGAAAGCTTAAAAAAAACAAGAAATGAATTAAAAGTCTCGGATTCGAAAACTTACCCGTTGAAGAACGAAGAACGGATGAAGAACGATGAAGAACGGACGAAAACCTTCACGGATTTGCTTACGGAAACATCTCGGAAGCGTTACGGAAGCACCTCGGCTTGGATTTTCTTCACGGAAACAATTTTTTTCACCCAAAACAGCTGAAATACATAGCCAGGGGGCTGAGGGATCCTTAGAACAGCCCCCTTCAGCCTTTTTATAGGAAAAAGGGGGAGGAGGTTGCCGCCCAGCTCGCCCAGGCGACCTTAGCTCGCCCAGGCGAGCTGGGTTGCTTCCTCCAGAAGCAACCCAGCTTCAAAAAACGTTCTGGAAGGCCCAATTCAAAATTTCGAAATTGCTATTTGCACCCCCCCAAATTTGATAAGTTCACCCTCCTTTGGCCTTTTTTTGGTGATTCTTTTTTCGTAAAGTTACGGAAACTTACGAATTTCGTAACGATACTTGTTTTCTTTCCGTAATGTTACGGAACCTTGCGGATTACATAATCATCCCCTTTTTGACTTACGGAATGTTACGGAACCTCACTTAATTATGCAACGATGCTTCCATTTGATTTCCGATGTGTCACGGAAACTTACGGATTGTGCATCAACATTTTTTTGGTTTTTCGGCATGTCCTGGAATTTCATAAATTGCCTAATGATGGGTGCCAAGCACCTCACAAGGACCAAAGAATGGTCGCATGTCATCAAGCAAAGGTCCCCGGACGAAATTAGGGTATGACAGTTGCCCCTCTTTACTTGTCTTTTATTGGAGATAAAAGAAAAGTAAAGATAAGACACTAATTTCGTCCCTCTCGATTTGACGAGAGTCGCGGGTGACCATAAAATCTCCACATGCAAATGACTTGTTGTTCCCAAAATTTCACAAATTGCCTAATGATGGGTGCCAAGCACCTCACAAGGACCAAAGAATGGTCGCATGTCATCAAGCAAAGGTCCCCGAAAATCAGTGTATGACACTAATTTCGCTCCTCTCGGTTGACGAGAGTCGCGGGTGACCGTGACTTTTCCGCATGTAAACTTTGTTGTTCCCGGAGGAACAAAAGGTGCAGAAGACTGTGTCAGCCCCTGCATGCTATCAAGCGTTCTGTCTTACAGATAGCAAAAGAATGGGTGCGAATAACCATAAGGTATCTCCGCGTATCATGGGTGCAGAATGACCAAACTTGGTCTCTGCTTGTCATCGGGCCCGCCGCCTCTGGATGACAAAAGGGTGCGAATAACCGTAAGGTATCTCCGCGTATCATGGGTGCAGAATGACCAAACTTGGTCTCTGCGTGCCAACGGACACGACTGTGTCTGAATGGCAAAGGGGTGCGGATAACCGTAAGGTATCTCCGCGTATCATGTGTGCAGAATGACCAAACTTGGTCTCTGCGTGCCAACGGACACGACTGTGTCTGAATGGCAAAGGGGTGCGGATAACCGTAAGGTATCTCCGCGTATCATGTGTGCAGAATGACCAAACTTGGTCTCTGCGTGCCAACGGACACGACTGTGTCTGAATGGCAAAGGGGTGCGGATAACCGTAAGGTATCTCCGCGTATCATGTGTGCAGAATGACCAAACTTGGTCTCTGCGTGCCAACGGACACGACTGTGTCTGAATGGCAAAGGGGTGCGGATAACCGTAAGGTATCTCCGCGTATCATGTGTGCAGAATGACCAAACTTGGTCTCTGCGTGCCAACGGACACGACTGTGTCTGAATGGCAAAGGGGTGCGGATAACCGTAAGGTATCTCCGCGTATCATGTGTGCAGAATGACCAAACTTGGTCTCTGCGTGCCAACGGACACGACTGTGTCTGAATGGCAAAGGGGTGCGGATAACCGTAAGGTATCTCCGCGTATCATGTGTGCAGAATGACCAAACTTGGTCTCTGCGTGCCAACGGACACGACTGTGTCTGAATGGCAAAGGGGTGCGGATAACCGTAAGGTATCTCCGCGTATCATGTGTGCAGAATGACCAAACTTGGTCTCTGCGTGCCAACGGACACGACTGTGTCTGAATGGCAAAGGGGTGCGGATAACCGTAAGGTATCTCCGCGTATCATGTGTGCAGAATGACCAAACTTGGTCTCTGCGTGCCAACGGACACGACTGTGTCTGAATGGCAAAGGGGTGCGGATAACCGTAAGGTATCTCCGCGTATCATGGATGCAGAATGACCAAACTTGGTCTCTGCTTGTCATCGGGCACGACTGTGTCTGAATGGCAAAGGGGTGCGGATAACCGTAAGGTATCTCCGCGTATCATGTGTGCAGAATGACCAAACTTGGTCTCTGCGTGCCAACGGACACGACTGTGTCTGAATGGCAAAGGGGTGCGGATAAGCGTAAGGTATCTCCGCGTATCATGTGTGCAGAATGACCAAACTTGGTCTCTGCGTGCCAACGGACACGACTGTGTCTGAATGGCAAAGGGGTGCGGATAACCGTAAGGTATCTCCGCGTATCATGGATGCAGAATGACCAAACTTGGTCTCTGCTTGTCATCGGGCACGACTGTGTCTGAATGGCAAAGGGGTGCGGATAACCGTAAGGTATCTCCGCGTATCATGTGTGCAGAATGACCAAACTTGGTCTCTGCGTGCCAACGGACACGACTGTGTCTGAATGGCAAAGGGGTGCGGATAACCGTAAGGTATCTCCGCGTATCATGTGTGCAGAATGACCAAACTTGGTCTCTGCGTGCCAACGGACACGACTGTGTCTGAATGGCAAAGGGGTGCGGATAACCGTAAGGTATCTCCGCGTATCATGTGTGCAGAATGACCAAACTTGGTCTCTGCGTGCCAACGGACACGACTGTGTCTGAATGGCAAAGGGGTGCGGATAACCGTAAGGTATCTCCGCGTATCATGTGTGCAGAATGACCAAACTTGGTCTCTGCGTGCCAACGGACACGACTGTGTCTGAATGGCAAAGGGGTGCGGATAACCGTAAGGTATCTCCGCGTATCATGGATGCAGAATGACCAAACTTGGTCTCTGCTTGTCATCGGGCCCGCCGCCTCTGGATGACAAAAGGGGTGCGGATAACCGTCAGGTATCTCCGCGTATCATGGATGCAGAATGACCAAACTTGGTCTCTGCTTGTCATCGGGCCCGCCGCCTCTGGATGACAAAAGGGGTGCGGATAACCGTCAGGTATCTCCGCGTATCATGGATGCATGTCACATGACCTCAAGGTCAGTATGACAAAGATTATGGGGCGGCCGACAAAAGCAAGGCTCTTGCTCCTACGTATCCTCCAATGAGGAACTCAGACCTACGTAGTTCTGGATAACTTGTGAGACTTGAAAAGTCTCCATCGGAAAATGCTGACATCTCCGGAAAGGGCGTAGATGACCATATTGGTCTCTGCTCGTGAATCACACTTGGGGTCACTGAATGACGAGGTGCGGATAACCGTAAGGTGTCTCCGCGGGCTACCAGCTCTTGAGTTATGGCAACAAAAGGCGGTGTGGTCGACAAAAGCGAGGCTCTTGCTCCTACGTATCCTCCAATGAGGAACTCAGACCTACGTAGTTCTGGATAACTTGTGAGACTTGAAAAAGTCTCGTTGTTTTCTCCACTAAAATGCAAACATGCTTTAGCAAAGAGACAAATATTCCAACTGATTTAGAGCAGCATATGCTTTTTTGAGTGAAAAACAATGCGTCTACCGGGGAAGGAGAGTCTGCTGATGAAATCTCCCATAACCATAAATGAGATTTTGGATGTTAGCATTTCGTTTCTAAATGACCATTTAGAGGAAACACTGGGTTCGACAAAAATAGAAGAAATCCACTCAAAGTGTATCAATTTCGCACAGGTAAGTGTTTCATCCTAATTCCGAACCATAGCTATGTCATGACTTGACAATGCAAATTATTTCCTATCAAATCAAAAATTACATGCGTGATCATGGATCAATAGGGCTTCCCTTGGGAATGGGTTCTTTTGGTGGTTTCTTCTTTCGGTTTTTGTGTGTTTTTGGCTTTTGATTTTTCTGGCTTTTTCTTTTTTCTGTTTTTTTTTTTTTTTGTTTAGTGCGGGGCGAGGAAAAAAGGGTCGCTAGCGCACGGGATTTTGGTTGGTAATTAAAGGGAGAAGACCATTTTAGGTCGTGGTTTCCTTTCCTTCCTTTTTTGTTTCATTTGGTGACAATTCTGTATTGTTCAGATATTGTCCGGTCCAAAGACCTCTCTGCATATTTCTTCTGGTTTCTTTGACCAGGAGCTTTCTTCTTTTTTACTTTCTCCCATTCTTTGGTTGAGAATTTTCTTTCTTTTCTTTTTCCTTTCTCCCACTCTTTGATTGGGAATTTCCTTGCTTCCTTTTTTCCTTTGATTGGAAATTTTCCTTCTCTTTTTCTTTGATTGGAAATTTTCCTTCTCTTCTTTTTTGCTTCCGAGGGTAAGGATTGACATTCTCACCCTGGGTCAAGGTTTATGGTGAGTCAGGATTTTGGCTCAAGACTTGTAGAATGGCTAGGCATGATACATGTCAGGGTTTGGTTTGGCTCAAGGATAAAAAGGGATGCCCCACATTATTTCCATGACACAAATGCAAAAATGATGATTTGGAAACTTTATGCAAAACTGGTCATGCATGCATCTATGCGGACACTCAAATGTCAAATTTTTATGGTCATGTGATGCTAGGGCTCAGGATTCATTTCCTCTATTTTAATCAACCCAATGTTTCCAAAATATGTTCTTTTATCAATTTGTGCATTCATCCGAGTCCATTTCGGGCGTCCGGGGAAATTTCACAGCATTCACCCTTCAGGTGTAGACACATTTTCCAAAAATTGGTTATGATCAATGAAATTTTTTTTTTTTAAAAAAAAGTTGGAAGTCATCTCTTTTCAAAAGCATGTTGGTTTTTCAGCTAGACAACTTATTTTTCTTTTTTCTCCTTCTCTTCCTTTTTTTTTCTTCATGAGGTATTTTGCTACCTAAACATGTGTATATTTTTGTGAGGTATCTTTGCTATATACATGCATATCCAAGGTATTTTTCTACCTAAACATACATATATATATTTTGTGAACTATTTTTGTTTACATACATGCATATCTGAGGTATCTTTCTACCTAAACATACATATATATATTTTGTGAACTAATTTTTTGTTTACATACATGCATATCTGAGGTATCTTTCTACCTAAACATACATATATATATTTTGTGAAGTATTTTTTGTTACATACATGCATATCTAAGGTATCTTTCTACCTAAACATACATATATATATTTTGTAAGGTATTTTTTGTTACATACATGCATATCTAAGGTATCTTTCTACCTAAACATACATATATATATTTTGTAAGGTATGACTACCTTTCGAGCTTGTGCTTGTTTTATTTAAATCCTCAGGATCATGAGCAACTAGGTGCGTCCTACTATAAAAAGTGATGAAATAACAAGCATAGATTCAAAAGGTACTAGGTTGCCTCCTAGTAGCGCTTCTTTAACGTCTTTAGCTGGACGCCTTAAGACTTGTTGGTCACTGACCTAGTACTTTGCTTACCTTTGGCTTTGGACTTGGTCGCCTATTGGTCGGTCATGTGTCGTAGGCAATACTCAAACCTTTTTGTGGATGAGCAGAGGTGAACTCTAAAGGTGGTGGCGGTGCGTCTATTGCCCGCTACCGACCATCCCCAGGCTGCTGTGGTGTTTTGCCCTGCGCCTGCCTGGAGACGCAGTACTTCTTGATGAAAGCTCGATCAGTAGGGGGCCTGATGCCCTTGCTGGAGGTTACAGGTACTCTGTAGAACTGACAGAGACCCGTAATTAGAGCTTGACAACTCCAAGACCCTGTTGGACCTCTTCGGGTCCACTGGGTGTCTTGCAGGCGCGATCCCTGCAAACAATAGACGAAATCAGAAATCAGTTGAGCGATGTGCATACTTACCTATGATGACGTGACCTTGCCGGGGGGGTACGGGCACCCTGTAGGACTGATAGAGGCCCGTAACCAGAGCTGGAAACCCCAGGGCCCTGTTGGACTTTTCCGGGTCCACTGGGTGTCTCTTGGGTGCGATCCCTGCAAACAAATAAATGGTATCAGAAATCAGTTGAACTATATGTATACTTACCCATGTCGGGACGACACAGACCAACTGATACTTTTGCAGGGGGAGATTGGCATTGCGGTCGCTGGGCAGAATGTTGCTAAGTAGCAATGTCATCTATCTCTGTGTAAGAGTGGTCATGTTAGTGCGCATGATCCGCACTCGTCTTTTTGCAGCGGCACGGGTGAAATCTTGCCCCGGTATGCATGGTAGCTGTGTGATAGCCTCCCTCTCTGGTTGTGCTCGCACAGTTGGCCCTCCTCCAATATCAGGGGGTGGCCCAGGAACCGTTTAAAAGGAAACTACTGGTCCCTTAACCGGGAGTGCAAGTCTCGGTTAAGCATTTAAGGACAGAGGACCTTAAATTATCTTAAGGCGTGGATATGGAGCCCACTGAAAGTGAGGACACGTAGTCCTCTAAAGGCGAGGGCGTGTAGCCCTCTGAAGTTCAGGACGTGTCGCCTTTCGAAGGCGAGGGAGTGTAGTCCTATGATGCAAAGGACGTGCAATCCTCTAAAGGTGAGGGCATGCCCCCCTTTGAAAATGGGGAACATGTAGTCCTCTGATGGCGAGGACGTGTAGTCCTCTAAAGGTGAGGACGTGTAGTCCTCTGAAGGTGAGGGCGTGTAGCCCTACAAAGGTGAAGGCACATGACCCTTTGACGGTGAGGACGTGTAGTCCTCTGAAGTTGAAGGTACATGACCCTTTGAAGGCGAGGACGTGTAGTCCTCTGAAGGTGAAGGTAACTAGTACCCAAGGTGAGGGCGTGTAGCCCTCTCAAGGCGAGGACTTATAGTCCTCTGGAGGTGAGGGCGTGCAGCCCTCTGGTGGTGAGGACGTGTAGTCCTCTCAAGGCGAGGACGTGTAGTCCTCTGACGGTGAGGGTAACTAGTACCCAAGGTGAGGGCGTGTATCCCTCTCAAGGCGAGGACATGTAGTCCTCTGGAGGTAAGGGCGTGCAGCCCTCTGATGGTGAGAACGTGTAGTCCTCTCAAGGCGAGGACGTGTAGTCCTCTGACGGTGAGGGTAACTAGTACCCAAGGTGAGGGCGTGTAGCCCTCTCAAGGCGAGGACATGTAGTCCTCTGAAGGTGAGGGCATGCAGCCCTCTGTTGGCGAGGACGTGTGGTCCTCTAAAAGCGAGGACGTGTAGTCCTCTGAACGGTGAGGGTAACTAGTACCCAAGGTGAGGGCGTGCAGCCCTCTGATGGCGAGGACGTGTAGTCCTCTCAACGGAGAGGGTAACTTGTACCCAAGGTGAGGGCGTGTAGCCCTCTCAAGGCGAGGACGTGTAGTCCTCTGAAGGTGAGGGCGTGCAGCCCTCTGATGGCGAGGACGTGTAGTCCTCTCACTGGTGAGGGTAACTAGTACCCAAGGTGAGGGTGTGTAGCCCTCTCAAGGCGAGGACAGGTAGTCCTCTGGAGGTGAGGGCGTGCAGCCCTCTGATGGCGAGGACATGAAGTCCTCTGATGGCGAGGACATGTAGTCCTCTGATGGCGAGGACATGTAGTCCTCTCAAGGCGAGGACGTGTAGTCCTCTAAAGGTGATAGGTACAAGTACCCAAGGGTCCACCCTTATGAGAAAGCAAGAGATCGACTCATCGCGAGGGCCGGTCATCCCAAATCCACAAGATTTGGACATTAGATGTAGGAAATCTATGCAGTTAACATAATTTTTGGGGATGCAGATGCATGCAACCTTTGTCGTGAAATTTTGGTAAATGCAGACTTCATATGAAACAATGCAATGTAATGGAAAGTTGTACAATGTTCATGACATTCTTTCCCTATTTTGTGATTTTGATTTTGATTTAATTTTTTTTGGAAAACACAGATTGACTGTCCTTTTGAAAGAGGTGATAACTCATGCAACCTCATCCTATCTTTTTTGCAAATCTCTCCGGGAACTCCCTCAGAGTGTGTGTTCTGTTTGATTTAGTCACTTGACCATTTTGGAGTGACGGCAATGGAGTCGTTTGATGTTTGATCAATCCATTGAAAACCTAGGGTTTGTCCCCCCTTTTCTTTTTCTTGTTTAAAAACATCGACAGGTGAGAACTTTTGATCTGCCCCTATGTTCACTTGAGGCTCATGCACGATGCTCCTCATTGCCCCAGTGTAAGGCTTTGAGGTACCAATCGTTGTCTTTCGTCATGACCTTGTAGGAGGGAACCTATTGGGTGAGAACTTCTAATCTGCCCCTAGGTTCACTTGAGGCTCATGCACGGTGCCCCTCATTGCCCCAGTGTGGGGCTTAGAGGTACCAAGTGTTGTCTTGTCTTCACGACCTCGTAGTGAGGAAGAATGAAAGAAGCAGTTGATTCTTGCAAAAAGAATTTTCCAAGGACGAGAAATAGTTGAAGGATTTTTTTAGTTGATGGATTAAGTCAAATGACTCCTATGTAGAAGCAAGATGTTTTGATGTTTTGATGATGCCAAAGGATCAAGTGCTTCCAAGTTTTATTCAAGGCAAGAATCCAAGAATCCAAGAAAATCAAGATATATGATCAAGTTGATCTCTAGAATCTTAGGGAGAAGTTTCCAAATAAAAACAAAAGGTTTGACCAAAGAATTCTATCATTTCAAATTGAGATTTGCTCTCTGGTAATCGATTACCAGCAGCTGAAAATGTTTATATTCAAATTTTTAAAACCTGTAATCGTTTACACAAGTCTTGTAATTGATTACCAGAGGGGATTTTCGGAAAATAATTTCCAAGAGTCAC
Source organism: Glycine soja (assembly GCF_004193775.1). Taxonomy (NCBI): domain Eukaryota; kingdom Viridiplantae; phylum Streptophyta; class Magnoliopsida; order Fabales; family Fabaceae; genus Glycine; species Glycine soja. Next base: position 11,751,231 of record NC_041004.1, on the reverse strand, counting down.
ATCTATTCAAATGGTTTATGAATGGGCATCAAAGGTGGCTTGGAAGCACGAATTTAAAGAGAGTTTTCATTGCCCACAAAGTTTATCCTCTCAAAAGATTAAGAGTTTTTCTGAACTGAACTGTCTTATCCTCTCAAAAAGATTCCTTGGTCAACCACTTGCATATTCAATAAGGAATTTTGATTGGTCTTCATTGTACAATCTATCCCTTTTAAGAGAGATTTCTTCTTCTCTTCTTCTTACTTCTGAAAAGGGATTAAGAGACTGAGAGTCTCTTATTGTAGAGGATTCTTGAACACAAGGGAAGGGTTGTCCCTATGTGCATTGTTAATCCGAAAAGAGAGAGTGAAAGTTTAATTGGGGAATAATATTCGCATCTTAATTCAATCCCCTCTTCTTCTCAAGGTAACTGAAGCCATTTGTCCAACATCCTATTCTTGATAACTCACTTCTCTCTAAAAAGACAAACTTTCCAGGATGATAAAATGAGGTCACATGAACGTCTTGAAAGCACAGTCAATCAAATTTTTTATTTTTTATTTTGAAACTTTATTTGTTTTGAACTTTGCTCGTTGTTTTACGGCACCCCCACCAACGTGCAAGACGAGTAATCTCTGATTGAACGGTCTTGGAAGTCAACACTTAGGAGCGCAGGTTGCTTGAGCAAACAGACCAATGGCTTACACCCACATTCCGGTGAAAGTTGAATAAGCAAACATGCGTTTGTGAGAGGATGAGGGACAAAGATATCAACTTTATCCATTTCATTTAACATTGTAGCTGTGGTTTACAATAATGGCATAAACTTGGAAACCCTGATGAGTCATTAGGGACACCTAACAACAGCTTTCAAAATTGCCCCATGTGTGGCATCTCTTGTCAATGTCGGGATTTACACGCAATTCTCCTCAAATTTCAGCCAGCCTGCATCAATTAGACCTTGCACCTTATGCTTCAGAGCCCTACCATGCTCAATGGAACGCCCCGGGGCTTCTCCATGACAAGCACACGTTGCTTTTGAGTCGTATTCTCGGAGAAATGGAGGTTGATGAACCTTGGCTAGGGTTATGGCTACCATTGAATTATCAAGTAGATATGGGAGCAAGTCAGCATAGGACACTGGAATTGGGGTGAATTCTACAGGCTTTCTCGCTGCAAAATTCACTTCTTGGTTGGTGTTTTTGGTTTGTGCTAAAGGTGGTGTTCGTCATTGGAAGTGCGGTAGACAGACTTTGTGGTAGATTTAGGGATGGCCTTTGTGGATAACTGGGTGGTGGGTAAGGAGAAAGTTTGTTATTGGCTGAGTAAAGATATTGTTTGGGTTGGTGGGAAACTTGGTCGTACAGGAATGGCAGTCACAGCATGGGTTTCTCCCTCATCCTCACCCTCTTTATTTGCCCTAGTTTTCTCAGTCGTCCTAGTAGGATGATCAAATTTGCCTCTTTTCGGACCCACATTGATCCTTTCACTGGCGAAGACCAAATCTGCAAAGCTTTGAGGGTGCGCAACCCACCATCTTTTCATAGTAGAGTACCGATAATGTGTCTACCATCACGATTATCGTCTCCCTTTCCATTATTGGGGGTACCACCTGGGCCGCCAGATCCCTCCACCTTTTGGGCGTGTTCTTTGAATGATCCGTCCCCCTTTTTGCACATGTTCTGTAGTTGCATCCTATCCGGAACCATATCAAAATTGTACTGATACTGCCTAACAAAGGCAACCATTAGGTCCTTCCAAGAATGGACTCGAGAAGGTTCCTAAGTTAGTATACCAGGCGACAGTTGTCCTAGTAAGACTTTCTCAGGAAAAATGTATCAGCAGTTTCTCATCTTTTGCGTATGCCCCCATCTTCCGACAGTACATCTTTAGATGGTTCTTGGAGCGAGTAGTCTCCTTGTACTAGTCAAAGTCCAGCACCTTGAACTTGGGAATGACCATGTTTGGGTATTAGGAACAACTTTTCTAGGTTAGCAAAGGCATAATCTTTACCTCCTTCAATGGCCCTGAGCCTTTCCTCTTTCCCATTTCTGCCATTGCATGAGGGTTTTTAAACGCTGTGGAATGCAAGAGGTGCAGTTGTGGGTGATACTGAGGGCCCTCCAAAGGGTTTTGTAGGGGTATACCACCAACTGCTTGCCCTTCAGTGGTATATCCGAGCCGAGGCTCGAAGTCGGCTAGATTGTGATGGGGAATTTCATGGGTCTCTTCCACGGTTTAAGAGACATGTGCATGATCAGTTTGGGGTTGCTGGCTTTCAATGGGTATAGGAGTGGAGTTATTGACATTCTTATTGGGAGTGTACGCCACATTGGGTGGCGTATAGTTGAGAGGCAAGCCATATGACGGGAAGGCGTGCTCGTTTTGAATTTGCACATCATGGGGGCCGCCCGTACTTCCTAAATCTTTGCCTACCATATTTGAGGTTGGATGATTCATTTGGTTGATGCCGGATGGGGACATCAGGTTCACCTTAGCAACAACGCTGGTAGCAGCAATTGCAACCGCATTGGCTTCCATTATCTTCTTCACGCTCATCATGGCCTCCATCATTGTGGCCATTTTCTCTTTAATGGCCTCCATGTCGGCCTTCATCTTCTCTTGTATCTCCTCTACTTCACCCATTACTCTAGCTCTAGCACAAGTTCGGTGAGGACGCCATAAAGCATGTTTTTTTCTTTTTGATAAGTTCATTTTATTTTATTTTATTTTATTTTTCAAGGAAAGAATGCAATGAGCAATGCAACCAATGAAAAGCATGGATGCATGCGAATGATGTACAGTCGAAGTATTGCGAATTTTTACGCAGGATATGGGGTTGAATCAATTTAGATTTTCAACATGGTCAATGACATCTTTGTCAAGGTGAAACTGGAAGTAACAAGGACATCAACAATCCTAAATATGTTTGGCAGTAGATGAAGCAGTGATGTGACTCAATTCATCTTTTGCCCCAATTTTGCAGGACGGTTACTTCCATATTTCAACTTGACTTGATGAACCTTTTTGTAAAAGCATGAGCTTGGTTCAACCCTATAATCCAAGGAATGGCAATTCTGATCGCCAATACTTCAACAACATCTCATAGGGATGAATGACTCGGGCATACTTTAAGCTTATGCACGGAAAATGTAATTATGAAATTGAGATGCCTGAAGAAACACCATTTCCTAGTTAACCATGCATTAGGTACCATGTTCAATTATTTTGTTTTGTTGTTGTGTGTGTGTCTTTATGATCCCAACATGGTTGGCTCGTGGTGCCTAACACATGAAACTAAGAATGTAGTGTGAAGTTTCACGCTTCCCCCTTTTTTGTTTTTGTTTTGTAGAGGAAAACTCAAACATGAAAACAAATGGTATGCAATTTTGCAGATCAAAAAGTTTGTTGAACGCATATGCATGATGATGCCATGACTCATGCAAAATGTGAGGCTGGAATATGATAACGGACAAATGCAGGATATGTCCATTATGATGTTATGAAGAGATGCTTATGCGATGCATGATATGAATGCATTTTACGGACACGAGAGCCCGGAAAATTATCTCTTCTTACTTGCGCATTTGGGGGCGCAGTGCCCCATGTGTACAATTAAGAAGGTGATATGGACCTTCCGGCTTCCCGTGACAAAGGACGAGACCAACATACAATGCATGCTAGAGATAAAATGCGGGAGTGACTTGATTTGCACAAGCTTTTTGGAGTAGAAACATGGGACCAACTCATTTTATTTCAAAAAGGAAGTCGTATCTAGTCAAGGTCTGAGAGACCATACAAGTTTCCTAACGATTTCTAATTATGTGGGCCATTAAGTCTATCATATGCTGACAATAGCCGAGAAGCCCATGAATCTCTTCGGGGGCGGAGTAGGTGTCTGCCATCGCCTTGGCCTTGGCTAACAATCGGGGAAGTTCTTGACTCCCGTTCAAGGTAAGAGCAAACCGATCCATCCACATGGTTGCCTCTTGGTGTAAAGAGTCGATCACCCTTCCTCTAGCCTCTTTTTCCGCGTATACTTGGGCATATTCGTCCGCAATCCTATGCTCGTGGGCCGTGGCTAGACCTAACTCTTCTTGGTACTTGGCGATGATAGCTAGCATGTTGGTCTCCGTCTCGCATAAACGCTGAGACAAGCTTTTTTTGGACCTTGAACAAGCAATTAACTCCTCTTTCATAACCATGCTATGTGCCTGCGACTGGTCTCTTTCTTCCCTTCGCAACTTGAGTTCACTATTGCTACCCCATAGAGCTCCGCGAAATTTGTTCCGGCCATACTCTTCCTTGCGAGCCCTCTTGGTCTCTTGTTCAAGGGCTCTTGCAGTAATTGCATTCTCTTCCCGTAACCCGGCACACTCCTTCCGAACGTGTGTAGCGGCCAACTTGAACTTCTCCTTGGCAAGTTTTGCCTTTCCTAACTCGCTTTTGAGAGTTTGGACTTCTTCGTCCTCTTCCGATGCTTCAAAACTCTCTTTGCTGACGACTTTTAACTTGGCGAGCCAATCTAAACCTCGTATATGAACTTTCAGCCATTCGTGGTACCCACCAATGATGCCATTACGAAGGCCTCTAAGCTCTTGATCTTTCTTTAACGGGGTTTCCCACGCCTTATGGATTCTTTGTATAGTCTTGGAATTTTGTGCGCCGAAATCCCTCACAAGGAAAGGAGACATGCTTTCTTCCGTCGGTGCTCCCCTCATAGGGTACCCTAGTTGTCTTATAGCGAGCGCGGGATTGTAATTAATACAACCCCTCGTTCCTATCAGCGGAATGTTTGGGTATCTTCCACATGAGAAAAGGACTCCTTCTCTTTCTTCCTTCCATCGGGGGAACCAACTGATTGTTCTACTTCCTATCCCGGCCAAGAGCTGGTTCCAATCCATTCTCCTCTTTTCAGTACACGAGCGATGGCTCAGGAGCGGACATGGATGTCTTGTGTCTTGTTGGAACAAGTGTGAAACCAACCAAACACAGAGGGCGGGTAAGCAACAGATGATCCGTGCGCTACTCTTCTCGCATCTTCGATCAAATGTGTCAAATAGATCTGCCAAGACAGCTACCACCGGACTTTCCTTGCTATGGTGGTAGGCAAGGAAAGCGTCGATTGCTGCTAGGTCTATCAAACCATCCACGTTTGGAAAGAGGACGACCCCAAAAATTAGCAAAGCTAACACATCCATAAACGGGACCCAGTCTCCTTGATTGGCCCTACCCCTCGCCTTGTCTTCTAGGTACCTCTGTGGCAGGCCCGCTATGCCGTTCCGAGTCTGTTTTATGCGGTCCAAACCTCTGGCTGAATCCTCGACCACAGTTGCAATTCTGCTCAAAGAGGGGAGACACCCGGAGGAAAGATATGGTTTTCTTCCCCCGAGAGGACATCCTAGAATTTCCTCAAATTCTTCAATGGTTGGTACTAATTGGAAGTCTCCGAATGTGAAGCATCTCAAAGGCTGGTCGTAGTATTGGGTGAGTGATGCAATGGCTTCTATGGATACCTCTGCTAAGGTCAACTCTAAGATCTTTCCATAAGTCCTGCGGAAAGCTTGCATTTGGAGAGGTTCCATCAACCGCCCTAATTCCTTGATGCTGGTGGTATCTGGGCTTTTGACCTTGACTTGGTAGAACCTCTTACCGGTTTGATTTGTTCCCATGCTTACTAAAGTGAGATAAAAGCTGGTGCAAATCAAAACTCCGATATCTCATGGGTGGAATGGATGAATGCATGATGGAATGCATATGACACAGATGCAATCTAGGAATGCGGGGGTCCGGGGAATTTGTCCCCTTCTTAGATACGATGTCTAGGGGTAGCGAAATGCCCCAACGCACGTTTTTAAGAAGGCGACACGGACCCTCCGTTGGTTGGTTTACAGCAGGGATCAAGACAGAACCCATATGCAATGCCTATGCAAAAGACACAATGCGGGAATGTGCACAGTATGACAATATTTACCGAACATAAGCGAACGGGTATATGATACTCATGCATGGCAGTGTAAAAAATGGCACGCAGCGTGTTTGCTTCGTGCCCCTATTTAAGGGACCTATAAGGGAGAGAACTGACAAGGCTTTTAGCAATAATCCCCAAGGTAGTTATATCTCTCTTGATGGTTTCTAGAGGTATTATCCCCTTTGAAGAACATATTGTAGCAGTAGGGACTACTAGCAACAATAGGTTTTTTCAAAGAGAAAAGCTCTAGATGAGGGTTCACTGTAATCAAGCAAGTCGGAGACCTAGCATGATCACAGATTCACCTCCACTCCTTATGCTCCCATGAACCCGGGTATAGGGCCCTTTTTCACTCACAGTGTGTGCAAATAGTGTTGGTGTTTGTGTGCATCAAATGAATAAATATTTACTTCATGCATACATTTAAAACACACTAAAAGCAACAAATAGTTTATATACACAAGAACATAAAACAAATAAAGGGAAACCAACCAAGGAGAAAGTCATGATAAAACATTGCACAAGATTAAATGGCCTAACTCTCTAAAAAACAGTCCCCAGTGGAGTCGCCAACTGTCGCAACCTACCCTTCGGCGGGAGGGCGACGCGTGACTCGCGGGATGCGTGTTCCACGAAAGGAATACGCGCGGAGTCGCCACCAACGTTTATTTGAGGAAAACGTCGGAAAAACCGGAAAAGACGCGATCTACGAACTTTTTAGTGAAAAGGTTCGGGAGTTGTATTTACGCACGGGGAAGGTATTAGCACCCCACACGTCCGTCACAAGGGACGGCAGCCTTTAATTGAATGTGCAAACATGACTTTGATTTTTTACGTTCCCTTTTATGTCCTTATATCCTTTATACCCTTTTTATATTTTTTCTCTTTTTGTGGTCGACAAGGGTGTTTCCCTTTGCTCCTACGTATTCCTCAATTGGGATGAGAAAATCAGACCTACGTAGTTCTTTTGGAACAAAGTGTTTGGTTAAGTTGTTTTTTGCCTTTTTTGCAAAATATGTTTTTATTGAATAAAAGGTCATTTAAGGTGTTGAACCATGAAATGGTCTTTTGATTTTTGAAAGGGGAGAAACGTTAAGGCTTTGGACCATTAACGATCTCTTGTTTTTGAAAGGAGAGAAACGTTAAGGCATTGGACCATTAACGATCTCTTGGGGTGGTCGACAAAAGCGGGGCTTTTGCTCCTACGTATCCTCAATGAGGAACTCAGACCTACGTAGTTCTTTTGAAAGCGGTAAAGTTACATGTTAATTTTATGCTTTTAAACGGTCCATGTTAACCGATAAAAGCAAAGAGGACCGTTTAAGGCGTTGGACCTTAAAACGGTTTTTAGTGATTTTCGGACAAAACTTGATTTGTGAGTCTATTTTAGTCTTAGTTTCACTTTGGTTATTAATCAATTCATTCAAGGAAACTTCCAAAGAAAAACGTCCGATTGATTTTTTTGTTTTATTTTATTCAAAGATATTTTGTTTATTTTATTATTATTTTTCAAGATATTTTGATTATTTTATTATTATTTTACTTTTTTTGTTTAACCGAGGTTATAGCGTGAACGATCGGTTAGATTTCATTTTAAAAGTGATTAAATGAGATTACAACACAAATGATCGGTTGAAATTCATTTTATCATTTATTAGGTGAGAAAACGGCTTAAATAAACGGTAAAAGCGCGTTAAAGACGGAAGAAAAGAAATCAAAAATGAACGAAATAAAGAGGAAAGCTTAAAAAAAACAAGAAATGAATTAAAAGTCTCGGATTCGAAAACTTACCCGTTGAAGAACGAAGAACGGATGAAGAACGATGAAGAACGGACGAAAACCTTCACGGATTTGCTTACGGAAACATCTCGGAAGCGTTACGGAAGCACCTCGGCTTGGATTTTCTTCACGGAAACAATTTTTTTCACCCAAAACAGCTGAAATACATAGCCAGGGGGCTGAGGGATCCTTAGAACAGCCCCCTTCAGCCTTTTTATAAGAAAAAGGGGGAGGAGGTTGCCGCCCAGCTCGCCCAGGCGACCTTAGCTCGCCCAGGCGAGCTGGGTTGCTTCCTCCAGAAGCAACCCAGCTTCAAAAAACGTTCTGGAAGGCCCAATTCAAAATTTCGAAATTGCTATTTGCACCCCCCCAAATTTGATAAGTTCACCCTCCTTTGGCCTTTTTTTGGTGATTCTTTTTTCGTAAAGTTACGGAAACTTACGAATTTCGTAACGATACTTGTTTTCTTTCCGTAATGTTACGGAACCTTGCGGATTACATAATCATCCCCTTTTTGACTTACGGAATGTTACGGAACCTCACTTAATTATGCAACGATGCTTCCATTTGATTTCCGATGTGTCACGGAAACTTACGGATTGTGCATCAACATTTTTTTGGTTTTTCGGCATGTCCTGGAATTTCATAAATTGCCTAATGATGGGTGCCAAGCACCTCACAAGGACCAAAGAATGGTCGCATGTCATCAAGCAAAGGTCCCCGGACGAAATTAGGGTATGACACCAGTGAATGGTCTTTCGGAGAAAAAGGATGGCTGTGGCAAGAAAGAAGTATCGCTAGAGGAGGCAGGAGAGTTCCTTCGCATTATTCAACAAAGCGAGTTCAAGGTCATTGAGCAGCTCAACAAAACCCCAGCCAGAGTCTCTCTTTCAGAACTGCTCATGAGCTCTGAGCCTCATCGGGCTTTACTAGTAAAGGTCTTGAACGAAGCTCATGTAGTCCAAGACATCTCCGTAGAAGGCTTTGGAGGACTCATCAATAACATCACTGCCAACAACTATCTCTCCTTCGCAGAAGAAGAAATCCCTGCCGAGGGGAGAGGGCATAACAGGGCTTTGCATGTGTCAGTCAAATGCATGGACCACGTCGCGGCCAAGGTTCTCATCGATAACGGTTCCAGTTTAAATGTAATGCCCAAAAGCACATTGGAGAAATTGTCATTTAACATTTACCATCTAAGGCCAAGTTTCATGGTGGTCCGCGCCTTCGACGGCAGCCGCCGAGAGGTGAGGGGAGCGATCGACCTCCCTGTACAAATAGGGCCCCATACCTGTCAGGTTACCTTCCAAGTAATGGATATTAACCCGGCTTACAGCTGTCTTTTGGGACACCCGTGGATCCACTCGGGGGAGGAAGACATCTTGGTAAGTTGCTCGTCCTCTATGCCATATGTGGAAGCCGCGGAGGAGTCATTGGAAACAGCTTTCCAATCTTTTGAGGTAGTAAGCATTGCCTCCATAGATTCCCTCTCTAGGCAACTTTTCCTGTCCGATACGACAATGATGGTGGCCCGGGTGATGATGGGGAATGGCTACGAGCCTGGAATGGGTTTAGGCAAGAACAACGGCGGCAGAACTAGCCTGTTAAGCACCAGAGGAAACCGCGGGAAGTTTGGATTAGGCTATAAACCCACGCAAGCCAGAATCACGTACCGAGAGGCAGGTCCGAGGTTTCCTGGGGCGTTTGAACTACATTGCCAGATTCATATCACAGCTCACCTATATCTGTGAGCCGTTGTTCAAACTCTTACGCAAAAACCAATCCGTCCGCTGGAATGAGGATTGTCAAGAGGCGTTTGGAAGGATCAAACAGTGTCTCATGAACCCTCCCGTGCTTATGCCGCCGGTACCCGAAAGACTTCTCATCTTGTATATGACGATTTTGGATGAGTCGATGGGATGTATGCTGGGGCAACATGACGAGTCCGGGAAAAGAGAGCGCGTTTTCTACTACTTGAGTAAGAAGTTCCCGACCTATGAAATGAACTACTCCCTGCTCGAAAGAACGTGTTGTGCTTTAGTCTGGGCATCCCACCGTCTAAGACAATACATGTTAAGCCATACCACCTGGTTGATATCCAAGATGGACCCGGTTAAGTACATCTTTGAGAAGCCTGCTCTCATAGGGAGGATCGCCCGGTGGCAAGTTTTGCTATCCGAGTTCGATATAGTCTACGTCACCCAAAAGGCGATAAAAGGAATCACCTTGGTAGATTATTTGGCTCAGCAGCCTCTCAACGACTATCAACCCATGCATCCCGAGTTCCCGGATGAGGACATCATGGCCTTGCTTGAGGAAAAGCTAGATGAGTACCGGGACAAGTGGATCGTGTGGTTTGATGGAGCGTCAAACGTTCTAGGCCATGGCATTGGGGCAGTATTGGTCTCTCCGAACAATCAATGTATACCTTTCACAGCCAGGCTGGGGTTCGACTGCACCAACAACATGGTTGAGTATGAAGCGTGTGCCCTGGCCGTCCAGGCAGCAATTGACTCCAATGTCAAGCTACTCAAGGTGTACGGGGACTCAGCACTGGTGATTCACCAGCTGAGTGGGAATGGGAAACTAGAGACCACAAGCTGATACCCTATCAAGCCTATATCAAGGAATTAGCTGGTTTCTTTGATGAGATCTCCTTCCATCATGTTCCCCGAGAGGAAAATCAAATGGCAGATGCGCTTGCCACTTTAGCATCCATGTTCCAGCTAACACTGCATGGGGACCTACTGTACATTGAGTTCAGGTGTCGTGGCAGACCCGCACATTGTTGTCTGGTGGAAGAGGAACGGGACGGTAAGCCTTGGTATTTCGATATCAAGCGATACGTTGAAAGCAAAGAGTACCCACCAGAGGCTTTCGACAACGACAAAAGGACCTTGAAGAGATTGGCGGCCGGCTTCTTCATGAGCGGAAGCATAATATACAAGAGAAACCATGACATGGTTGTGCTACGCTGCGTGAACTCTAAGGAAGCAGAAAACATGCTGGGGGAGGTCTATGAGGGCTCTTTTGGTACGCACGCTAATGGGCACGCCATGGCTAGAAAGATCTTAAGGGCGGGTTACTATTGGCTCACCATGGAGAGCGATTGCTGTCTCCATGTGAGGAAATGTCACAAATGCCAGACATTCACAGACAATGTCAATGCTCCGCCCTTGCCTCTGAATGTCTTGGCCGCACCGTGGTCGTTTTCCATGTGGGGAATAGATGTGATTGGGGCCATAGAGCCCAAATCTGCAAATGGACATCGTTTCATCTTAGTGGCGATCGATTAGTTCACAAAGTGGGTCGAAGCTGCATCGTACGCTAGCATCACCAGGAGTGTGGTGGTCAGGTTCATTAAGAGAGAAATCATCTGCTGATATGGTTTGCCGAGGAAGATTATCACGGACAACGACACCAACTTGAATAACAAGATGATGGGGGAAATGTGCGAGGAGTTTAAAATCCAACATCACAATTCCACGCCCTACCGACCAAAGATGAACGGAGCCGTGGAGGCAGCCAATAAGAATATCAAGAAGATTATCTTGAAGATGACCGTGTCATACAAAGATTGGCACGAGATGCTCCCATTTGCATTACACGGTTACCAAACCTCAATGCGCACGTCAATCGGGGCAACACCGTTCTCGTTGGTATATGGAATGGAGGCTGTGCTACCGTTTGAGGTGGAAGTCCCGTTATTATGAATCTTGGCGGAATCTAGATTAAAGGAATCGAAATGGGCCCAAGCACATTTCGATAAGCTTAATCTCATAGAAGGCAAGCGTTTGGCCGCCATGAGCGTTTATATCAGAAATGAGTGAAGAACGCTTTTGACAAGAAGGTACGTACGCGCCGGTTCAGCGAAGGGGACTTGGTGTTGAAGAAAGTCTCCCAAGCTTTGAAAGACAACAGAGGGAAGTGGGCCCCGAACTACGACGGACCTTTCGTTGTAAAAAGAGCTTTCTCCGGAGGGGCCCTGGTGCTCACCCACATGGATGGCGAGGAGCTACCTTCACCCGTGAACTCCAATGTTGTCAAGCGATACTACACTTAGGATCTGGGGCAATTGAGGAAGCCAATGCATGTTCTTTTATTTTTGTGTGTACTTCTTGGTTTCCCCCTGGGATTCATGTCCTCTGTAATCTTCTCATCGCAGTCTTTTGAAAGAAAAGAACATGGGATTGAGGTTCCGATCCTCACTTTGTGCTTTAAAATATGTGCAGTATTTGATAACCTGAGCCTTTTCGCTCAGTCCATGGGATGCCCCAAGTGCTTAATTGAAACTGAACCCGACCAGCTTTCACTAAAAAGATTATTGCATTTGAAAATGCTCATGCATACGCATACGCATGCATATTTGCTATCTTATGACAGGAGCAAAATCGTCTTAGGCGATCGTCAAATGCTGGGCCGAATCCAAAGACAGAGACAAATCGAGGTAAACGGTAACGCAGCCACAGTTTGCTGCGCAATGTCGTTTCCTGCTTTCAGGTACTTAGGGACGGACGCGAGTAGAGGCTAGGCCCATGATGTGAACCTGAGTAGGAGCGGATCGCTTGATACAGGTTACAGAGATTTGGATGACGCCACTTCCAGTGAAGGAAGATAAGTTAGGGTAGACGCCACTTCCGATGAAGGAAGATAAGTCTGGGTAGACGCCACTTCCGGTGAAGGAAGATAAGTCTGGGCATACGCCACTTCCGGTGAAGGAAGATAAGTCAGGGTAGACGCCACTTCCAATGAAGGAAGATAAGTCTGGGTAGACGCCACTTCCAGTGAAGGAAGATAAGTCAGGGTAGACGCCACAAGGATTACCTTGATAAGTCTGATAATTGGTTCAACAAGGAACCCAGAGAGAAACTCTCACCAAATTTTGTCAAATGAACCTGAGTAGGAGCGGATCGCTTGATACAGGCTACAGAGGTTTGGATGACGCCACTTCCGATTAAGGAAGATAAGTCAGGGTAGACGCCACAAGGATTACCTTGATAAGTCTGATATTGGTTCAACAAGGAACCCGGAGAGAAACTCTCACCCAATTTTATGAAAATGCCAAAAGTTTCTTTTATTCAAAACAAAAACCAATACTTATAGTGTATCTGAACAAAAAGATAAAAATAGACATGGGCCTTCTAAACAGGTTGGGCCAAAATTACAATAAATAAAAATTATAACTAAAAACATATTTAACTTGGGCCTTCAAATTAGTTTGGGCCTTCAGCAACAATTAATTGTCTTAATAGTGTCTCTGCCTCTGGGCCTTCATCCTTCTCCACTTAGGCCTTCATCCTTCTCCACTTGGGCCTTCATCCTTCTCCACTCGGGGGCTTTGTCCTTCTCCACTTAGACCTTCGTCCTTCTCCACTTGGGCCTTTAGCCTCTATTTGGCCAGTTTCATGATTCTCATCAGCCCACGATCGATGGATCGTCGTCCCATGGCCAGCTCCGGACAAGCGGGAGGCGCAGCTGGGAGGCAGCCTAGTATCCTTTAAATTCCCAGTTATTATTAATGTTGTATCTTTAAGGTAATAGTCGGATGCCTAATCTACCCTAAGGGGGGGTTCGAGTAAGCGAACGCCAACCCATAGAGAGCGCACACCTGTGTCTTCCCTAAAAAAAAATGCAGGGTGAGCTCGCCTGGGCAAGCACCACTGCACCTGGAAACATAAAAACGAGGGGAGGAGGAGTTTCTCTCCACCCAAAACTCCCCTCCCTCATTCAAAAATGCAACACCCACTGGATTTTCAGATTTTCGCCCTTAGGTCACCATTTTTGCGCTTTTGCTTCCATTTTTAGTGTCTTTGGTAACTCCATACAAGTAAGTGCACTACCCTTTGGTTTCTAGCTTTCCATTGATGCCTTTTATGCTTTGAATGGTACATAATTTGACCAATTCCGTGAGACAATTTGGGGAAAATTTATGCTTTGTTTCTTTGAATTGAGGGGTTGCAGGGGATGGCCTTAGGCCTAGGTTGTGTTCTGAGATGATGGGGCAAGCCACATTGCCCCCATTCCCTTGTTGTTGGTACCCAAAAGTGCGCCCACCAAGTGCTTGGTGAAATGCCTCAATGGTATTTTTGCCTAAGTTTGTAAAAATGGCTTTTAGATTGGATTTGTGTATGTATGATTACCATTTTTTTTTTGGATGCAGACAACTTGCGAGAATTAGGATAAATGCCAAAACATGACTTAGGCCTAGGGGGCCCAAGCTTTTGTTTGTTGAAATACAAGAAGGCATGATGAGTGAGATCATGTTGGTGAGGTTTCCCCTTAAGGCCAGCACTTGGTTTGGGCTCCACCATGTTTTCCTTGTGCCTAGATAGTGTGAAAATGCCGTTCACCATGTACATGTGTATGTTGAATAGGTAGCTAAATGCTTTGCAAATGTGCATATATGTTGAAAATGGCACGAAAATGCATCTCAAAGTAGTAACATATGATATGAAATTGCCTTTCAAGAATGTGAATGAGTGGTACAAAAATTACTTTTCCAATGAAGGTGCGATATGAATTTGTTTTCAAATAAGTGTAAGCATGTGCGAATATAACATGAAGTTGCCTCTCAAATGTATGAACATGTATGTGAATGAAATGTGAACATATAGCGAAAAGAATGGGGTAGGTGGGTAGCAAGAGCCTTGGAAAATATGTATGGATAGTTTGACGCATAGCGTAAGGAATTTATTTGCCAAAAAAAAGTAGGTGCATCTTGTAGGGTGTCGTTCATCAGGAGAAAGATAGGTATAAATGTATGAATATCCTAAGAGAACCCGCGCACTAACGTGTAAGCATTCCTTTCAAAATTCATATGGATGTTCATGCTTTGTTGGAAAAAGGGCACGCTATTTGGCTTGATCTGGCTTTTGTTTTGATTAAGTTTTTCTTGAACTAACTTTCTAAACATTTTTGCAGGAAATGGCTCCGAAGAAACCCTCCATGAAGAGGTCTAGAAGAGACACCACTGAAGAAGGGTCCAGTGCCGCCCCCGAGTTTGATAGTCATCGTTTCCGGAGTGCTGAGCACCAATAGCACTTCGAGGCCATCAAAGGATGGTCGTTCCACAGAGAGAGGCGTATCCAGCTCAGGGAGGATGAGTATACGGACTTTCAGGAGGAGATAGCTCATAGACGTTGGACGTCGCTGGTGACTCCCATGGCTAAGTTTGACCCTGAGATAGTCCTAGAGTTCTATGCTAAAGCTTGGCCCACAGAGGAGGGAGTGCGAGACATGTGTTCAAGTGTGAGGGGTCAGTGGATTCCCTTTGATGCAAATGCCCTCATCCAGTTCCTGGGTGACCCGCTAGTTTTGGAGGAAGGCCAGCAATGTGAGTTCAGCTAGAGGAAGAAGAGGGCCGACGGGTTCGATGAGGAGACCATTGCCCAGCTGTTATGCACACCGGGGCAAGATTTCGCCCGGACCGCTGCAGGGAGGCGGGTGCAGTTGTCTTACCTAGCTTTGATCCAGACGTGGATGACACTGCTGCTCAGCAATGTCTTACCTAGCGATCATAAGTCCGATCTCCCTCTGCCTAAGTGCCAGTTGGTGTATGCCATTTTGACACGGATGAGCGTCCACGTGGCCCAGGTGATGGCTGACGCCATCTATTTGTTTGTAGGTATGCCACCCACCAGGCACCCTCTGGACCCGGATAAGTCTAATAGGGCCCTGGGGTTTCCGGCATTGATCACGGGCCTCTGCTAGTCATTCGGGGTTCCCGTCACCCCCAGTAAAGTGATCTTACCGCCGATCACTCGGGCCTTCATCAAGAAGTACTGCATGCCTAGGCAAGCGCAGGGTGATGCACATCAGGCCGCAGACGCACCGCCACCACCTCGGCAGGCCGATCCCGCTGGATCACTAGGCATGGAGCATTATCTACAACACTTGGTTTGCCAGCAGGCGGCCAATCACCGTGGGCAGGTGCAGATACATGAGTGTCTCTACCGGTTCAGCCTCAGTCAGTAGGGGCAGGGTTCCGCTCCTTTTGCATGCCCTACTTCGGAGCAGTTTGGGGCTGAGGTCGCATGGTCCGGAGACTGGCCTGAGGCCCGGGCAGGGGAGGAGCCTGCAGGATCCCCCGGTGAGGCAGAGGAGGCCCGTATGGATGAAGATATGACTGACTTTCTCGGTTTCTTGGGAGGAAGCGGAGCCATGTGACCGAGGTCACTGCACTTTTGTTATTGACATTACTGTTTTCTGTTATTGTCTATATGGTTACTAACGTTGTTGTTATTATTTTTTGTTTTTGTTAGAATTTTGCGTTATGGCTCTCAGTTATTTCGTCACCGTTTTTCTTTTGTGACTTACCATTTCGTGCGTTTTTTTTGTTTCTCTTATGGTTAGACGTAAGTAGGTAGTGTGCGCCCTCGTCCCCACGACCTGTTCAAAGAGAAAAAAAAAAGGGAAATAAACAAATGATAATAACTTAAAAAGGGAAAGAAATAATGCAGAGAGAAAATATATCTTTCGGTTGAAAAGCCACCACGTTTTTGAAAAGAAATAACTTCCAACTTTTCTTTGAAAAAAAAGGATTCGCTGATCTTAACCAGTTTTTGAAAAAAAGATGTGTATGCACCTGAAGGGTGAATGCTGTGAAAATTTTCCCGAACACCCAAAATGGACTCGGATGAAAGCATAAATTGATAAAATAGCATATTTTGAAAACATTGGGTTGACTTAAATAGGAAAAATGAATCCTGGGCCCTAGTGTCACGTGACCATAAAAACTTGATGCTTGAGTGTCCACATGGGTGCGTGCATGACTAGTTTTGCATAAAATTTCCAAATCATCATTCTTGTGTGTGTGTCATGTAAATAATGCGGGACATCCCTTTTATCCCTGAATCGTTGGCCAAACCCTGACATATATCATGTCCAGCCATTCTACAAGCCTTGAGCCAAAATTCCAACTTACCATAAACCTTGACCCAGGGTGGGAATGTCCATCCTTGCTCTCGGAAGGAAAACAAAAAAAAGAAAAAAAGGAGAAAAGGAGAAAATTCCTAATCAAAGAGTGGGAGAAAGCAAAAAAAAGAAAAAGAAAGAAAATTCCCGATCAAGGATCGGAAGAAAACAGAAGAAATATGCAGAAAGGTCTTTGGACCATACAACATCTGAACAATACAGAATTGTCACTAAGTAAACAAAAAAGAAAGGAAACCACGACCTAAAGTGGTCCTCTCCCTTTGATTGCCAACCAAAATCCTGTGCGTCGGTGGCTTGTTCACCTCACACTAAACAAAAACGGAAAAGGAAAAGGCCAAGAACACTCAAAGCCAATTTTCCCAAAGAAACAAACCATTCCCAAGAAAAAGTCCTATCGATCCATGATCACGCATGTAATCTTTGATTTGATAGGAAATGATTTGCAAAATCAAGTCATGACATATCTATGGTTCGGAATTAGGATGAAACACCTACCCGTGTGAGATTGATACACTTTGAGTTATTTCCTTCTACTTTTGTTGGACCCAGTGTTTCCTCTAAATGGTCATATAGAAATGAAATGCTAACATCCAAAATCTCATTTATGGTTATGAGAAAATTTCATAAGCATAGTCTCCTTCCTCGGTAGACACATTGTTTTTCATCCAAAAAGCATATGTTGCTCTAATCAGTTGGAAGTTTTGTCTCTTTACTAAAGCATGTTTGCATTTTAGTGAAGAGAACACCGAGACTATTTTAGTCTCACAGTTATCCAGAACTACGTAGGTCTGAGTTCCTCATCACAAATTGAGGATACGTAGGAGCAAGAGCCTCGCTTTTGTCGGCCACCCCACAATCTCTGTCATACTGACCCTGAGGCCATGTGACACGCAGAGACAAATTATGGTCATTCTGCACCTTTTGTCATCCAGAGGCGGCGAGCCCGATGACATGTGGAGACAAATTATGGTCATTCCGCACCTTTTGTCAACCAGAGGCAAGCGAGCCCGTTGACATGTAGAGACAAATTATGGTCATTCTGCACCTTTTGTCATCCAGAGACGGCGAGCCCGATGACATGCAGAGACAAATTATGGTCATTTTGCACCTTTTGTCAACCAGAGGCAAGCGAGCCCGTTGACACGCAAAGACAAATTATGGTCATTCTGCACCTTTTGTCATCCAGAGGCGGCGAGCCCGATGACATGCGGAGACAAATTATGGTCATCCGCACACCTTTTCGCCATCCAGAGACGATCGAGTCCGATGGCACGCAGAGACAAATTATGATCATTCTGCACCTTTTGTCATCTAGAGGTGGTGAGCCCGATGACATGCGGAGAAACCATATGGTCCCGCACCTTTTTTTCACTATCCAGAGACAATCAAGTCCAATAGCACGCGGAGACAAATTATGGTCATCCACATGCTTTTGCTATCTGTAAGACTCAATGCCCGATAACACGCAGAGACTAAGGTCGTCTTCTGCACCTTTTGTCATGTAGAGGCGGCGAGCCTGATGACATGCGGAGATACCTTATGGTCATCAGTGCCTTTCATCGACCGAGAGGAACGAATTCGGCAGTATCAGGATGATGTTGGTCATTCGGTGCTGATCATTTTCAAAATTTTTGCAGGTTTTTTCACTCTCGTCGTCCGGAAACATTCAAGTCCAGTGACGCACGGAATTCTTCTCTGCTGGGCAGAGACGATTGAGAGCAACGGCAAAGGGAAGTGTCATGGTTGTCCAACTTTGTCGTTTTCAAAACACTTAAGTTTATTGACGCTTTTGATGCCTTTTCTTTTTTCACTGAACAACAGGTTCCGCTGGTGGGGATATTGATCGGCCGAATGATGTTCCGCTCGAACGAAATTAGTGTCTTATCTCTACTTCCCTTTTATCTCCAATAAAAGAAAAGTAAAGAGGGGTAACTGTCATACCCTAATTTCATTCAGGGACCATCTGTTTGTTGGGATACGACCTTCGCTTGATCACTTCGAGGTACTTGACACCCATTGTTAAGCAATTCGTGAAGTTCCGCAACATGTCAGGAGTCGAAAGGAAGCGTCAATGCGCAATCCGTAAAGTTTCGTAACATTCCAGAAGCCAAAGAGGGAACGATTGCATAATCCGTAAGGTTTCGTGACATTACGGAAAGAAAAAAAGTATCGTTACGTAATTCGTAAAGTTCCGTAATTTTACGGAAAAAGAATCAGCAAAAAAAGGTAGAGGGGGGTGTATTTAGTAAATTGGGGTGTGCAAATAGTAATCAGACCCACTTGGGCCTTCCAGGATGTTCCAACAAAAGGTGGTGCCATCTGGTGGAAGCAACCCAGCTCGCCTGGGCGAGCTGGGCGACAACCACCTCCCTTTTTTCCCCTGTAAATAGGGGAAGGACAGCAAAACAAATTTGGTCAACCCTCCTGGTATCTGAGATTCACTTAAAATTAGTGAGAAAAATTGTTTCCGTGAAGAAAATCCAAGCCGAGGCGCTTCCTACACTTTTCCGTGGGCGATTTCGTGAAGATTTTCCATCGTTCTTCGTTTGTTCTTCGTCGTTCTTCGGTCTTCAACCGGTAAGTTCCCGTAATCGAACCTTTCAATTCATTCTATGTACCCTTAGTGGTCCCCACTTGTTTCGCGTGCTTTTATTTTTATTTCGTTTGCTTTCGGTACCCCCTTTTGACGTGCTTTAATCATTTATTTAAGTCATTTTCTCGCCTAATCAAAAATAAAATAAATCTCCACCGATCATTTGAGTTGTAACATCTTTTAATTTCTCTTAGAATAAAATCCGACCGATCTTTCACGTCATGACCACGTTTAAAACCAAAAAGAGGCAAAATAATAATAATATAATAAAAAAATATCTTTAAGTAAAATAAAAAAAAATCAATCAGATGTTTTTCTTTGGGATTTTCTTTCTTAATCGAATTGACTAATAACGAAAGTGAAACTTAGGCTAAAATCAATTCATAAATCAAGCTTTTGTCATCACCTAAAAACCATTTTTAAAAGGTCCAACGCCTTGAAATGGTCCTTTTCGCTTTTATTGATTAAACGTGAATTTTTAAAAGCCTAAAATCAACAAATAGCTTTGTCACCTCTTTCAAAAAACCAAGAGATCATTAATGGTCCAATGCCTTAATGTTTTCTCTCCTTTCAAAAGAATCGAAAGATCGCTTAATGGTCCAACACCTTAAATGACCTTTTATTCAATCAAAATATACCTTGCAAAAAACGATAAAAACAACTTAACCAACGTTTAGTTCTCAAAGAACTACGCAGGTCTGATTTCCTTATCACAATTGAGGAATACGTAGGAGCAAGGGAAACACCCTTGTCGACCACAAAAAGATAAAAAAATATAAAAGGCATAAAAAGACATAAAAAGCTAAAAAAAAAGGAAGATAAAACAAATTGAAGTCATATTTGCACACTTGATTAAAGGCAGTCGTCCCTTGTGACGGACGCGTGGGGTGCTAATACCTTTCCTGGGTGTAAATACAACTCCCGAACCTTTCACACTTAAAGTTCGTAGATCACGCCTTTTCCGGTTTTTCTGACGTTTTCCTTGAATAAACGTTGGTGGCGACTCCGCGCGTTTTTCCTTCCTTGGAAGATGCACTCGTGAGTCTCGTGTCGCCCTCCCGCCGTAGGGTAGGTAGCGACAACCATCCCTAAATCAACCTCAAAACCCAGCTACCACACAACCAATGCTAAACACCACCTTTAGCACGAACCAAAACACCAACCAAGGAAGGAATTTTGCAGCAAAAGCCTGTAGAATTCACCCCAATTCTGGTGTCCTATGCTAACTTGCTCCCTTATCTACTTGATACTACAATGGTAGCCATAACCCCTGCTAGGTTTCCTCAACCTCTATTTTTCCAAGGATACGACTCGAACGCAACATGTGCATATCATGGAGGAGTTCTGGGACATTTCATTGAGCACTGTATGACCCTGAAGCATAAGGTGCAAAGTCTAATTGATGCGAGCTGGCTGAAATTTGAGGAGAATCCCTTGTGAATCCTAACATTGACAAGCGACACCATACACGGGGCAATTTTGAAAGCTGTTGTTAGATGTCTCTAATGACTCATCAGGATTTTCAAGTTTATGCCATTGTTGTAAACCATAGTTACAATGCTAAATAAAATGGAAAAATTTGACATCTTTGTCCCTCATCCTTTCGTAATTACGTCTTTGCTTCCACTGGAATGTGGGTGCAAGCCGTTGGTTTGTTTGCTCAAGCGACCTGCGCTTCTGAGTTTGGACTTCCAAGACCGTTCAATCAGAAATTACTCGTGCTACAAATTCGGTGAAGGTGCCGTAAATGACGAGTAAAGCAAAAAAAAAAAAGGGTTCAAAAAGAAAAAGGAAAAAAGAATTTGATTGACTGTGTTTTCAAGTAAAATTTAGACATTCATGTGACCTCATTTTATCATTCCAGAAAGTTTGTCTTTTTTTCAGAGAGAAGTGAGTTATCAAGAATAGGAGTCATTTGACTTAACCTGTCAACTGAAAAAAAATCCTTCAACTATTCCTCGTCCTTGAAAAATTCTTTTTGCGAGAATCAAACCGCCTCTTTCATTCTTCCTTGCTACAAGGTTGTGAAAACAAGACAACGATTGATACCTCAAAGCCCTACACTAGGGCAATGAGGGGCACCATGCATAAATCTCTAGCAAACCTAGGGGCAGATTAGAAGTTCTCACCCAATGGGTTCCCCGCTACAAGGTCGTGACGAAAGACAACGATTGGTACCTCAAAGCCTTACATTGGGGCAGTGAGGGGCACCGTGCATGAGCCTCAAGCGAACGTAGGGGCAGATCAAAAGTTCTCACCCATCCATGTTTTAAAACAAAAAAAAAAAGGGGGGGACAAACCCTGGAATTTCAATGGATTGATTAAACATCAAACGACTCCATTGCCGTCACTCCGAAATGGTCAAGTGACTAAATCAAACAGAACACACACTCTAAGGGAGTTCCCGGAGAGATTTGCAAAAGATAGGATAACGATGCGTGAATTATCACCTGTTTGAAAAGGACAGTCAATATGTGATTTCCAAAAAAATTAAATCAAAATCAAAATCACAAAATAGGGAAAGAATGTCATGAACATTGTACAACTTTCCATTACATTGCATTGTTTCATATGAAGTCCGCATTTACCGCATTTCAAGACAAAGGTTGCATGCATCTGCATCCCTAAAAATCATGTTAACTGCATAGATTTCCTACATCTAATGTCCAACCTTGTGAATTTGGGATGACCGCCCCTCTCAATGAGTCAATCTCTTTCTTTCTCACAAGGGTGGACCCTTGGGTACTAGTACCTATCGCCTTCAGAGGGCTACACTATCACCTTCAGAGGGCTACACGCCCTCACCTTCAGAGGACTACACGCCCTCACCTTCAAAGGACTACACGTCCTCGCCTTCAGAGGACTACACGTCCTCGCCTTTAGACGGCGACACGCCCTCACAATCAGAGACCTACAGGTCCTCGCCTTCAGAGGACTACACATCCTCACCTTCGAAGGGCTACATGCCCTAGCCTTTAGAGGCCCACACGTCCTCGCCATCAGAGGGCTGCACGCCTTCACCTCTAGAGGACTTCACGTCCTTGTCATCAGAGGGCTGCACACCCTCACCTTCAAAGGACTACACGTCCTCACCATCAGAGAGCTGCATGCCCTCACCTTCAGAGGGCTGCATGCCCTCACCTATAGAGGACTACACATCCTCGCCACCAGAGGGCTTCACGCCCTCAGCTTCAGAGGACTAGACATCATCGCATTTAGAGGACCACACATCCTCGCCATCAGAGGGCAGCACGCCCTCACCTTTAGAGGACAACATGTCCTCACCATCAGAGGGCTGCACGCCCTCACCTTCAGAAGACTACACGTCCTCACCTTCAGAGAGCTGCACGTCCTCACCATCAGAGGGCTGCACGTCCTCACCATCAGAGGGCTCCACGCCCTCACCTTTACAGGACTACACATCCTCACCATGAAAGGGCTGCACGTCCTGACCTTCAGAGGAATACACGTCCTAGCCATCAGAGGGCTGCACGCCTACACCTTTAGAGGACTACACGTCCTCGCCATCAGAGGGTTGCACGCCCTCACCTTCAGAGGTCTACACTTCCTTGCCATTAGAGGGCTACACGCCCTAACCTTTAAAGGACTACACTTCCTACCCATCAAAGGGCTGCAGGCCCTCACCTTCAGAGGACTACATGTCCTTGCCATCAGAAGGTTGCACGCCCTCACCTTTAGAAGACAACACTTCCTCGCAATCAGAGGGCTGCACGCCCTCACCTTTAGAGGACTACACGTCCTTGCCATCAGAGGACTGCACGACCTAACCATCAGAGGACTACACGTCCTCGCCATTAGAGGGTCGCATGCCCTCACCTTCAGAGGACTACACGTCCTCACCATCAGAGAGCTACACGTCTTCACCATCAGATGGCTGCACGTCCACGCCACCAGAGGGCTGCACACCCTCAACTTCATCGCCTTTAGAGAACCACACGTCATCGCCATCAGAGGGCTGCACGCCCTCACCTTTAGAGGACAACACGTCATCACCATCAGAGGGCTGCACGCCCTCACCTCTAGAGGACTATAAGTCCTCACCATCAGAGGGCTGCATGTCCTCACCATCAGAGGGCGGCACGCCCTCACCTTCAGAGGACTACACGTCCTCACCTTCAGAGAGCTGCACGTCTTCACCATCAGAGGGCTACACGTCCTGTCCATCAGAGGGCTGCACGTCCTCACCTTCAGAGGGCTGCATGTCTTCACCATCAGAGGGCTACACACCCTCACCTTTAGAGGACTACACGTCCTAGCCATTAGAGGACTACATGTCCTCGCCATCAGAGGGCTGCACTCCCAGACCTTAAGAGGACTACACATCCTAGCCATCTAAGGGCTGCACGCCTTAACCTTAAGAGGAATACACGTCCTCGCAATTAGAGGGCTGTACGCCCTAAGCTTTAAAGGACTAGACATCCTCGCCTTCAGAGGACTACACATCCTCAGCCTCAGAGGGCTACACGCCATCACCTTTGGAGGACTACATGTCCTCACCATCAAAGGGCTGCAGGCCCTCACCTTCAGAGGACTACATGTTCCCGCCATCAAAGGGCTGCACGCCCTCACCTTTGGAGGATTACACGTCCTCACCATCAGAGGGCTGCACGCCCTTACCTTCAGAGGACTACACATCCTCGACATCAGAGGGCCGTACTACCTAACCTTTAAAGGACTACACGTCCTCGCCATCAGAGGGCTGCACGTCCTCACCTTTAGAGGACTACACGTCCTCTCCATCAGAGGGCTGCACGCCCACACCTTTAGAGGACAACACGTCCTCGCCATAAGAGGGTCGCACGCCGTCACCTTTAGAGGACTACACGTCCTCACCATCAGAGAGATGCATGCCCTCACCTTCAGAGGGCTGCATGCCCTCACCTATAGAAGACTACACATGCTCGCCACCAGAGGACTGCACGCCCTCACCTTCAGAGGACTAGAAATCATCGCATTTAGAGGACCACACATCCTCGCCATCAGAGGGCTGCACGCCCTCACCTTTAGAGGACAACACGTCCTCACCATCAGAGGGCTGCACGCCCTCACCTTCAGAAGACTACACGTCCTCACCATCAGAGAGCTGCACGTCCTCACCATCAAAGGGCTGCACGTCCTCGCCATCAGAGGGCAGCACGCCCTCACCTTCAGAGGGCTGCACGTTGTCGCAACCTACCCTTCGGCGGGAGGGCGACGCGAGACTCGCGGGATGCGTGTTCCACGAAAGGAATACGCGCGGAGTCGCCACCAACGTTTATTCGAGGAAAACGTCGGAAAAACCGGAAAAGACGCGATCTACGAACTTTTTAGTGAAAGGTTCGGGAGTTGTATTTACGCACGGGGAAGGTATTAGCACCCCACACGCCCGTCCCAAGGGGCGGCAGCCTTCAATCGAATGTGCAAACATGACTTTGATTTTTATGTTCCCTTTTATGTTCTTATATCCTTTATACCCTTTTTATCTTTTTTCCTTTTTTGAGGTCGACAAGGGTGTTTCCCTTTGCTCCTACGTATTCCTCAATTTGGGATGAGAAAATCAGACCTACGTAGTTCTTTTAGAACAAAGTGTTTGGTTAAGTTGTTTTTTTGTCTTTTTGCAAAACATGTTTTTGAACAAAAGGTCATTCAAGGTGTTGGACCATTAAACGGTCTTTTGATTTTTGAAAGGGGAGAAACGTTAAGGCATTGGACCATTAACGGTCTCTTGTTTTTGAAAGGAGAGAAACGTTAAGGCATTGGACCATTAATGATCTCTTGGGGTGGTCGACAAAGTTGTCGCAACCTACCCTTCGGCGGGAGGGCGACGCGAGACTCGCGGGATGCGTGTTCCACGAAAGGAATACGCGCGGAGTCGCCATCAACGTTTATTCGAGGAAAACGTCGGAAAAACCGGAAAAGACGCGATCTACGAACTTTTTAGTGAAAGGTTCGGGAGTTGTATTTACGCACGGGGAAGGTATTAGCACCCCACACGCCCGTCCCAAGGGGCGGCAGCCTTCAATCGAATGTGCAAACATGACTTTGATTTTTATGTTCCCTTTTATGTTCTTATATCCTTTATACCCTTTTTATCTTTTTTCCTTTTTTGAGGTCGACAAGGGTGTTTCCCTTTGCTCCTACGTATTCCTCAATTTGGGATGAGAAAATCAGACCTACGTAGTTCTTTTAGAACAAAGTGTTTGGTTAAGTTGTTTTTTTGTCTTTTTGCAAAACATGTTTTTGAACAAAAGGTCATTCAAGGTGTTGGACCATTAAACGGTCTTTTGATTTTTGAAAGGGGAGAAACGTTAAGGCATTGGACCATTAACGGTCTCTTGTTTTTGAAAGGAGAGAAACGTTAAGGCATTGGACCATTAATGATCTCTTGGGGTGGTCGACAAAAGCGAGGCTTTTGCTCCTACGTATCCTCAATGAGGAACTCAGACCTACGTAGTTCTTTCTTTTTGTCAAGTGATTCTTTTTTACTTTAAGAGGTGATCATTTTAAGGCGTTGGACCTTAAAAATGATCCATTTTACTTAGTGAGAAATTGAAATGACAAACTTCGAAAGCCTATTTTTGTGGACGAGCTTGACTAGGCGAGTTGATTTTAGCCTTAGTTTCACTTTAGTTATTAATCAATTCGATTAAGAATGAGAAATCCCAAAGAGAAAACGTCCGATTGATTTTCCGCTTTATTTTACTAAAAAGATATTTTTTGATTATTATATTATTTTTTACCTCTTTTTGATTTCCAACGTGGTTACGGCACGACCGAACGGTCGGAATTGATTTTAACCGAAGTTAATGGATAATACAATTCAAACGTTCGGTGGAAATTTATTTTATTTCCAAGTTAAGCGAGAAACGACTTAAGTAAAATGGCTTAAGCACGTCAACAGGGGGTATAAAAAGTAAACAAAACGAGAATAAAAATGCACGAAACACAATGTGGACCACTATGGGTACATAGAATGAATCGAAAAGCTTGGTTCGAGGTACTTACCCGTTGAAGATCGAAGAACGATGAAGAACGAATGAAGAACGTCGAAGAACGGTTCAAACCTTTGCGAGATTCCTCACGGAAAACGTTACGGAAACGTTTCGGAAGCGCCTCGGCTTAGATTTTCTTCACGGAAACAATTTTTCCAAGCAAATTCGAAAGAGAGAGAAGTGCCAA
Organism: Glycine soja; assembly: GCF_004193775.1. Lineage (NCBI taxonomy): Eukaryota > Viridiplantae > Streptophyta > Magnoliopsida > Fabales > Fabaceae > Glycine > Glycine soja. The sequence continues at coordinate 11,724,796 of NC_041004.1, read as the reverse complement.
AGGGGCTGGATCCCTTCCTTCTTCATTTCCTCCCCTATTTATAGCAAAATAGGGGAGGTGGTTGCCGCCCAGCTCGCCCAGGCGAGCTCAGCTCGCCCAGGCGAGCAGGGTTGCTTCCTCCAGAAGCAACCGCCTTCTGGAGGAATCTTCTGGAGGGCCCAAATGGGCCTGGGTGCTATTTGCACCCCCATTTTTACTAAGTACACCCCCTCTGCTGTTTTTTTTGGTGATTCTTTTTTCGTAAAGTTACGGAAACTTACGAATTTCGTAACGATACTTGTTTTCTTTCCGTAATGTTACGGAACCTTGCGGATTACATAATCATCCCCTTTTTGACTTACGGAATGTTACGGAACCTCACTTAATTATGCAACGATGCTTCCTTTTGATTTCCGGTGTGTCACGGAAACTTACGGATTGTGCATCAATATTTTTTTGGTTTTCCGGCATGTCCTGGAATTTCATAAATTGCCTAATGATGGGTGCCAAGCACCTCACGAGGACCAAAGAATGGTCGCATGTCATCAAGCAAAGGTCCCCGGACGAAATTAGGGTATGACAGTTGCCCCTCTTTACTTGTCTTTTATTGGAGATAAAAGAAAAGTAAAGATAAGACACTAATTTCGTCCCTCTCGATTTGACGAGAGTCGCGGGTGACCATAAAATCTCCACATGCAAATGACTTGTTGTTCCCAGAATTTCACAAATTGCCTAATGATGGGTGCCAAGCACCTCACAAGGACCAAAGAATGGTCACATGTCATCAAGCAAAGGTCCCCGGAAATCAGTGTATGACACTAATTTCGCTCCTCTCGGTTGACGAGAGTCGCGGGCGACCATGAAATTTCCGCATGTAAATGACTTTGTTGTTCCCGAAGGAACAAATTGCCTAATGATGGGTGCCAAGCACCTCACAAGGACCAAAGAATGGTCACATGTCATCAAGCAAAGGTCCCCGGAAATCAGTGTATGACACTAATTTCGCTCCTCTCGGTTGACGAGAGTCGCGGGCGACCATGAAATTTCCGCATGTAAATGACTTTGTTGTTCCCGAAGGAACAAAAGGTGCAGCAGACTGTGTCAGCCCCTGCATGCTATCAAGCGTTCTGTCTTACAGATAGCAAAAGAATGGGTGCGAATAACCATAAGGTATCTCCGCGTATCATGGGTGCAGAATGACCAAACTTGGTCTCTGCTTGTCATCGGGCCCGCCGCCTCTGGATGACAAAAGGGTGCGAATAACCATAAGGTATCTCCGCGTATCATGGGTGCAGAATGACCAAACTTGGTCTCTGCGTGCCAACGGACACGACTGTGTCTGAATGGCAAAGGGGTGCGGATAACCGTAAGGTATCTCCGCGTATCATGTGTGCAGAATGACCAAACTTGGTCTCTGCGTGCCAACGGACACGACTGTGTCTGAATGGCAAAGGGGTGCGGATAACCGTAAGGTATCTCCGCGTATCATGTGTGCAGAATGACCAAACTTGGTCTCTGCGTGCCAACGGACACGACTGTGTCTGAATGGCAAAGGGGTGCGGATAACCGTAAGGTATCTCCGCGTATCATGTGTGCAGAATGACCAAACTTGGTCTCTGCGTGCCAACGGACACGACTGTGTCTGAATGGCAAAGGGGTGCGGATAACCGTAAGGTATCTCCGCGTATCATGTGTGCAGAATGACCAAACTTGGTCTCTGCGTGCCAACGGACACGACTGTGTCTGAATGGCAAAGGGGTGCGGATAACCGTAAGGTATCTCCGCGTATCATGTGTGCAGAATGACCAAACTTGGTCTCTGCGTGCCAACGGACACGACTGTGTCTGAATGGCAAAGGGGTGCGGATAACCGTAAGGTATCTCCGCGTATCATGTGTGCAGAATGACCAAACTTGGTCTCTGCGTGCCAACGGACACGACTGTGTCTGAATGGCAAAGGGGTGCGGATAACCGTAAGGTATCTCCGCGTATCATGTGTGCAGAATGACCAAACTTGGTCTCTGCGTGCCAACGGACACGACTGTGTCTGAATGGCAAAGGGGTGCGGATAACCGTAAGGTATCTCCGCGTATCATGTGTGCAGAATGACCAAACTTGGTCTCTGCGTGCCAACGGACACGACTGTGTCTGAATGGCAAAGGGGTGCGGATAACCGTAAGGTATCTCTGCGTATCATGGATGCAGAATGACCAAACTTGGTCTCTGCGTGCCAACGGACACGACTGTGTCTGAATGGCAAAGGGGTGCGGATAACCGTAAGGTATCTCCGCGTATCATGTGTGCAGAATGACCAAACTTGGTCTCTGCGTGCCAACGGACACGACTGTGTCTGAATGGCAAAGGGGTGCGGATAACCGTAAGGTATCTCCGCGTATCATGTGTGCAGAATGACCAAACTTGGTCTCTGCGTGCCAACGGACACGACTGTGTCTGAATGGCAAAGGGGTGCGGATAACCGTAAGGTATCTCCGCGTATCATGTGTGCAGAATGACCAAACTTGGTCTTTGCGTGCCAACGGACACGACTGTGTCTGAATGGCAAAGGGGTGCGGATAACCGTAAGGTATCTCCGCGTATCATGGATGCAGAATGACCAAACTCGGTCTCTGCTTGTCATCGGGCCCGCCGCCTCTGGATGACAAAAGGGGGTGTGGTCGACAAAAGCGAGGCTCTTGCTCCTACGTATCCTCCCATGAGGAACTCAGACCTACGTAGTTCTGGATAACTTGTGAGACTTGAAAAAGTCTCGGTGTTTTCTCCACTAAAATGCAAACATGCTTTAGCAAAGAGACAAATATTCCAACTGATTTAGAGCAGCATATACTTTTTTGAGTGACAAACAATGCGCCTACCAGGGAAGGAGAGTCTGCTGATGAAATCCCCCATAACCATAAATGAGATTTTGGATGTTAGCATTTCGTTTCTAAATGACCATTTAGAGGAAACACTGGGTTCGACAAAAATAGAAGAAATCCACTCAAAGTGTATCAATTTCGCACAGGTAAGTGTTTCATCCTAATTCCGAACCATAGATATGTCATGACTTGACTTTGCAAATTATTTCCTATCAAATCAAAAATTACATGCGTGATCATGGATCAATAGGGCTTCCCTTGGGAATGGGTTCTTTTGGTGGTTTCTTCTTTCGGTTTTTGTGTGTTTTTGGCTTTTGATTTTTCTGGCTTTTTCTTTTTTCTGTTTTTTTGTTTAGTGCGGGGCGAGGAAAAAAGGGTCGCTAGCGCACGGGATTTTGGTTGGTAATTAAAGGGAGAAGACCATTTTAGGTCGTGGTTTCCTTTCCTTCCTTTTTTGTTTCATTTGGTGACAATTCTGTATTGTCCAGATATTGTCCGGTCCAAAGACCTCTCTGCATATTTCTTCTGGTTTCTTTGACCAGGAGCTTTCTTCTTTTTTACTTTCTCCCATTCTTTGGTTGGGAATTTTCTTTCTTTTCTTTTTCCTTTCTCCCACTCTTTGATTGGGAATTTCCTTGCTTCCTTTTTTTCTTTGATTGGAAATTTTCCTTCTCTCTTTTTTTTTGCTTCCGAGGGTAAGGATTGACATTCTCACCCTGGGTCAAGGTTTATGGTGAGTCAGGATTTTGGCTCAAGACTTGTAGAATGGCTAGGCATGATACATGTCAGGGTTTGGTTTGGCTCAAGGATAAAAGGGATGCCCCACATTATTTCCATGACACAAATGCAAAAATGATGATTTGGAAACTTTATGCAAAACTGGTCATGCATGCACCTATGCGGACACTCAAGTGTCAAATTTTTATGGTCATGTGATGCTAGGGCTCAGGATTCATTTCCTCTATTTTAATCAACCCAATGTTTCCAAAATATGTTCTTTTATCAATTTGTACATTCATCCGAGTCCATCTCGGGCGTCCGGGGAAATTTCACAGCATTCACCCTTCAGGTGTAGACACATTTTCAAAAAAATGGTTATGATCAATGACTGAATTTTTTCAAAGAAAAGTTGGAAATCGTCTCTTTTCAAAAGCATGTCGTTTTTTAGCTAGACAACTTATTTTCTCTTTTTCCACCTTTTTTCTTACTTGCCTTCTTTTTCCCTTATTTGCTCTCTTTTTCTTTTCACTTTCTTTTCTTTTCTATTTCATTTTCTTTCCTTTTCTATTTTTATTTTTATCATGATTTTTTTGTTTATTTTACATATATACTTTTGGACGATGTTCCTAAACGAAGAACTCTACACGGTTCCAGAATTTCAAACATCATCGATAGTAATGATATATAAATACTAACGCACCAATCTAAACAAAATGTATGCGCTGTACAAATGACAATCGAAACAACAAAAACAAACATTAGTCTCTCAAGTCAAAACAATAACATAGAATAAAAATGACAAAAGAAATATGAAAGAAAACATGAATCTGGGGATCTCCCAGTCACGTGTCTCCACTCCCTCCCAAGAAGTCAAGCAAATCGGCCATCTCCTCATCCTCGTGGGCTTCTTCTCCATCGCCGGGAGCTTCTGGGGGTGCCTCTCCTGCTTGGGCCTCGGGCCAATCTCCGGGCCATGCAACCTCTGCCCTGAACTGGTCTGGAGTAGGGCATGAAAAAGGAGCGAAGCCCTGGCTCTGCATGCTAAGGCTCATCTGGTACAGACAATCATGGGTCCGTACATGTGCTCGGTAGTTGGCCGCCTGCTGGCGAACCAAATGCCGTAAATACTGCTCCATGTCAAATGCCCCAGCCTGGCCAGCCTGATGAGGTGGTGGTGGCGCGCCTGCGGCCTGTGGAGCATCACCCTGAGCCTGTCTCTGGGTACAGTACTTCTCAATAAAAGCCCGGGTGATGGGCGGCCGAATCACCTTGGTAGGTGCAACGGGGACTCCGAACGACTGGCAGAGTCCTGTGATCAGTGCGGGGAATCCCAGGGCCCTGTTGGACTTATCTGGGTCCAAAGGGTGCCTAGTGGGCGCCATACCTGCAAAAATATATATGGCATCAGCGATCAACTGAGCCACATGGATGCTCATCCGTGTCAGGATGGCGTACACCAGCTGGCACTTAGGCATGGGGAGGTCGGAATTATGATCGGTGGGCAGGATGTTGCTGAGGAGCAACGTCATCCATATCTGGGTCAGGGTGGTCATATTGGTGCGCATGATTCGCACTCGCCTCCCTGCAGCAGTCCGGGCGAAATCCTGCCCCGGTATACATAGCAGCTGGGCGATGGCCTCCTCATCGAACCCATCAGACCGGTTCCTCCTCTGGCCATACTCGCATTCCTGGCCCTCTTCCAATACCATCGGATATCCCAGGAGCTGGCTGATAGCGTCGGCATCGAACGGGATCCACTGACCCCTAACCCAGGATCTCATGTCACGCACGCCTTCCTCTGTTGGCCAAGCATTGGCGTAAAACTCAAGGACTATTTCTGGATCAAACTTGGCCATGGGAGTAACCAGTGGTGCCCACCGCCGGCACCCTATTTCCTCCTGGAAATCAGTATACTCGTCCTCCCTGAGCTGGACGCGTCGCTCTCGGAGAAACGACCATCCCTTGATGGCTTCGAAACGCTGCTGGTGTACAACGCTCCTAAAGCGGTGACTGTCGTACTCCGGGGCGGAACTAGTTCCTTCGGCCGCCTTGTCTTTCCTGGACCTCTTTGAGGCAAGCTTCCTCGGTGCCATTCCTGCGAAGGCAAACATTTGGGAAAGTTAGTTTTAGTGGGACATTACTCTTAAAGCAAAAATGGCATGTAACCTCCTCCCATAAATACAAACATCAATGTAAATTTAGAGCAAGCTTATGCGCATATTTCCTTACAAACGTTCTCTTGCACAAGACATTTAACCGAAAAATGCACCCATATACAATCAAGGCAGCTTCGTTACCTAGATTATTTACACGTACCTCCAAGGTGTATTTGTTACTTACATCACACACATCTCTTTGGCTAAATTCACATACATGCATACTCAAAGCATTTTGGGGTACCAAAAATTGCACATGTGCACATCTTGGCATTTCTAATACCTATTCATACGCAAACTTCATGATGAATCTTGACTACCCATACAATAAGGTGCTACATTTCATGCTCTTTTTTCCAAGTTTTTGCTACCTAAAGCCGCATGCAAATTCAAGCATATTTTCCTTGGCTGACTAAAATTGTATTCAAATTATATATATATTTTTTGGAATATGTTTTTTTTTTCATACAACATTCAACATATTTATATATATTTTTTTTGTGAGACATTTTGACTACCAAAAATTATATATACATGCATTCAAGTATTTTGCTATTCATACCCAAAGTGCAAATTGCCAAAGGTATCTTGCTGCCTATTCTAAACCTACACATTCATGACGAGCACAATTCCTAAACATCTAGGCGTAGGGAAAATATTATAGTGTGGCCCATAGCTGTTTGCTGGCCAAAAAGGGTAACTTTACCCAATATGCACCTCTTTTTGTATTCTTTTTGCATAAAAACTTTGGTTCCTAGGCCTAGGACATATGCGGGGCAATTACTCTAGCTCTTTCGAACATGAATGCATGTCCCAAAAATATGTGCAAACCAAATTGCCCCATGGGTTGTTTTCCTACAAAAATCACGCGCTAATGCCATTGAGGCATTTCACCGAACACTTGGTGTGCGCGCGTTTAGGCGTCAATAGCAAGAGAACGGGGACAATGTGGCATGCCCCATTACTTCAAAATGCATTATAGGCCTAGGGCCATCTCATACAAACCCCCAATTCAACTTAATCAAGCAAGAAAACAAACCAAAATTGCCCCACATATTTGAGTACATTCTCACAATTTAGAGCACCAAAAGGAGATCAAAATACACCAATGAAAAGCTAGAAAGCTTAGGGATGGAATACTTACTTGATGGTGATGAACAAAAGCGCGAAACGGAATCAAAAAATGCGAAAAATGATGACCCTAGGACTGCAAATTCGTAAATCCCGTGGGTATGGCTTTTGAAAGGGGAAAAGGAGTTTTTTTGAATGAAAAAAACGTCCCCCCCTTCGTCATTTTTATATTTTGGTGCAGAGGTGGCTCGCCCAGGCGAGCCCAGCTCGCCCAGGCGAGCTAACCTGCACTTTTTTTTTTTTTTTTTTTTTTTTTTTTTGAGGGGAACATTGACCATGTCCCCTCCCTTCTCATGGATTAGCATTTTGCCTAACTTGAACTTACTTAGGTTAGAATCAAGCGTTGATTACTTATCTTATTATTACTCTTTTCCTTTTTAAAACAAACAAATAGTAAAAGAAAGCTACAAAATAGAAAGGATACGGGGCTGCCTTGCAGCGACATTCCCTGCTTGTTTCGCACAGAGAAGAGCAACGATCGGTCGGTCGTGACCCCATCCCCGCTTGCGTTCATCCTTAAGTACCTGCAAGTAATAAACAACCAGGTATGGCCAATCTTGGCCGCATCATTACCCTACCTTGATTGGTTTCTGCCGTTCATGTTTTGTCTCCACTCCAGAAGGTAACCCAAGGTGATCCTGCCCCTGTTTTACCACAACAATATACATGCGTATGCGTATGCGTATGCATGAATGTTTTCAAACGCAGAAAATTTAGGGAAAGTTGGTTCAGGTTCAATTCTAATTAAGCGCTTGTGGGATCCCATAAACTGAGCGGAAGGGCTCAGGTGATCACAGATTAATGCAAGGTGTGAAACTAACGTGAGGACTAAAAGCCTCGAATCCACGTTCATTTCTTTGAAAGATTGTAACGAGAGATACAACAGACAGGAAATCCCTGGGGGAAATCCAGAAAACGCATAAAGATAAAGAACATGCAGCGACATCCTTAATTGCCCCAGCTTCTAAGCATAATATTGTTTGACGACATCAGAGTTCACGGGTGAAGGTAGCTCTTCGCCATCCATGTTGGTAAGCACCAAAGCTCCTCCGGAAAAAGCCCTCTTCACGACAAAAGGCCCTTCGTAGTTCGGGGCCCATTTCCCTCGATGGTCCTTGACAGCATGGGACATTTTCTTTAGCACAAGGTCTCCCTCACGGAACTTGCGTAAGCGTACTTTCTTGTCGAATGCACTCTTCATTCTTTGCTGGTATAAGCGCCCATGACTCATGGCTGTTAAGCGCTTACCCTCAATGAGGTTGAGCTGATCGTAGCGTGTTTGAGCCCACTCTGATTCCTTTAATCCGGATTCTGCCAAGATCCTTAATGACGGGACTTCTACCTCAAACGGTAACACAGCCTCCATCCCATATACCAATGAGAACGGCGTTGCCCCAGTTGACGTTCGTACTGAAGTCCGGTAACCGTGTAACGCGAATGGGAGCATTTCGTGCCAATCCTTGTATGACACGGTCATCTTTTGGATAATCTTTTTGATATTCTTATTGGCTGCTTCCACGGCTCCATTCATCTTTGGCCGGTAGGGTGTGGAATTGTGATGCTGGATTTTAAACTCCTCGCACATTTCCCCCATCATCTTGTTATTCAGGTTGGTGCCGTTGTCCGTGATAATCTTCCTTGGCAAACCATATCGGCAGATAATCTCCTTCTTAATGAACCTGACCACCACATTCCTCGTGACATTGGTATATGAAGCCGCCTCGACCCACTTGGTGAAATAATCTATCGCTACGAGGATGAAGCGATGACCATTCGAGGCCTTGGGCTCAATGGCCCCGATGACATCTATTCCCCACATGGAGAAAGGCCAAGGGGCGGACATGACATTCAGAGGATGTGGTGGGGCATTGACATTATCTGCGAATGCTTGACATTTGTGGCACTTCCTCACATGGACACAACAATCACTTTCCATGGTAAGCCAGTAATAACCTGCTCTTAAGATCTTCCTGGCCATAGCATGCCCGTTGGCGTGTGTTCCAAACGAGCCCTCATGGACTTCTTCGATCATGTGATTTGCCTCCTTGGCATCCACACATCGCAGGAGTGTCATGTCGTGATTTCTCTTATACAGTGTGCCTCCGCTCATGAAGAAACTGGCTGCCAACCTCCTCAATGTCCTCTTATCGTTGTCGGCAATCTCTGGCGGGTATTCTTTGCTTTCGACATATCGCTTGATGTCGTAATACCAGGGCTTTCCGTCCCGTTCCTCTTCCACTTGGCAACAATGTGCGGGTTTGCCACGACACTGAAATTCAATGTAGGGTAGGTCCCCGTGCGGTGTTAGCTGGAACAAAGATGCCAATGTAGCAAGTGCATCCGCCATTTGATTTTCCTCGCGGGGAACATGATGGAAGGAGATCTCATCGAAAGTCTCAGCCAACTCCTTGATGTAGGCTTTGTAGGGTATCAGCTTGGGATCTCTAGTTTCCCATTCTCCTCTCAGCTGATGGATTACCAACGCTGAGTCGCCGTACACCTTGAGTAGTTTGACATCGGAGTCAATTGCTGCCTGGACGGCTAGGGCACACGCTTCATATTCGGCCATGTTGTTGGTGCAGTCGAATCCTAGCCTGGCTGTGAAAGGTACACATTGATTGTCCGGAGAGATCAACACTGCCCCAACGCCATGACCTAGAATGTTTGACGCTCCGTCAAACCATACAGTCCATTTGTCCCGATCTTCGTCCAACTTTTCCTCGAACAAGGCCATGATGTCCTCATCCGGGAATTCCGGATGCATGGGCTGGTAGTCGTTAAGAGGCTGTTGAGCCAAATAATCTGCCAAAGCGCTTCCTTTTATCGCCTTTTGGGTGACGTAGACTATATCAAACTCAGATAGCAAGACTTGCCACCGGGCGATTCGTCCTGTGAGAGCTGGCTTTTCAAAGATGTACTTAACCGGGTCCATTTTGGATATCAACCAGGTAGTATGGCTTAGCATGTACTGCCTTAAGCGATGGGACGCCCATACTAAAGCACAACACGTTCTTTCGAGCAAGGAGTAATTCATCTCACAGGTCGTGAACTTCTTACTTAGGTAGTAAACAGCGCGCTCTTTCTTCCCGGATTCGTCATGTTGCCCCAGCATACACCCCATTGACTCGTCCAAGATTGTCATGTACAAAATGAGAGGCCTTCCAGGTACTGGTGGCATAAGCACAGGAGGATTCATTAGGCACTTTTTGATCCTTCCAAAAGCCTCTTGGCAATCCTCATTCCACCGATCAGTTTGATTTTTGCGCAAGAGTTTAAACAACGGCTCACAAATGGCGGTGAGCTGCGATATGAATCTGGCAATATAATTCAAGCGCCCCAGGAAACCTCGGACTTGCCTCTCTGTACGGGGTTCTGGTATCTCAAGGATAGCCTTCACTTTTTCGGGGTCTACCTCTATCCCTTTCTGGCTTACAACGAAACCAAGCAATTTCCCTGATTTGACCCCAAAGGTACACTTAGCGGGGTTCAACCTTAATTGATATTTCTTAAGCCTTTCGAACAACTTCCGCAGGTTGACAAGGTGTTCTTCCTCAGATTTAGATTTAGCAATTATGTCGTCCACGTAGACCTCGATCTCTTGATGCATCATATCATGGAACAAAGCTACCATGGCCCGTTGATAAGTTGCCCCGGCATTCTTGAGTCCAAAGGACATCACCTTGTAACAGAACGTTCCCCACAGGGTGACGAAAGTAGTCTTTTCCATATCCTCGGGCGCCATCTTTATCTGATTGTAACCAGAGAAACCATCCATGAAGGAAAATAAAGCGAAATTGGCCGTGTTATCTACGAGGATATCGATGTGTGGTAACGGAAAATTGTCCTTGGGACTGGCCCGATTCAGGTCCCGGTAATCTACACACATTCGTACTTTCCCACCCTTTTTAGGAACTGGTACGATGTTGGCAACCCATTCTGGATACCGTGCGACGGCCAGAAATCCAGCGTCAAACTGCTTCTTCACTTCTTCTTTTATCTTCAAGGAAGTTTCGGGCTTCATCCTCCTCAATTTCTGTTTTACTGGGGAACACCCGGGATTTAGAGGCAATCGGTGCTGCACAATGTCAGAACTCAAACCGGGCATATCTTGGTAGGACCAAGCAAAGATGTCTTGGTAGTCTTTTAGCAGGGTTATTAATTCTTCACGGATAGGTGCGGTAATGCCTGTACCTATCTTTACTTCCCTCTTTCCACTGCCAATTCCTAAGTCTACTAGCTCTGTTTCTTCTTGATGAGGCCCCATTTCTTGGTCCTCTTGGGCGACCATTCTTTCTAGTTCCGAAGGAAGTCCCACATCCTCATCTCCTTCATCTTCCGTTTGGTTCATTTCTTGCTCGAAGTTGATAGACGGGTCCCAGGTATTAGTACCTTCGGGGGACTCGTCATCGGATCTGCCGTTTCAGACAAAGAAGTAAACATGCAAATGAATGAGAATGGGTAGAGACCAGGAACAGATGAAGAAAGATCCTTGTATTATAAATTCAAAGACAAAAGACACAAAGCCTTAACAAAATGAAAACTCTAAAGCCTAGGCCCAACTATAGAGCTTTTAAAACCGTAAAGGTTTACATTATGCTTGTTGCGTAAATGCCGGGGCGTTCCTCCACCCGCCAATTTCCCAGCTGGAAATCAGGAGGGCATGGTCGGACCAAATCCAAAATACTTGGAACATCATCTTCACATATCGCGACCACTTGACCTTCGTCTTCCAGACCCGCACTTATAAAGCTTCTACTTATGTGGCAGGGCGGGTTTCCTTCACTTTCTTGTTTCCAACGCGAGCTCTGACCACTGTTCTTCCTTCCCGCGATGCTTCTTTTCATGTCCGCCTGAGTGGGCTTATATCCTAAACCATACTTCCCACGATTCCCTTGGGTTTTTATCAGACTAGTTATGCCGCCATTGTCTTTGCCTAAACCCATCCCGGGTTCATAACCGTTCCCCAACATAACTCGGGCCATCATTACCGCCGCATCGGACAGACAAGGTTGCCCAAATAGGGAGTCCACGGAGGAGATGCTGACCACCTCAAAAGATTGGAAAGCGGTTTCTAACGATTCTTCTGCGGCTTCCACATAAGGCATGGAGGATGGGCAGCTTACCAAGATATCTTCCTCGCCTGACACGATGACCAAGTGCCCCTCCACTACGAATTTCAGCTTTTGGTGGAGTGTAGAAGGCACAACTCCCACTGAGTGGATCCAAGGGCGCCCCAACAGGCAGCTGTAGGGGGGGTTAATATCCATTATCTGGAAAGTGACTTGACAGGTGTGAGGGCCTATCTGTACAGGGAGATCGATCTCTCCCCTAACCTCTCGACGAGTGCCGTCGAAGGCCCGAACCACCATTGAACTTGGTTTTAAATGGGAAGCATTGAATGGTAACTTGTCCAAAGTGCTCTTAGGCATCACGTTTAAACTGGAACCATTATCGATGAGTACCTTGGCCACGATATGGTCCATACACTTGACTGATACGTGTAAAGCCTTATTATGCCCTCTCCCCTCGGCGGGGATTTCTTCTTCGGCGAAGGCAAGATAGTTGTTGGCAGTGATATTGTTGACCAGCCCTCCGAAGCCTTCTACCGAAATATCTTGGGCCACGTGAGCCTCGTTCAGCACTTTTACTAGCAGAGCCCGATGAGGCTCGGAGCTCATAAGTAACTCTAGCAGCGAGACCCTAGCCGGGGTTTTGTTGAGCTGTTCGATAACCTTGAATTCGCTCTGCTGAATTATCCGAAGGAACTCGCTGGCTTCCTCTAGCGACACCTCCTTTCTACCATCCCTTTTCTCTGGGGGCCCCTTTGCTGGCATATCTTTACTCGAATCGTGGGGTGCTTCGCCATCTTGTTCCTCCACCACTTTTCCTTTTCCTTTGACGTCGGCGGGTTGGGCTGGTAGGTCCGGAGGTGCGAACATACGACCACTACGGGTCACACCGCTCAGCCCCGTGATATTTGTTACTTTAGCTGACAGCGAGCTGACGTCAGTGACTTCTTCTTCCTTCTCCCCCGGAGGTGTATATCTCCACGGGACCGCGTGACTATTTTGGTACGGGAAAGGAACAGGTTTGGCCATTAAGGGGTGCCCGGGCTTTTGCGAGGCTGCACTTTTAGTGAAGTATATCACCAAGGGTTTGGGCTTCGCAACACCGCTCCCCTCCGTAGATTGCATGCATATATGCGGCTCTTCTTTTCCTTTAATGCCGACTTCTAGTCGACCTTGGTCTATCATCCGTTGTAACAATTCCTCTACTTCCAAACACGTCTCCATGTCATGCATCTCGCCGGGATGTAGCAGACAGGAATCCTCCTTACACCCACTATGGGGAATTACACCTCCCTTTTGTAGGGCCTCAAAGATAAACCTCCTAGGGGTTGCCACATCTCTCAACGGTTTAGACCTGTGGGGCCTATCGGATCCAACTGCATTAACTGCTCCCCCTCCATGATTGGCGAGCGGGTTGGTCCTCACATTGGGCCGATCCTCTTGGAAAGTCAGCCATCCGGCATCCATTAGATGTTGGACCTTGTATTTAAGGGCCAAGCATTTTTCGATGGAATGCCCCGGGGCACCCCCATGGTACTTGCAAGTTGCATTAGGGTCATACCACTTCGGAAAAGGGGGTTCGAGGACCCTTCCGGGAGTTACCACGGCCAAATGATTGGCGATGAGGGATGGTAGAAGATCTTCGTACATCATTGGGAGCGGGGTGAATTCCGGCAACGGCCTCGGAGGGAAGTTCCTTGTCGTGTTGGAATTACCGGCCGGTCGAGTCGCGTTCGGAGTCGGAACTTGGGGAGCTTCCCTCTGGGTGGGTGCCTTAGGCTGCACGGGTGTTGAGCTAGAGGCGTTCCCAGCATGAGCCGAGAAGCTTGGGTGATGTTGCGCGTACTGATGGGTACCATGAGGTGTTTGCTGGGGTTTGACCCATGCGGGTGTTGAAGAGACGGCATGGGCATCTCCTTCCTTCCTTTTTGCCCCTGTTGCCCCGATTCTTTTGGCGTTCACGTTTGTGGAGGAAACGTAATCAAACTTTCCTCTCTTCAATCCCACCTCGATTCTTTCCCCGGCAAACACCAGATCCGCAAAGCTGGACGGCATGTAACCCACTAGCTTCTCATAGTAGAACACTGGCAGAGTGTCTACCATCATGGTGATCATCTCTCTCTCAACCATGGGAGGAGCTACTTGTGCCGCCAAATCCCTCCATCGCTGCGCATATTCTTTAAAGGTTTCACCCTCTTTCTTGAACATATTCTGCAGTTGAGTACGGTCCGGAGCCATATCAGAATTGTACTGATACTGCCTTAGGAAGGCGGTAATCAGATCCTTCCAAGTACGGATACGGGAAGCTTCCAAATTAGTATACCACACTACCGCAGCTCCGGCCAAGCTATCCTGAAAGAAGTGTATCAACAGCTTTTCATCTTTAGAATGGGCGCCCATCTTACGGCAGTACATTTTGAGGTGGTTTTTGGGACAAGTCGTTCCTTTATACTTGTCGAAGTCCGGCACTTTGAACTTCGGAGGAATAACAACATCGGGTACTAAGCAAAGATCCGTCATGTCTGCAAACGGATAGTCCCCAAATCCTTCCACAGCCCTCAATCTTTCCTCAAGGAGATCGAGCTTCCTCCTTTCTTCAGTTGCCGGGGGCGGCCCTTCCATAGACAAAACTATTGGCGATGCTGCGATGTTGGGTTGGGACAACGTGCCTGGTGCCGGCCCTTCGGGGATCGGGGGATAAAACTCGACATCCCTCCGAGCATAATCTTGAGGGTCTTTATGGACTTCGTCGGGCTGCTGAGGAGGCTCTTTTTCATGGACGGGAGAAGCAATGTGGCCCGCATCTTCTTGCAAGATGGGTGGTGAATAGTTGGGCGGCAATCCATAAGGGTAAGCCGCTCGGTTGTATCCCAGGTGAGGGCTGCCATCGTGCCCCAGTGCGTCCCTTCCCCGTCCTACTATGTTTGGGGGAGGATGGTGCGTAGTTGCCAAGAGAATCGGGTCTGCTTCGGCAGCCGAACTGACAGCAGCGGCAGTGGCCGCGTTCTTCTCCATGAGCTGCTTCATACCTAACATGGCCTCCATCATGGAGGCCATTTGTTCTTTCAGAGCCGACATGTCGGCTTTCATCTGTTCCTGAGTCTCCTCTTGATCACCCATCGTTCTAGATTTAGATCTGGTGCGATAGGGATCCCTTGCGGTGCGTTTAGTTATGGTGTTTTCCCTAAAAAACCAAACGTGAGAAGTGGGTAAAGAAAGAAAATGCATGCTAGAGATGAGATGTAGGAGTGATTTGATTTGCACAAGCTTTTTGGAGTAGAAACATGGGACCAACTCATTTTATTTCAAAAAAAGAAATCATATCTAGCCAAGGTCTGAGAGACCATACAAGTTTCTTAGCGATTTCGAATTATGTGGGCCATTAAGTCTATCATATGCTGACAATAGCCGAGAAGCCCATGAATCTCTTCGGGGGCGGAGTAGGTGTCTGCCATCGCCTTGGCCTTGGCTAACAATCGGGGAAGTTCTTGACTCCCGTTCAAGGTAAGAGCAAACCGATCCATCCACATGGTTGCCTCTTGGTGTAAAGAGTCGATCACCCTTCCTCTAGCCTCTTTTTCCGCGTATACTTGGGCATACTCATCCGCGATTCTATGCTCGTGGGCCGTGGCTAGACCTAACTCTTCTTGGTACTTGGCGATGATAGCTAACATGTTGGTCTCTGTCTCGCATAAACGCTGAGACAAGCTTCTTTTGGACCTTGAACAAGCAATCAACTCCTCTTTCAGAACCATGCTATGTGCTCGCGACCGGTCCCTTTCTTCCCTTCGCAACTTGAGTTCATTATTGCTACCCCATAGAGCTCCGCGAAATTTGTTCCGGCCATACTCTTCCTTGCGAGCCCTCTTGGTCTCTTGTTCAAGGGCTCTTGCGGTAATTGCATTCTCTTCCCGTAACCCGGCACACTCCTTCCGAACGTGTGTAGCAGCCAACTTGAACTTCTCCTTGGCGAGTTTTGCCTTTCCTAACTCGCTCTTGAGAGTTTGGACTTCTTCGTCCTCCTCCGGTGCTTCAAAATTCTCTTTGCTGACGACTTTTAACTTGGCGAGCCAATCTAAACCTCGTATGCGAACTTTCAGCCATTCTTGGTACCCCCCAATGATGCCATTACGAATGCCTCTGAGCTCTTGATCTTTCCTTAACGGGGTTTCCCATGCCTTATGGATTCTTTGTATAGTCTTGGAATTTTGTGCGCCGAGATCCCTCACAAGGAAAGGAGACATGCTTTCTTCCGTCGGTGCTCCCCTCATGGGGTACCCTAGTTGTCTTATAGCGAGCGTGGGATTGTAATTAATGCAACCCCTCGTACCTACTAGCGGGATGTTTGGGTATCTTCCACATGAGAAAAGGACTCCTTCTTTTCCTTCCTTCCATCGGGGGAACCAACTGATTGTTCTACCTCCTATCCCGGCCAAGAGCTGGTCCCAATCTATTCTCCTCTTTTTAGTACATGAGCGATGGCTCAGGAGCGGACATGGATGTCTTGTGTCTTGTTGGAACAAGTGTGAAACCAACCAAACACAGAGGGCGGGTAAGCAACAGATGATCCGTGCGCTACTCTTTTCGCACCTTCGGTCAAATGTGTCAAATAGATCTGCCAAGACAGCTACCACCGGACTTTCCTTGCTATGGTGGTAGGCAAGGAAAGCGTCGATTGCTGCTAGGTCTACCAAACCATCCACGTTTGGAAAGAGGACGACCCCAAAAATTAGCAAAGATAACACATCCATAAACGGGACCCAGTCTCCTTGATTGGCCATACCCCTCGCCTTGTCTTCTAGGTACTTCTGTGGTAGGCCCGCTATGCCGTTCCGAGTCTGTTTTATGCGGTCCAAACCTCTTGCTGAATCCTTGACCACAGTTGCAATTCTGCTCAAAGAGGGGAGACACCCGGAGGAAAGATATGGTTTCCTTCCCCCGAGAGGACATCCTAGAATTTCCTCAAATTCTTCAATGGTTGGTACTAATTGGAAGTCCCCGAGTGTGAAGCATCTCAAGGGCTGGTCGTAGTATTGGGTAAGTGATGCAATGGCTTCTATGGACACCTCTGCTATGGTCAACTCTAAGATCTTTCCGTAAGTCTTGCGGAAGGCTTGCATTTGGAGGGGTTCCATCAACCGCCCTAATTCCTTGATGCTGGTGGTATCTGGGCTTTTGACCTTGACTTGGTAGAACCTCTTGCCGGTTTGATTTGTTCCCATGCTTACTAAAGTGAGATAAAAGCTGGTGCAAATCAAAACTCTGATATCTCATGGGTGGAATGGATGAATGCATGATGGAATGCATATGACACAGATGCAATCTAGGAATGCGGGGGTCCGGGGAATTTGTCCCCTTCTTAGATACGACGTCTAGGGGTAGCAAAATGCCCCAACGCACGTTTTTAAGAAGGCGACACGGACCCTCCGTTGGTTTGTTTACAGTAGGGATCAAGACAGAACCCATATGCAATGCCCATGCAAAAGACACAATGCGGGAATGTGCACAGTATGATAATATTTGCCGAACATAAGCAAAAGGGTATATGATACTCATGCATGGCAGTGTGAAAAATGGCACGCAGCGTGTTTGCTCCGTGCCCCTATTTAAGGGACCTATAAGGGAGAGAACTAACTAGGCTTTTAGCAATAATCCCCAAGGTAGTCATATCTCTCTTGATGGTTTCTAGAGGTATCATCCCCTTTGAAGAACATATTGTAGCAGTAGGGACTACTAGCAACAATAGGTTTTCAAAGAGAAAAGCTCTAGATGAGGGTTCACTGTAATCAAGCAAGTCGGAGACCTAGCATGATCACAGATTCACCTCCACTCCTTATGCTCCCATGAACCCGGGTATAGGGCCCTTTTTCACTCACAGTGTGTGCAAAAAGTGTTGGTGTTTGTGTGCATCAAATGAATAAATATTTACTTCATGCATACATTCTAAAACACACTAAAAGCAACAAATAGTTTATATACACAAGAACATAAAACAAATAAAGGGAAACCAACAAAGGAGAAAGTCATGATAAAACATTGCACAAGATTAAATGGCCTAACTCTCTAAAAAACAGTCCCCAGTGGAGTCGCCAACTGTCGCAACCTACCCTTCGGCGGGAGGGCGACGCGAGACTCGCGGGATGCGTGTTCCACGAAAGGAATACGCGCGGAGTCGCCACCAACGTTTATTCGAGGAAAACGTCGGAAAAACCGGAAAAGACGCGATCTACGAACTTTTTAGTGAAAGGTTCGGGAGTTGTATTTACGCACGGGGAAGGTATTAGCACCCCACACGCCCGTCCCAAGGGGCGGCATCCTTCAATCGAATGTGCAAACATGACTTTGATTTTTATGTTCCCTTTTATGTTCTTATATCCTTTATACCCTTTTTATCTTTTTTCCTTTTTTGAGGTCGACAAGGGTGTTTCCCTTTGCTCCTACGTATTCCTCAATTTGGGATGAGAAAATCAGACCTACGTAGTTCTTTTAGAACAAAGTGTTTGGTTAAGTTGTTTTTTTGTCTTTTTGCAAAACATGTTTTTGAACAAAAGGTCATTCAAGGTGTTGGACCATTAAACGGTCTTTTGATTTTTGAAAGGGGAGAAACGTTAAGGCATTGGACCATTAACGGTCTCTTGTTTTTGAAAGGAGAGAAACGTTAAGGCATTGGACCATTAATGATCTCTTGGGGTGGTCGACAAAAGCGAGGCTTTTGCTCCTACGTATCCTCAATGAGGAACTCAGACCTACGTAGTTCTTTCTTTTTGTCAAGTGATTCTTTTTTACTTTAAGAGGTGATCATTTTAAGGCGTTGGACCTTAAAAATGATCCATTTTACTTAGTGAGAAATTGAAATGACAAACTTCGAAAGCCTATTTTTGTGGACGAGCTTGACTAGGCGAGTTGATTTTAGCCTTAGTTTCACTTTAGTTATTAATCAATTCGATTAAGAATGAGAAATCCCAAAGAGAAAACGTCCGATTGATTTTCCGCTTTATTTTACTAAAAAGATATATTTTGATTATTATATTATTTTTTACCTCTTTTTGATTTCCAACGTGGTTACGGCACGACCGAACGGTCGGAATTGATTTTAACCGAAGTTAATGGATAATACAATTCAAACGTTCGGTGGAAATTTATTTTATTTCCAAGTTAAGCGAGAAACGACTTAAGTAAAATGGCTTAAGCACGTCAACAGGGGGTATAAAAAGTAAACAAAACGAGAATAAAAATGCACGAAACACAATGTGGACCACTATGGGTACATAGAATGAATCGAAAAGCTTGGTTCGAGGTACTTACCCGTTGAAGATCGAAGAACGATGAAGAACGAATGAAGAACGTCGAAGAACGGTTCAAACCTTTGCGAGATTCCTCACGGAAAACGTTACGGAAACGTTTCGGAAGCGCCTCGGCTTAGATTTTCTTCACGGAAACAATTTTTCCAAGCAAATTCGAAAGAGAGAGAAGTGCCAAAGGGGCTGGATCCCTTCCTTCTTCATTTCCTCCCCTATTTATAGCAAAATAGGGGAGGTGGTTGCCGCCCAGCTCGCCCAGGCGAGCTCAGCTCGCCCAGGCGAGCAGGGTTGCTTCCTCCAGAAGCAACCGCCTTCTGGAGGAATCTTCTGGAGGGCCCAAATGGGCCTGGGTGCTATTTGCACCCCCATTTTTACTAAGTACACCCCCTCTGCTGTTTTTTTTGGTGATTCTTTTTTCGTAAAGTTACGGAAACTTACGAATTTCGTAACGATACTTGTTTTCTTTCCGTAATGTTACGGAACCTTGCGGATTACATAATCATCCCCTTTTTGACTTACGGAATGTTACGGAACCTCACTTAATTATGCAACGATGCTTCCTTTTGATTTCCGGTGTGTCACGGAAACTTACGGATTGTGCATCAATATTTTTTTGGTTTTCCGACATGTCCTGGAATTTCATAAATTGCCTAATGATGGGTGCCAAGCACCTCACGAGGACCAAAGAATGGTCGCATGTCATCAAGCAAAGGTCCCCGGACGAAATTAGGGTATGACACACGTCCTCACCATCAGAGGGCTACACGCCCTCACCTTTAGAGGACTACACATCCTCACCATGAAAGGGCTGCACGCCCTGACCTTGAGAGGAATACACGTCCTAGCCATCAGAGGGCTGCACGCCCACACCTTTAGAGGACTACACATCCTCGCCATCAGAGGGTTGCACGCCATCACCTTCAGAGGTCTACACGTCCTCGCCATCAGAGGGCTGCACGCCCTCACCTTTGAAGGACTACTCTTCCTACCCATCAAAGGGCTGCAGGCCCTCACCTTCAGAGGACTACATGTCCTCGCCATCAGAAGGTTGCACGCCCTCACCATTAGAAGACTACATGTCCTCGCAATCAGAGGGTTGCACGCCCTCACCTTTAGAGGACTACACGTCCTTGCCATCAGAGGACTGCACGACCTCGCCTTCAGAGGAATACACGTCCTCGCTATTAGAGGGTCGCACGCGCTCACCTTCAGAGGACTACACGTCCTCACCATCAGAGAGCTGCACGTCTTCACCATCAGAGGGCTGCACGTCCTCACCTTCAGAGGGCTGCATGTCTTCACCATCAGAGGGCTACACGCCCTCACCATTAGAGGACTACACGTCCTCGCCATTAAGGGACTACACGTTCTCGCCATCAGAGGGCTGCACTCCCACACCTTAAGAGGACTACACGTCCTCGCCATCTGAGGGCTGCAAGCCTTAACCTTAAGAGGAATACACGTCCTCACAATTAGAGGGCTGTAAGCCCTAAGCTTTAAAGGACTAGACATCCTCGCCTTCAGAGGACTACACATCTTTAGCCCCAGAGGACAACATGTCCTCACCATCAAAGGGCTGCAGGCCCTCACCTTCAGAGGACTACATGTCCTCGCCATCAGAGGGCTGCACGCCCTCACCTTTAGAGGATTACACGTCCTAGCCATCAGAGGGCTGCACGCCATTACCTTCAGAGGACTACTAATCGTTGACATCAGAGGGCCGCACTACCTAACCTTTAGAGGACTACACGTCCTCGCCATAAGAGGGTCGCGGGTCGTCTCATTCAGAGGACTACACGTCCTCACCATCATAGGGCTACACGCCCTCATCTTTAGAGGACTACACGTCCTCACCATCACAGGGCTGCAGGCCCTCACTTTCAGAGGACTACATGTCCTCGCCATCAGAGGGTTGCACGCCCTCACCTTCAGAGGACTACACGTCCTCACCTTCAGAGAGCTGGACGTCTTCACCATCAGAGGGCTGCACGTCCTCGCCATCAGAGGGCTGCACGCCCTCACCTTCAGAGGGCTGCACGCCCTCACCATCAGAGGGCTTCACGCCCTCACCTTTAGAGGACTACACGTCATCACCATAAGAGGGTCGCACGTCGTCACCTTCAGAGGACTACACGTCCTCACCATCAGAGGGCTGCACGCCCACACCTTTAGAGGACTACACGTCCTCGCAATCAGAATGCTGCACGCCCTCACCTTTAGAGGACTACACGTCCTCGCCATCAGAGGACTGCACGACCTCACCTTCAGAGGACTACACGTCCTCGCCATCAGAGGGCTGCATGCCCTCACCTTAAGAAGACTACATGTCCTCGACATCAGAGGGCTGCACGCCCTCACCTTTAGAGGACTACACGTGCTCGCCATTAGAGGGTCGCACGCCCTCACCTTTAGAGGACTAGATGTCCTCAGCCTCAGAGGGCAACACGCCCTCACCTTTAGAGGACTACACGTCATCGCCATAAGAGGGTCACACGTCGTCACCTTCAGAGGACTACACGTCCTCGCCATCAGAGGGCTGGATGCCCACACCTTTAGAGGACTACATGTCCTCGCCATCAGAGGCCTGCACGCCCTCACCTTTAGAGGAGTACACGTCCTCGCAATCAGAATGCTGCATACCCTCACCTTTAGAGGACTACACGTCCTCGCCATCAGAGGACTGCACGACCTCACCTTTAGAGGACTACACGTCCTCGCCATCAGAGGGCTGCACGCCCACACCTTTACAGGACTACATGTCCTCACCATCAGAGGGCATTACGCCCTCACCTTTAGAGGACTACACGTCCTCGCAATCAGAATGCTGCACGCCCTCACTTTAAGAGGACTACATGTCCTCGACATCAGAGGGCTGCACGCCCTCACCTTTAGAGGACTACACGTCCTCGCCATCAGAGGGTCGCACGCCTTTACCTTTAGAGGACTAGACGTCCTCAGCCTCAGAGGGCAACACGCCATCACCTTTTGAGGACTACACGTCCTCACCATCAAAGTGCTGCAGGCCCTCACCTTTAGAGGACTACACGTCTTCGCCATCAGAGGGCTGCACGCCCTCACCTTTAGAGGACTACACGTCCTCACCATCAGAGGGCTTCACGCCTTCACCATCAGAGGACTATACGTCCTCACCTTCAGTGGGCTATACGCCCTAACCTTCAGAGGGCTGCACCTCCTCACCATCAGAGGGCTGCACGCCCTCACCATCAGAGGACTACACGTCCTCGCCATTAGAGGGCTGCACGCCCTCACCATCAGAGGACTACACGTCCTCGCCCTTAGAGAGCTGCACGCCCTCACCTTTAGAGGACTACACGTCCTCGCCATAAGAGGGTCGCACGACGTCACCTTCAGAGGACTACACGTCCTCACCATCATAGGGCTACACACCTTCATCTTTTGAGCACTACACGTCCTCACCATCAAAGGGCTGCAGGCCCTCACCTTCAGAGGACTACATGTCCTCGCCATCAGAGTGTCGCACGCCCTCACCTTCAGAGGACTACACGTCCTCACCTTCAGATAGCTGGACGTCTCCACCATCAGAGGGCTGCACGTCCTCGCCATCAGAGGGATGCACGCCCTCACCTTCAGAGGGCTGCATGCCCTCACCTTCAGAGGACTACACATCCTCAGCCTCAGTGGGCTACACGCCATCACCTTAAGAGGACTACACGTCCTCACCATCAAAGGGCTGCAGGCCCTCACCTTCAGAGGACTACACGTCCTCGCCATCAGAGGGTTGCACGCCCTCACCTTTAGAGGATTACACGTCCTCGCCATCAGAGTGCTGCACGCCCTTACCTTTAGAGGACTACACGTCCTCACCATCAGAGGGCTGCACGCCCTCACCTTTAGAGGACTACACGTCCTCGCAATCAAAGGGCTGTACGCCCTCACCTTTAGAGGTCTACACGACCTTGCCATCAGAGGAATACACATCCTCGCAATCAGAAGGCTATACGCCTTCACCTTCAGAGGGCTACACGCCCTCACCTTCAGAGGACTACATGTCCTCTTCATCAGAGGGTCGCACCCCTTCACCTTCAGAGGACTACACATCCTCGAAATCAGAGGGCCGCACTCCGTAACCTTTAGAGGACAACACGTCCTCGCCATCAGAGGGTTGCACGCCCTCACCTTAAGAGGACTACATGTTCTTGCAATCAGAGGGCTGCATGCCCACACCTTTAGAGGACTACACGACCTGACCATCAGAGGACTGCACGGCGTCACCTTCAGAGGACTAAACGTCCTCGCCATCAGAGGAATACACGTCCTCACCATTAGAGGGTTGTACGCCCTCACCTTAAGAGGACTACACGTCCCTGCCAGCTGAGGGCTGCATGCTCTCACCTTCAGAGGACTACACGTCCTCGCCATCAGAGGAATACACGTCCTCACAATCAGAAGGCTATACGCCTTCACCTTAAGAGGGCTACACGCCCTCACCTTTAGAGGACTACAAGTCCTCGCCATCAGAGGGTCGCATGCCCTCATCTTCAGAGGACTACACATCCTCACCATCAGAGGGTCGCACGGCCTCATCTTCAGAGGACTACACGTCCTCACCTTTAGAGAGCTACAGTTCTTCACCATCAGAGGGTTGCACGTCCTCCCATTCAGAGGGCTGCACGTCCTCACCATCAGAGGGCTACACGCCCTCACCTGCAGAGGACTGCACGCCCTTCCTATCAGAGGGCTACACGCCCTCACCTTTAGAGGACTACACGTCCTTACCATCAGAGGGCTTCACGCCCTAACCTGCAGAGGACTGCACGTCCTCACCATCAGAGGGCTGCACGCCCTCACCTTTAGAGGACTACACGTCCTCGCCATCAAAGGGCTGCAGGCCCTCATCTTCAGAGGACTACATGTCCTTGCCATCAGAGGGTCGCACCCCTTCATCTTCAGAGGACTACACGTGCTGACCTTTTAGAGAGCTGCAGTTCTTCACCATCAGAGGGTTGCACGTCCTCGCCATCAGAGGGCTGCACGCCCTAACCTTCAGAGGGCTCCACGTCCTTACCATCAGAGGGCTGCACGCCCTCACCTGCAGAGGGATGCACGTCCTAACTATCAGAGGGCTGCACGCTCTCACCTTCAGAGGACCATACGTCCTCGACATCAGAGGGCTGGACGCCCTCACCTTTAGAGGACTACACGTCCTCGCCATCAGAGGGCTGCACGCCCTAACCTGCAGAGGATTGCACGTCCTCACCATCAGAGGGCTGCACGCCCTCGCCATCAAAGGGCTGCACGCCCTATCCTTTGGAGGACTACATGTCCTCGCAATCAGAGGGCTGCACACCCTCACCTTTAGAGGACTACATGTCCTAGCCATCAGAGGGACGCACGCCCTCACCTTTAGAGGACTACATGTCCTCGCCTCAGAGGGCTACACGCCATCATCTTTAGAGGATTACACGTTCTCACCATCAAAGGGATGCAGGCCCTCACCTCTAGAGGACTAAACATTCACGCCTTAAGAGCACTACACGTCTTCGCCATCGGAGGGCTGCACGCCTCCACCTTTAGAGGACAACACGTCCTTGCCATCAAAGGGTTGCATGCCCTCACTTTCAGAGGACTACACGTCCTTGCCATCAGAGGGCTGCACATCCTCGCCATCAGAGGGCTGTACTCCCTCACCTTCAGAGGACTACACGTCCTCGCCATTAGAGGGCTGCACGCCCTCACCATCAGAGGACTACACGTCCTCGCCCTTAGAGAGCTGCACGCCCTCACCTTTAGAGGACTACACGTCCTCGCCATAAGAGGGTCGCACGACGTCACCTTCAGAGGACTACACGTCCTCACCATCATAGGGCTACACACCCTCATCTTTTGAGCACTACACGTCCTCACCATCAAAGGGCTGCAGGCCCTCACCTTCAGAGGACTACATGTCCTCGCCATCAGAGGGCTCCACGCCCTCATCTTTAGAGGACTACACGTCCTTGCTATCAGAGGGCTGCACGCCCTCACTTTCAGAGGACTAGACATCCTCGCCTTTAGTGGACTACACGTCCTAGCCATCAGAGGGTTGCACGCCCTCACCTTTAGAGGACTACACGTCCTTGCCAGCAGAGGACTGCACGCCCTCACCTTCAGAGGACTACGCGTCTTCACCATCAAAGGGTTGCACGCCCTCACCTTAAGAGGATTGCACGTCCTTGCAATCAGAGGGCTGCACGCTCTCACCTTCAGAGGACTAGACATCCTCGCCTTTAGAGGACTACACGTCTTCGCCATCGGAGGGCTGCACGCCTCCACCTTTAGAGGACTACACGTTGTTTCCATTAGAGGGCTGCATGCCCTCACCTTTAGAGGACTACACGTCTTTGCGATCAAAGGGTTGCCCGCCCTCACTTTCAGAGGACTACACGTCCTTGGCATCAGAGGGCTGCACGTCCTCGCCATCAGAGGGCAGTACTCCCTCACCTTTAGAGGACTACACGTCCTTGCCATCAGAGGGCTCCACGCCCTCATCTTCAAAGGACTACACGTCCTCGCCATCAGAGGGATGCTCGCTGTCACCTTCTGAGGACTACACGTCCTTACCATCAGAGGGCTGCACGTCCTCACCATTAGAGGGTTGTACGCCCTCACCTTAAGAGGACTACACGTCCCTGCCAGCTGAGGGCTGCATGCTCTCACCTTCAGAGGACTACACGTCCTCTCCATCAGAGGAATACACGTCCTCACAATCAGAAGGCTATACGCCTTCACCTTAAGAGGGCTACACGCCCTCACCTTCAGAGGACTACAAGTCCTCGCCATCAGAGGGTCGCATGCCCTCATCTTCAGAGGACTGCACATCCTCACCATCAGAGGGTCGCACGGCCTCATCTTCAGAGGACTACACGTCCTCACCTTTAGAGAGCTGCAGTTCTTCACCATCAGAGGGCTGCACGTCCTCCCCTTCAGAGGGCTACACGTCCTCACCATCAGAGGGCTACACGCCCTCACCTGCAGAGGACTGCACGCCCTTCCTATCAGAGGGCTACACGCCCTCACCTTTAGAGGACTACACATCCTTACCATCAGAGGGCTTCACGCCCTAACCTGCAGAGGACTGCACGTCCTCACCATCAGAGGGCTGCACGCCCTCACCTTTAGAGGACTACACGTCCTCGCCATCAAAGGGCTGCAGGCCCTCACCTTCAGAGGACTACATGTCCTTTCCATCAGAGGGTCGCACCCCTTCATTTTCAGAGGACTACACGTGCTGACCTTTTAGAGAGCTGCAGTTCTTCACCATCAGAGGGTTGCACGTCCTCGCCATCAGAGGGCTGCATGCCCTAACCTTCAGAGCGCTCTACGTCCTCACCATCAGAGGGCTGCACGCCCTCACCTGCAGAGGGATGCACGTCCTAACTTTCAGAGGGCTGCACGCTCTCACCTTCAGAGGACCATACGTCCTCGACATCAGAGGGCTGGACGCCCTCACCTTTAGAGGACTACACGTCCTCGCCATCAGAGGGCTGCACGCCCTAACCTGTAGAGGACTGCACGTCCTCACCATCAGAGGGCTTCACGCCCTCACCATTAGAGGACTACACGTCCTCGCCATCAAAGGGTTGCACGCCCTATCCTTTGGAGGACTACATGTCCTCGCAATCAGAGGGCTGCACACCCTCACCTTTAGAGGACTACATGTCCTAGCCATCAGCGGGACGCACGCCCTCACCTTTAGAGGACTACATGTCCTCACCTCGGAGGGCTACACGCCATCATCTTTAGAGGATTACACGTTCTCACCATCAAAGGGATGCAGGCCCTCACCTCCAGAGGACTAGACATTCACGCCTTAAGAGCACTACACGTCTTCGCCATCGGAGGGCTGCACGCCTCCACCTTTAGAGGACAACACGTCCTTGCCATCAAAGGGTTGCACGCCCTCACCTTCAGAGGACTACACATCTTCGCCATCAAAGGGTTGCACGCCCTCACTTTCAGAGTACTACACATCCTTGCCATCAGAGGGCTGCACGTCCTCGCGATCAGAGGGTTGTACTCCCTCACCTTCAGAAGACTACACGTCCTTGCCATCAGAGGGCTCCATGCCCTCATCTTCAGAGGACTCCACGTCCTTGCCATCAGAGGGCTCCACGCCCTCATCTTCAGAGGACTACACGTCCTTGCCATCAGAGGGCTGCACGCCCTCACTTTCAGAGGACTAGACATCCTCGCCTTTAGAGGACTACACGTCCTCGCCATGAGAGGGTTGCACGCCCTAACCTTTAGTGGAATACAGGTCCTTGCCAGCAGAGGGCTGGACGCCCTCACCTTCAGAGGACTACACATCTTCACCATCAAAGGGTTGCACGCCCTCATCTTCAGAGGACTCCATGTCCCTGCCATCAGAGGGCTGCACGCCCTCACTTTCAGAGGACTACACATCCTCGCCTTTAGAGGACTACACGTCCTCGCCATGAGAGGGCTGCACACCCTCACCTTTAGTGGAATACAGGTCCTTGCCAGCAGAGGGCTGGACGCCCTCACCTTAAGAGGACTACACGCCCTTGCCATCAGAGGACTAGACATTCTAGCCTTTAGAAGACCACATGACCTCGCAATCAGAGGGCCACACGTCCTAGCCATCAGAGGGCTGCACGCCGTCACCTTCAGAGGACTACAGGTCCTCGGGATCAGAGGGCTGCACATCCTCACCTTCAGAGAACTACACGGCCACGCCATCAGAGGACTAGACATCCACGCCTTTAGAGGACTAGACGTCCTCGCCTTTAGGGGACTACACGTCCTCACCATCAGAGGGCAGCACGTCCTCACCATATGAGGACTAGATATCCGCGCCTTTAGAGGACTACAAGTTCTCGCAATCAGAGAGCTGCACGCCCTCACCTTCAGTGGACTAGACATCCTGTCCTTTAGAGGACTACACGTCCTCGCCATCAGAGGGCTGCATGCCCTCACCTTTAGAGCACTACACGTCCTCGCCATCAAAGGGTTGCACGCCCTCACCTTCAGAGGAGTTCACGTCCTCGCCATCAGAGGGCTGCACGCCATCACCTTTAGAGGACTAGACTTCCTCGCCATCAGATAGCTGCACGCCCCCACCATTAGAGGACTACACGTCCTCGCCATCATAGGGCTGCACGCGTTCACCTTCTGAGGACTACACGTCCTCGTAATCAGAGGGCTGCACGCCCTCACCTAAAGAGGACTACAGGTCCTTGCCATCAAAGGGATGCACACGATCACCTTCAGAGGACTTCACGTCCTCGCCATCAGAGGGTTGCACGCCCTCACCTTCGGAGGACTAGACTTCCTCGCCATCAGATGGCTGCACACCCCCACCTTCAGAGGACTACACGTCCTTGCCATCATAGGGCTGCACGCAGTCACCTTCTGAGGACTACACGTCCTCGTAATCAAAGGGCTGCACGCCCTCACCTAAAGAGGACTACAGGTCCTTGCCATCAAAGGGCTGCACGCGCTCACCTTCAGAGGACTGGACATCCTCGCCTTTATAGGACTACACGTCCTTGCCATCAGAGGCCTGCACGCCCTCACCTTTAAAGGACTACACGTCTTCACAATCAAAGGGTTGCACGCCCTCACCTTCAGAGGACTACACGTCCTTGCCATCAGAGGGCTGCACGCTCTCACCTTTAGAGGACTAGACATCCTCGCCTTTAGAAGACCACATGACCTCGCGATCAGAGGGCCGCACGTCCTAGCCATCAGAGGGCTGCACGCCCTCACCTTCAGAGGACTACAGGTCCTCGGCATCAGAGGGCTGCACGTCCTCACCTTCAGAGAACTACACGTCCATGCCATCACCTTGAGAGGACTAGACATCCTGCCCTTTAGAGGACTACACGTCCTCGCCATCAGAGGGCTGCACGCCCTCACCTTCAGAGGACTACACGCCTTCGCCATCAAAGGGTTGCATGCCCTCACTTTCAGAGGACTACACGTCCTTGCCATCAGAGGGCTCCACGCCCTCATCTTCAGAGGACTCCACGTCCTTGCCATCAGAGGGCTGCACGCCCTCACTTTCAGAGGACTAGACATCCTCGCCTTTAGAGGACTACACGTCCTCGCCATGAGAGGGCTGCACGCCCTCACCTTTAGTGGAATACAGGTCCTTGCCAGTAGAGGGCTGGACGCCCTCAGCTTCAGAGGACTACACGTCTTCACCATCAAAGGGTTGCACGCCCTCACCTTAAGAGGACTACACGTCCTCGCCATTAGATGGCTGCACACCCCCACCTTCAGAGGACTACAAGTCCTTGCCATCATAGGGCTACACGCGGTCACCTTCTGAGGACTACACGTCCTCGTAATTAGAGGGCTGCACGCCCTCACCTAAAGAGGAGTACAGGTCCTTGCCATCAAAGGGCTGCACGCGCTCACCTTCAGAGGACTAGACATCCTCGCCTTTATAGGACTACACGTCCTTGCCATCAGAGGCCTGCATGCCCCCACCTTTAAAGGACTACACGTCTTCACAATCAAAGGGTTGCACGCCCTCACTTTCAGAGGACTACACGTCCTTGCCATCAGAGGGCTGTACGTCCTCGCCATCAGAGGGCTGTACTCCCTCACCTTCAGAGGATTACACGTCCTTGCCATCAGACGGCTCCACGCACTCATCTTCAGAGGACTACACGTCCTTGCCATCACAGGGCTGCATGCCCTCACTTTTAGAGGACTACTCATTCACATTCTTGAAAGACAATTTCATATCATATGTTACTACTTCGAGACGCATTTTCATGCCATTTTCAACATATATGCACATTGCAAAGCATTTAGCTACCTATACAACATACACATGTACATGGTGAACGACATTTTAACACTATCTAGGCACAAGGAAAACATGGTGCAGCCCAAACCAAGTGCTGGCCTTAAGGGGAAACCTTACCACATGCTCTCACTCATCATGCTTTCTTGTATTTCAAAAACAAAAGCTTGGGGCCCCTAGGCCTAAGTCATGTTTTGGCATTTATCCTAATTCTCGCAAGCTGGCCGCATCCAAAAATGGTAATCATACATACACAAGTCCAATCTAAAAGCCATTTTTACAAACTTAGGCAAAAATACCATTGAGGCATTTCACCGAGCACTTGGTGGGCGCACTTTTGGGTACCAACAACAAGGGAATGGGGGCAATGTGGCTTGCCCCATCATCTCAGAACACAACCTAGGCCTAAGGCCATCCCCTACAACCCTCAATTCAAAGAAACAAAGAATAAATTTGCCCCATATTGTCTCACGGAATTGGTCAAATTATGTACCATTCAAAGCATAAAAGGCATCAATGGAAAGCTAGAAACCAAAGGGTAGTGTACTTACTTGTATGGAGTGACCAAAGACACTAAAAATGGAAGCAAAGTGCAAAAATGGTGGTCTAGGGGCGAAAATCTGCAAAACCCGTGGGTGTTGCATTTTTTGAATGAGGGAGGGGAGTTTTGGGTGGAGAGAAACTCCCCTCCCCTCGTTTTTAATGTTTCCAGGTGCAGGGGTGCTCGCCCAGGCGAGCTAACCCTATAATATTATATATATATATAATATATATATATATATATATATATATATATATATATATATATTTTTTTTTTTTTTTTTTAGGGAAGACACAGGTATGCGCTCTCTATGGTTGGCGTTCGCTTACTCGACCCCCCCCCCTTAGGGTAGATTAGGCATCCGACTATTACCTTAAAGATACAACAGTAATAATAACTAGGAATTTAAAGGATACTAGGCTGCTCCCAGCTGCGCTTCCCGCTTGTCCGGAGCTGGGCATGGGACGACGATCCAACGATCATGGGCCTAGCCTCTACTCGCATCTGCCCCTAAGTACCTAAAAGCAGGAAACGACATGGCACAGCAAACTGTGGCCGCGTTACCGTTTACCTCGATTTGTCTCTATCTTTGGATTTGGCCCAATATTTGACCATCGCCTAAGACGATTCTGCTCCTGTCATAAGATAACAAATATGCATGCGTATGCGTATGCATGAGCGTTTTCAAATGCAATAATCTTTTTAGTGAAAGCTGGTCAGGTTCAGTTTCAATTAAGCGCCTGGGGCATCCCGTGGACTGAGCAAAAAGGCTCAGGTTATCAAATTCTGGACATTGTTTAAAGCACAAAGTGAGGACCGGAACCTTAAT